>NW_020174923.1:8706012-8738063 GCF_003031525.2 Neophocaena asiaeorientalis asiaeorientalis | reverse complement strand
CCGGGGCACGAACCCGTGTCCCCTGCATCGGCAGGCGGACTCCCAACCACTGCGCCACCAGGGAAGCCCGCAATCTCCTTTCTTAATCCAAGCAATTCTGCTTCTAATCTGGTCACCCTGAATATACGCCAACTTGTACAGCAGACTCGAGCGTGCCCACAATACTCCACACCTCACATCCAAGGTCCTGGCCTTGGCCTTCCGCCTCAGCTACCTCAGTCACTGGGCATCGTTGGTCACTCTCTTCTCCCTCCGTGTGTGGCTGTGCACGACTCCCTCTCCTGCTTCTCGACCACCTTCCTTTGCCACCAGAGCCTAGCCTCAACCGTCTAAGCGTGGACACTCTCAGAGGCTGGGGGCAACTCAAGAGTGAGCCATGCACACTGCCAATCCCCTGCAGCCCCGGCCCCTGTCCTCAGCTCCTGCCGGGCTCGCCACCCGGATTATTCAACCAACATTTGCTGAGTGTGGGACACTTGCTGGCTGCTTGGCAGGTACTAGGGACACCAAGGTGGAAATGGCGCTGCCTGGCAGGAGTCTAGAAGCCTGGCAGAGGTCCTTGTAGTACCATTGCCGGCAGCCTCACCTTTCCCAGCAAACTGGGGCCCCGCCGCTGGCTTCATGGGGTCATTGGTACCACTGGACCCAAACCCTGAAGTTATTATTGAGTCTTCCCTGGAGCTCCCCAGTGCCCGTGTCCTGCCCATCTCCCTGGGGCTGCCCTGTTTCCCATCTCTTCTGTTTTCATGCTGGTCCATGACCTCCTCCCACAGACCAAGACTTCTGACCGCCCTATCCTCTCTCTCTGCTGCCTCCAGCCCACCCTCCACACCCAGGTGAGAGGATGAGGGACAGTGGGCACAAATACAGGCACATGTGTACGTATATAATGCGTATCACTAGTAATAAGCATTAGTAATATTCATCCCCCAAGTCTGTCTGTTGGAATGATGAGTTGTATGGTCATCATAGCAGGGTGATGGGTGTCAAGACCACCGGGATTCAGCCTGAAGCCAACCCAGCTGTGTGCCCTTGGACAGGTCACAGCCCCTCTCTGGGTCTCAGTTTCCCCCCCGAGACAATGAAGAGGTGGAGACTAGGGGGGATCCGGTAACAGGAAGAAAGAGGAAGGAAGGGCCGGTCCCATGAGAGGAAAGGGACCCCTCCTGACTCCTAAGAAGCTGCAATGACAGCATCGGTCTTCAGGGAGGGGGGTGCAGGGAGGGGCACGGGGCTCAGGAAGGCGGTGGGAACCCGTGCACTCTTGGGGTGTTTGACTCCTGCCAGCAAGGAGGAGCCCCTCGCCTACCCGCCTCCCTCCCTGGCTGCCCTTCAATCCTTATCTAGTGAGCACCGGGGGTCTCCTGGCTGTTTCCTCATGCCTGCTGTGCATCCCTGCCTTCGAGGATGAATTCCGTCCCTGTCTCTAAGCACGCAGACGAGATTTATGCTGAATCGAGGAGGGGCCACCACAGAGGCTCGGGAGTCTCCGCGCAGTAACTTTTAATTCGGAGCTTCATGCAGGAGAGCAGAGACAAGGGCATCTCCCTTGCCATCTCGCTGCTTGCCAGCGAGCAGAGGAGCTGGTCTGCAGGCTCCTTCCTCGTCCGCTTGGTGCGCTCCTAATTAGGACTTGGGCTGCTACAAATGGAGATGAGCTAAACCCGTTAAATCTGTTTTTCCCCCTTGGTGGGAGGGAGTACGGATTTCGTAAAGATGGAGATTTTAAATTAAGCTTTAAAACTGTGACTGAGCGAGATTTAATACTGACGATTAGCCTGGACAAACAGTTAATCGCACTGGTGGGGTAATTTATATAAGCTCCGTGCAACCATGTGGCAGGCAGCACGTTGCACTAAAAATCAGTGCAATAAAAGAGGCTGAAGCCTGGTGCGGCAGGGCCTCCTTGGGCTTCCTGGGCCCGCGGGCCTTGGATGGATGGAGCTGGGGTGACAGAGGCAGCATCTTGGGCCGCGGAAAGGGAAATTTTGCCTCTTCCCTCCGGGGTACATGATGCAGTAAATAGAACTCAGCCTTTCTGGAGGATTTAAAGGCTGATCTGTCTCTAGGGAGCTATGTGAGCTTGGGCATGGCTCACTCACTTCGTGTCTCATTTTCCTTATCTGTAAAATGGGGAGGCACTTGCCCAGCAGGGTCCTCGGGGAAATGCAGGGTGAAGGCATCTATCTCGGTTCCCGGACCATGTATGGTCCCAGGCGATGCTCACTTATCACCACTCCGTCCCTTCTAAGCTGAGAGCACCCCTTCGGACCCTCAGCACCCCCACGTGCCTGGCTCTCAGTGCCCACACATGGGGTTAACTGGCCAACTTTCTGTATTTATAGCCGCCCGTATTTCTCCCAGACTGCAGCAGCCTTCCCTAACCAGAAGAGACATACTCATCTATGGCAACAGAGCACTGATTTAAAAAAATAAAATAAAATACCACATCAGCAAGACATTTAAAGAAAAGATCTCTGGTTTCCTCTTAGAGGCCGGGGTCTGAGCCACAACCGTTTTTGCCTCACGTCTCTCGAGATTGCGAATGACGGTGGCCACTCTCTCCCTCCTGAGAACTCCAAATGCATTTTTGTCCACGTCACGCAGTTTCGTGGGGGTCTCTTTCCACAAGCATGGGGCTGCTTTCCTCAGGAGTCTAGCCCAGTGATTTCTGTGTGGGAAAAAAGGAAGGCGTGGATCTAAGTCCCCCCAGGTCAGAGGAGGGTGGGCGGGAAGACACCTGGTCCAGCCTCCCTTTGTTGGATCCCGGGTGCCCAGGTAGAGAGCAGAGGGAAGGCTGGAAAGGCTGTTATATCTTCGGCCAGGAGCTGCGGGAGGATTGAGGAATGACTGCACGGTGGGTGCAAGGCAAGCTGGTTGCTTCTGCGGTCAGGTAGCAACATCTTCCTCCCTTTCCCATCCCACCCGCACTCATCGTGGGCTCGCTGCGCAACCTGTGAACCTGGGGGTTGCAACAACGAGAACACCAAACCCACGCCTACCTCACGAGCCTTCGGTCCAGCAGAGAAATCAGATAAGAAAATAAAGCCTCAGCTCCATTGGTAAAATGATGATAACTCTTCCCAGTAGCCAAAAGGTAGAAACAACCCAGATGACGAATGGATAAACAAGATGTGTGTATGCACTCAATGGAATCTTATTCAGCCATTAAAAAGGAGTGAAGTACTGACCCAGGCTATGACGCTGGCGAGGCTTGAGGACATTATTCAGAGCGAGAGAAGCCAGACACAACAACACAAATATTGTATGATTCCATTTATATAAAATGTCCCAGAATAGGAGAATCCATAGAAATAAGGAAGTAGATTCGTGGTTTCTGGGGGCTAGGAAGAGGGGAGAATGGGGAGGGATTGCTAACGGGTGTGAGGTTTCTTTGGGGGGTGATGACAGCATTCTGGAACTAGATGGAGGTGACAGCTGTACATCATTGTGAATGTACTAAATGCCACTGTTCCCTTTCAAATGGTTAATTTTATGTCACGTGATTTCTACCCCAATTTAAAATAAAAAGCTTCCAAATTGTCAGAACTCCATAAGAGAAGCAAAACAGGGGCTCGTGGAGTGAGGAACCCCTCCGGCTGGCACCGTGGGTCCTCTGAGCTACCCAAATTTGGGTCGGTGAGAGGAGGGGGCCCCTCCTGCCTCTAAGCCGAGAGGAGGGCCGGGAGCTTGCAGGCCTGGCCTGGATGCGCCCACCGGGCAGACACACTGACCACAGGACACACTTCCCGCCCTGCTGGGCTGGCTCTAACAGAGTTAGAGAAGCCACCTCCCAGGGGCTCCAGAGACCCTTGACCCTGAAGTTCCATCACCAAAGGTCCACCTAAGAGGTGGCTAAGGGCGGGAGATGCCTGGGAGTGTCTAGGAGTGGGAGAAGGAACTGGAAGTGGATTCAGTTTGCACAAGTGACACTGTACGTCCACGTGTAACAGGCCTTTGCATGTGACCTCCCACTGGGCCCCAGCCTGGACGCTGCCCACGTGACCTCTTGCTGGGCACCCCTCCAACCTGGGTTCTGCCCACGTGACCTCCCACTGGGCCCCCCCCCACCCGGGTTTTGCACACGTGACCTCCTGCTGGGCCCCACCCTGGATGCTGCCCACGTGACCTCCCTTATTCTCCCACCTGGGTTCTGCCCCTGTGACCGCCAAGAGGCCCCCATCTGGATCCTGCCCACATAACTGCAGGCAATGCTCCCACTTCCCCACGAGAACCACGGGCTGTAGGGAGAGTTTTAAAACGTGAAATAGAAACTCTCAGTGTGTTTCCCACATAGAAAGGGTCATATTTCATGAAAGATTTTTTGGGGGTTCACAGACATTTTTATGGAGACTGGATTGCTTTTCAAAATCTATTTCCTACTATGAATCAAAGTTTAAGAAGTTTGAAAAACACTTTTCTAAGTTAACCCCTCCCCCGACTCTAGCCTCTTTCATACTCTCCTTGCCTTCTAAATGTCTCAGCCTGAGCACACAGGATTTTCTCTTCTTTTCTTTTTTTAATTCAAGAAGACCCGAGACAGCAGAAGGGATATGGAGGAAAGGTAAAGGATGGATCGGGTGACGCCAGTGAGGGAGGGCAGACTCCCTCTCTGCTCTAATCCTTCTCTCCTCCGTCCTGGAACACACTAAAGGGTTCTCAGATTTGGCTGTGGGGCAAGAGGACGACACAGAATGAAGCCAGGACAGGACAGGCTCCAAAGAACGTTGGGCAGCCCTGTGCCTCCTGGGTAGAGTCAGACCACCCTGTCCTTGAAGGCTGCTCTGGAAGCACCGCTCCCTCCTGACCGCCACCCCCACCCCCCGCATGCTGCACACCTTGAGGTGTCACGGTCACCTGGGACACCCCTCCCATCAGGAAGAGGCTGGTCTTGTCAACCTGTGAGTCATCCCTGCGCTAACACTGTGTCCTTCACATACCAGCTGGTCAACAGATATCTCCAGATGGACGGCACAGCGCCAAGAAGACAGCCCCCTCGGTCCCAGGACCAGGTGAGCGGAGACAGCAGTGTAAGGGGAACCGTTGCCCAGCCGTGGACACATGACAGTCCCAACGGCAGACGATCTTTCAGTTTTTTGCTCTGTCAACACAGCTTTCCAAATAAAGGATGGTCGTGGTGTGGAACAGAGGGGACTGGGAGAGTGACCAGCCTGGCGACAAATCTTTGCAGGTGATTTGTGGACAGTGTATGGCAAGAGCCATACACGTGCCAACAGTGAGGGACCCAACCCTCGAGCCTGCAGAGTCCTCACGAAGCTGCAGGGCGTCCCCAGCCAGCCCAGCGCGCACACATGCATGCACGCACACACACACACACACACACACACACACACACACACACACACACTCAGTTGGTTCTTCCCACAAGGCTGTCTAAGGAATAGGCACTTGATGGCATTGTTGTCAAATGAACAAATGTTACAATGGCAAACATCCTGACCGTGTGTAATGCCAGGCCTGCCCTGAGCATCTCATGTGCATTGCCCCACTTGACCCCCCCTCAATGACCATCATCATCTCTGTTTTGCTGATGAGGAAAATGGAGCAGAGAAAGGTGAAGAAAGCTGTCCAAGGCCATCCATGTGGTAAAAGGCAGAGCAAAGTCTCTACCTCAGTCGCTTTAACCCCAGAACCCTAGTTCAGAGCCCACCTTCGTGCCCACGACGGGATGCTGCCTCCCAGGAGGACAGATGGATGGGTGCGTGCATGGTGAGCCTTCCTCTCCTTCCGTGGCCTTGCTCACGGCCACCTGGGCTTGCCTGTCATCACACTCCATAAATCTGTACTAGTAAACAGGCTCTAGCTTCAAGCAGAGACGAACTTCCATGAAAGGCAGTCTGTTGGTCCAAAATAATTGCCTCCTATCAGGATGTGTTAAAGCTGAGAAGTAACAAGGGCTCCGTTACCTTAAGATTTATGGTACATGATGTGCTCTCCTCTCCACTACAACACATTTGCATAAAATGCTTATATTACTACAGCTTCATCGGACCTGAAAATGCAATATGATTCCAATAACATTTCTCTGGAGATAGACAATGGGCTGAAACAAAAACCTGATGTGTTGCCTCAGCTCTGTGTCTTTATTAACAAACATGCCAGGACGCATTTCTAAAATTGCACGATTGGAATGGCATGAAGACCCCCACCTCGCACAGGGCGGCTCGCCAGCTTCCTCCGATCCACCTATTTCTTGAGTGTCAGAGCATTGCTTTAAATATGCAATCAAGCCCTTGGTTAAGATGCTGGCGTTGTTGCAATTCCTCTGACTTGCCTCTCTGGCCTCACTTTGCATTTTCAGTGAAGAGACATTGTGGTCTGAGATACTAAGTTTTCTTGATTCACATTCTTTGCTCTTGCCACCAAAGAGATGGTTCAGTGTGGGAAAGTGTTCTCGTGAGGGCTGTGAATCACGGGGCGCCGGGCTGGAGGCAGGGGCCTGGCCAGCAGGGCCTTCTACGTTCCTTTTCGCCATAGAGGGGGGCACGTAGCTGGAGGCGTGGGCAGGACTCAACGGGAGATGGCACTGCCACCTGGTGATGTGAACATTTCATCACCCATGGATGGCCCTTTAACATCCGGTGGCATGAAAATTAAGGCCAAGACCAAACGTGTGGGAAGATGCCCAGCCTCATTCATAATTAAAGAAATGCAAATTGAAACAATAAAATAAGATTTTCGTCCATCCAATTGGGTAAACAGCACAGACTTTGACGGTAGCCTTGGTGAAGAAGTGGGGGGTGTGATGTGCTCCCTCACACGTGACTGGGTGCAGTGGAAATGGGAACAACGACTTTACAGCTTGCTGCTCAGAGTGGGGTCCAAAGGCCAGCATCACCTGGAGTTTGTGAAAATGCAGATTCCCAGGTACCACCCTGGACCTGCTGAACTGGAAACTGGGGGTGGGGCCCAGCAATCCGTGTTTTAAGCCCTTTAGGTGATGCTCATGTAGTCTAAAGAGACGCACTGGCTTAGAGGACAGTTTGGCTCGAAATTCCACTACTTTTTTTTAATATTACATTTTCTAAATGGTTACTGCTGGAGACTAGGAAGACAATTGATTTTTTTATGATGAGCTACTATCTGGTCATATTGCTGAACCCTCCCATCAGGTCTAACAATCTGTGTGAATATTCTAGGTAGAAGATTCTCTTGTCTGCAAATAATGACAGATCTGTCTTGTGCTTTCTAGTTTGTGTACCTCTTCTCTCTATTTCTTATCTCCCATTCCATCTGCTGGGACCTCCAGAGCGATAATGAATTCTGTTCTGCTTTTAGGAATTATTCTACAGGTAGAGACACATTTGGACAATGTATGTGAAGATACCTGTACAGGAACATTCATTACAGCAGCAACTGTGACAGCAAAACCCTGTAAAATGCCAAAGTACCCATCAGTATGGGGCTGGGTAAATCAACCAGGGCCCATCCAGGCGGTGGAATACCATGTAGCCAATAAAAAGGTTGGGGTAGATCCAAATGTGCTGCTTTTAAGAGACATCAGACATACGTTGTTTGAAAAGAAAGGATACAGAGGGGTGTATATTGTATAAAGATACACAAACATATGCGATTACGTGTACACAGAGTTTCTGGAAGGATACGCAAACAGTTCTCAATAGTTCCTTCTGGGGGGGCTGGAGGCAAGAGGGAGAGGGACTCTTAGGCAAATATTTCTTTACACTATTTTAATTTTTAGGTTCTGCAATTGTTGCTTTTTTCAGTAATAAAATTAGTATTTCTAAAGAATTTTTAAAAAATAGATGAGCTAAGGCGTGTCCAGAGGTGAGTGCCTCCCTGTCTGGATCAGGATCTCACAGGCTGGGCTTCATGCTAGAACGCCGTGCGCGGGTGTTTAAGGGGCAGAGGCTGGAGCAGAGCCCACGGCCTCATCTGGCTGATGGCTCGTTGGCCACGAATCCTGTTTCCAGGTGGGCCCTCGTCAACTCAGAGAAAGTAAACACTGGGATTCATTTAGCAAGATTCTCTCCCACAATTTAATTTGAGTAGTTTTACCTCAAACACAATTTCTGTTCTCCAGGACACCCTGGGCACTTTGCCCATCACACTTCATAGAGGTGCTGGGCCAGTTTACCTTCTACAGCGTGGCCTCGGGCCACGTGGGTGCAAATCGCCCTACTGCTCTCAAGCTTAGGACTCTTGGACTTACAGGTTTCCTGACCTCTCTGAGGCAGTTTCCCCATCTGTAAAATGGGCAAAGTAATGCCAACATTGAGGGGATGGTGCGAGGGGTAAATAAGAAAGTATAAAGTGTGGCTCAACAATGTATTCTTGGAGGGGCTTCCTGCCATCCCATCCCTGGTGCTCACGGTCTTTACTGAACTCTCTGCATGTTCGTCCAGGGCAGGTTGTGGGCAGGCATCCTTTGGTCTCCAGTGTGTATTCCAGGCTTATGATCCAGGGAGGGCTTCCGACTCCCTTTTGCACGTGAGGAACCTGGACTCAGAGATGAAAGGACTTGGCACAGTCAGTCATGGAGAATGGACCAAAGCATGTGGGTTCGATGCTGTGTCCTGGACTTTGATATCTTCTTCTGCCACCTGAGTCCAACCGCCTCCCCGCTTTAAAGCACCATCACGAAAAAGCCAGGTACAAAAACGGAATGTACTCTCTGCCTAGCGTCTTCCCGCTTTTATAAGGATGGGAAAAAAATGGGAAGAATGTAGACCAATGTGTCAAATGGTAGGATTAGAAGTTGTTTTTATTTTCTTCCTTATCTTGATTTTCTAGAATTTGTACAATAATACGCACCTCCTATGTAAAGGTGGGAAAACTGCATATATATTTATGGTACCAGTTTTTTAAAAATACATGTTATACATCGATACACAGAAAATGGAAAAACATAAATATAGCTACAAAACGATTCCAGTGTAATGTTAAGTTTTAGAGTAAGATACAAATCTGCATGTTTAAATATGAAGACAAAAGACAAGGGGTTGGGAATGGAGTGATTTCTGAATGATGGTTATGGAAGAACGTTATGTTCTCCTGTACTTTCTGAAAAGTTAACATTAACTTTTTTTTTTTTTTTTTTTGTGGTTCGCGGGCCTCTCACCGTTATGGCCTCTCCCGTTGTGGAGCACAGGCTCCGGACGCACAGGCTCAGCGGCCATGGCTCACGGGCCCAGCCACTTCGCGGCATGTGGGATCTTCCCGGACCGGGGCACGAACCCGTGTCCCCTGCATCGGCAGGCAGACTCTCAACCACTGCGCCACCAGGGAAGCCCCCAACATTAACTTTTAAAAAGACCAAATATCACCTTTTCAGAGAGGACTTCTCTCGGTACTGTATGGGAAACATTCCCCTGCCTGCAGAGAAGGAAATCACTTCTATCCCCTCATCTCCTTTGTTTTTATCAATCGCCTATATCACTACCTGGGATTATACTATGCAGCCAGGTCTTTGTCTCCCCCTCTGGAGTGTCAGCCCTCTGAGGACACGGACCTATGCCTAGAGCGGTGTCCAGCACACGACAGGTGTTTAATTTGCTGGATGAATCAATAGATGGATGGAAAGGTGGATGAATGGAGGAGAAAAGTGCTGACATTGCGGGAACTAGGTGGACAGCACCAGAAATGTGAGTTTCGTCATCCTGATACGCATTGAGTCCCGACTACATGCCAGTCCCTCTGCTGGGGGTGAGGCATGTGGGGAGGGAAGGGAACTCACATTTATTAAGTAATTGATTACATGTCAAGCTTCACAAACATTATCTCATTTCATCTTCTCAACGACCCTACAAGACATAGTATAAAACCCATTTCTCTACTCGGCAGGTGATTCTTTAGAAGATAGGAGAGCTAAGGTGCATGGAGGGCTTCCTGTGCTCTCAGCGCTTGGCAGGTATGATCTAATATGACCTCCTAATACCTTGTGCAGGAGGCATCCCACCCACTGAGCCAGAGACCGACCAGATGTGTGGGGCGCTGGGTGGAGGTGGGGCGGAGAAGGAGTTTGGCCACAGGGTCCACGACACACAAGGATGGAGCAGGGCGCCTGTGCAGCGGCATCCGTAAGTGTCATGTGTCGTTTCACGGGGTAGTGCTGTGAGGATGGAATGAGAAGGTAAGTCTGAAATTAATGACACACACAGGAGGCACTCACAACAATGTGTTGAGTGAATATTTGTGGTTCGTGGATGAGAAGACTGAGACTCAGGGCTGGTCCATGACTGCCCCCTGGTCAGGAAATGTAAGTGGGGGATCTAAGGGTTAAACCCAGGTCTCTCTGGCACTGAGACCCCTGTCTTTCCACATTATCAGAGCCAATAATGATTAGAATGCAGTGGGCCAAGGACTTAGAGATAGGCACAGTCTCCAGTGCAAACCTTAAAGGGCAAAGTAAGACAGGGAACAGAAAGGGATCGATAAGGTTTCACCAAGGAGATGGAGGGAGACACCAAGGGCTGGAGGAAATATCCAAGATGTTAACAGAGGTTCTTCCCTGCGGGAGCGATTGCAAGGGCCAAGGGACAGAGGTGTGAAATAGCGTGGGCTATGGGTGCTGTGACTTCAGAGCAGGGGTTGGGAGGAGAGGGAAGGAGGGGCTGGGGAGGGAGAGGGGCTGGAAGGATAGATCCAGGCCAGGTCAGAGAAGTACTGAAAGTCCTTGAACTTCACCCCGGAGATCCTGGATCTCAAGCCTGGTTGCACATTAGACCCGCCTGGAGAGCTCAAACATAGACCAGTGACCAGAGCCACCCCAGACCCAAGGAACCAGAAGGGCAGGTGGCCAGCATGACTGGAGCCTAATGAGGGAGAAGTTGAGCCACGAGGGGCCTGGTCATTGACGGTCCTGCAGGGCCACCGTGAGGACTGCGCTGTTTCTCTGAGGTTGCAACCCGAGTCTGTCACCCCAACATCTATGTCCTTGAGTGGCAGAAGGAGAGGCTCAGAGGGGACAGAGCCTGGCTGAAGGGAGAGACTTCACTAGGCTGTTGGACAGTCCCGGAGAGACACCAAAGTCTTCTCCCAGACCTTTGGAGCAATGGGAATCGGGAGAAAGGCAGTGATTCCAGGGATGCTTGACAGGTCAGAAAACAGATCATACCTGGGTACTCCAGGTGGGAGAGCAGGGCTCCCCACCTGGTTGCTGCTTGGCTCTGTAAAGCTGCACGCCTGCTTGCAGCACTGTTGAGCGCTGAAGATCCACATACAGAGACCCAGCATGGTCCCCACGAAGCACCCCAGGAGGTCCTGGTTGTCACCTAGCTGTCAGTGGGGCGGGGGACAGGCGGGGAGGAGAGAGACAGACTCAAGGGCAAAGGTTGGGGCAGGGGGTGAAGGAAAGCTTTGTTGGAGCAGGGATTTGGGATGAAGACCCCAACTGGGGGAGTGGGGAGCCCCCCAACCCTTAGGGAAGTCTGTTGGGGATGTAGGCACAGCTGGGGGCCTGGGGGTCTGGAATCTTTTGGCTGTTGTGATACTTGCCCTGAAGTGTGGGCTCCAGTCCTGTCACTCCAAGAAACAGAACTTGACCTTGACTTGGGGCCCCTCTCCGTGTTGGGGCCACTCCCTTCTCAGGGGGAAAAGACAGTGACACTGGGCAGAAACAGAGGGGAAGGAGACAGCTCACATCCCAGACTGAGGGAATCACGGCTGGAGAGGAAGGGCATCTATGTTTAAATCCTTGCTGGAATGTCTCACTCTGCCCATTTCCATTTCATATTTCAGCTAAAAAATGATGACAGAGGTTACAGAGCCGCCTCCCCCCCTCCTCGGTAATTACCAAATTAACACATTCTAGCAGGCGAGCCCCCAGCAGCAGCTGCGATGAATGCGTGAGAACAGCTAGCTGCGGAGCCTGCCCCTGCCGGCTTTAACCTCCTTAAACAGCGCGACCCCCTGCGGGGTCTCTGGGGCCAGTCTCTGCCGCATGCCCTCCCTCCCCCTCCGTTTAATAGGCTCTGGGGCCAGGCTTAATGTGCCAGGCAGTGCACGTCGCACCCTTGGGGGCCTGACCCCACGGGTCAAGGAGATGGCTTCTTCACACAGGCAGGAAGCCGGGAAAACGAGCCCCAAATTAATTTATTCGGCCAATTCATTAGGCAGGCGTGGATTGTGTGCTGAGTACTTGTCCAGCCCGGGGCTAGGGGCTGAAGGGGAGGCAAGATAAATGTAGGATGGGGTTGCTGCCTTCCAGGAGCTTGCTGTCCAGGGGGGAACAAGGAAAACGATTCAGTGGCCAGCGTGGAACGGACTCCAAGCTCCTGAGGAAGCCCAGGCAGGAGGATGGGTTGGTTCTCGTGGAAGGTGGCAGGGACGTGGATGGTGGGGGATGTGTGCTGAAGCCGGCACCGGGGATGGGCGAAATGAGCTGAACGCTAGAGGATGCCCCGCTTGAAACAGGGGGAGCGGGTGTTATCTCTGAAATAAGAGCAGCAAAAGCAGGAGTCTGGCCTGAGTACGGCATGGTCCTATTAGTGATGGAGTGTAAACTGATGATGGGAAGGGTGGGAAAGGCGTGGCTGGGCGGGAGCCAGCTCCAGGAGGACGCAGGACCTACCAGGTGTTTTCAGCAAAGGGAGGGACACACCTGGGCTGCTTATCCCAGGTTAGAGACCAGGAAGGAAGCTGATGCTGAATCTGGTCAAGAAAGTGCCTGTGCTGGTCTCAGGGCCCAGAGGAAGGCAGGGAGGAACTCGAGGGAGAATTCAAAGGAAGAATCACAAGCTGGGCGCCTTATTAGACACGAGGCTCGGAGAAAGGTAGATGTTGGGGGTTGAGCCGACTCTCTAGGAGGGAATCCACCTGGGAGGAAGAATGTGGGCGAGGATGGCAGGGGCTTTGGGGTGAGAGCTGCGCTGTGGGCTCTGTGGGAGCCACTGATCACGGGGCAGGTATGGGCCCCTCAGGATTCACCCACCCTCAGGCCGCGACATCCTCAGGAGGAACCTCCCCTCTCTGACCTTCTTCAAAGCACGCCTTGACGGAGGGGGCTCGGGTGCTCGTTTTCCTAATTGACTGAGCTTTTTATTTATTTATTTTTAATTTTAAAAAATTTTTTTGCGGTACACGGGCCTCTGACTGCTATGGCCTCTCCCGTTGCAGAGCAGAGGCTCCGGACACGCAGGCTCAGTGGCCGTGGCTCACGGGCCCAGCCGCTCCGCGGCATGTGGGATCTTCCCGGACCGGGGCACGAACCCGTGTCCCCTGCATCGGCAGGCGGACTCTCAACCACTGCACCACCAGGGAAGCCCTTGACTGAGCTTTAATAGCAGACCCCAAATACCTGTCCATCAGCTCCATTCATTTGCTTAACACAGTTGAAATTCAGGAAGCACTCCTGGGCTTCCACCTGTCCTTGACTGTGGGACCCGAACCAGGACGGGAGGGAGAAGGATCACAGGGTATCTTTAAAGGTGACACTGGACCATGTGGTGGCTCCATTTTTAATATTTTGAGGAATCTCCACGTGGTTTTGCATAGCGGCTGCACCATTTTACATTCCCACCGATCGTGCACAAGGGTTCCAATTTCCCCACACCCTCACCGACATGCTTATTGTTTGCTTTTTTGATGACAGCCATCCTGACGGGTGTGAGGTGGTGTCTCACTGTGGTTTTGATTTGCGTTTCCCTGATGATTAGTGATGCCGAGCACCTTTTCTTATCTGTATGTCTTCTTTGGAGAAATATCTCGATGAATGCGTAAATTAATGTGGCATATACATAAAATGGGATATCCTTCAGCCTTAAAAATGAGTGAAATCCTGCCAAATAGGATAACATAGATGACTCTTGAAGACGTGACGTTCCGTGAAACAAGCCAGCCACAGAAGGACAAGTGCTGCGTGGTTCTACTCAGACGAAAGATCTAAAACAATCAGATTCATGGAAGCGGGAAGTACGATGCTGGTTGTCAGAGGCCAGGGGGAGGTGAGAGGAGGCAGTTGCTCTTCAAGGGGTACAGAATTTCAGTTGCGCAAGAAGAAGAAGTTCTAGAGGTCTGCTTCCAACATCCTGCTCGTAGTTAACAATACTGTTCTGTACACTTGAAAATTTGTCAAGTGGGTAGATCTCTGTTAAATGTTCTTACCATAATTAGATAAGATGGGGTAAGATAAGGTGGCACTAATGACACCTGACTGCTGAGAGGCTGAGCTAGGGATGCAAAGACAATTTATCTGATATCACTAATATTGCAAATCTATCTGAAAGGAAACCTGTAACGCCCGCACAGAACTAGCCCATTCAGAACACCGGCTTAGCGACACTTGAAGGAGTGAAACAGGAAGTTAGCAAGGTGTCTCTCCACATTTTCATCTTCAGGTGAGATGGAAAAGTAGGCACTCTGCTTGAGTCCCTTACTCCCATCTTGCATGGAAGGAAGCAGAGAGAACTGCCGTATAATAAGCACTTGCATTTATAGGATCTCATTTAATCCTCACGACATACAATAAAATTGGAACCATTGCTCCCATTTTGCAGACGAGAAAACCAAGTTTAGAGAGGTAAGTTACCTCTCCTGTCCAAGTGTACCTGTAGGTGTGGCGTCCTAGGAGGGTGTCTCTGCAGGGCAGCGGCTGTGGGCCACCCTATGGGAAACAGCGGCAAAGGGTTTGAGGATCCCAAACACATGAGGTCCAGCTTGGATTTAGCACCTAAGAGCTGGGTATCTTCATGCAGGTTACTGAATAATAGCACCTATTGCAAAGGTTTGTTAAGAGGATGTATGGAGATCATTTACAGCGCTGAGCCATCAATAAATCTTCGTGTCATAGTCATTGTCACCATCACCATTATCACCATCATCGTCACTGCCACTGTTATCCAACCCAGGAAAATGCAGGCAGCCACAGCCCCTCACCCTGCATCTCTTCCCCCCGCCGGGTGTGAATGTCATGTCTTCTTAAATTGGCTATTTCTTTTGAAGACGTCTTAACCAAAGCCCCATGCCTCCAGAGTCCTCACCATGACAAACGTCAATAACAGTGATGACTCCCTGAGGCTGAATTTTAAAAGAGCATTAAAGATTAAAGGATGCACAGGCCAATTACTAGGACAAGTAAATGACTTTAGAAGTAATTACATATAATTTTTCTTGTTTATTTGGCATTAGTTGTAAGTGTCCATAATCCTGGGTCCCAGAGGTCCTTCACTTTGGGTTTGCTTTGGGCAGATGAAGGGCCTCGGCCCCAAATGCAGAGGCTGGGGGTGGGGGAAGGGCCCTGGGGCACAGGGACTCTTGGCCTCTCTAGACTCAGCCTGGTCGACTTGCTTCAGATCCACAGACAATTTCATCATCCACCCTCCCTAAACCATTCCTAAGAGACGCCTGTCTATCTCAAACTGTGGGAAGCCCCGGGCTGCCCACCAGCCTCTACTCCCTGTGGGCTGACAGGGGGAGGCAGAAGGTGGCACAGGTGTCCTCTGGGGTCTGCAGCATTGCCCAGAGAGGAGGTCATGTGACCGAAGCGTATGTGAAAGGCAAGAGTAGGTCACTAGTGAGAGAGAGGCGGGGCTGGAGAGGGCACTGCGTGGACTGTGGTCAGGAGGAAGTAGAATTTCCAAAGTCACGTGAAGGAGAAAGGGGAGCGTTATGGCTAAGACATTCCCTTTGGTTAAAAGGGATAGAAGCCTACTCAAACCACCTCAATGAAAGGGTCTACTATTGGAGGATGTGTTAGTTACAAACTGAGTGGCCTAAAACAACAGAAATGTATTGTCTCACAGTCTGGAGGTCAGAAGTCTGAGGTCAAGGTGTCAGCAGGGTTGGTTCCTTCTGGAGGCTCTGGGGGAGAATCTGTTCCAGAATCCTCTCTGGTGACTGCCAGCAATCCTTTGCATTCCTTGACTTATAGGGGCATCACTCCAGTCTCTGTCTCCATCTTCACATGGCTACTTTTCTGGGTCCTCCACGGTCTTCCCTCTGTGCGTGTTGCTGTGTCCAAACTTCCCTCTGCTGGTAAAGACCAGCCATTGGATGAGGGCCACCCTAATCCAGTATGACCTCATCTGAACCTGATAACATCTGCAAAGACCCTTCTTCCAAATAAGATCATATTCACAGGTTCTGGGTGGACATCACCATTCAACCCAGTACAGAAGAGTATTATAAAGATACAAACAATCTGAGATTGACACTCGAGCAGAGCTGCGCTTCCCTGAAGCTAGAGTTGGAGACTGGACAGTTGGGGGACCATGGGTGGCAGCACTGTTGGGCCACTCCACACCCATTGTCCCCTTCTCCTGGCTAACGGAAACTGATTCTGTCCAGTATTGGGCATGCATGTGCTTCGGGAGGTGGGACCTCCCCAGCCCAAGAGGGAGCTCAGTTTAGTCAAAGCTGATCATGGGGATTCCACCCACCTTGCCAATGACCGTTTTAGGCGTGGTCCTGTGATGCCACCCCAGCCAATTAGATTTAAAGGTAAGTATGATGGGGGTGGGGTGGCTTCTGAGAAATAACATTTCCGTGATAAAAAAAGAGATGTAGCAGTTTTGCCATGTCAGAATAATGGGTATCAGACTAACCTTGCTGCCATACATGACAACAAAGTTGGGTAAGTTAAGTAAAGCAACAGTTTTACCTTGGATGGGCTTTGGACACAAGCTTTGGACTGTAGACAGTGCAGGGCTGAGATTCATGACAGAATGGAAACATACAAGGCAAGCTCCACCTTCACCTGGGTTTTCTTCCCAGGAGCATTTCCAAACTAAGGCATGTAGAGCCATAGTATCACTGGGTGGAAAAGGCAAAGAACAAAGTTCAGGATTGCTGAGGAATCTTGAATTTGCAGGGCAGGATACCAGAGGTGAGGGAGCTACACAGAGAAATATGTCCCCAAATTGGCGTGGAGTTCACTTGAGTTTGGAACCAAATACTAAGCAGATTATGCACTGGGCAAGACGACGTGAGACCTGACACAGAACAGCTATTAGGAGGTTGTGAGTTAAATGGAGATTCCAAAGGTTCTACAGTGCTGAGAGACGCTGAAGTTCTGACCACCCAAAGTGGAGACACACTAGTGAATACTCAAAGATTTTGTTGAGACTCCAGAAAGGCTACACCCTAGGAATAAGGCTACACTAGCCTTAGAGTAAGCGCTACTTTACATCCTCTCTAATGATGCTTAAAACCAAGCCACAGCAAGATTAAGCTGATCCCCTAGTAAATTAACTATCTATCAGAACAAAATGCAACACTTTAAAGACAAAATAATACAGATGACCAATAACGTAATCTCAACAATATCTGGCATACAGTCGAAAATTACTAGCTATATGAAGTAGGAAAATGTGATGAATTTCTCAGGAGAAAAACTAAGTCAATAGAAACAGACCCAGAGGTAACAAAGATACTGGAATTGGCAAGCAAGATTTTTAAAAGAGAGAGAGAAAGAAAGAGAGAGAGAGAATCTCAACAGAAACTATATATATTTTTTTTACTGGAGGTTCTAGAACTTAGAAATTTTTTTAAATTATGGGCTTAACAGCAAAAGAGACACTGCAGAAGAAAAGATCAGTAAACTTGAGGGCAGGTCAACAGAAATTCTCCAAACTGAAGTATGGGAGTGGGGGTGGGGGAAGTGGGCAAAATTGGTAGAATCTCAGAGATCTGTGGGACAATATCAAGTAACCTAAGATATGTATAATGGAAGTCCCAGAAGAAAGAGAGAAATAAAATGGGACAGAAAAAATATTTTAAGAAATAGGAACTCTAAATTTCAGATTTCATGAAAAAATATCAATCCACACATCCAACAATTTCAACAAACCTCCAACAGGATAAACACAAAGATATATCAGAGTCAAATTCCTGAAAATCAAATACAAAGAGAAAATCTGAACAGTAGTCCAAAAAATGATGAATTATATAAAGGGAAAAAGACAGCAAGAATCACCATAGACTTCTTATAAGAAAAACTAGAAGCCAGTGAACAAAAGAATAACATTTTTAAAGGCTGAAAGAAAAAGCTATTGACCTAGAATTTTATACCCAATGAAAATATTCTTCAAACCTAAAGCAAAATATAAAAATAATAAAAATTAAGAAATAATAAGATAAAATAATTTCTTATGATTCTACCTTTTAACATAGCCTTAGGGTAATTTGGGACCAAATTAGCCCCCAAATAAATGCTGCTCACAAATTATCAAAGCTCTTGCATCAGCAGGCGGACTCTCAACGACTGCGCCACCAGGGAAGCCCCTAAATTAAATTTTTTAGTCAAAACCTTCCCACACACAAAAAAATAAATCCAGTCCCAGTTGGTTTCACTGGTAAATGCTGACAAATATTTAGGGAAGGAATAATACCCACTCTGCATAAATTCTTCCCAAATCTTAAGAGGAGGGAATACTTTTCAACTCATTTTATGAGGACAGCTTTATCCTGATACAAAAACAAGACAAAGATATTATAATAAAAGAAATGTATAAACCAATACTCCTCATGAACACAGATATAAAAATCCTTTAAAATTTTTTAGCAAAATTAATCCATCGTTATATAAAATAAATTATACATCCTGAACAAATAGAGTTTATCCCCGGAATGCAAGATTTGTTTAACTTCCTAAAATCAGCTAATGTAATTCACCATATTAACAGGCTTAAAAAAATATATATGGTCATCTCAATAGCTGCAGTTAAATCTGAAAATTTCATAATCAGAACGCTTAGCAAATTGGTAATAGAAGGACACTTTCTCCAACACATAAACAGAAAACAAAAACAACAGAAAACTTCAGCTGACATTATACCTAATGGCAAAACTCTGATCAGATAACATAAGGTAAAGATGCCCTTTCTCACTACTTGAATTCAACATTGTAGTGGAGTTCCAGTCAGTGCAACAAGGCAAGAAAAAAAAAAGGTATCGGATTAAAGAGGAATAAATAAAACTGTCTTTCATCAACAGAAGGCATGATTGTTCACATAGAACATCTTAAGAAATAATTTTTTTAAAACTACCACATCTAATAAATGAATTTCTAAAGGTATTAGGCTATAAAGCCAATATGCAAAAGTCAATCAAATATTTATATTAGCAAGAAACAGTAGAAAATGAAAATTTCAAAACAATTTCATTTACAAGAGGATCAAAACTATAAAATACTTAGGGATAAATTTAACAAAAGACATATAAGAACTCTACACTGAAAACTATGAAAATTGCTGAGAGAAAATAAAGAAAACCTAAATAAATGAAGAGATATACCAGAACCTTGATTAGGAGAGTCAATATTTTAAGATGTCAATGGCTCTATTGATAAAATCCCAATTAAAATTCCAGCAGGATCTTTTTTTGTAGGAATTGACAAACTGATTCTAAAATTTATACGGAAAGCCAAAGGACCTAGAATAACCCAATCTTAAAAAAAAAAACAAATTTGGAGGACTTAACATTATCTGATTACAAGATTTTTCAAGCTTTACGAAGGAGAGTGCTTGTGTTCAGTTTGTAACTCCATAGAAGTCCCTGTGAGGTGGTCTTGGGAGACACAGCGTTGCTTGTACTCCCTTTGGCTGCATGTGGCACTGGCCGCTGGACCAGAACACAATTCAGGCAGAGGAGATGGAAAGCGCAAAGAACAATGGACCCGCAAGGGTGCTTACTGAGGTCATGACTGTTGCCTTGATGTTGATTTTTTCTGCATTGCCTAAAATCAAATACAGCAGCTCAATAAATGTCAACAGTACCAGTGAGTAAGGAAAGTTGTAGATGAGTCAATGCATGTGAAAAACAAAGAATGAGTTAATGAATGGATGGATGGATGGACCAGTGAATGACTGGATAAGCCAGTGAATGACTAATGGCTGAACAAACATCCCTCCATGGAACCAGCAGGGATGTGGTGAGAGCAGGAAACAGCAACTTCTGCTTTTCTTTGATTCTTTTTTATCTCCCAGATCACAGGTACCATTTACTTCCCTCTTGGGGGCTTTGTCCACTGTGGCTGCCAATAAAACAGGACACAATTAGAGAGCGAACCTATAAAAGCAGGGCTTTCCAGTGGCTGAACATATAAAACAATCACCTTTGCTCCGTACAGCTGTCCCCGCACTGAGTTAAAACGGTACTTGGGTTGCCCGTGGTTTTATTTCTGATCACACGTAAGGATGTGTGTCCCTGGCTAACATTTGCTGCTTGTCTTCTATTGCATTTCATCAGCCCATCTGCCAAGAACCTGAAACAGGAGCCCAGAGCCAGCTTACCCTTGACCAGAGCCCCCAGGCATCCCTGGCTCTCTGGCTGGGCTGCACCCCAGCCCCTACTCTCAGTTGGGAGAGTGTTGGCATCCCCTCTCCTCCACCTCTCAGAAGCTGCCACTGGAGTTGTGGTTTGCACATCCGTATCCAACAAGCGAGAACATCTGAGGTGGACCAGGGCCCTTCATTTGCGTAGCTCTTCAGGAGAAGGGGCTGAACACACATGGCAGAAGCTCAAGACATGCTTATTGAATGCAAAAGAAGAAAAAAATAGCTTAAACTTTATGTCTCAAAGCGTCCCTAGATGTCGTATTGAAACAGGAACAGAGACTTTCCCACTAAAGGCAACAAGCTTTACAAGTGGAATTTCTCGATCAGAGGGCAAGGTAGCACACCCCTCACATTTCTGGGCATTTGCGCTCACACCGCACTCGGACCAGGCTGGCTCTGCGTACTTGGGGGTGAGGCTGCTGACTGCCTTTCCACTGAGACGCCCTTGATCCAGAGAGAGATCTTCATCCTACCAGGCTCGGTGGGTATTCAGAAACCACAGTTTCCATGGATGCTCAGCAGCTGTGTCCAGTCCCTCCAAATCTATCCATCCATCGGGAGGGAGGTGGGCTGGGTCTAGTTCTACGGCTTCCTGGTCCTGTGACTCCGGGTGAGGGACTTAACTTCTCTGAACTCCAGCTTCTTCATTCGAAAATGGGGCTGATGAAACATACTTGAAGGGTAAAAATAAACGAAATACTGAATATAAAAATTCACTTTGCTGACATAGGCATAGGGTAATATAATCCAATAATTACATTGTTGATGGTGATTCATATTTTTGACATCTACTTCTTCCCAAGTTTCCCGATGGGCAGGATATTCTTTCTGTCCCACCCCCCCACCAAAGCCACCCTGCTCTGTGTCCCTGGAGGCTGGCCTCTAGGAACTGCATCAATCAGTCTCCCTTGTCCTCTGTCTCCTAGTTGGCTTCAGCCAGTGGAAAGCACCAGCAGATGTAAAGGGCAGGAGGAGAAAGGGGTCAAGGTATTTATTCCCCCCACTCCCTCCCTGCTGGATCTCTTCCTGGCCATAGCTGATTCAGGATGCAGCTTCTGTCCGACCACCCTCCCTACAGCTACAGGTCTTGGTGAGTTCTGCATACTGCTCTCTCCCCTTTTAGCCCCAGGAGTGGTAACAATTTCCAATTGGTTTTTTTTTTTTTTTTTTGGAGAAAGAAAATTCTTTAATATAAAAAAGTTGCTATGATTAACGAGTTTTTCAGAATTTCTTGGTTGTTAGTAAGATTTGAAAGCTTATATCTTCTATAGTTTAACTTTTGAAACAAGAGGTGTATTTGTGTGTAAAGAATGTGGGGATTCATGAAATTGTATGCAAAAATATGCACGCATATGTCGTGTTCTGGAGAAAGGCTTCGTGGCTTTTTTTTAAACATCTTTATTGGAGTATAGGATAAAAAATTTTAACCCAACTAGCAATATGTGTGCAATTATTTATAAATTAATACATGTACAACTGTAAGAGCTCCTGTTGGGTCTGAATGTCTTACATGCATTAGCTCACTTTCTTCATAGGAATCTAGAAAGTAGGCACTAGTCTTATCCTTATTTTTTTACAGATGTGAACACTATAAGCGACAGAGAGATTCGGGAACTCCCTGGTGGTCCAGTGGTTAGGACTCAGTGCTTCCACCGCACGGGACATGGGTTCTATCCCTGGTTGGGGAACTTAAGATCTCACAAGCCAAGTGGCAAGACCAAACGAAAAAAAAAAAAAAAGAACAAAAAGGGGGACAGAGAGATTTAAATAGCTGGCTAGACCAACCTCAGCACTGTTGACACTTGTGGCCGATCAGTCTCTTTTGTGGGGCTGTCCTGTGCATTGCAGGCTGTTTGTCAGCACTCTTGGTTTTACCCGCTAGACGCCGGTAGCACCCCCCTCCCCCTACCCCAGGTGTCACCATCAAAAATGTCTCCAGACATCGCCCAGTGTCTCCTGGAAGCAAGATCTTCCTGCGTTGAGAACCACTGGCCTAGAGTAACTAGCAAGATACGCATTATAAAATATACACACAGAATATGGGAAAATGTAAAGCATAATACTAAAACTTAAATGCAACTCATAGTTTTAACATTCCCTTCCGGCATCCCAGCGGATGCCCTGGTGTGGCCCCTAGAGCAGTGGTCCGCAACCTTTTTGGCACCAGGGACCGGTTTCGTGGAAGACAATTTTTCCACGGCCGGGCTGGCAGTGTGGTGGTGGGGGGATGGCTCTGGCGGTAATGCGAGCGAGGGGGAGTGGCAACATCTCCTGCTGTGCGGCCCAGTTCCTCACAGGCCGCTGACCGGTACCGGTCTGCGGGCTGGGGGGTGGGGACCCCTGCCCTAGAGTGTGTACACCATCTCTAAGACCAGTGTCCTGGAGACGTGCTGGAATACAAGGCCATCCTCTGCCCTCAGGAGCATAAAATCCAGGGTGACAAAACACATACACCAGAAAGGCTCTCAATGTAAGAGAGCAGATTAGAAAAACATGGTCGCAACTGATTGATCGGATTGGTATTTCATAAACGGTGGCAAGTGGTCTCTCTGCTGGATGGGCCATCTAGAATTTCGGGACAAGGGCATGTCACCCAGACCCAGGATGCAAAGGATCAGAAGGAAAGAAGGGGCGAGACCCTGGAACGCCTTCATGAATCTCTTACCTCTTCCTCTGTCTCTCCGTCTTCGGCTGCTGGGAGTTTGTTCATTTATTTATTCACTCAACAAATATTTGCCCAGTGCCTACTCTGTGCCAGGAGTGTTTTCTGGAGTGGGAACATCAGTGAGAAAACCAGACCTTGCTGCCCTCAGGGGCTGACATTCCAGCATCCTTTTGAGTTCAACCCCGTCTGCCAGCTCCCTGCCTCTGAGCTGCCACCCACGTCTTACCCCCAGAACTTTGTTGTTATGATTCCCTCCAAGTTGGAATTCAAGACCAGTATGGGGCTGCTTGGGCTGGGTTTCCGTCCCTCAGGCCAAGAGTCAGGACAGGCCCGGGCAGCTGCTCCCTGTTTCCCACTCCTCCCGTGGGGAGCAGAGCGGATCCAGAAACTCCTCACTCAGGCCGCCCTTTTGCAGTGTGTTTCTGGCATCAGGAGCCACACGGATCAAGAAACAACCAGCTCTTCCCTCTAACACGTGCTATAAAAACATGTGGTGCTCTTCTAACAGGGCTATAAAAATAAAGTTTTTAAAGGCACATGCGGTGGAACTTTGGCCGGGCAGCAAGATGCAGTCCCGCCTGGTGCTGACGCCGGGGCCACGTTCCTCCAGGGCCAGCCCATCCGTCCCCGGCCCTTGACGCTTACGCACAAGCCCAGCTCTCCCAAGTGACTCTGACAAGCTGACCGAGGCAGTTCCTGTGTTTCTTGTATGTGTGTGTTTGCAAGAGCCCGACTGCCCGCTGCTGTGGGCTTCTATCTAATAAAGAGCTATAATGTAGTGACCGTCCTCCACCATGGCCTCGCTTCACTTTCCTGGGCCATTTACTCCTTTATAGAATTAAATCTGCCTCTGAAATTCACTGAATTATTAAGGGGAGCCCGGGCCCAGTACTGAGATAATTAAACCATTCACTCAGCAAACGCCCACGCGTGTACAGGCGTGGACCCTCTCCGCGGGTCCTGGGCTCTATGTACCCACCCCACACCCCCAGCCCCAGCCCCCAGGGCAGGGGCTGTGCTCCTGACATAAAATCCTCAGTGACTTATCACCCCCTTTAGAATAAAACCCGAATTCCTCCCCAGGGCCTGAGGGTCCTCCCGGCCCGACGCTGGCACCCACCTCTCAGGCCTCGTGCCTTAGGGATGAACCTGCCCTGAACGCCCAACCTAAAGGACCCTGCCCAGAGGCTCCCTCCTTTTATCTAATTTAATTTTTCTCCTGCACTTACTGCTGTTTAAAATCATCTTGTTTGTTTGTTTCTTGTCTGCTTTCTCCTGCTGGGATTTCAACACCATGAGAGCAGGGATCCACCCGTCCTGGTCCTTGCTGAATCTCCACGCTGAGAGCAGCACGTGATGTGTAATGGAGGCTCAGGAAACATGTCTGGAATGCAGGAAGGAAGGAAGGAAGGAATGACCTTCTTGGCCGGTAAGTACTCAGGTCCAGGGAATCAGCAGGAGTTAACTGCTTCCGAGCGATCGGAGCACACTTCCCCTCTCCACTTTGCTGTTGTAGGCACAGTCTGAGGTTTGGGGAAGTGGGGAGGGAGAAGAAAGCCAGCCCAGATTCCTTGGAGCGAGGTGTGGAATTGAAAACTCTCCCCCCACGTTACCGAGGTGGGGGGAATGCTTGTGACTCACTTGGACAAACAGCTTGAGGCAGAAGTGACACTGCAGGGCTTTTGAGGTTGGGTCAGATAAGACCCCCCCCCCAGCTTCCTCCTTGGTCACTGGACACTCACCTTTGCAGCCCTGAGCAGCCACGAAAACAAGCCATACCCCGAGGCTGCCATGGTGTGAGGAAGCGCAGGCGACGTGAGGAGGCCACAGCAGGGAAGTCCCAGGCAACAGCCAGATGTGTGCATCAGGGACACACCCCCACGTTGATCCCAGCCCCCGGCAAACCTTCCCAGCCGATTCCCAGGTGTTGTGGAGCAGAGAAAAGCTGTTCCTGCTGGGTCCTGTCTGAATCCTGACCCAAAGAATTTGAGAACATAATGCAGTTATCGTTTTATGCCACTGCGTTTTGCGGTAGTTTCTAACACAGCAACAGGAACTGGAAATTCCCCAACACCCTCTGATATGGGTTGAATTAGGTGCCCCCAAAGTCATATGTTGAAGTCGTACCCCCAGAACCTCAGACTATGACCTTATTTGGAAAGAGGGTTTTTACAGAGGTAATCAAGTTGAAATGAGGTCATTCAGGTGGGCCCTAATCTGATGAGTGTCCTTACAGAAAGAGGATATTTAGACACGGAAACGCCACACAGGGAGAAAAGGTCCTGTGAAGATCAAAGCTGAGACTGGGTGATGGATCTACAGGTTAAAGATGCCCTGCATGGCCAGCAAACCACCAGAAGCTGGAGAGGGGCCTGGCACAGAGTCTCCCGTAGGGCTCCACAAGGAACCAACCCTGCAGACACCTTGATCTCAGATTTCGGACCTTCAGAATTGGAAGAGAGAGCATCTCTATTGTTTAAGCCCCTCAGTCTGTGGTACTTATTATGACAGCCCTAGGGAAGTGATACAGCCTCCAACGCGCTAATGCCCAGTGACAAATGACAAATACAAACAGCATTAAGCTGATGACATCCTGAGGCCAAGAGTGTGCCAAGAGGAGCCACAAAACACATGTTTATTCTGCCCCGCCAGCACGTGAACATCGAAAACACAGACGTGAGGCCGCTACAGCCCTCCCCTCCCCGCAGCGAGCGTCCCTCGACCCAGCTCCCTCCACCAGGCATGGCAATGCCTGATTAAGACCCAGGATCATTGCCAGCCAAGGTTCTTTTCCCTGATTTATTCACTCTTTCCTCAATTACTACCCAGGCTCATCTGGGACCACTTCTACATTCAGAAGTTGGGTTTTGATTCTCCGCTCGATATGGCCCTTCTTCCTGTTCTATCGTTCATTATGCATTCAAAGTGCTATGCCTCCTGGTGGAGTGGTCTCCAACAATGGTCTCTTGCATGATTACCACCATGTTACATCGTTCCTAGATTGCCCTTTAAAAATCTTTTGACGTTTTCATTTTTATTCTATGTTATTGGTCTTCCTGGGCAGCTTCCTTGGCTCTGTAGAAGAACGGCATTTAATCTTAAGAGCTGAGAGCTGGGCGTCATGAAAGCACTAGGAGGACAGTTTATGACCAGGGAAAGAACAGGCATCACAGTGCTGGAATAGGAAGGAAAATGCTACGATTTATTTAGTGCCCACGGGCCAGCCAAATGATGCCCTTCTCTGTTTACGGCAGACCCAGCCCAGGTCTGGAGAGGGTGCATTTGAAGTCTAGTGGGTCTAGAGTTCCAGCCCCTATAGCCCCACCCTTCCATGTGGAGCATTGGCTTGGCCCAGACACTCTGGTCTTGATTTTGCTGCCAGGGCATTGCAGAACCCCTGGCACATAGGTCAATAAATAGTCATGAAAAGAGGAGAGTTTCCTAGGGCTGCTGTAACAAAGGGCCACAGGTTGGGGGACTTTAAACAATAGAAGTGTATTCTCTCACAGCTCCGGAGGCCAGAAGTCCGTGGTCAAGGTAAGGGTAGCGTTGGTCCCCGCTGGAGTCTTTGAGGGAAAATCCATCCCAGGCTTCTCCCTCCCTCCAGTTCCTGGTGGTTGCCAGCAATCCTTCGCATTCCTGGGCTGGTAGATTCATCGCTCCAGTCTCTGCTCCATCGTCACGTGGCCTTTTCTGCGTCTCTCCCCTGTGTCTGCGTCTCCAATCTCCCTTTCCTTTCTCTTATAAGGACACCAGTCACTGGATTTAGAGCCTCCCATCCCCCAATCCAGGAATATCTCACCTCGAATCTTTAATTCAATTACATCTGCCATCTGCAACATCTTCAATGGCCTCTTCCCAAACCAAGTCCCATTCTGAGGTTCCAGGTGGTCACGCGTCTGCGGGACACGTGCCAACCCAGTGCGGCGGGAGACCGGTGATCACGCCAGGGGAGCCACCCGCATGCAGAGGGACTGACCATCCTGAGCTGAACCCCGAGGCTCGGCCCCAGGAGCAGCAGGTGTAGAATGTGGAGGCCCAGGCAGGGAGGGGCAGCATTCGTGGGAGCTCTGATCCAGGTGACAGTCGGAAAGCTTCTCCCTGTCCAGGAGCTCCGAGGTGAGTGAACGGAGGGGAGGGGGTCCTGTCAGCCAGGGCCCAGCTTCAGGCCCAAGAAGCCCTCCCCTCCTCTGCCTTGGCTCCTGGACCCCTTCTAGGCTTTCCTCCCGCTCTGTCGTCCTCAGCCCTTCAGGCTCCAGATTTCAACACTCCCCGGTCCTGATCCCAGCAACTTCCCTCAAGCCGAAATGTGTTCCCAGGAGTGACCCTCTCAGGGGCATTTTATTCTGGGAAGAATTTAGACAGGGGTAAGCAGGAAGAGATCTACCCGCGGGCAAAGAAGTTTCTCTGGGCATCTCAACGACTCAGCCAGGTCCTTCATCGGTTTCACCCAGGCGTTGAAACTGAACCCTCTGTCATTTCAAATTCAGAATTCCAAAGGGAGCGGCAGACAAAGGAGTTTCACTTTTAGCATCAACATGGTGTCATCAAAAGAACAGGTCGATTCAGCCAAAACAGTTGACAAGGGGAGGATAAACTGTATCCCAGAAGTGGCAGTGACCATCCACTCAGTCCAACAGACACGGCCGCCCGAGAGACGTCCCCACGCTTGAGCTCCTTTCAAAGGTGAAATGCATGGGCGTCTGGAGGACTCTAGGTTTCTGAAGGAACCGACAGCAAGCACTTACTCGCTTCTTCCCCTTGACAGAGACTTTTCCTGCCACTCGGAAAGTTCTACCCAGGGTATTTGTGAAGGATGATTGACGATGAGGGATCTTTGTTGTGCTATCAGCTGTAATTATTTTAATTCAAACATACTCCCTTATAGGACTGACATCATAAATGCTGTTTTCTAGAACCAATAGCTGTCAGAGCTGTCAAGCAGATCTGCTTACTGTGTTACATCACTACAATATTTAATTTCAACTCTGCAATTTTTTTGTCCCACAGAACACTTTCAAGATTGTTTCTTCCACACTTATCTGGAAAAATTGGAGCCCAGAAGGATGAGAAGGAAGAAACCCTTCTCTCACATCAAAGTAATTATTGATTTGGAAGCTATAAGTGAAAGGAAGGCAGGCAGGAAGGGAGGGAGGGAGAAACAGAGTGGGGAGTGGAAGATGATTGGTTCAAGACATATTTGGGACAAATTTTTAGCTGACCAGGTGGAAGCACCTCATAATTGTTTCTTTTGCTACCTGAGTACTTTCAGGAGAAAGGGCAAATGAGCAAAGTGATCTTGGTGACCTGGTCAGCTGCTCCTTTGGAATAATATCAATACTTTTAATGGCATTGAAAGGTCATGAACAAAAAGATGAACTTTAGAAGACTGGGGAACTCAGATTCCAAATCAGGTCAGGTTTGATTCAAGACCAATAACTTCAGTTACACAGTGTACTGAGCTGCTTTTATCTTTATTTTTTATTTTGGGGTAAATTTTAATCTTGAAATAGTTTCCAATTGAGAAAAGTTGTAAGAATAGCAACAGGAACTCCCATACACTTTACCAGATTCACTGCTTATTTACTTTGCACTTTACCACGAACTCACTCATTCTCTGAACACATTATTATTTTTTCTTGCACCTTTTGAGAGTAAGTTGGAGGCAACGTGCCCCCTAACCTCTGGATGCTTCAGTGGGCATTTTCCTAAGAGTGAGGGCATTTTCTTATGTAGCCACAGGGCAATTATCAAAATCAGGAGATTTACCATTGATAAAATATTATTATCTAATCCACAGTCCATATTTGTTATGGACTGAAAGTTAACGTTCCCCCCAAAATTCGTATGTTGAAGCCCTAACCCCCCAGTGTGATGGTAGTAAGAGGCTGGGCCTTTGGGAAGTAATGTGTTTAAGATGCGGTCATGAGGATGGGTCTCCCATGATGGGATTAGTGCCCTAATAAAAAAAGACACCAGAGAGCCCTCTTCTTCACTCTCTCTCTCTCTCCCTCTCTCCCATGTGAGGACATGCGTGGCTTGTCTGTGAGCCAGGAAGAGAGCTCTCACCAGAACCCAGCCATGCCAGCCCCCCAATCTCAGACTTCTAGCCTCTAGAACTATGTTTAAGCTGCCCAGTCTATAGCATTTTGTTATGGCAGCCTGAGCAAACTAATACCCTATTCAAATTTCATCAGTTATCCAAATAATGTCCTTTATTGCCATTTGCTGCCTGGTCCAGGCCCTAACCTGGGCTCACGAGTTGCATCTAGCTGTCACATCTCCTTTGCTTCCTTTAACTAGAAATAACATCTCAGTCTTTCTTTCTCTTTCTTTTACCATAAAGTTTTTGAAGAACACAGGCCAGTGATTTTGTAGACAGCCCCTCAATTTAGGTTTTTCTGATGTTTCTTCACCATCACATACAGGTTGTGCATTTTTTCTTTTTTTTTTTACATCTTTATTGGAGTATAATTGCTTTACAACATTTTTTCTCTTTTTTTGGTAAATTTATTTATTTTGGTTTTGGCCGCATTGGGTCTTTTTTGCTGCACATGGACTTTTCTCTGGTTGCAGAGAGCAGGGGCTGCTCTTCATTGTGGCACGCAGGCTTCTCATTGTGGTGGCTTCTCTTGTTGGGAGCACGGGCTCTAGGTGCGCGGGCTTCAGTAGTTGTGGCACACGGGCTCAGTAGTTGTGGCATGTGGGCTGAGTTGCATGTGGGATCGTCCCGGATCAGGACTCAAACCCGTGTCTCCTGCATTGGCAGGCGGATTTCTAACCACTGTGCCAGCAGGGAAGTCCCCATGTTGTGCATTTTTGATGGGACGACCGCAGAAATGGTGTGTGTCCTCAGTGCATCATAGCAGGTGGCACACCCTACACGTTTGTCCCCATGTTGGTGAAATTAGCCTTGATCCCTTAGTCCAGGAAGTGTCTGCCAGACCTCACTGTCGAGTCACCCCGCACTCTTTGTATTTGATATGTAATTTATGGGCAGATACATGGAGACTATATAAATATCCTGACCCTAATCATACTTTCACCCACTGGTTTTAGCACCCGTGGATGATTTTTCTAGCTACATCACTCCATCGTCCCTTCCATACTTATTAATTGACATCTGCTGTAGAGAAAAGCTTTTCCTTCACCCTATTTGTGTGCTTCCATGTATTTTGACAATTCTGTCATCTCCAAACTCTTCTCCATACCAACACTACACTTATAAACATTAACACAGACTCAACCGTCAAGAATGTTTCATCCTGGGTGACCGCTTCCTCCAGGGAGTTTCATCCTGGATGACAGCTTCCTCCAGGGAGTTAGAAAAACCCAGAATCAGAGAAGGATCACTAATGCAAGAACACACTTTTACAGATAGCACAGTCGAGGCTGAAAAGAGAAAAGGGCAATGCCCGGAGTCACACAGCTGCCAGCCGAGAGGAGCAGCTCCAGGGCAGAGCCTGGGCGCCTGTCCTGCATCGTATTTTAAGAAGCAGCAGGGACAGAGCTATGAGCTGATCAGGATGCGTTGACCTTGACTTAGCAACGTGGTCGCAGGGCGTGGGAGATGGAAACTCCAGAGCGGAGGCTTTCTGGGGTTCTCCTCTGTGGTCTCAGTGCCATGTCGTAGACCCTCGACGTAGGATGCCCTCCAGCATGATATGGGGGGGGGGACAATGAATGAATAAACACAGGACTGGTTCAAGAGGAACCAGACAAGTACCTGCACTAAAGCACCACCCAGTGAGACCATAGGAAACGTGCAAGCACCTGGCATGGGACCAACTGCAGGTTATCAGGAGACCCTCTGGAGACGTAAGCCCAACCTACTTCCCTCAGACCTTCCAAACCACTCCCCACCCCCATAATTCTGATAACATGCAAGCTTATTAAACAGAAAGTCATCAGCCGTCGGCTTTCTCAACTGAAAATGACAATAAATTTTATTATCTGGAGGTCCCTGCCCCACGCTAGGATTCTGGAATCTAAAACTATAATCTACTTGGGACTTTCCTGGCTTTAATGAATGCAGAATCCTTTACGTAAAACCAAGAAATAATTAGCCCTGACAGTAGAAGCAGAAACAGAATCGTGATTCATGAATCTTCTAATTGTTTTTCCCTTTTGCACATTTTAACCTCCCCTCCCCAGCCTTAGAGTAACATATGTTCTACACACACACGGACAAATAGAATCACACTGGCATAAATGAGCGTGATGGGGTGGGGGGGATGGGGTTCTCAGCCAGCTGCTCCCTCTCTCCCTCTTTGGGTGTCTCTCTGCTCCGGGTACTGAGGCACAGAATCCCATCGCCTTGCTCCCCGGCACAGATGTGCTACAAAACACCCATAAATTCTCCTGACATTCCAGTGACCTTCGTAGGGTCTGGAAGAGCCACATTTCACACCAAAGATGGAGCTGTAAATATTCTCTTTGTGCAGTAAACACTGGGCTGATGCCGGCACCTCACTCATGTCCTCTCTGTGCCTGCCACCTCGCAGAGGAGATTTATTTACTGCCATGGAAAATTCCAGCCCCAAGGCAGGCAGCTCGCCATGACCCAGCGTTTCAGCATCTTGCTGCTTGTTGCTACTGCCTGTTCTCTCTCTTACACACACACACACACTCACACACACACACACACACACACACACACTCCTATGATTATAAAGCTGGGAGCAGGAAAGCCCCTGAGAAGATTACACTAAAACGTATACCCCCTGTCTTATCAGTTCTTTCTGGGAGGTGAGTTTTAGAATGATTTACATTTAATTTCTTTTTGCTCAGCTGAATTTTATTTTGTCTTACAGAATTTTTACGTTTTTAAATAAAATATTTATTGAAAGGCAATAGTCCCCCACTCCAGCTGACCCGTCTAGAATCATCCTCCTCTCTTGGACAGGGAGGTGGCAGACCTCGAGGTTCGGACGGGCGGAGGGGAGACCTGGTGGGTTCTTGGCCGAGGGGACGGTTGATGTAGTCATCAGCTCTTAACAGCTAAGAGGCACCTTACGGTTTTCAAAAATAATTTCATGGGGCAGCTGAGAAAATCGTCTGTGCTCCTAGCTCAGTGTGGGTAGAGAGAGCCAGACAGGGGGCTAGACGAAGCTGCATCTCTCGTCCCCTCTCTG
>NW_020174923.1:8690633-8705893 GCF_003031525.2 Neophocaena asiaeorientalis asiaeorientalis | reverse complement strand
CCGAAATCTGCAATTGTGATGAAGGTCCTGACGGAGAGGGTTAACTGCCTGAATGGTTTGTTCAATTCATTGATTAGCTGTTTCTCGGAAGTTCATTGCCATCTCGAGGCAGGGGACGGGGGAATTGGGTCTCCGTGGTTTCTCAAGGCTTGAGCCGCTCTTGATGATTAAATGCAGCCACAACACATCCATCCTGGGCGGCAGCTCTGCCCAAGGTCAAACCTTCATGCAAAACGGGAGCCAAGATCTGCGTGTCTGAACACCAGCAGCAGGAAGGCCTGAGGGACAATTTTGAAAAGCAGGAGAGGAGAAGGAAGAGGGAATCGAGAAGGGAGAAGAAGAAAGGGCTCATGGAGGGGAAGGAAGAAAGAGCATAGGTGAGGTTATAGTGATTCTTACAGGGGGACACTCAGCCGGAAAACCTGGGGTACCCCCTGCTCCCCAAACAAAGGCTACAAAGTGGGCTTTCCTCACAGAAGCCTGAGCATCTGAATGGGTAAAAAGCCAAGGGTGAGAGTTAAAAATTGGTGTCTTAGCTTGGGTGACCCAGAAACAGCCTGAGACGGGCTTCTGGGGAGGACCTGCCCAAGACGTTGACCCAGGGAGCGGACGTGAGGGCGAGAGTGACACAGAAAGTGAGTTGGCCACTGTCAAGAGTGACCTGAGCTCAATACACGGGCCCGAGATGAGAGTCAGGGGTGAAAGGTGGGGCCTGGCCCTTTCTGTCCTGCTCAGGGGAGAGACCCACACACGTCTGGGAGGCACAAGGCCTCCCCCCAGGGGAGGTGCTGCCAGGATGTCCTGCCGGATAGACGTGAGCCCCAGGGCAGTGAGAGGATGAGGTGCTGCCACCAGGAGCTGCCGATCTGTTCGCCTGGGCAGGGCTAACCCCCTGCCGTCCTTGCTGCCTCCGGAGCTGGGGCCCAGGGCTTTGCGAGACAGCCCCGTCTCACCCTTGGGATGCATGCTCCCCAGGGGAAGTAGAGACACATTCACCGAATGATCCCTACAGCCATGAAGATGTGCAGCTGTGCCTGGCCAGGAAGGAGGGCCAGGGGATTGGGGGCCCGGAGGAATAAGAGGAAGGGGTCCCCCAGCGACGCAGGGCCAGGGAGGCTTCTCAGAAGAAGTGAAGGGCTGGAGGCGTTCCCAGCCCGTGCTGAGGGCTGCAGTGGAAGGTGCGTGGGCTGGACTTCATCTTCCGAGCCACGAGGAAGCCACCGAGGGCTTGGAGCAGGGACAAGTGACATGATCAGATCTGCATTTTGAGAAATGTACGGGAGTCCCCCCTTATCTGCAGGGGATACTTTCCAAGACGCCCAGTGGCTGCCTGAACACACAGATAGTACCGAACCCTACATAGACTATGTTTTTTCCTGTAAGTACATACCTATGATAAAGTTTAATGTATAAACTAGGCACAGTAAGAGATTAACGACAACTAATAATAAAATAGAATAATTATGACAATACCCTGTAATAAAAGTTTTGTGTATGTGGTCTCTCTCTCTCTCTCTCTCAAAATGTCTCATTGTACAAATTTAATGCCTTTTCCACCTTAACTAAGCACTCGTAACGCAGCATGGCGGTAACTTTTGCAGTTTGAGCTGTGACTGCAATACTAGCACAAATTTCTTTTTCTTTCTTCACAATTTCACAGATAGAAGATTGCACAACCTCAACCTACGATTTTTTTTCTTAGTAAGTTGAGAACTTTTACCTTTTCACTTTTAAAAAAATATTTATTTTATTTTTATGGCTGCGTCTGGTCTTAGTTGTGGCACGCAGGTTCTTCGTTGCTGTGCGCGGGCTTCTCTCTAGTTGTGGCGTGCAGGTTTTCTCTCTCAAGTTGCGGCACGCGGGCTCCAGAGCTCTGTAGTTGCAGCACGCAAGCCCTCTAGTTGAGGCGTGCAGGCTTAGCTGCCCCGCGACTTGTGAGATCTTTGTTCCCCAACCAGGGATCGAACCCGTGTGTCCTTCACGGGAGGGTGAATTCTTTACCACTGGACCACCAGGCAAGTCCCTTACCTTTTCACTTAAAGGAAGCATTTTACGGCTTCTATCCGAATTGCCAGACTTGCTGACTCTTGTGCTTTGGGGCCATTATTGAGTAAAATAAGGGTCACCCCCACCTTGTCTAGAGAATCATGGCTCTTTTTTGAAAAATATATTTATGTTTATTCTTTTCTATATTTTTCAAAATATCTGCAAATGAGGGTATGTCTCCTTTAAAATCAGACTCACAGAAGGTTGACTGTTTTCCTTTTTTATATATAAAACTATAGTAGAGAAAAAGCCACTTTTACTGTTCACATCTGTGAGAAAGAGCTTCACCTGGGAAACACAGGCCTGAGCAAATGGTTCAGATCTCTCACTGTGAGGTTTTAGTTACAAATCTCTGTCTGTCTGTCTGTCTGTCTCACTGCCACCCACACACCCACACCCCCCGCAACAGGTGAGCTTCAGTTGCTGCGCTACTAAAACGCTTTTCTCAAGAGAGGTGGAATGACTGTTTTCAATACTTTTAGTAGAACATAAAGGACTTTTCACCAGCCCTTGAACACAAACAAAATTCGGATGCTTTTCCCCGAAGAGAGAGCCTGTCACCCAAAGGGGCCCCACCATTCCCTTGCCCACCCTGAGCCCCTGTGTTCCTGTGTCACCTGCTCCCCAGGGGACCTGGGGACACCTGCCCCCTCAACTTTTCCTCTGTGGTTGGACCTAGGCCTGGCAGCGGGACGGTACCCACAGCAAGTGGCCTGGGGGGCCCCCAGGGCACACAGGGGCCTTGCCACCAGCTCTGACGACCCCTCGGAAGGAACATCCTCTAGCCAACCAGAAAATGTATGTCCCCTGGTCCTTCCCACCTCTCCCACCCAGCACCAAGCCTCAGCTGCTCTGGGCCCATTCTCAGTGTCTCTAATAAAAATGGTTTTCACGCTCTGATCCTCATTTCTGGGGTCATGCACCCCAAGACACCACAGAGGCAGGAAACGGCTCTTCCCCGATCCCATCCAATCCCTCTAATGGCCTCAGTGACCCTCCTCCCCACTTCCTGGGCCTCAAAATCCTGCAGAACTTGAGCCTCTGAGAAGGTGACATATTTGAGGTCAGGGTTACCTCCCACAGCTATAAAAGCCCAAAGAAAACGGTAAACCAGCCATGATGTTACAACATCCTCAGATAGCACCGCTGGGCAGGAATGGGGGCTGGAGGGGAGGCCCTGGTGCCCAGAGAGAGAGAAGAGCTGAGGGTTTTCGAGGGGGGTGGGAGGCAAAGTGGCTCTAGGCCATTTCGCTCCTTTTCAAGGATGCAAGGTTAGGCCTAAAGAGCATTCCACCAGGCTGAGCTGCCGGCGTGGGTCTCCTGTACCCTCCAGCCCAGCCCTGCCCTGACACCCCGGGCATGAGGGCATCAGAGCGACTCCACCATCGTCACCAAAGAGGGCCCGTGTGCAGGGCGTTATTGCTTGTCACCGCGATGGAATACATGACGTGAACCATGACAAACACCAGAATGACTAATTTCAAACATTTATTACAATTCTTGAGAGACTTGAAAGCTGTCCCCACTCTTGATTTTAATAAATGCACTCTTGAAGCAGCCGCTTATCAAAGTGACACAAATTGTGTGGTAAATAGATTATGGCACAGCTGAAATACTGGAAAATGAGATCAGAAATGCTCCTTCTCTCCCATTTAAAACTCCACGCAATCCTTCAGTCTGAGACGCAGCAGTGAGGCAGCCACGGGAAGCTCGGGGGTGAGAGAATTAGCACCCGGAGAGGCGGCTTTTAATCGGCTTCTCCCGCAAATCCTCCCCTACAGCAGGACACCTGCGGCCCGGCTTCTCCGGCTACCTCAGCCAGTCCTGCCCCAGCCAGTGGGGTACGGGTGCCGGGAGGGAGGACGGGGGACCTGAACCTGAGGATGGAGGGAGATGCCGAGGAGGGGCTGCGGGCACTGCCACCCCAAGGGAAGCTGTGAGAAAGAATGTCCCCCCACCTTTTACGCTCCAGTACTGGAGAATTCCTGAGCACCTCCTATGTGCCAGGCTTCGCACTAAGGGTTGGGCATGCACAGGTGGGCAAGGCCAGGCAGGTGCCCTCAAGGGGCTTCCAGTCTGGAGCAGGAAGCCGACGTGCAGGCTGTGAAACGAGACGGCAGTGCAGCCCATGCCAGCTGGGCTGCCAGATGACAGGAGGTACCGGGGCAGCTGTCCCCTGCTCGTCCGCAGCTGACCTGGCATCGCAGGCGTGCTGTGACCAGGACCCTGCCCTGCCCGGGATTCTGGGCACCCGTGTCCAGCTGCCTGGCTCTTCCCCGGAGGATGGAATGACCAGGGAAAGCCCTGTGCATCCTTACAGAGCAGGAAAAGCCCTGAACCAAGGGACGGTTAGAGAAACGCAAGGGCCCAGAGTGGGCCCAGAGCCCCGAGGGCTCACCCACCTCGAGTGGTTCCCTCCAAAGGGTGAGACACGGTTAGACCAGTCCTGTGGGTGATCACTTGGCTTCTTGTCCCTGTGAAAGGCAAAGGTATTTTCTCTGGGTGACACACAAGACCCCGTTCGCCCAAGGATTGCGATGGCAAGGCTGCTGGGGGACAGAGTCAGCCCACTTTACGGGAACTTCTGTGTCAGAATCAGGGGCAGCGGCCATCCCAGAACCTCGTCAGTAACTAATTGCTGATATAACTAGACTCACGCTATATCTCAGTGCCAGTTAATATTCAAGTAAAAAGCACGGTGTGTCTATCTATGTGCAGTTCGATTTCCCTATAAGAAGCCTCCTTCTTGAGACAGCCTCCTTCCTTCCCTGGGCGGTGGTCCACTTTGCAGGCAGCTACCATGGGGGAAATTTCAAGAGAGGGGCCCAGCAAGCGGTAGGCTCACTTAGACTGGGTCTGGGTCTTGGGGAGGCGAGGGGGTGACCTCCCAATCTCTTCTGCGTGCAGTCGGCCTGAGGACACAGGGGTGCCCACCCATGCTGCTTTCACGGACAGAGAACAGGGGCTGTGATTTCCACGAGGATGTCCCCAGGGTCTGATGTATCGGAGGAGTGATTCTTATCTGTTTTATTTTTTAAATAGACATTGAATTTAGAAATCAAATAGTTTATGTATTTAAACCCCAGTTAATATGTATTAAATTTTATTATTTATTAAATATTAATAATTCATGAGGATTTTCAAATTAAACATCAAACCTCTAACAAATTAAGTTTAAATAATTAAGTCTATTATTAGTGGAGAGAGATTACCAGGATGGGGGTGAGAGCAAATGTGTTCCAGAAACTATTTTTCTCGTCCAAAGTGTATAGCATTTTATGATCTCCATTTTGTAGGTGGGGAGAGGAAGATGCGGGAAGCCGAAGGATTTGACGCCCCCTGGAACACACAGCTGATAACAATTCTGAGATGGGATTCAAACCCGCATCTCTTTATTTCCTAGATCCAGCCCACTGTTTGGAACAGACAAAACATGTTTCCCCTTCCTGACGTGAGAACGGAATGATTTCTCAGGCTAGAGAAGGGATAGGATGGAAAATATGTTAATTTTATTGGAGGGAAGCATGTGAGGAAACGGGTGCAGCTTAGAAAGGGAGACCCAGGTGGGGGCACCTCCCAGGGAGAAAGGAGGGCACTGAACAGCCAAGGAGGGCGTGGGGCAGAGGGACAGGAGAGACAGGTCTGCGGTAAACTCTCTAGGAGGCTGGCACCCGCCACAGGCCCACCCCTCTCCAAGCCCACAGCGGGCTGACAGTAGTTGCCCCCAAATTCCTCATCCTAATTCCTGGAACCTGAGAATGTTACCTCATTTGGAAAAAGGACTTTTGCAGGTGTAATTAAGTTAAGGATCGCAAACGCGATCATCTCGGATTATCTGGGTGGTCCCTAAATCCAATGGCAGGTGTCCTAATAAGAAACAGAAGAGGAGAGAAACAGAGAGAGAAGGTCCTATAAAGACAGAGGCAGAGACTGGAGTGTTGCAGTCACAAGCCCAGGAATGCCAGTGGCCACCAGAAGCTGGAAGAGGCCAGGAACAGAATCACCCCTAAACCCTCTGGAGGGAGCGCGGCCCTGCGGACACCTTGATATCGGGCCTCTGGCCTCCAGAACTGTGAAAGGAGACATTTCTGTTGTTTTCAGGCACCCAGTTCATGGTAATTCATTACAGCAGCCACAGGAAACAACTATAGCACCAAAGGAAGTCACCTGTCCCCTCTTTGTGACGATGCCCTGGAAGTATGCTGCAGGCAGAGCCTGACCCCACCCCGTTATGCCAGACCCCGCCAGTCCCCTTTCTCTGCAATAGCATTCAACACCTGTGCTTGGGGGGCTCACCACCCTATCTACTGGGAGGGGGGAGGGAATGCCCGTTCCATCACTTGGGCTCAGGCCTTGGGGAAGAGAAGGCCAGTGACATTGGGGATGAATGCAGACAGGCTCTGATCTTTTAAAAATTCTAAATATGGAATCCAAACTTACAAGGACATGGGATGTCATGGTTAGTCTAATTGTAAGATAATTCTTTGCTTTACAACCAGCCTCTTCTAAAAAGAAACCCCTTTGTCCATTTCAAGTATCTATCGATTTGTGTTTATTGCTGGAATCTATTGCTCCTAATATAATTTCCCCTCTTGGGGAGTGACTCCCCAGTTGCATTTCTCCCTCTGCCGTGGCTGAACAGCTCCAACTGGAAAAGCCATGTCTTCCCTCTGCCCCTCTCCTCCTCCCAATGGCTGTCCCCACCCTGTCCTATCCCAGGGATGCCCGTCTCCTGCTCGAAAACTTCAACTCCCCCACTGCCTACCAAACTAAACTCAAACTCAGCCACCCTAACTGTAAGGCCGTCCATATGTGGCCCAAGCACCTCTCCTGGTCTTTTCTCCGGCCACCCCATGTCAACACTGAGCCCCAGGCACAGTGAAAGCAGAGAGAGGACTGACGGCTGCTGGGACAGGCATCCAAGCCATTGGAGTATCAGCCAGTGTTCTCCAGAGAGAGGCTTATTTTAAGGAACTGGCTCTGGGGACTGTGGGGCTGACAAGCCTAAAATTCAGAGGGCAGGCCTGCCAGGCCTCAGGCGGGAGGGGCTGCTGCAGTCTGGAGCCGGATTTCTTCCTCCCCAGGAAACCTCAGTTTTTGCTCAACCCTCAACCCTCTGTGACTCACCACACCGCCTCGGGGGTAGCCCACAGCTGGAGGGTGGTCTCCCAGCGGGACTAACTCATGCCCGGAAAGGCAGGAGAGCAAAGGAAAAGCCTTCTTCTCCTGTACCGTCCTTATCACTTACGAACCTGAGTCTGCAGAGGCTGTTTCGTTCTGAAGGACTGAGCACGGCATTCAGACTGGGGCTCAGTTCTCTGCAGACATCAGACCAGGGTCGAAAGCTCCCCCTTCCCCCTCCCTTTACTCCTCCAGGGGCTGCAGAGGTGAGCGATTCCCACCCGCAGGTGGCCGCCTCCGCGGCCCCTGTGCGATCAGTAAGGCCTCAAACAGACATTTACAACCTCAAAGACAGACCCACAGCCTCTACCCCCGCCTCCCACCCCCCAAATAAAAGTCTCGAGCACCATAGTCTGGGTTCCGGGACCTCTTTGGACACTTCCCACTGAGGAAATAACTCAGGGCGGTGTCAGGATTTGACTGGCAAAGACGCGGTCATCTCTGACACTTTCCCTGCCCTCGCCCCTCCCACTTCCTCTCCTTGCTATTTGATCGCCTCTGCGTGGGGACCCCAGGGTTTCTTCCCCACCCCTGGGCTGTGTTTTGGGGCCAGGCTGGGCAGAGCCTGGGAAGACTCTGGTATTATGATGGAGAAACGAACACCTGCTTGTCACTATGGCAACCTGCCTAGCTGAGCAGGGAGGCAGAGCGGGCTGGGGGCGGTGGGTTGCTGCGCTGATTACTCAGGAACGTCTCCTCGGGGGGCACCCAGCGGAGGGGCTGCCTCACCGCCCTGGCTCAGCTTGGGTCTGGTCCTACCCCCAGGCAGGATATGAATTGCGTGACCTCTCAAGGTTGAGATCAGCCAGCAGGAGGAAACTCGGTTTCTAAAACAGCTCGTATCCCCCAAGAGGAAAAGGGATTCCCGTTCCAGGCTCTGGAACAGCCCAGTCCCCAAGGATGCAAGAGGGGCACAGAGAGGCCGGAGACAGGCTGCTTGATCTGACATCCACCGTCTGGGAAGATGGGCTCCACCCTGATATTTCCCAATCGCTCCTCGCCTGCTTCTCAACTCAGAGAGGAGACCCAACAGGACTGTGGTGGTTTCCAACTCCTGCAGCTGAGCTCACACGCCTCCACTTCCTTACCCGTGGGCTGCTGTCCAGGCTGACTGCCACCTGCTGTGTGTGGCAGGATGGGTGTCACATCATTTCCAGCCACCACCACCCCCCCGCCCGACCCCTGCACTGCTACACTCATCGTCCGTCTTTGCTCTCTTGGCCCAATCCCTTCCGGTGCTCTAATTAGGAGTGTGGGTCACTGGTGCCCTGGGCACTGGGGGCGGGGAGGTGGGAGGAGCCGGTAGGAGGCCCCTTCCTAACCTGGCTCTGTTGTAATGCAACCCCCACTCTGCCCCCTTTCTAGAATGTTCTAATCATACCGAAACAGCTTCGGGCTTTCCAGACTCTGGGCCTTTGCATACACTGGTTCCTTCCCCTCCTCGCTCTAGGCCTCCTTTAGAGCTCACTTCTTCGAAAAACTCTTCCAGTTCTGAATAAGGACTATACCAGGTTGAATAACGGTCTCCCCAAAATTCATGTTAACCTGAAAACTCAGAACGTGACCATATTTGGAAATAGGGTCTTTGCAGATGTAATTCGTTAGGATGAGGTGGTACCGGATCACAGTGGGCCCTAAATCCAATGACCGGTGTCCTTATAAGAAGAAAGAGAATCGGAAACACACCGGGAAGAAGTCCACGAGACACAGAACAGAGATGGGAGTGAGGCAGCTACAATCCAAGGGACGTCAAGAAGTGCCTGGAGCCCCCCGAAGCCAGAAGAGGTGAGGAAGGATTCTTCCCTAGAGCCTTTGCAAGGAGCATGACCCTGCATGAACCTTGATTTCGGACCTCTGGCCCCCAGAATTGTAAGAGCATAAATTTGTGTTGTTTCAAGCTCCCCGGCTTGTGGTAATTTATCAGGCAACCCCAGGACACTCACACAGGGACCCCTGATATGAGCATGACACTTCTGGCCACACATCCATCACAGAGGCAGCCGGGAGGTGCACTACTCATGTGGCCCTTCGAGGGCCATCTTTACTCTGGAGCTCCCTGTTGGGTGACCCCAGGCTTTGCCAGAAAGCAACACGGGGTGGGGGAGCACCCTGCCCCATCCTGCTCCCTTGGCAGGCATCACCCCGCACATCACCCCTCTCGCACTCACGACAGCATCCGGTTCCAGAAAGGGCAAGACTCTGGGGTCAGGAAGGTGGTGTGTAGAATTCCAACCCCACCCCTTAGTAGCTGTGTGACTACAGCAGAGGCCTTGCCTCTGGGAGTCTCTGTTTCCTCATCTGTAAAATGGGGGTGAGCCAACATGCAGAAGGCACCTGGCACCTTGCAGCCATCCACACGCAGCCTCCGTCACAGCACTTGCCAAGCTGCCTTTTAATGTTGCTTCCTTTGTTTCTCTCCCCTAGGGTAGGGACTTTTGGTAGACAGGGACTGTAGTTTATCTCTGCTGCGAAATAGAGTCTTGATAGCCAAGGATGGCAGACGACAACACAGCCTCCAGCCAGCTAACAGGAATGAGATAAACCTGACCCCACGGAGACGAGGGGATTTATAAGGTCACAAGCAATTACAGATGGTGAGGAGATAAGAGTCTTTCTTGGTGTCCAGCTCAGGACCTAAGTCTTGGTTTAAAATACCTTGATTTGGGAAAACTGCCCAGCCACCCAAACCCAGCCTGCTCCTCGCCCAGCTCACAGCCCTCCCAGGTGGGTCCCTGAATGACTGCAGTCTCCCCTGGGCCTTCCCAGGCCCCAGCTCAGCACCCCTTGTACCTGATGAGGGAGGCTCCTGCTTCTCTGTCGCTGCCCCTCAGATGGAGCTGCCCCCTGGGACAGCAGGCTACCCATCCCTCCTGCCTGAAAAACTTCCCCACCTTGCACAGCTAGGTCTCAACTTCCACCTTGAGTACTGGCAGGACATGGTGTCTCTTCAGAGACAAGCCCACCTCATATGTTTGCTGAGTTCCTAGGCCACCATGGTCAGTCCCTGACTGGACCCAAGCACAACCAAGGCTAGTCACCAGCTGTGGTGAGTTGAATGGGGGCCCCCAAAAGACATGTCTACCTAAAACCTGTGAATGGGACCTTGTTTGGAAAAAAGTCTTTGCAGATTACATTATACTTACTAGCGAAAGACCAAATGCTTTCCTGTTAAGATTGGGAATAAAGTGAGGATGTCTGCTCTTACTCCTCATTCAACATAACACTGTAAGTCCAGCCAATGCAATAAGGCAAGTAAAGGAAATGAAAGGCATACAAATCTGGAAGGAAGAAATAAAGCTGTGCCTATTTGTAAATGACATCATTGTCTACTTAGAAGAGCCCAAAGAATTAACAAACAAAAACCCTCCTAGAACTAATAAGTGAGTTCAGCAAAGTGATGAGACACAAAACAAACATACGAAAATTTATCATAGTTTTATATACTAACAATAACCATAGGGACACCAAAATTGAAAAGCAATACCATTAATAACCACTCCAAAAAACGAGGGAGGGGAATGCTTAGGTGTAAACTTAACAAAACTTGGTGTAGGATTTGTATGTTGAAAACTACACAATGCTGATCAAAGAAATAGAAGAAAACCTAAATAAGTAGAGAGACATATCGTGTTCATGGATTGGAAGACTCAACATAGCAAAGATGTCCGTTCTTTCCAAATTGTTACACAGGTAATGTAATTCCTATTAAGATTCCAGCAAGATTTTTTTGTAGCTATAGACAGGATTATTCTAAAATTTAAATGGAAAAGTAAAGGAACTAGAATAGCTAAAACAATTTTGAAAAACAATAAAATGAGAGGAATCACTCTACCTTATTTTGGAGACTTTTTATCTACCTGCAGTAATCAAGATTATGTGGTATTGGCAGAGAATTAGATACACAGATCAATGGAACAGAACAGAGTACCCAGAAATAGACCAAAAGAAATGTGCCCAAATGATTTTTTGACGAAGGTGCCAGAGCAAACCCACGGAGGGAAGATAGCGTTTTCAACAAATGTTACTGGAGCAATGGGACACCCATAAAAACAAAAAACCTCGTTCTCACATTTTACACAAAATTAATCAAAATGGGTCATGGACTTAGATGTAAATTGTAAAGCTATAACATTTTTAAGAAGAAAAAAAAAAAAAGATCTAAGATCTAGTCTTAGAGATCTAGGGCTAGCTAAAAAGCTTTTAGAGTTGACACCAAAAGCACAATTCATAAAAGGAAAAACTGATAATTTGGACTTCATCAAAATTAAAACCTTTTGCTCCATGAAAGATCCTATTAAGAGGATGAAAAGAAAAGCTGCAGACTGGGAGAAAATATTTGCAAGCTACATACCAAACACAAGACTAATAATTAGAATATATAAAGAACTCTCAAACCCCAACTGTTAAAAAAAAAAAAAAGACAACTAGAAAATCCAATTAGAAAAAAGGAAAAAAAAAGAAAGAGAAAATCCAATTAGAAAATGGGAAAAAGACATGAAGAGATATTCAACATCATTAAGCATTAAGGAAATACCAATTAAAACCACAACTACTGAGCCTGCGCGTCTGGCGCCTGTGCTCCACAATGGGAGAGGCCGTGACAGTGAGAGGCCCGTGCACCGCGATGAAGAGTGGCCCCCGCTCTCCGCAACTAGAGAAAGCCCTCGCACAGAAATGAAGACCCAACACAGCCAAAAATAAATAAATTTATTAAAAAAAAAACACAATCAGATATCACTACCTACCTTTACAAATGGTTATAATAAAATATAACACCAAATACAGGTAAGGATGCAGAGAATCTACATCACTCCTACATTGCTGGTGGGAATGGAAAATGGTACAAACACTCTGGAAGACAATTGGTGGTTCCTTTTTTTATATATATAATTTTAAAAAATTAATTATTTATTGGCTGCGTTGGGTCTTCGTTGCCGCACACGGGGCTTTCTCTAGTTGAGGCGAGTGGGGGCTGCTCTTCGTTGCGGTGCGGGGGCTTCTCATTGTCGTGGCTTCTTTTGTTGCAGAGCACGGGCTATAGGCATGCGGGCTTCAGTAGTTGTGGCACACAGGCCCAGTAGTTGTGGCTTGTGGGCTCTAGAGCACAGGCTCAGTAGCTGTGGCACATGGGCTTAGCTGCTCCGCGGCATGTGAGATCTTCCCGGGCCAGGGCTCAAACCTGTGTCCCCTACATTGGCAGGCGGATTCTTAACCACTGCGCCACCAGGAAAGTCCAGGTGGTTGCTTTTAAAAATTAAATATGTAGCTACCACACATCCCAGCAATTGCACTCCTGGGCATTTGTCCCAAGGAAATGAAGACTTAGGTTCACACAAAAACCTGTACGTGAATAGATATTGCAGAAATATTCCAAATAGTGAAAAACTGGAAACAACTCAGATTATGTCAATAAGTAAATGGCTAAACAAACTGGGACATCCATACCGTGGGATACACTCACAATAAAATGAAGCACACGCTTGATACACACGACAACCTGGGTGAATCTCCAAGAAATTATACTGGGTAAAAAAAGCCAATCCCGGGCTTCCCTGGTGGCGCAGTGATTGAGAGTCCGCCTGCCGATGCAGGGGACACGGGTTCGTGCCCCGGTCCGGGAGGATCCCACATGCCGCGGAGCGGCTGCGCCCGTGGGCCATGGCCGCTGAGCCTGCGCGTCCGGAGCCTGTGGCTCACAACGGGAGAGACCACAACAGTGAGAGGCCCGCGTACCGCAAAAAAAAAAAAAAAAAGCCAATCCCAAATAGTTACTGGTTGAAAATGTACCAAGGATTCGTTTTAATCAGGTATGGCAAGACACGCAGACATGACAATGACTGTCGTGTAGGAAGAAGTTTACACTCTGATTCCTGGAAATTGGAGGCACTGTGCACCACACAGGGCTACACACGGAAGCACAGCATCGATCAGTAGGCAGAAGGAACGAGGGGAAGCGTGGGCATGAGACTTTAGTGCGGTTTCCATTGGGGGGGAAAGGCAGGCATGGGAAGCAGTCTCGGGATTGGCTAGTGTGAATAATTTTGGTGGGCTCTGGGCTTTAGAGGTGGTCCCTAGTCATCTGGCACCTGACCCTGGGTGATTTAGGGCAAGCAGATAGCATCCCAGACTGCAGGATTCTGATAAGAGGACGCAGAGGAGGGTATGAACTCGGGACTTGTTGGTTTGCATATCAAAGGCACCTTCCCTTTCTCCAGTAATTAGCCAACACTGGGAGAGGCAGTCTCTCCCTGGGTCCACAAAGCCCTGAGATGTCAAAGCATCATAAAATATAGAAAAATTAAAAAACATGATTCAGGGAATTCCCTGGCAATCCAGTGGTTAGGACTCCATGCTTTCACTGCCGTGCGCCTGGGTTCGATCCTTGGTTGGGGAACTAAGATCCCACAAGCCATGTGGCACAGCCAAAAATAAGTAAATATAAGTTTAAAAATTTAAAAACGTGATTCATACAGTTACATACTGTATGATTCCATTTATAGAACATTCATGAAATGACGAAATTACAGAAATGGGAACAGAATAATGGTTGCTGTGTTAAGGAGAGGATCAGGCTGGAGGGAAGTGGGTGTGGCTGTAAAAAGGTAACAGTGGGGTCCTTGTGCTAATGGAGATGTTCTTTTTTTAAATTAATTAATTAATCATTTTTTTAAACTGTATTGGGTCTTTGTTGCTGCACGCAGCTTTCTCTAGTTGTGGCTAGTGGGGGCTACTCTTCGTTGTGGTGCATGGGCTTCTCACTGCAGTGGCTTCTCTTGTTGTGGAGCACGGGCTCTAGGCGCACGGGCTTCAGTAGTTGTGGCACCTGGGCTCAGTAGTTGTGGCTCTCGGGCTCTAGAGCGCAGGCTCAGTAGTTGTGGTGCACGGGCTTAGTTGCTCCGCAGCATGTGGGATCTTCCCGGACCAGGGCTCGAACCCGTGTCTGCTGCACTGGCAGGCGGATTCTTAACCACTGTGCCACCAGGGAAGCCCCCTGGAGGTGTTCTGTACCTTGACCTTATCAACTGTGAGATGGTTCTAGAGTTTTGTAAGGGTGTTACCGTTAGGGAAACCTGGCTACAGGTTACACAGGATCTCTCTGCATTGTGTTTTACAACTGTGAACCTACAATGATCTCAAAATTAAAAGTTTAATTTAAAAAATATACGGTAAAAGTGAACGGCCCCCTCTCCTTGTCTTCTGAACCCCAGCCCCACCCCTTACCAAAGCCACTTGTATTAACATCTTCTGTGTAAATCCTTCCAGACTTTTCTTTGCATTTACTTATACACACATGCACAAACTTAGAGTGTTTCATAAATGGGATTAACGGACTGTCCCATGACTTGTGTAATAAGGCCAGTTGGCAGTGAAGAAGTGACAGAAACATTGAGAAAATGACTCTAACCACTTCATTTCAAAATGGCAAGCAAAGGAACTGGTGTGGACCACCCTGTCCCCCCCAACTGAAGGAAAACAGATTCTAAAGAGAGACAGAGGCCCACGGTCGGAGGCTCTCCCAAGATGCATGACTCATGGAACATTTCTGTACGTGATATCTGGCCTTGCACCTGTAAATCTGCTTTGGGGAGAGATGGGAGCAATAGGTACAGAAGTAGATGAGGCTATATGAGGCGCCTACCTGTAAAAGATGACCCAGACAAATGAATTAAGAAAATGTGGTTATACACATACAGTGGAATATTATTTAGCCTTAAAAGAGAAGACAATCCTGCCATCGGTGGCAACATGTATGCATCTGGAGGACGTGATGCTAAGTGAAATAAGCCAGACACAGAAAGACAAATATTGCATGAAACCACTTTTCAAGGAATCTAAAGTAGTCAAGCTCATAGAAGCAGAGATTAGAAGGGTAGTTGTCAGGGGCTGGGGGAGAGGGAAACGGGGCACACAGATTTGGGTATGCAAGAGAGTAAGTCCTAAGATCTACTGTATAGCATTGGGTTAATAACACTGTGTTGTAGACTTCAACGTTTGCTGAGATGGGAGATTTTTTTTTTTTTTTTTTTTAAATA
>NW_020174923.1:8683838-8690571 GCF_003031525.2 Neophocaena asiaeorientalis asiaeorientalis | reverse complement strand
TTCCCGGACCGGGGCACGAACCCGTGTCCCCTGCATCGGCAGGCAGACTCTCAACCACTGCGCCACCGGGGAAGCCCGAGATGGTAGATCTTAAGTGTTCTGATAATAATAACAATAATAAAGAAGGTGGGAGGAAACTTTTGGAGAGGATGGATATGTTTATGGCACAGATTGTGGTGATGGTTTCACAGTGTACACTTATCTCCAAGCTCATCAAGTTGTATACATTAAAAATGTACAGGGCTTCCCTGGTGGCGCAGTGGTTGGGAGTCCGCCTGCCGACGCAGGGGACACGGGATTGTGCCCCGGTCCAGGAGGATCCCACATGCCGCAGAGAGGCTGGGCCCGTGAGCCATGGCCGCTGGGTCCGCGCGTCAGGAGCCTGTGCTCCGCAACGGGAGAGGCCACAGCAGCGAGAGGCCCGCGTACCGCAAAAAAAAAAAAAAACAAAAAGTACAGCTTTTTGTATGTCAATCATACCTCAATAAAGTGATTTTTAAAAAATAAACCCAAAGAGCTGGAGGGAAGAGAAGAGGGTATGAACTTGATGACAAGCAGGGGTCCCCACCCCCCACTCCCCAGGGCCACACAGCAGGAGGTGAGCGGTGGGCAAGTGAGCGAAGCTTCATCTGCCACTCCCCACCGCCCCCGTCCGTGGAAAAACTGTCTTCCACAAAACCGGTCCCTGGTGCCAAAAAGTTGGGGCCCACTGCTCTAAAGCAAGCTTCAGATCAAAGTGAACAAGGACACCCAAGGTCTCCCCTCAAGAAGAGAGAGAAGGTAGAAAAGCTCAATTCTCATCTTGTTTCTGCCTGTTCCAGTAAAAAGAATGGTCTTCAAACTGGCAAGGTTAACAATGCCCAATGCCAGGCATCTCACAGGAGCTGGGAACTGCTCGTCGAATTAAATGCAGAGAGGGGATTACAACAGACCCAGATGAAGAGAGAAACACAGCAACCTGAGATGCTAGAAATGTATTCTTTCCCCAGAGCCCGATGAACCACATCCCAGCGTGTTTAAGCAGCCAGCAGCCATCATCTCAGAGCTGCTATTGGTAATTTCTAGAAATTATGGAGGGCAAGGGAGGTGTTGGAAAACTGGCCATGAACCACGCTTGACCTGATTCTCAAAAAGAAAGGAATAAAAGAAAATTCTAGAAACAATAGGCCAGTGAACGTGATGTAAATCTTTAGAAAAGGATGAGACTATTATAGAGTTCGTTCATGAATGCAGAAGGAGACACAACACAATACTGGAAACGCTCTGCAACTAAAACACACCCCACGAATCTCATTTCCATTTTCAATGAGTTATCAGACTGACGGATGCAAAGAATGTCTTAGGCAATACACTGATTTGCATAAACATGTGTAAATTAGGTGGTCATACAAGGACTAGATGATGGAACCGTAGGGAAATCCATAGCTTGTTGAACACTGCACTGAATGAGTCAGCCCGGAGCAGAGCCATAGTGGAGGGCCACAGGGCTCTGCTCTGTTCTGGAGCCGGTCAGCACTTCTACAGCACCTTGGATAGAAGCAGAGGTATGCTCTTCAAATTTGGAAATGGTATAAACCTGGGAGGGATGCTTAAAATGAATGACAATGAAGTCCCAGAACCAGTGGGTCAAACATTGCTGAGATCATTCACATTTCTTGTTGCATCGTTACAAGCCGGGGAGGCCGACCTGGCAGAAGGAAGTTGCTGACGATGTACAGAGGTGGCAGCCTTCACAGGGGTCACTGGAGACACTGATGGGAAGAGAAGCCAGCACAGCCTGGGTTGTATTACTAACACATGGAACCATCTCCTAGGAGCTCTGTGCACCGGGCAGGTTGCAGCTGGAAGTCAGCTCTGTTTAAGGACAGGAGCAAGCCATAGTGCATTCCAGGGAGAGGACCTGGAAGGTGAAGGGTCTGCAAGCAGGAGGGATGAAGAGGCGATGTCAGCTGGACCTGGAGGAGGGATGGCCCAGGTGGGACTTTACCACAGGCTGCGAGTACATCAAGGGCTGCAGAGAGAAAACAAATGGTTATTGAAAGCCCAGCGTGACTGTGGCTGGACCTGCCTCCCAGGGAGGGTGGTGTAAACCCTGTTGGTGGGAAAATAAATCCCACCTGAGGCAGGGTTCCAGCATAGGAAGAGGGACGTAGGTGCTTGGGCCACCGTGTGTGGGGGGCAGTTGGGGTGGGAGGGGGTCCCTGTTCGGAGGGAGGCCACAGGAGGATTAGGAACTGGCTCAGTAAGCTTGAATCTGGGTTGAATCCAGGTGGTGCTGTGCTGTGCACTGCCTTCCTTCCTCGCTGGCACACAGATGCTCCTGTAATAATGTTTGCAGGAAACGCCCTGTGTTTCTGGGTCACGGGACTGTATGGGACAATGTGCGGGATGCTGAGACGGTCGGTACCCAGGGCCCAGCCAGGCAAGGCAGGATGGAGGGGGAAACAGATGCTACTCCCTCCCCTCCCCCCACCATGTCCCCAGGAAGTTCCGGAGGGAGGTGGGGTCCCACCACATGCCGAAGGGAGTTTGAGGCAATCTTTTCCAAAGTTCAGCTGACAAAGAGGTTTGATCCAAGTTTGGTGCCTTGCCCTAGAGAGAATTAGGATGCAGAAGGAGGCCGCGGCAGGGAAAGCCTCTGACACCAGGCACAGGGATCTAATGATGGGTCGGACCACCTGTGAGCAGCCATCCATCCCTGCGGGGTTTCAGTAGAAGACAGCCGCCACCTGATGCAGGTATTGGAGGGGATGCTTGATGATGAAGGACCAAAGACCAGCTTAACTGGCTGAAGTTAAAAAAAAAAAAAAAAAAAAGGACGAGGATGCTTTGGCTTGCATAACTGAAAGTCCCAAATGTTCCACACAGCTGGATCAAATGCGCAAAACATGTCTTCAAGAACCGTTATCTGTCTCTCACCTCTGCTTCCCTCTGTGCCAACCTCATTCCAGGCAGCCCCTACCCAAGTAGTAGTAGAAACAGCGGCCCCAGGCTTCCATCCCACCGACCCAGCAAGCCCATGAGAGGGACCAAGGCTTTCCTCTTCATTTCCACGGAGGTCCCAGGACCAACCCATGTTAGACTGCTGCCTCTACCTCGAATACATCAGGAGGACGGGGCTCTCTGATTGTCCAGGCCTGTGCCAGGTGACCGTCTCTGGAGCAGGTGTGAGTGTGAGGGCAGAGAACAGCCCCCTGCACCTGGGGCTTGACCAGATGACGTGAGACAACTTTCCATCTCAGAGTCAAGGGCTCTGTACCTCTTGGGTGTTCCAAGACCCAAAAGAGAGCCAAAGACATAGCAAAAACTGAGCGAATCATGGGTTAGTTGACTTAGAAACACATTACCAATAAAGCAGAAACTAACACACCATTGTAAAGCAATTATACTCCAATAAAAATGTTAAAAAAAAACCCACACATTACCAGATTTTCTGTAGTCCCTGTTCACATTCTTATCAGACTTGATATTCAAATTAGTTAGGGTCTCTTGTACATAATTAAATACTGCCCCTCCCCACTTTAAGAACAATTTTACTAAGATGAGGCCAGAACTTTCTTGCTTGGCGCTCAATGCCATTTTCAAAACTCCTGGCACACAGAACTAGCACAAAGTACCCTTCAGAAGAGTCTTAAGGTTTCAGACAGGGCAGAGCTAGACAAAGGTTTCAGACTATACAACAGAGGGCGTTTCAGAGGAAGGTGAAGAAAGGGATCGTTTTTGTGCCACAGCTGCTTGACTGTGCCGAAATGATTCCAGCTCTGATGCTGGAAGCCAAGGTAAGGGAGACTCAGAAATTACATGTGTGTCTATGTTGGATGCTAAAGATCTAACCCTTCCAAGAACTGCTCTCTAGGTCATACTTTTTAAAACCAATGAGCATCTCAGAAAGGGTGTGAATATCTCTTGCTCTGCCCCAGGCCAGAGCAGAGCAGGGCGGGTGGCCCTGTTACAGGTGGGGCGTGAACCCTTGGGGTACACAGGATAAAGGCTTGACATGGAGCAGACAGTAAGGTCCATCAGGTAAAGCTTTTCACTAGGTCTGTTTCAATTTACACCCCATTGGGAAAAAATGTAATCCTAGTGAAGTCGGCCTGTCTGAAGAAAGGTATTCCTTAATCAATCACCAATATATACCCATTGAAGCCCCTAAATATTCTTAACACCATCCTTTCCCTGCAACCCTCTCCTGGTGCCAGCCTCACTGTTTCTTGGGTGAGCAGTCTAATGTCCCTACAGCTCCCCTGTCCCCAGAACTTGTCACCCACACTGCCACTTGAGTGAGCTTTCTCAAAGTCAAATGTGGCCACCCCTCCTCTTCTGAAAACTCTTCCGTGGCTTCACCGCACTTTTTTTAAAATATAAATTTATTTATTTATTTTTGGCTGTGTTGGATCTTCGTTGCTATGCGCGGGCTTTCTCTAGTTGCGGCGAGCGGGGGCTACTCTTCGTTGTGGTGCATAGGCTTCTCATTGCAGTGGCTTCTCTTGTTACGGAGCACGGGCTCTAGGCACACGGGCCTCAGTAGTTGTGGTACGTGGGCTCAGTAGTTGTGGCGCATGGGCTCAGTAGTTGTGGCACATGGGCTCAGTAGTTGTGGCACGCAGGCTCAGTAGTTGTGGTGCATCGGGCTTTGTTGCTTGTGGGATTGAACCTGTGTCCCCTGCACTGGCAGGCAGATTCTTAACCACTGCGCCACCAGGGAAGTCCCCCACCTTCTTTTGAAAATTGAGATGTAATGCATATAACATAAGATTAACCATTTTAATGTGTACAATTCAGGGGCATTAAGTACAATTCAGTGGCATTAAGTAATGCTGTGCAACCATCACCACCACCTAGTTCCAAAACGTTTTCATCATCTCAAATGGAAACCCTATACCCGTTAGCAGCTGCTTTCCATTTTTCGTTCCCCCAAGCCCCAGGCAACCACCCATTTGCTTTTACTATTTCTATGGATTTACCTATTCTGGACATTTCACGTAAAGGGGATCTTACAATATATGGCCTTTTGTGTCTGGCTTCTTTCATTTTGCATATTTTCAGGTCCATCCATGTTGAAGCACGTGTCAGTATTTTATTCCTTTTTAAGGCTGAATGACATTCTATTGTGTGTGTCTACCACAATGTGTCCTCATCTTACAGGACAATCCAAGCTTCCCTTGACTTGTCTCCTGATACGCCTGTCCCCTGACTCGAAGCTCCTGTATTCTGAAAGGTCCTATGTTTGCTGTTTCATTCCTCTCTGCTTTTTCCCCTCAGCTCACTTTCATCCAGCCAAGCCCCCTTGCCCTTTAGACCCTCCAAGACGACCCTAGCCTCCTGTCTGAGCCAGGGGTCCATGCCCCGTGTTCCCGGGGCTCTGCATGCACAACTCTTACCAGACCAAACTGAAATTATTATTCAGGGTCCGTGTCCCTAGCCTCACCCTCCACACGACAAGGAGGCTGCAGCCCTTCTGTGGTGGGGACTCGTGTCTGCTTCCCTCTGAACCCCCACGTTGTACCCACTGCCTGGTGCACAGTGGATGCTGCCCCGACCTGAAAATCCATCCCATCACGGAGAGGTGTCCAGCTTGAAACAAGACTCATTAGTCTATTGGGCCGAGGTACAGGCAGTCTATTTCTGCGACTTTTAAATTCTGAAGCAGTGTCATACAACCTTGACAGGAAGGTCTCAGGGAGCCATGTTTTTAGAAAAAACATGTTTTTGAAATTTCATTATGGCCACGTGAACTCGAGCTCTAACTTCTTTCAGAACATAGCACTTGGCCTTTGAAGTGGCCTCATTACAGGATCTCCGTTATTGTCTCTGCACGGCGCTTGGGACCCTGCTTCTGCCAGCTGCCTGCTGGGTCAGGGACACCTCCTTACAAGAGTCAGGACGGGTAATGACAAGGGGGATAAGTGTTGCTCTATAATGAAGAACTGGCTGGCCTTTGTTCCTGGGAGGCGACATTAAATCCTTGGAATTCCCTGAGTGAGAGGCATGCGTTCGTTATTCGTGGTGGGGCCTGATAGTTTATGCCATGGAGAGGACAGACCAAGCCAGAAAGACCAACCATGTGATTAGAGGGAAACTGAGTTCAATCAATCCTGCCTATGTAATGAGGCCCCAGTAGAAGCTCTGGACATTGGGTAAGTTTCCTGGTCGGTGATCACACAACCACTTGCCTGGAGGACACAGAAGCTTTGTGTCTGGGACTCTCCCAGACCTCATGCTGAGTGTCTCGTTTTGCGGCTGGCTCAGATTCGTAATAAAATTGCAGTCATCCATGTAGTGCTTTCCCGAGTTCTGAACCTGAGGGAATACATCTCAGATTTGGGAGGCTGGGTGGCCTGAGACCCCTGAGACTTGTGGCTGGTGTCCTAGAGGGGCAGTCTTGTAGGACCGACCCCTTGACCTGGGAAGTCGATGCTAACTGCGGGTAGTCGGGGTCAGCATCGCACTACAGTTATCACCCCAGATGACCTCTTCCTGGTGCCTTTAATATAGAGCTGCACAGAAGTAGGTGAGATGGGCAGGGGGTGCAGGGGAAGGTACTCATGCTTTATGCCTATTGGCCCTTTTGAGAAATCCTTCCTTGTTTGCTAAAAAGCAAACTCCTTTATAGGATTGAGGGGGAAATCCAGATAAAGATGGACATTGAAGCCTTTGAACTTGGGCCAAGTCATTAGGAGGAATTTTATACGCATTTCCCTCCTTAGGTCAGAATTCAGAACCCGAGGATGGG
>NW_020174923.1:8610990-8683742 GCF_003031525.2 Neophocaena asiaeorientalis asiaeorientalis | reverse complement strand
AGTTTATCAATGAAGGGAATTTAATGAGCAGGTGATGAGGTCCTGGTCCGCTCTTGTGTGTGTGTAGGAGGGTGTGAGAGAGAATGGGTGCTGAAAAGAGAAGGGGGCGTGCAGGAAGCCAATGAAAAACACCCTGGCGCTAATCTTTGCAGTTTGCAGTGGTAGCTCGGGATGGAAGGCTGCCCAGTGAAGTCATCTGGGAAGGTGTCAGAGACCAGGTGGGGCTGCAGATGGAGGAGGAAGTCAGAGAGAAGGAGGGGCTGCGGACGGCCCAGGAGGGAGGGATCGGCTTGAGCAAAGCACCCCTGGGAGGGTGCAGGCACCCCTGGGAGGGTACAGGCACAGGCTGGCCTGAGGCCTGGAGCACTGGCTCTCAGAGCCCTGGGCTCAGGAGTTATTCCCATTTAACAGATGAGGAAACCGAGGCCCAGGGATGTCAAAGGAAGGCTCCTCGGCTAGGCATTCACTCCCCGGGCTCCTGATGGATTTAACCACCCAAGCAGCCAAGGTCTTCCCCTTCAACCCACGACAGAGGGCCAGCCGATCAGTCTCAAAGCCTGAACATCAAAGCAATTTCTAGAGCAGAAGGCATGACTCACCTTAGCAGCACCTCCTATGTTAAGAAGCTCTTCCAGGGCAACATAAACTGTGGGAGAAGCGGCCAAGTTCTGGAAATCAGACGTGGAGAAAAGGAAACTTCCAATTACACGTGAGACCACAGGAGGTTCTCCAAAGCCCCAAACCCAGCAGGACCCAAGACACTTCCTGGATGTCAGGGTGGGACTTGTGAGCCCACCTGATCCAGGGGTGAATTGAACACGGCCTGGGCTGCTAATTCCTCGTTAGCCCCATCCTGCTGTAAGCACAGTGCTGGCCCGAGAGGGCTCCTCAGATGCTCAACTGGGGCTACGTGGAGAGTAACTTAAAAGCTTTCTGGACCTGGAGTTGCTCTTATAAAACAACATTTTTAGGAATGAAGCAATTAATCCAAACACACATGGGTTCAATTTCCTTGAAACAGAAATGGCTTCAAAAGCAAGGGAGAAAAATGCCGAGGGAAGAATCGCCTCTGAGTTTTGTGATCTCCAATCCTGTGGGAAGGAAGGCAGAGCTATTTCACTGCTCCCCATGGTGCCAGAGCCCTCCCCCACCCCACCCCCCAGGCCTTGGCAGAGGGGGAGGGCTCTGGGTTAAGCCGTGCTAACCCACTGCCTCGCACCTGGGGTTGAGAAGCAAAGAGCTCATTTCCAGGGGGACACAGGCCCCGGCTTTCATGTGGACTGTCTTTGGGCAAAAAGGGACACAAACAAAGAAATGAAACAGACAAGTGCACTGGATCCTGGGGCTCTTTCTCTGCAGAAAGCTCTCTTCCTTCTCCTTTTCCCTGAGGCGAAGGAAGGGATTTCAAAGCAAATGTCCATTTCCCCCTTGCAAAGTTTTATGACTTGGCCTCAACGATTCACTCAGTTGACAAGTGTTTTAATGCTGAGACCTTTAATTGACCTCCCCAAACAAAGGAAATTAAACACAAGACAATGTTTATATAAAAATTCTAAGGTCCGATGGGAAACAGGCCATCAGCTCCAAGTGCAGAAGGAAACGAGTTCAAGGCTGTCCTCCCCAGTGTCCCATGTTCTGGAGAGAGGGAGTGGCGCAGGCTGGGGTGCCTTCCAGGCTCAGCCACTCACGGGCCTGTTCTCAGGCAAACTGCGTCACTCAGTTCCCATCTGGAATGTTGGGGAAGAGAAGGTGAAATAATATTGAGTTTAGAAAGCTAAATGTATATGAAAGCGTTATTTTTTTTTAATGATTAACGTTCGTTATTGTTAACCTGCTGAGGGTGTGTCGCCCACGAGCTCCGACAACGCCCCAGGTGATGACAGCCGTGATTTACTTATTTTTCATCTGTTCCTTCCTCATTCCACTCCAACTTCTTTCCCTCCTCTGGAGAAAATAAGCTCAGAGGGTTTCCATGACATGCTCCAGCTTCACAGCTGCGAAGGACGGGACCCAGGGCCTGAGGCAGGTGTGAGTGCGAGGCTGCAGCCCCGCTTTCCACAGAAATGAACCCACCAGGAGCACTTCCCACATTGTATGTCTGCCACTCGTACTCTCCCCACACATCCCAGACTCCCCCCGTCCAACTCTGTCCTCAACATTTTCACTTGGATGCCCGAGGGCTGTTTTATTTATTTAATTTATTTTTTTAAACATCTTTATTGGAGTATAATTGCTTTACAATGGTGTGTTAGTTTCTGCTTTATAACAAAGTGAATCAGTTATACATATACATATGTTCCCATATCTCTTCCCTCTTGCGTCTCCCACCCTCCCACCCTCCCTATCCCACCCCTCTAGGTGGTCACAAAGCACCGAGCTGATCTCCCTGTGCTATGCGGCTGCTTCCCACTAGCTATCTACCTTACATTTGGTAGTGTATATATGTCCATGCCACTCTCTCACTTTGTCACAGCTCACCCTTCGCCCTCCCCATATCCTCAAGTCCATTCTCTAGTAGGTCTGTGTCTTTATTCCCGTCTTGCCCCTAGGTTCTTCATGACATTTTTTTTCTTAAATTCCATATATATGTATTAGCGTACGGTATTTGTCTTTCTCTTTCTGACTTACTTCACTCTGTATGACAGACTCTAGGTCCATCCACCTCACTACAAATAGCTCAATTTCATTTCTTTTTATGGCTGAGGAATATTCCATTGTATATATGTGCCACATCTTCTTTATCCATTCATCTGTCGATGGACACGTAGGGTTGCTTCCATCTCCTGGCTATTGTCAATAGAGCTGCAATGGACATTCTGGTACATGACTCTTTTTGAGTTACGGTTTTCTCAGGGTATGTGCCCAGGTGTGGGGCTGTTGTAGACTTAACACATGCACGCTCCCACCCTGCCGCTGGTCCCCCGGCGCTCCAGCCCGCTCCACCCAGGTCTCCCCATCTGGATTAACAGCCGCTCCTTCTTGCTCCGGCCAGAAGGCTTGGTCTTCTCCTTGACTTGGTGTAGCCTCCACCACCTCCCCCCTGGATGCTCTTAGAGGCCTCCTGTGGGTCTCCTTGCCGCCCTGTAGGCTCTTCTCCGACCTCACAGCCAGTTACATCACACCACATCATTCACCCTCCAATGGGGACCCAAGGCCTCACCTAGACCTGCCCATTCACCAAGCCCTTACCCCCTCCTCCATCTCCCCGGGCCAGGCAGTTTCCCGCCTCTGAGCCTTTGTGCTTGCTGTTCCCACTACCTTGAACTTCTTCTCCAAAACATCCCGCAGCAACTCCCCCATCTCCATCCTGTGTCGGTTCAAACCTCCTTGGTAGGCTCCCCTCGAAGCCCACCTCAACACTGCATTCCTTCCCCCATCCCCGGCGCCCTCTGCTCTCTCTCAGAGAGACTTATCTGCGCAGAGACTCTCACCTTCTGAGATGTACTGTATTTATGGAGTTTCTCCCCAGCTCCACGGGAGCAGGGGTTTTTTTGATCCTTATTCACTGTGGTACCTCATTTGCGTCTAGAACAGTCACTGGTTAGCATAGGCGTCTGCTAAGTAAAGGTTAAATGGATGAATGAGTGAATGAATGAGCGAATTAACGAATGAAGACAACACTGGCAAAGACCTCCCACTCCGCTAGCTAGGATAAATGCTCAGCTGGGCTCCTTCGGCCTGGGGGGTCCTGCGTCTGCCCCTCGTGAGGGTGCTGCAAGGGCACAGACCTCACCTGGTGCAAGCTCCCACCTGACCCAACCATCTCCTCCCCTGCTCAGGGGTCCGTGCCTGTTCACACCCCACCGAGTGACCTGGAGTGATGGGCCCAACCACCTGGGCAGTGGCTCTCCACCCCTACCCACATGACTGGGAGTCCCTTCCCCATTTCCATGTACCTGGCCTCTTCCTGGGAGGGTTGTCTTCCAGCTATCGGGGGCTGAATTGCAGGAGGACTGGGAACTTGTCTCCCTCAGCCCCTGACTGACAGGGTGAGCTAGACATCCTCAGCTCCCGAGCCCCTGATTGGGACCACTCTTGGCTGCGACCATCACCTCCAAATTGTGGGCCTGGCCTGATCCCATGCCCTCATGTGGCCCCGTTCCCCTTGGTCTCACTTCGCACTCCACAGCTCTGTTTCTGGGAACACCTCCTAACAAACCCTTTGTGTGTGGATTCTCATCCCAGGACCTGCTCCCGGGATCTCAGCCGAGGACACAACTTCCAGGGTCATGAGAATTCAAGTTAGACGGAGGGCATGTACACACGAGGCATTACGCTGTGTGCCTTCACCTACACAGTCCTCACGATGTTCCAAGGAAAGGACACCATGACACCCATTTAAAAGATGAGAAAACCGAGGCCCACGGTCCCATGGTAAAGGACAGCACCAAACACTCAAATATAAGTGCTTTCTCAACGCGAATGTCCGTGACTTTTACCACCCTGTACGATGCTCCCTACCAAAGGTAGCGGTTATGAAATGCCACGCTGCTTACCGGAAGGCATTGGTTCAGATTATGAACACAGGTGTACACGTTCCTTTCCAACCAACACTTTTTTGGCTGCACCACACGGCAGGTGGGATCTTAGTTCCTGACCAGGGATTGAACCCATACCCCCTGCAGTGGAAGCTCAGAGTCGTAAGCAATGGACCACCAGGGAAGTCCCATCCAATCAACACATTTTTAAAAACTTGGATGTATTTCCCCTTTTCACAATGAAATGGACTCAAAGTTGTGTCCCATCCCATCCCTGAAGAATTTACTACATGAGAAGAAGAAAAAAAATACCATCGCGTCGTATTTTTAACTGATCACTTGCGTGTGCCTGTTTGGTGAGATTTATTCTCTCATTAATCACTGCCCTCCCTTCATTCATGTTAAATATAAAATTGATTAGGAAAGATCCCCATCATGGTTAAAAAAAATAATTAGCTGCTACATCATGTTGCCCGCAATGCGACAGAAAGGGGTGATTAAATTAGGAGTATTAAAACCCCATTAATCTGCGCTCAGCTTAAGCTCTGCTTGTTCATCTCACGGTGGTGCTTATTATTTCTGACACTGAAAGATATTTGAATTACCAGCTGCAACAAGGTCACTCACTGAAAGATGTCAGGTCAGCCATTAGTCAAAGGCGGGAGAGGCGACCAGAAGTGAGGGCTGCCCGCATGTCAAGGAGGCCCGCCCTCACGGGTGTCACTCTGAAAAGTGGGTGACACCTCACCTCCAAGCTGGCCAGGGGTACAGGCGCCCCCAGAGCCTTGACGCACTCCTGCTCTCTGTCAGCCTCCGTGGGACACCTGTGACTCTAGGGACCTGCTGGGCATCCTCTGGGCTGGCATCCTCTGCCCCTGCTTCACCAGGACCTCTGCCTCTTGTCTGTAGGTGCTTGAGAGCCCCACTCCCATGACAGCCATTTACTCAGCTGGCAAATGTCGCCTACTGGATGCTTGTACATGCCCGGCCTGTGCTGGACAGTTTCCACCTTTCATCTCATTTAGTCCATCCACAGCCCTGCACTGTGGCCACCTCTGTCGCCACTAATCAGGTGAGGGGCTAAGGTCACACAGCTGGCAAATGGCAGAACTGGCATTCAGCCCCCTAAGGGGACACATTTAACCGCTTTCTAGATAATTCTGCAACCTAACAGGGACTGGAGTCTACTGGGCTCCTTTTGAGAGGACGCTACAGTGCAAAGGTGAATGATTGCGGTCTGGCGTACCGTCCTTGTTTTGCGGGATTCAACCATTAAATCAACAGCAGTCACACATCGCCTACCACCGCCAAGCAGCAAGCTGGGTGAGAGGGAGCCTCTCCCAGAGGCTGGCTGAGGCCCTGCAGAGCCGTCGCCTGGGGAACTGGGGACAGGTCACCAACAAGGGAGGAGACCTTCTTCAGAGTAAAAATTTGGCTTATCTCAGCCTCTAGCTGTCTGCGTCTGAATTTATTTCTTCTTCCCCTTTAATATCACTTGCTGCTATGCTACACAACCCATGTGATCCCCAAAACCATTCATTCCCCTGGTCCCAGAGGGAGAGACAGGGAAGATCACTGTCCTGTCGGCAGCCTACGTTGCCGTCTGCTGGGCCCGCTCTGCACTCCAGCTGCTCCCGTGGGACTGGACCAGACCAAGAAGGGGTCTCCCCATGGAAGTGGCTGCATCAAAAGGGCAAAGGTGAGCGCGGCTCGGGGAGGGACGCCAGCGTCATCACTGGGTTTGGGGGTGGGCATTGAGGTCCGGGTCGAGGATGAACAGGGAGTGGGAATCACTGAGGAGATACTTCCTGGGTGGATGGGTGAATGGATGAATGAATGAGTGGATGAATGAACGAATGAATGAAGCCAAGGAACAAGGGCTGGGAGATCAGGACTAGTTCAAGGCAGAGAGTAAGAGAGATTCAGGGCCAGAGGCTCAGAGTCAGGATGGTACGCGGGGTGTGCCGGGCTTTCCCACCAAGTCATGGCCCCAGGGCTCTAAGGTGCAGGCCCCCGTCTTTGTCTGACCTTCCAGGCCCCAAGTCCTTGTCTGACCTTTGCACTCTTCTTGGATGCAAAACTCTGCTGTCCTGACCCTCTGCTCAGGCCGGGAGGGTCTCCTCTTCTCACTTCCCTCGAAGTCTTCCTCTCCAGGGCCAGCCAGCGCTCGCTCACAAGAGAGCAGACTTCCTTCTACTTTGAGAGGTACAGCCCTGCCCTGACCACCCCTGACCTTCTGTCTGCAGGGCCTAGAGGACCCCACTCCCGGTCCCGGCTCCTGGCTGGCTGGTGCCTGGAGCAAGGCTATCGAATTGAATCCAAGTAGGACGAGTAGTACTGGAGACCCCCTGGGGTGCATCCCTGTTTCACTGTGGAGGAAAGGAACCCTGGTGAGTCACTGTTTTTGCCCAAATCCCACAGCTGGCTGGCAACCGGCTGCTTAGAAGAAATTCACACAGTTTACTTAAGAGCAGAATTCCGACTTGGTAGAAAGGGTTTTCTCATAAGGGATGCCTGGAACGGCCCAGAGCTGGTTCCTGTTACACAGTGTTCTCTGTCTCATTGCGATGCTTACCAGATGTATCGGCAAGGGACAGACCCAGGGGAAGATGCATGCGGACTTGGGGACCAAGGCTTGTCCCATATAACCACGGTCACGTGCTGGCCACAGCGCCAAAGACAGTCCAGGACCCGTGAGCCAACAGCAGCCCTGGCCTCCAATTTTCCCTCCTAAAAGGCGGGGAAAGAGCTTCCCTTGCCCCCCTTGTTGTCTGCCTGTGACAGATGTGGGGTTGTCCCTACCCCGGCTGTGGCCCAGGAGCGCTCAGCCGGATTGCTGGAAAAACAAAGACGCAAACCTGGAAACACAGCCCATACTGCTAGTTGATTCCTGAACCTGGCTATTTATAGAGGCGGTCTGCAGCAGCCTGGGGCCCTCCCCATAGGTCTCCTCGGAACCACCGCGGAATCTACACGTGGAGCATGTGACAGCTGGACAAAAAGTTTACTTGGCATGCAGGCCCTGAAACCCAGGGCCAAGGCTGCCTGGCGGAGCGGAGGATCTGATTTTGTTTTATTTGCCGCTGGCCCACCACGGTTAAGGGCACAGAGCGCACGTGTGTCGGCACCCGTTCTCCAGGATGAAGTTCAGAGCACGGCCAGACCTCAGACCTCTCGGAAAGCTGGCATCGTCCAGACTCGGGAACAGGCCAGGCCGCATTTCAGAAAAGCAAGTTTAGGGCCCTTCGTCTCCAGCACAAGGACCAGAAGGAGAATTTAAAATGATCTGAGGGCACTCGGTCTGATAGGTTTGTTAATGGCATAAAAGATCCTGGAGAAAAGGTATGTCACGGGTGACATCTGGGAAAAGGACATCACAAGAATAAGAGAAACCTCTCAGAGGCTCGGTGTAGGGCCCAGTGGGAGGAGACCGAGCACATGCAACCCAGCTACCCCTCCATCCCCACCCACCGCCCACCCCTCCCCGAGAGCACAAGGCCAGTCTTGTTTTCTGGCCCTGAGACTGCACAGAGCATCACATCGTGGGAAGCGTGGGGTGGCCAGAAGGAAAGGGCAGAGTAGCGCAGGAGCCTCAGAGCAGGAACCCGCCCTCCCCGACCGCGGCCCAAGGCCCCTGCCTGGAGCCAGAGCGAGGAGTAAAGGCAAATCGATGTGTAGCTCGCTCCTGGCTAATGATATTTGATGAGGATGGAGAAGCTGATGCTTCCATGTTCTTGGCAGGGGACGAGACCTGGATGGGCAGGGGCAGCCCTAGAAGGTGACGCTTGGGGTTTGAGAGGGGAAGGGAAGGGTGAGTGCTGTCGAGTGGTAAGACGGGGACAGAGCTGCGGGAGGACTGGCGGCTTTGAGAGGACCCTTCACACGGTGGGGCCAAGGGGGCAGCAAGCGGGGCAGGGGAAGAGCTGTGAACACATCTGCCACTGAGGGAGCCTCACGCCAGCAGGGACTTCGGGACAGGGGAGTCTGTGCCTATCCAGGGAGATATGTCTGCTGCTCGGGGATCTCGTAGTCCAGCCTGATGCTGGAAAGTCCAGGGGAAGGGAAGTGACCGGTGCTGGATAGAAAGTCCAGTCTGGGCTGGAGGAGACCAAGGGACGCTTCACATGGGCCCAGTGCAACGAGGGAACTCAGGCCCAGCAGATCCAGAACAAGGGCCTGCACTTCCAGGTAGAGGACCCAGACCCCAGTCCCCACCCTGCCATTTACCAGCTGGGTGACCTCCTACATTCCCGGCCTCTGTTTCTGTATCTAGAAAATGGGGTCATTGTGAGGAGTGAGGGAGCCTGGCACAGAGCAGATGCTCCACAAAAGCTGGATAAGCCCAACTCATTTACATACCGGGGGGTGGGGTGCCATGCACCCTGCCTGAGGCTTTACATTTGGTTACAGTTAAAATTATATTTGAAAGTTCCAGAAAGATGAAAAACAAGATCCCCAAAGAAAATGGAGACAGAAATCGACTCCAAGTTAGAAACAACTCTGGGAAGTATGCTCTAGACGGGTGTGGTAGGTCGAAAAATACCCACCTGCCCCCAAGATGCGTTCACGTTCTAATCCCCAGAACTGTGACGTTACCCTATTTAGAAAAAGGATCTCTGCGGATGTGATTAAGGGTCTTGAGATAAGGCAATTACCCTAGATGATCTGGGTGAACCCTGAAAGCCACGGCAAGTGTCCTTATAAGAGCGATGCAGAGGGAGATTTGAAACAGCGACACATGGGAGGCTCTGTGACCACAGAGGCAGAGAATGGAGTGATGCAGTCACAAGCCAAGGATGCCTGGAATCTGGAAGGATCCTCTCTCAGAGGCTCTGGAGGGAGCTTGGTCCTGCCTACACCTTGATTTCAGACTCTGGCCTCCAGAACTATGAAAGAATAAGTCTGTGTTGTTCTAAGCCGCCAAGTTGACAGTAATTTGTTACAGCAGCGAGAGGAAACTTACGCAAAAGGGGGAAACAATTTCACCTCAAGGAGTCATTCCCCAAATGGGACTAAGCAGGAGTCAGCACCCATCCTGAGAAGGGAGAGAGTGGGAGGGGCTTTAGCAGCTATCTTCTCCCAGGTTCACTCCCGCCCCGCCCACATCTCCCAGAGCGCTCCCCAAACTGCAGTTTTAGTAACCCGATCACCTGGTGAACTAGAGGGGACCACAAAACACACCCAAACATGGGATAGGTCCAACCTGGGGCTCCCCTTCATTCTTGGGGTTTGCAGGTTAGAGCTTCTAGCTGTGTTCCCTTTCGTGATTCCTGGAAAAAGCCCCTGAAGTGAAAGGCCACGGAAACCTCCTCCGTCCAACCTGTAAACAGGAGAGGCAGCCACGGCCTGCAGAGGTCAGAGTGATCTGGTCTAGAAATGTGGAGGCCAGAGGAAGATGGGACGTGACCCACTCACCCTGAGAGAGACAGGGAGGCCAAGACGGGAACTAACTCAGCTAACATTGGCAGATGGTTGCCCCTGGGAATGTTAACTCCTTTGGGAGAAAGCATCTGCTATTCCCTCGCTACCTGCCTGTCCCCACGTGGCCCCATAGGTCAGGCAGGTTCTGTGATTGGTGAAAGTCTCCCCAGAGACCTGTTGGGAAAGAACAGCTGACTTTTGGAAAGGATGGTGGTCTTAGAGGTGGGAGAGTGAAGGTCTAGAGCTGCCAGGCTTCATCATGGGAAAAGAGCCCACCTGGGAATGAAGCTGACACAGAGATCAGAGAGAGACAGACAGCACTGGCTCCTGACCACATTGTTGGAGCACCAGGATCCAGCCGTACCTGAAGCCATTGGAGTCAATGATGATTTTCCTTTTCCTTATTTGAGTTTGGTATTTTGGTTCCTTGCAACCAAAGGCTCCTGATTAGTAACAAGCCCCTGCTGTGTACTAGGAGCTCCATAGGCGTCATTTGACTAAATCCCCTTGATAAGAACAGGATGGAGCTGGGGTCAGAACTCCGGCTTGGTCTAATTCAAAAGCTCATGACCGTTTTTCTCACTCTCCAGATGTGGGCTAAGCTGAGAAAATAGCTAATAAGAGAGCAAGGCTGGTGCTCCCTTGTTCTCAGCCTAAGCGGGACATTCCTAAAATCTTAGCTTTTTCCCACTATCAGTAAGTGACTGTAGGTGATTACTGTTTATTCGGCAACTCTTTTATTTTAATGAAACACAATTCTGATTAAAAAGCCAAGATCAAGTACAATCTGCCTTGATTTTTGGGTTTTTTGTTTGTTTGTTTTTTGCGGTACGCGGGCCTCTCACTGTTGTGGCCTCTCCCGTTGTGGAGCGCAGGCTCTGGACGCACAGGCTCAGCGGCCATGGCCCACAGGCCTAGCCGCTCCGCGGCATGTGGGATCTTCCCGGACCAGGGCACGAACCCGTGTCCCCTAGCATTGGCAGGTGGACTCTCAACCACTGCGCCACCAGGGAAGCCCCAATCTGCCTTGAGGTGTTATTATCTCTTGCTGGTGGTTAACCCCGACATCTGGGTCTCTAACAGGCACCACTGCATACTTGGGGATAAGGTCCCAGATCCCAACAGAGTTGGCCTCTGGGGACCAGGCAAGTGGCATCAACCTTGTGCAGGAACAGTCCACACCAAGCTGTCTGAGGCCCACGCACTTGAATGAGGGAGTCCTGCCTTGCTTGGTGGGAAGTGTGGGTGCACCCTGAGCGGGAGAAAGGAGGGAAGTTTGCCCCCAGCAGATACAGTCCAAGAGGGAAAGCAATGTCAGGGATACAGCCCTTTAAACCATCCCGGGGCGAATCCTCCCACGACCATCTGGACCAGCAAACGTGTCTGCAGCAAGAGGCCACCGGAAGCACAAAGGACGTGAGCTCAGCGCCCAGCCTGGCTCCAGCCCCTGCTCTGTCTTGTCATCCACCTCGTCGGTGCCCAGCTCTCCTAGAAGGAGAAGAACATCTTTGGTAACATCTGCCCTCAGCGTGACTCTCTCCTGCGTCCAAAATCTGCCTCAGCCCAGCCTGTCCCTGGATGGCACCGTCTCTGCAGCTCCCTCTGGTCCTAAAGCCCCTGACTTGACAACACCGGGGCCACAGCTCTGCGGAGAGGCCTCCTGACAGCCATGGCGACAGGTTGGAGCTGGAACTCCGACTCCAGGCACCAAACTCGCCTATGCCCAAGGTCGTAGGGGACGGTGGCCAGATCATCTATTTACTCCGTCACCAGGAGCGGATCCCAGAGGCGCTCAATTAACACTTGTTGACTGGAGCAGCTCCCGGAAGCTGCTTCAGCTTGGGGATCCGAACTGCAGCGCCCACCCTGGGGGTTAGAGCAGCCTCCCTCCAACTCAAGGATACGGGAAGAGACAGCTCCTGTTGATGCATCCTGACAGAGCAGTGGTCCCATCACCGAGGGGGTCATTCTTTGCTGGGGAATGAGAGCTGCATGGTATTGCCCAGGACCGAGACTCACCTGGCCTAGGATACAACAGAGCAGAGGGCGTGGCGGAGCCTCGGGAAAGGTAGAACGTACTCTGCGACTCTGGGAAGGTTTGCTCCCAGCAGGTGGAGTCTGAGAGGGAAGCACAGCCCGCTCTGCTCCAAAGCAAAAATGATCCCAGCCCGCAACCCTGCCGGGAAGCCTCCATCCGGGGCCTCCTGAAGACTGGCTCATTCCAGGGCCACCCACCACTCCTGTTTCTCGTCCAGAGGAGACCACTGGCCCTGCTCTCCTGGGCAGCCTACATCTAGGCTCAATTCATAAAAACTATGCAGCATTTATTTCATGGTTTCCACCAACTGCTCACCTCTGTCTCTACCACCTGTCACCAGGACGCCAGGTCCGACGGCTGTAGGTGTCCCCCAGCTCAGGGAGAAGCAGTCAGAACAATGCCAGGGGACAGAGGGCTTATGTGACCGCCTACCCCGCCTGCCCCCACCACCCGGACCTGAGGACGTGTCCTGGGGAGAGGCAGCCGGAGAGAACCACAAGCCAAGAGACTTCATCAGCTGTCAACCTCAGGCCTGAGCCAGCCACAGGATGGACACTTTTATTGTGTGTTCTCTTTGGAGAAAGAGGAGGAGAAAAAAAGTTTTGAGTCTCATGCCTTTTCTACATTTTAAAAACAAAACAAACAAACAAAAACACCTATGCCTTTGCTCTCTTTCTTGCCAGCTAATCTAGCTCCAGCTGGCTTGTTAGGCAGCGGGACTGAAGTCGCAAAAAGGGACCACGAGGGCTTCCCTGGTGGCGCAGTGGTTGGGAGTCCGCCTGCCGATGCAGGGGACGCGGGTTCGTGTCCCGGTCCGGGAAGATCCCACATGCCGCAGAGCGGCTGCGCCCGTGAGCCATGGCCGCTGAGCCTACGCGTCTGGAGCCTGTGCTCCGCAACGGGAGAGGCCGCAACAGTGAGAGGCCTGCGTACCGCAAAAAAAAAAAAAAAAGAGGACCACGAGCCTCGCCGGCCCTGCAGCAGGCCAGGGACGCCCAGTTCCCCAGTCCCACGCAGGCTGGCAGCGGGAGCAGGAGATTGTCACGCAGACGCAGCCCAGGCTGCAGGCTGAGGCATCGATGTGACCGAGGAGGACCTCCTGCACCTCCTCCAGCGACAGACGCAGGTACAGGCTGCTGAGGGCGAGAATATTCAAGGAGGGAATGAGTCTCCCTAGAGCAGAAAAGGTGACAGGGTAACAATCATCATCTTTAATCAGTGACAGACAGAGCCAGGGCAGCTGCTTCTGAAATAAACGCTCCCACGGCGTTTATCCAGAGAGCTGGATGCCAAGCTGTTCATTTCAGGGTAAAATCAGTCTACCCCAAACTACGAACAACAGACAGGTTTCCACCACTGTTACTCCAGGCCTCCCCCACCAGGCGCCTGGTGAAACCTCAGCCCAGTGGGGTCAGAGGAACGGTTTTTGGGTTCATCCTGAAACAGCAGGGGTGGCCCTCTTTGCTGGTCCCCTTCTGGGGTCCTAGCTGTGCTGGGTTCACTTTGGCCTGAAACGGAACAGCCAACTCCTTGCCTTGGGGGCGGGGGGATGTTGCTCTTCAGTACTAACTGCGGAAGTCCCACTGCCCGTGTCGTTACCGATGATAATTCTGCAGCTTTAGCTCTTGCTGTACTTGACCTCCTCCTGTGCGGGGCTGGGATGAGAGGCCCTGCAGCCACAAGCAGCTTCTAGGGCTGCCCTGGATTGGGTGGAACAAGAGCGGTCCCTGTGCTGAGTCCCCCCAGGAAGAGTCTCCCCCACAATGCAGGACACTAGAGCTTAATGTGGAGGCTGTGTCTCACCCTCCAGCTGCCCCCATCCTCCCCACCCAGGACAGGCTCAGCCCCCCAGACTTGAACCTGCATTGCCAGCGCCCCTTCTTGCTCAGCCCCTTTGCTGCCCTGGCTGCTCAGAAAACTGTTTCTGGCAGAAGAGGGCATCTTTGTTACTGCAGCTCCGGTCACACTTAGGTTGCTGTTGCAAAGTGCCTGCCATTTCCTTTCATGGTGGTCCCTGTGGAGGGGAGTGGGGAGATGACACTCGCTGCAAAACCAATCCAAGCCAAATCCAAGCCAAGCCTGGTTTACTTTTTTTATCTTAAAAAGTGCAGCAGGCACACACTACCTTCATGGAGACACAGCGTGACCAGGATCTATTTCTTCCCGCTTTGTCATGTAGAACTGGGCAGAGAGGCAGAGCAAGAGGAATGTGGGGACAATTGCATTAGGCTCAGCCCCAACTTGGGGAGGCAGGGCAGTGAGGTGTCCACAGCTGGAGGCGCAAGGAAAAGCAGGTGCTTTGGACCCTGAGCGGGTATGCAGCAGAACCAACAGGCATGGTTGGAAGCAAGCTGAGGTGGCGGGACAGCAAAGTAGGACTCAGGCTGCCACAGCCTGGCTGTGTGGCTTTGTTAAGTCGCTTAACTTCTCTGGGTTTCATTTTCCTCTGTCTAATGAGATGGCTGGACTTGACCTCCTGTTTTCTTTCCAGATCTAAAATCTAATTCGATGACTAGGAATAGACAGAAAATAAGGATTATTAGAAAGATCACATGAGGCTGCCTGCTTATTTCTTTAAATCTTGCTCTCCCAGTGTGATCTCTTCATTCGAATAATTAGGGATATCTGTTTAAGTTATTATGCTGGTCATTATAAAGAGCTCAACTTTCAAACAAATTTGTTCTCTTTTTATTATCTTTGATCTAGTAATTCTACTTCAAGGAGTCTGAATAAAGGGTGAGGCATTGAGACAAAGACTCACATACAAAGATGAGCCATTTATCCTGACTAGCAAAGATAAAAAGGCAAAAATAACCCCCCAAATGGATATAACCAAGATAAATTATGACATAGCCACTAAAATGTTTTCAATGATATTCTAAAACGTTGGAAATTATTCATAATATGAACACAAACACACCCACGTACGTGACAGATGCTGCTAATAGGATGCAGCCTTCTTTTCCTCTTGGAGGTTGCATTCAGGCTCAGCATCCTTCTCAACACAGCCCTCTGAACAGCCGCTGTCAATTACAGTGGGCATTCAGGTGAAATCTACTAGTCGTCTCAGTATGAGATCCTGCGCTATAAGGATAACAGTCAAGGTCAGGAGGAAAAAGGGAGCTAAATGGAAGTTCAGTAGCTCAAATCAAAGAAGGTCAGATGCAAGGCGGGTGCAGGGTTATGATAGCCCATCGGTGGGGACCAGAGATGGTCTAGGATGAGGATGAGGCTATTGGAAATTCAATACATGTCCTGCTGTGCTTCTCGGAACCCTAGGAGCAGAAAGTTGTGCTTTTGAGACAACAAATTTAAAAGTTTTTGGGTGTCCTTGTTTCCCCACTCCTGTAGGGGGCAGAGTGTCCTTCGAGATATAGCTTCTCGAGAACACTAGGCTCCCAGGGCCAAGTGGATGAAGTGGAGGGCTTTTCTTGGTTGTTTGAGAATTGATAGACTTTGGGGGGAAACTCCTTCAGAAGGTTTGCCCCAGATCTGCAGCCACCACATGACCAAACATTGCTGTGATAACGCAGGGTGATCCCGAGGGTCTCTGGGCTGCCAAATGGGGGACCAATGGTCAGAAAAGGAAGCTAGCAAGAGCAGTTTTCCTAGTCCCTCCTCACTGAGGACTGATGCTCTCAGGACGGGGAGATTAAGAGGCTGAGCCATGGAAATTTACGGAGCTCGCAGGGCAGGCAGAGGTACTCCTGCTGCCGGGGGACCCCTGGGCCCCAACGCCCACATCTCAGATGAAGGAGCAACTTTTCCCTTCCCCCAACAGACACTCTCCACTACCCCTGTGAGACTGATTCCAGGGGCTGGATTTTCTAGATTAGGTCCTTTATTAGCCCCAGGTTGGGAGGGGGGAAATGGGTGGAGACAAGAGGCTGCCTAGCATCTTCATCTCTTCTCTCCTGCCCTCCATAAATCCATTCCAAGTTGATGACATTTGCAGAGTGTATTTTCACGGGTCTCCATAATCCCTTCAGAATATTAAGGCTGCATTACTTTATCTTTGGTTACATTAACTTCAATTTTCCTTATGAGTTAGTATTTGGCTAAAAATTAATATAGTGAAGTTGAAAAGAATCTTATGATAGGAAAAAGACTAATTTCATCTCTGGCTGCTCCGATCCCGGAGTACACCAGGGTTAATGTAATTAACTTACAATTTGAGCCCGGGTTGTGTACATACACTGAATCTCCCCGCTAGAAACGAGATTAGATTTTATTACTCTATATATCCTGGTTATCTTCACCGAGCCTGCTCGGTGCTGCGATGAAAACGCAGAACCATCTGGTACTGAGCCCATGCAGTTTATTTAAGGATTTAATTAAATGCTCTAAATGGAGAGCTTCTCTGAATTAACATTTTAAATGTGACTTATTGCAGGTTTAATATTGTCTTAATGCCAACCTGGGAAACTCCATCGTCAAGTTGTTGACGTTCAAATTGAATTCATTTGGGTGGCTCCAGGGGGACCCATTAATTAATCTAAACAACTAATGGCGATTGGTTCTGACTTTTGATGAAGATTATTTACTGAGACAATTTGCAATGAATAAAGAGTCACAGTAGGCAAATGCTTAATTGAATTCAAAAAAGTCTCATTGTGTTTAATATCAGGGATGCATCGTGTGAGTAAGCTTTGAAATACCATGAACGGGGAGATTGCTTCAATCTTCTTAGCTGTGCGCTGATAACAAAGCAAATGGGTAATTACATTTTCCTGGGTAATTTGCTGCTTGCAAAAGGACAACAGGTCTGTCTGGCTAATCGCTTCCTTGGAAAGAAATTTCTGAAAGCATAAACTTTGCCCTTGGATGGCACGTGGCCCCACTGGTTGCCCGAAGGCAATGATGCCGACAGGTCTGGGCTGCACACAGCCGGATCCTCACCCTCCAGCTGTGAGGAACCTGCCTGGCTGGAAAAGCCCTCCTCCACACCACACCGCACCGCAAAGTCCCTAAGTAGCCACTGACTTTCCGCTGCTTTTCTGCCAGACACTTGAGTGTCTCAGGTGATTCCTGATGAATCAAGCATCACCCCACCTTCAAGCTTGCCCACCCCACCTTGCTCTGGTTTTCACATTCTGGGTCCACACAAGGCAGACCTCTGCTTCCCGGAAATTGCAAGGTTGTCCCAGTACAACCAGTACAACCTCCATCCTGTCCATCCGTCAAGGCCCAGGGCAGCATCTCAAGATCACTCCGCTCACCGTGCTCTTTCCTTCAGTTTCTCAACGTGCAGCTCAGGACCAGCAGCACCGGTCACCGGGCGTGTTGGAAATGCGGACTCTCGGGCCCACCCTGCCCCACTGAATCAGAATCTACCTTAAACCAGAACCCCGGGGGACCACGTGCATGTCCTAATTGAGAACCCTGATCCATAGCGCTTTTTCTCTGGGGGTATATGCCATCCGGTTGAATGAGCTTTTCTTCTCTCTGGCCCTCCTGGTGTCAGTTCCCTGGGACAAGGGCTCAGGGCTCTGCTTCTCTGGGATCTGCAGTGGCACCAGGGACCACGGAGAGCCAGTGAAAACAATGGAAGCCATTGGTGGTTTCTCCCCAAATCTCTCTTCAACCTGGCCTGGCGGGGGGTCCTGAGAGTTCCCTCTATTGCACTGGGCACCACAGAGACCCAGTCAGCCAAGGTCAGGGAGCACCTGCCCTCACCATGACCCCCTCTGAGCCCAGGGCTTGAGGGACACTCAGCAAATATCCATTGGGGTGAGTTTGCTGGTCATTACTATGGGATGGTCCTTCACATCCACGTCCTGACGGATGCAAAGAGTCCCCGTGGGCCCCAGTTCTAGATGATGGCCTGTCTTCAAGAGAGGGGACTTGTGTCCCTGAGAAGGTCCAGCCACTCCAAGTCTTGCCACTCAGATCTCTCGCCTCCCAAATGCAGGTTTGTTGATGTTTTCATGGAAAGTACACCTGGGTTCTGATTTCATAAAGCCTGACCTAAGGTGATCTTTACCAAACAAACCCATGATGCAAAGGTGATCCATGTGACAGAGGTTTTGTTTGATGAAACGATGCACCCCCCGCCCCCGCCAGAAGAAGCCTTCTTCACATGCTTACATTTTGTTTCAGGCCACCAGTGGCTGAACTGAGAGCAGAAGGATATGGGGCATAAAGAGATAAATCAAAAGTGTTAAAAAGCCAACTGACAGCAAAGGAAACAAGAGAGAGAAAAAGCAACCTAAGAATAGGGGAGGATACTTGCAAACCACAGACCTGATAAGGGGTTAATTAATATCCATAATACACAAGGAGCTCCTACAACTCGACAGCAAGAAACAAAACAAAACAAGAAAACCCACAAATAGGGGCTTCCCTGGTGGCGCAGCTGTTGAGAGTCCGCCTGCCGATGCAGGGGACACGGGTTCGTGCCCTGGTCCGGGAAGATCCCACATGCCGCGGAGCGGCTGGGCCCGTGAGCCATGGCCGCTGAGCCTGCGTGTCCGGAGCCTGTGCTCCGCAACGGGAGAGTCCACAACAGTGAGGGGCCTGTGTACCGCAAAAAAAAAAAAAAAAAGAAAGAAAAACCCCACAAATAGCCCAATTAAAAAAATGGGCAAATGACCTGAACAGACATTTCTTCAACGGGGACATGAAAAGGTACTCAACATCACTAATCATCAGGGAGACGCAGATCAAAACCACAATGAGCTACCACATCGCACCTGTCAGGATGGCCACTTTAAAAAAGAAAGAATAGATAGCAAGCGTTAGTGAGGATGTGGGGAAATTGGAACCCCTGTTCACCGTTGCACCCACCGTGGAAAACAGTATGGCGGTTCCTCAAAAAATTAAAAATTAAGCTACCAGCAATCCTACTTATGGAAATTAATCTGAAAGAATTGAAATCAGGACCTCGAAGAGATTGTTGTACCCCTGTGTTCACTGCAGCATTGTTCACAATGGCCAAGATGTGGAAGCAACCTAAATGTCCACTGATGTATGAATGGATAAAGGAGATGTGGCCCTACTTACACAAGAAATAGTATTTGTTCAGCCTTAAGAAGAAAGGGAATTATGATACATGCTACCACATGGATGAACCTTGAGGACATTAGCTGGAGTGAAATAAGCCAGCTTCGGAAGAACAAATACTCTGTGATTCCACTTATATGAGGGACCTAGAGTAATCAAGCTCATAGAAGCAGGAAGTCACATTGGTAGTTGCCAGGGGGACTGGAGAGTCGCCGCTCAAATAGTATAACGTTTCACTTGCGCAAGATGAAAAAGTTCTAGACATCCACCGTACAACTACTGTCCTTACAGTTAACAATATCATACAGTACACTTAAAAATTTGTTAAGAGGGTAAAAGAGAGAAGCCGAATGATAATAGTATTTCCACCCATGTCAATTGCTTCGTTTTAGTGAATGTGCCATGGTTACTGTAAGATGTGAACGGGAGGGATGCTGATGAAGGGCGTGTTTGGAACTACATCATTCTTTGTCGTGGGGGCTGCCCTGTGCACGGCAGGGTGTTGAGCAGCAGCCCTGACTTCTACCCACTAGATGCCAGAAGTACCCCCGCCCCCCAGATGTGACAATGAAGAATGTCTCCTTACCCCGCCAAATGCCCCGTGAGGGACATAGCTGGTCGACAGAAACTCTCTGTACTATCTTCACACCATTCTATAAATCTAAAATTATTTCAAAATAAAAAAGTTTATATCATAACACCAAAGGGATGATCCATGAGAGAAATAATTAAGAAGCTGGGTTTCATTACAATTGAAAACTTCTGCTCTGTGAAAGACAATGTCAAGAGAATGAGAAGACAATCTACAGATTGGGAGAAAAAAATTTGCCAAAGACACATCTGATAAAGACTGTGATCCAAAGTAAAGAAAGAGCACTTGGGCCTCCCTGGTGGCGCAGTGGTTGAGAGTCCGCCTGCCGATGCAGGGGACACGGGTTCGTGCCTCGGTCTGGGAGGATCCCACATGCCGCGGAGCGGCTGGGCCCATGAGCCATGGCAGCTGAGCCTGCGCGTCCGGAGTGCTCCGCAACGGGAGAGACCACAACAGTGAGAGGCCTGCGTACCGCAAAAAAAAAAAAAAAGAAAGAGCACTTAAGATTCAACGATTAAAGAAAACAACAATCCAACTTAAAAAAGGGCCAAAGACCTTAACAGACACCTCATCAAAGGAGATATACATACAGATGGCAAATAAACATATGAAAAGATGTTCTAGAACACATTTCATCAGAGGAAGGCAAAAATAACAATGAGGTCTATACACCTGGCCAAATCCAAAACGCTGACAACATCAAATGCTGGTAAAGATGTAGAGCAACAGGAACTCTCATTCGTTGCTGGTGGGAATGCAAAACGGTACAACCACTTTGGAAGATGGGCAATTTCTTACAAAACAAAGTATACTCTTACCATCTAGCAATCGTGCTTTTTGGTATTTACCCAAAGGGACTGAAAACTTATGTCCACACACAAACCTGCCCACAGATGTTTGTAACAACGTATCATAATTGCCAAAACGCGGAAGCCATCAAGATGTCCTTCAATAGGTGAATGGCTAAACTGTAGGACATCCAGACACTGGAATATTATTTGGCACTAAAGAGAAATGAGCCATCAAGCCATGAAAAGACATGGCAGAAACTTACATGTGTATTACTAAGTGGAAGAAACCAATATGAGAAGCCTACATACTGTATGAATCATTCTGCAAAAGGCAGCTCTTCCTCTATGGAGACAGCAAAAAGGTCGGTGGTTGCCCAGGGTTAGCTCATCTTGGAACCCTGTTTTCCAGAAAATACCTATCGGTATCCCACTGAACCTGGGTTTCACATAGCACATCTTGGGAAACACTGTTCTAGAACAGTAGCTCTGAACCAGGGACGATTTGCCCCCAGGGAACATCTGGCAATATCTGAGGAGCTTTTTGGTTGTCACGGCTGTGGGTGAGGGGGTGCCATGGCACGAAGTGGGAGGGGACCAGGGATGCTGTCAACATCCTACCGTATACAGAGCAATCCCCACTATGCAGAACCATCTGGTCCCAAAGATCAACAATGCCACCGTTGAGAACCCCTGCCCCGAGGATCAAGGGAGTATTTGCACTTAGGCTGCAATAAATTCTGCTGACATAACTGCTTATAAAGAAGAGTCTCCACGGCCCGAGTGTTGTTTATCCACAGCAACTGGCTTTGGGGGTTCCCTTTTAGCAGAGGTGGCTGTGACGGGCATGATGGAAAGAAGGGGAATCGGCCTGAGAGGGCTTTGGAAACCAACGCCAAGTCCAAACTCTCGCAAAGCAGAGCTGCGAAGGGTCATGAAAAGTTAGAGGCATGACTGGGGAGCAGAGGGAGAGTCAGCGGGCGGGAAATTTGACTCTGCAGGCTGACACCCATTATTTTGTTTATGAAAGGGATTTCATTTGTCCCACTCTTATTCACAGGTGTAGGGACCCTAAATGAAATAGCAGAGGGGAAATACGGAACAGATGTGAGACCACAGGAAACTCTGAGCAGATCTTTGCTCTCTCTACAGGACCTGCTAGCAGGTCCATGAGAGCCCTGTAGAGAGCCCAGCCGAGGGCCTCCCCCTCCCTGAGGGCGTAGGTGGTCCACGCACCGCGGATCGCGGGCCCTGCCAGACCAGCACCTCTCCCACTTCCCTCCTGTGACAGCCCCGTTCCAGTGCATTAAAAGGAAGCTTTGCGTGAACTTCGGTTTTACTACATTTATCTCATTGCCAACCTTCAAAATGCCAAACGCTGCCACTTGCCCCGGGGGAAGTAATTTCATCTCTTACCCTGAATGTCACCCCAGAAACTCACTTCAAACACCTCTGACTGATTGGTTTCTCCTCCTTCAGCACCGACTCGAATGCCAGGCGTCAGAGACAAAGGGACTCACCTCTGCCTCTCTGCGCTTTTGGCTTTTCCTTTACTATTAAAATCACAAGCTTCCACTTCCTCGTCCTGAAAGAGACGTGGAAAATAATTTATTCGCAGAAAAAGCTTAACTGTGATACATCCTCATTATAAAATAGTATGCAGCCACTAAAAAAAAAAAAGCATTGAAGCCTATTTAAGGAAATGGAAAAATGCTCATATTATGATGTTAGCTGAAAAAAAAAAAGCAGAATACGATATGATCTCAAGTTTGTAAAAATAAACAGGGAGAGAGTGAGAAAAAAAAAAGCATAGAACAAAAAAACAAAAAAAAATTATCTCTTATCTCCAGACAGAAAAAGTATAACCTGTTTACTTTTTTGCACTGTTCTACTTTTTCCAATTTTTCCACATATGTTACTTGGATAATATGTAACTAAAAGATCATTTTAAAAAGAAAGCTTAACATTGTAAATCAACTGTACCCCAATAAAAATTTAAAAAGAACAAAAAAGAAAGCTTAAATCCTATCTCTCTCTTCAGGCTTAGGGCAATGATGCTTTTATAAGTTATATCCCCACAAGAAGAGCCCAGCTACCTTCTCCCCTAATTTGTCACAAAAAACCTCCCCCAGATTAGCCCACAAAGGACATCTTCATGGGACTTCTTTCTGCTAGTAGGAGTGGGCAGAAGGGGCCACTTGGGAGAACACACATGGCTCACTGCCACAAAGCCAGGGGCACAAAAGTACTTTAATGGCACAAACCCATTTCAATTACAGAATAAGAGCCCCATCCCACAAACTTTGACATCTATAGAGTCTTCCAGAACCCACCCAGCCCTGCAAGATGCTAGCCAGGTCCAGGAGCATGTCCTAGACCTGATACCAGAGCTCAACAGGCAGGGAGAACATATCTGGGTGTCCCGGTTAACGTAGCCCCCCTGAGAGATAAGTCCCCTGCCCGGGAGGGGAGCGGGGGCAGGGTCGAGGGGGGCGGGGCCTGGCCACGGAGAGCTGGATGAGCCAAAGACGGCCCAGATCAGAAAGAAAGAGGTTGCTGTGAGCCACCTCCCTTCAGTCCCAGATCTTGGACTGGGAGTACCGGAAATCCACCTGCTGTTTGCTCACCACCCTTTGTCGCTTTGCACACCGGCTGGGGAGAGGGCAGATTCCAAGAGCGTTTCCCCAGCTCCAATCACCCAGCCCCTACTTCTTGGACACCTACAACCGTGTGGTGCGTACGTGCTGCGTGCTGGTATATGAAATACACTGCCTTTCTTTAACACAGCACTTCTCACACCTGACCGGCCTCAGCATCTCCCAGGAGGCTCGTTAAAACACAGGGTACCGAGCCCACCTCGTTTCCCATTCAGCAAGTCTGGAGGGAGGACCCCCAAATCTGCATTTGTAACAAGTCCCCAGGCAGTGTGTTGCTGCTGCTGCTGGTCGGGGACCCCACTTGGAGAACCACTGAAGAAACCCCAGTCCTCCAGGAAATCTCAGACTTGGACGGAGTGGGCAGGAGGAGGGTGTGCTCCCAAGCCTTTGTTTCTCGGGGACATGTGTGCCCAGAGATGGAGAATCTGCCCAGCCCCAGCCGTCTCCTTGGCAGCCAGGTTGGCTGAGACTCATTGGAATTCAGGCTGCTCGTAAACACCTGCGGGTTTTGAGATTTTGCTGAGGTCCAGGGCTTGGGGATTTTGCTTGGGGAGTTTATCAGAGCTAAGTCAGTTGTAGGTAAAAAGAGGTGAGTGTGTGTGGTGGGGAGGCAGCAGGGGGTCAGTGAAGATTAGTAAATCATTCACACATCTCTTTCTGCCAGGACGAAAGCTCACCTTCCACTCAAGGATGCTTATCAACACCCTTAGATTTTTCATCCATCTTTAACAGAGGTAGAAAAAATATACATAATAATTTTTAATTAAGAAATTAAGCCATCCCCTTCCTAAATATTCAGTTCTGCATTTATGGCCTCCAGGAGGGGGGAAGGGAGAGTCCAACCTTCGCAGGAAAATGCTTTTCATCATCTGCAAAATCCGATGCCCAAAATAGCCCCACTGTTGCCCTGGCAACTAGCATTTGCCCCCCCCTTCTCCTCCCCCACTCCGCCCCATCCCTTTGCATATAGCTGCATATTTCTATCACTCTTTCCAGGCACAGTTCATAAACAGGATGGCATAATAAAGAATGTTATCACCAAGGACTTACAGCCCAGCTGCGCCCAGCGAGATAGGAAGTGGCACGCAAATACAATTTCATGCCGTGAGAGTAACAGATTGATTGGGTGCCCTTCAAATGTGATGCCACTTCTTTAAGTCAGTCCAAATTCAGAAATAAAGTTGGTCTCGCCCTTTTCCTGGCCGAGATAGACAATACGCGCAGGGATAATGCCTGGGGGTCTCATTAGGACTGGAACGATCTAGCCCCGGGACAGGGATTATTCCAACAGACTCTCAGCCCCTCTCCCTCGCTTCCCCTCCTCTCTCTGTCAAAGGGCCAAGGCCCGGGAATGTGGGCCTTTCTGAATTAATTATCCTCTCTTGCCACGGATAACTCAGGCTCCGATGCCAGGGGCAGAGGGGGTGGGGCGGGGGCCGCAGCAGATGAAGATAAGGTACGATTTTCCTCCGTATCCGTACCTGGTCTTCCAGCTTGCGGGGTAGCAGCGTCCATTGTAGCATCTCTCTCTTCACTGGTTAATGCAGGGAGAGTGGGCTCTTAGCACGACCCTCAAGAGCCACTTCTGTTCTGAGAGGCTTCTTTGAGGCCTGGGAGTTGGGGACCTGCCTCTCCCTCCCGCCACGCAGGGATGTAGTGGAGGAAAGAGGGAGTCCCCAGGGTACCAGGAGGCACTTGAAAAGACTGTAATAGGGGACAGGCAGTCTCGGCAGTCCGGAGATGGGGGTGATGATGGGAGCCGGTGGGGGGGCGGGGGGGGGGGGAGTCAGGCATCCAGGGTGGATCAGGGCCTGCAGGTGCCAGCAGTTCAGCGACCTCTGCCTCCTGGACCCGCCCAGCCCCCACTGAGGACCTGCGGTTCCCCCTGGACCCTCAGGCGGAGCTGGCTCAGAACTCCAGGCCATCCTGGGACCGAGCCAGAAGGAGAGCTCTGAGGCATGTTCCGAGGGCAGGGGTGATGAGCAGGCGAGAAAACGTCCACCGTCCCTCCGGGAGAGCTTAGGGGCTGCCTGGGACGCAAGCACCATCAAGACACCATTTACGGAGCCTGCCTGTGGGCCAGCCCTGTACCAGCTCCAGGGAGGGAACCCGGTAAAGCGGGCCACCCTCCTGGAGCCCACAGATGGGAAGAGACAGCGGCACTGCAGTCCCCGGCTGGCCGAGCATGTGTCCCATGTGCCCAGCTTCCTGGAGTCATTCTCCTTGACCCGCTGCCAGCACCCTCACCTTACTGGTTCTCACTGACGGGGTTGGCGGAAAGGTCTGGCAGTGTGGGCAGGTGCTTGTATGTGCGTGGGGTCGTGGGGGGCGATTAGCTGCGCGGGAAATGAGTAGGATTGGGGAGCTCGCCACTTTACGTCCCCCTGGGTTCTTGAGTCTGTCCAGCCTGGGTCCCAAGATTCTCCCAAGGGAGCGTTTATCTATTACCTGACACCCTCCCCAAACCGCCACTACTGAGATACAGGAAGCAAGAAGTTCTGGAGGAGAGAACCGCCGACTCTTCGCGCATTCACGGCAGCTCCCCCTGAGTCAGCCTCGCTCTCTGAGGCTACTTCTCAGGGCCCCGCTTGCAATTTTTTATATGTGTATTTTTAATTGAGATGAATTTTACGTAACGTAAAGTTAACCGTTTTAAAGCGATTGTCCCATCCCCCGCTCCCCCCAGTCGCTGGCAACCACCAACCTGCTTTCTGTCTCTGCGGATTTCCCTGTTCCGGGTATTTCACATAAATGGAATCACACTGATTTCGTTGACTTAGGATAATGCTTCTGAGCTTTACCATGTATCAGAACTTTATCCCTTTTTTATGGCTGGATACCATTCCATTATGTGGATGGACCACTTTTTGTTTATCCATTCATCTGCTGACAGACACTTGGATTGTTTCCACCTGTTTTGGCTTTTGTGACTAGTGCTGCTATGAACATGCCCATATATGTATTTGTTTGAATACATTTCTTTTGTTCTCTCGGGTATGTATCTAGGAGTGGAATTTCTGGGTCCTAGGGTAATTCTGTGTTAAACTTTGTGAGAAACCACCAAACTGTTTTCCAAAGCGCCACACCATCTTCCATCCCTGCCAGCGCTCTGAAAGCGTCCCAATTTCTCAGCATCCTGGTCAACACTTGCTATTATCTGTCTTGACTCTAGTCACCCTAATGGGTGTGAGGTGGGTGGTTTTGATGTGCATTTCTCTGATGATTAATGACGTGCATCTTTTCATGTGCTCACCGGTCCCTACTTGGATGTGATATTGGTTTCTCTTTTTTTCCTCCTTTGTAAAGAAGAAGCGTGGTTTTTCAATAAAGATTTTTACTCACAGGGTCAAGAACTACAAACTGGACCCTGGGGCACATGTGGCCCAGACCAGGGTCCATCGAAGAGAGAGAACTTTCTGCCTCTTTCCTCAGACCTTCCTGATCACAGAACCAGGACAGAGAACTGTAACAGAAGACCTGAAGGTTTTGAAAAATACTTAGCATCAAATTCTCTGCTGTTCCAGGAAGCTCTTAAACCTCCCACTCATGAGCGTGAGAAGACACATCCTTGTTTTCTTCCAAGCTGAAAGGAAGTTTCTAGAGAGGAAGTTCCTTTTCATCTTTTTTACATGCAGAAGGAGGTTTGTAAATCCTATTTATCTGTCTCACCTTGATTACATTTCTAAGAAAAGCAACACCAAATCAACTTTGTATTCTACAGATGATGAGGGTCTTTGTAGAACAGAAAGTTCACTATTAATTTTTCCCTCTCTTAAAACCTTACACCCTGACACCATAAAACATCTCTACAGGCCATCGGATGATCGGGCCCCATAATCTATGGGAACATTAAATGGAGGAAAATCGTGCTGAAAAATGACACTGGGTCTCTGCCCCTTCCCCCCTCGGTGGCGGGGGTGGTGCTTCACTGCTCTGTGTTTTTGTCATCCCAGGTCAGACACCTGCCTCCTCTTTGTCATTCTGCAACGTGACAAATGCCCCTGCACACTGACTCCCAGGGTCTTGCCTGCTGGCCAACACAGCCTCGTGGCTGGGCTTTGTCCCAGGGAAGAGCCTGGTGAGGACAGCTTGTCCCCTCCATCCTGCCTCCTATGAAGGCACATCAGTCAGAGATTTCGCTCCAGCCCAGTGTCGGACGGGGGTGAAAGGGCTCATTTGAGTGGGTGGGCCACCCAGCTGCTTCCTGACCTTGGGCCCGTTATTTTTTTTATTTTTAGTTTTGGCCACTCCGCGCCACGCAGCATGCGGGATCTTAGTTCCCCAACCAGGGATCGAACCTGCGCCCCCTACAGTGGAAGGACGGAGTCATAACCACTGGACCGCCAGGGAAGTCCCCTTGGGCCCATTATTAAAACAGGCAGGGAAGGGCTTCCCTGGTGGCGCAGAGGTTGAGAGCCCGCCTGCCAATGCAGGGGACACAGGTTCGTGCCCACATGCTGCGGAGCGGCTGGGCCCGTGAGCCATGGCCGCTGAGCCTGCGCGTCCAGAGTCTGTGCTCCACATCAGGAGAGGCCACAGCAGTGAGAGGCCCGCGTACCGGAAAAAAAAAAAAAACAGGCAGGCAATCCAAGACACAGTCACATCCCCTCGTTTCTGCTAAAATGAGCCCCTTCACCCCCAGAACTGAGAGCGTGTTTCCCTGCCACACTCCCCCATGGGACACAGAGTTCATTTGCACTGCTGCTTTGATGACGGGTGAGGGTCCAGGTACTGAGGAGGGGGCACAGGAGGAAGAGAGGGTGGCCAGACCAACCCCTCGGCTCCATCACAGAGGACCTACTACACGCCCAGCACCGTGCTAGGTACCAAGGGGAGGCTGTGCTGAGACTCCTGGAAAGCAATAGTAATTTATAAGGTGCCTGCTATGTGCCGGCACGGTTATGCACGTCCCTGTGTGTCCTGATTGAATTTCAGCAAATAGTAATAAGACGCACACATGAGAAAGCTGGAGAAAAACAGAGGTGGAGCAGAGAAGCAATGAGCGAAACTGTCATCACAGAGGCTGGGCCGCCCCATAGTGATGGTTGTGGTTATAAGGATGATACTCTTGGATAACAGGCACCTTGCACTTGCTGTGTGCCAGGCACGGCTCTGCGTGCTTCGTCTGTGTTGTCTCACTTAAGGCCGACAGAAACCGATCAGATGGATACCACGGTTAACACTGTGTGGATGAAGCCACTGAGCACAGTTTTGAGAATTTGTCCAGAATCACAGAGATCGCAAGTGAGTGGGCTGAGATTTGAGCTCCAGAGCCTGCGTTTTTAACTATGAAACTACTCTCTGATGGATTGAGGAGAGGAAGTAGGGAGGGAAGAAGGAAGGAAGGAGGTCGCAGCCCGAGAACTGACCGTTTCCCAGGTGACCTCAGACCACGTGGCATCAACAGGCACTGCCGGTCACGGGGTCCCGTCCGGCAGCCGCGGCGGGAGGGTTGGGCCTGGCCTTCGAGAAGAGGCTCTGGCTGGTGACGGCGGCCATGGTCCCCACAGCTGGTCCCAAAACCTGTTCTGACAACCCACACTTAGCCTGACGTCAGCATCTCAGGAAAGGAGAGCTGGGAAGGAGGTGGACCAGAGGCCTCCAGAGAAAGGTGGACATGGGCCCGAGCCTCGGACTGCGGCCCCCAACCGTCATCACTGTGAGTCTCGGACGCTGGTCAGCAGGACAAGCTACCTGGAGTAGCCGCATGTGAGGGCATGGGGGGGGTCATGAGGATTCAAATGGACATGCCTGGTCCCACCAGCCATCCAGGACCTCAGCAGGCACTGCTAGTGGCGGCAAACTGTTTTGGGTCCTTAGTGGGTAAAACTAAACCTTAGCAGGGTCCCAGGCTGCAGGGCGAGGGCTGTGGTTGCCACAGGGATAGGCCAGCTGCCTGTCCCAGAGGCTTTGGCCAAATAAACAGCCTCCTTGGCTGTCCCTGGAAAGGTCACGTGACCATGCAGGGCAGATGTCATCGATGCTGTTGGAAAGGCACACAGTGTCTTGGGGTCAAAGAAGCGAGGGGCTCTCCATGGCGGAGGGGGATGGGAAGGTCCCACGGGACACTGTATTTGCAGAAGGCTGTTGGGAAAGCCCAGGACTTCCACAGACCAAAAGGCAGGGGGTGGAGGATACTCTGAGGGGAAGCCACAGCCTAAGCAAGACCCAGGAGATGGGCACACGTCCGCTACATTGCCGGGGGGCTCACTGGGCCCTGGCTTCTCGCCAGGGTGTGGGGCGGGCGGAGAAGGGCGGGAGCACTAGATGGAACAGGGGTGGGGCCAGTTCGTGGAAGGGGTAACCTCAAATGCAAGGCGGAGGGGCTAGCGTTTGGTTCTGACCTCTGCCTCACACCCGCGGGGGGCGTCAGCCTGATCTGGAAGGAAACCCCTGACCTCTCCCTGCCTCTTGGGCCGGAAGCACAAGACGCCCACACCCGTGACCTGGTGACCAGCAGCCCTGCCGTTGAGGTCAGGCGGCAGGGCTGTCACCCTCCCGTGCCCTGGGGGAGCATTGAACCCTGAGCCCCAGTGCCACGTGGGCTTCCTAGGTTCCCCTGGATCCTGGGCCTGGAGGTACCCGTCCCCTGGAGGTACCCCGAGCATATGGGTAAGCAGCCTCCTGGACATAACCCTTCAGCTGCCTGGTCTCCTCCTTCCTCTGGCCTGATCCGTTTCTGGCTGCATCCATCTCTTTTCCTGGGACACAAAGATGCAGTGGTTGCTGGAGGTGGCTCAGACCATTATGAGAGCTGGATCTGTACATCTCTTCCCAACTCCACCATCAGTGAAGTCCTATTCCTAAGCTTGAAATTGGCTGTGGTGGGAGTATTTACACCAGAGGAATTGGCAAACGTCAAGGCTTCCCCCCTGGCCCCACCAAGAGCTAGTTGTTAGAGACTTAGCAACACGCCACCACACATACAGGATGCTAGCGAGCTTCCCACTGTGCCAGGGTCAGGGTGAGCAGAGCTGCTGATCTGGCAGGGCAAGGGAGAGACCCTCGGGCTGGGTCAGAGGGTCTTCCCGGAGAAATGGTGTTTCGCAATCAGCCTGCATCTTTTTCATGGAAGAGCTTTGCAGGTTCTGATAATTCTTTCCTCTATAATATTCTGAGTCCCTGGAAGGCAGAAGGTCCTAACTGTGCCACTTTACTTCCCTGGACCTTCACCCCCATGTCCACAAAAGGGAAGACAGGGAGCTATACGAGTCCTTCTCAAACCTTAGCGTGCATGTGAAACACCTGGGCAACTTGCTAAATAAAAATGCAGATTCCCAGACCAACCTCAACTAACAAAATCCAACTCTTGGGGATTCCCTGGCAGTCCAGTGGTTAGGACTCTGTGCTTCCACTTTAGGGGGCCCGGGTTCCATCCCTGCTTGGAGAACTAAGATCCCGCAAGCCACGCAGCATGGCAAAAAAAAAAAAAAAAAAAATCCAACTCTCAGGAGGTGAGGCTGGGAATCTGCATTGAGTCCAAGCCCGGGACTCTCAAAACCACTTTGGGAAACGCCAGGCAGCCAGGCCTACGTGTCCCACCCCCCAGATCTCAGGGGAGTGATGACATGACCTACTAGTTGGACATCCATGTGCATATTTGTTTTCTCTGCCCACAGACGCTAAAAGTGCAACAGCTGCCTACAGGAATTTGAGCATCTTTGGCGTTCAGAGGAGCAATGGCTTCTAAGATCCCCTCCAGCCTGCTGCTCAAAGATGTCATGACTAATTGTCACCATGCCCTTAGGGTGCCACTAGCCACTCACGGGGGCTTCATGAGGACTTGTTGGCTCGTGTGCCATATGTAAAACACTTGGAAGGAACAAATAATTCCCACACAAACAGCAAAAGGGGAGGCAATTTTCATCAGCCAAGACACCATAAATCTTTATATGTTTTATGAATCTCACTTACATTTCTTGTCTGACTTATGCATAAAACTTCTCCAGATTTATACAGCCAGCTGCATGTCATCCCCTTCCCCAGTGGGCTCTATATCTTGATGACCTTTTAGAAACCAATGACTGCTTTTCTGTTGTTATCCATAATTGGAAAAGCACTGGAGATAAGAAAATTTATGGCAATGAATGATCTACCTGAGCAAAGCTATAAAGAACGCTGGATATCTAAAAGAGGGCAGAGGGGACGGCCCGCTCTCCCTGCTTATCAAGTGTTATCTCCGCCAGCCAGGATCCTCTACAGCCGGGGAACCCACGGCACCCACAGCAGGCTCCGGAAGCCCAATGGGACTCATGCAGGGGTGGTCCAGGCACTCCCGCTAGAGACAGTGGTCCAGGAGCAATTCTATTTTCCGTAAGTGGAAGTCAAGAGATACAGTCTTCCCCCATCCAATTTCACTCCCATTTCCACACTGATATAGACTGTGTTTCCATGGCATTAAGAAATGGGCAAAAAGGGCAGAAACCTAAATAGACATTTCTCCAGAGAAGACCTACAGATGGCTTACAAGCACATGAAAGAATGCTCAACATCATTAATCATTAGAGAAATGCAAATCAAAATTACAATGAGGTATCACCTCACACCGGTCAGAACGGACATCACCAAAAATCTACAAATAATAAATGCTGGAGAGGGTGTGGAGAAAAGGGAACCCTCCTACACTGCTGGTGAGAATGTAAATTGGTGCAGCCACTATGGAGAACAGTATGGAGGTTCCTTAAAAAACTAAAAACAGAGCTACCATATGATCCAGCAATCCCACTCCTGGGCATATATCCAGAAAAGATGAAAACTGTAATTTGAAAAGATACATGCACCCCAGTGTTCATGGCAGCCCTATTTACAATAGCCAAGACATGGAATCAACCCGTGTCCATCAACAGAGGAATGGATAAAGAAGATGTGGTATATATATATATATACACAATGGAATATTACTCAATCATAGAAAAGAATGAAATAATGCCATTTGCAACAACTTGAATGGACCTAGAGATTATCATACTAAGTGAAGTCTGTCAGAAAAAGACAAATATTACGATATTATTATATGTGGAACCTAAAAAATGATACAAATGTACTTATTTACAAAACAGAAGCAGACTCACAGACATAGAAAACAAATTTATGGTTACCAAAGGGGAAAGGTGGGAGGAGGGATAAATTAGGAGTTTGGGATTAACAGATACACACCACTACCTATAAAATAGATAAACAAGGGTTTATTGTATAGCACAGGGATCTATAGTCAGTATCTTATACTAACCTATAATGGGAAAGAATCTGAAAAAAGAATATATATATATATATGAATCACTTTGCTGTATACCTGAAACTAACACAACATTGTAAATCAACTATAATTCAATTCTTAAAAATGGGCAAAAACTGAGGGGTCTGAGAGAGGGGGTGGGAGGATCACATCTCCTTGTTCCCATTAGTTTCCTGTTGGTTTACTGAGGACCTACTATGTGCCTCATGCTGTTCTACAGGCTGGAGACCTCAGTGAATAGAAAATTCTGACATGTGCTATAACATGGATGAACCTTGAAGACCTTAAGCTAAGTGAAATAAGCCAGTGACAAAAGGGCAAATACTGTATGATTCACTTATATGAGGTGCCCAGAATAATCAACTTCACAGAGACAGAAAGTAGAACAGAGCTTACCAGGGCTGGGGGAGGCGGATAGGGAGGGGAGTCAGTGTTTAATGGGGAGAGAGTTTCCATTTGGGAGATGCAAAGTCCTGGAGATGGATGGGGGTGATGGTCGCATAGCAATGTAAATATACTTAATGCCACTGAACTGTACCTTTTTAAATGGTTAAAATAGTAAATTTTATATTATGTGTATTTTACCACAATAAAAAATTAAATAACACAAAGTCAATAACATCACTTAGCCCCGTCCTGCAGTGCCTGCCCAGGAGGACACTTGGAAGGAAACCCAAACTCCTTCTGCTGGAGGACAAAACCTCAGAGACCTGGCCCCAACCCCACCCATTTCCTCTCCTGCTTCTCTCCCCTCCCCCACCTGCTCCACCCCAGAGACTTCTTTTTGTCCCTTGAATGCGCCAAGCTTGTCCCTACCTTGCATTTGCTGTTTTGCATTTGCTGTTCCCTCTACCTGGAAAGTTCTTCACAGGGTTGGCTTCTTGTTACTCAAATTTCAGTTTAAATGTCACCTCCTCAGAGAGGCCCTTCCTGACTACCCTATATAAAGTAGCCCCACCCCTGCCACTTTCTAGCCCATCACCCTATTTTAACTGCACAGAACACATTTCTCTACCGGATAGTTTTCTTTTTTTAATTGATTTCTTATTGAGGTATAGTTGATTTACAATATTATATAAGTTTCAGGTGTACAACATAGTGACTCACAATTTTTAAAGATTATATTCCATTTATAGTTATTATAAAACATTGGCTATGTTCCCTGTTCTGTACAATATATCCTTGTAGTTTGTTTATTTTCTACATAATAGTTTGTACCTCTTAATCCCCATCCCCTATCTTGCCCCTCCTCCTTCCCTCTCTCCACTGGGAATGACTAGTTTGTTCTCTGGGTCTGTGAGTCTGGGTTTTTTTTTTTTTTTTTTTTTTTTTTTTTTTTTTTTTTTTTTTTTTTTTTTTTTTTTTTTTTTGAGTCTGGGTTTTTTTGGTTATATTCACTAGTCTGTTGTATTTTTAGATTTAGATATAAGTGATATCATACAGTATTTATCTTTCTCAGTCTGACTCATCTCACTTAGCATAATACCTTCCAAGTTCATCCATGTTGCTGCAAATGGCATTATTTCATTCTTTTTTACGACAGTAATATTCCATTTTGTGTGTATATATATATATATACCACATCTTCTTTCTTCTTTATCCATTCATCTGTCGATGGACACTTAGGTTGCTTCCATATCTTGGCAATTGTAAATAATGCTGCTATGAGCATTGGGGTGGGATATTTCTTACTGTGTGTTTCTTTTCTGTCTTTGCCAATCGGCATAGATGCTCCATGAGAGCAGAAACTGTGCCTGTCTGGCTGACAGTGCTTGGCACAAATCCAACAGAATTTGGAAGGGGGGATGGAAGGAAAGAAGGTGCTCAGAAATCACACACCTACACGCGGCTGTGGTCAGGGTCACAGTCAGGGTCCGGGAAGCTGGCCGGGAGATGGAGTTTTATGTGCTGGGTCTCGGACCTCGGAGCTTCCCAGCAGCCCTAGTGAAGCCTCAGCCAGCCCTCCATCCTAGGAGCTTGAGCTGGGCGGCCCCCCAGAGTTTCTCAGCTGAGTCAAGTTGGCCTGGACTTTGTCCCCCTATGCTGGCCAGGACTGGGATACAGACTGCCCCAGGTAGGCCCGGGCCTTTGCAGAGGTTACTCTCCAGCTGAAGGCAAGTCCAGGAGAAAGAATCAGCTGAGAGCCTGAGCGGCGGAATGAGCCCCCAGCCCCCCCGGGGCCTGGACCGCAGCATCTACTATACAAACCCACGATCCCTGCAGTTATCTCCCCATCATGGGGAGGACAGCCTCTTCCCAAATATTTACTGCTATGGATGCTTTCTGCCTGAGGCATGCAATGCAGTGAGGGACTGAGGGAGGGGGGTAAGGGATGGGGGGGGCAGGATGACTGCAGAGACCCCTCCTGTGCAAGTCTCACTGCCTGCCCCCCCCCCCCACCAGAGGATGCAGCTCTGGACCAAAGCCCCCAGAGGAGCGGGGATTCTTCCAGAGTCTGACCTGTTTCATCTCCGCACCAGCAGGAGCCATTTTCCCATCCAAGAGCCCATAAACCTCCTCCTCAATCTGCTACCTCAGCAGATGCCAGCCCTGTTCATCTCCCTTCCCTAGGGGGTGGGCATTTCTGACCATCCCTTTGTGGGGTCTGAGCCTGGGGTGGGGATGCACAGGGGGCAGTAAGGAGAGCACGGGGCGGGGGGTGGGGGGGTTGGTCAGTGACAGCTCTCTGTGGCACTTGATTTTCCAGTGGGGAGTGTGTGTGCACGCATGTGTGCGTGCGCGTGCGTGCGTGTGTGTGCACGTGTGTCGCTGCGGAATGCTGCCTGCCAGAGCAATTTGGTTTCCACGGAAACGGTGTGAAGGTGCACAGGCTGTTGCCCACGCTCAGCGAGTGACAAATGCATTTCCTGGTAGCCCCGGCTCCCAGCTGGAGCCCAACCAATTACTGCCCACTTGGTGCAGCAGAACATGGAGGGGCTGGCCTACAGCGGAGCTGGAGAGGGGCCAGGGGCCGGGGAGCACTAAACCGCCCCGGGGAGAGGGCCTGGCTAGGCCAGTGGGGCTGAAGGAGGGCTGGGTCACAGGACAAGGGTTAATCCTCAGCCACCAACCAACCCCCCCAGTGAAAGCCAGCAGTGCGCTATACCCACCCTCTCCCCGCCCCTCAGCCTCAGGGTTGGGGAGCCAGGCAGGCAGGCATCAGGCCATCCTGGGCCCCACTCCCCCGCTAATTATTTTCCATGATGAACATGATATTATGTCTTATACTTGAAGTAATCAATTTGGAATCACCACTTTGATGAGTTAATGGGCATTTGGTGGGTGTCATTTGAGGCTCTCTCTGCAAAGTACAATTCTATTTTTAACAGTGGCTGCATCAGGTACACGGGAGGACAGGGTAAGTATGCACGGGCTCCCAGCTCCCAGGGGTTTTCTCTCTCTCTCTCTCTCTCTTTCTCTCCCTCTCTCTTTCTCTCCCCCTCCCCCTCTCTCTCCTCCTGCTTGCCCTGCTCACCCTGCTCCTCTGGGCTGTTGTCCCAGGGACTGGCAGTAGCCAGTGGAGTGGCTCCACTTCCTGTGCTCAAATCATGCCCCCTCCCCCAGCTAAGCCCTTGACGTGTTATAGAATGAATACTTGTGTCCCCCTCAACATTCATAGATTGAATTGTAACCCCCAATGTGGTGGTATCAGGATGTGGGGCCTTCTGGGGGTGAGTAGGTCATGAGGGTGGAGCCCTCATGAATGGGATTAGTGCCCTTATAAAAGAGACCCCCAAAACTTGCCTTGTCCTTTCCACCATCAGAGGACACAGTAAGAAGATGGCTATGAAACAGGAAGCAGGCCCTCACCAGACACCAAATCTGCCTGCACCTTTGTCTTGGACTTTCCAGTCTCCAGAAGTATGAGAAATAAATTTCCATGGTCCATGGTATTCTGTTATAGCAGCCCGAATACCCTGAGACAATGTGCCCACTGAATCCTCCAAACAACCCCAGAGGTAGTTTGGATTGATAGTTCCATTTCACATGGAGAACACCGAGGCCCTGGGATTTGAAGTCAGAGAGTCTGATCTCATGCCCAGCGGACGTCTGCATTATCCATCCCAGTATCACAACATGACGCTGATGAAATAAGCAGCAGAGAAATGTCAGCAGGTAGAACATTTTCATTGCAAAGACAGACCATAGGAGAATGAGAGGATAACTGTCAAACATGGTAAAGGAATGCGGAGAGAATTGGGTGGGAGGTGGACAAAAACTCGTCACCCACAGACATGCTTCGGATGTGCGAAGCACAGCATCCAGTTTGGAATCATGGAGGGAGATATTGAAGAAGTAAATCTTCCAGGTGGGGAGCGGCAGGGGACTGTGCTCTCATCACGGGCTCCCCCGCACTGGGATTTGTTCCTATGCACAAGTACTGCTTTGACTAAAAGACACCCTCTCAGCATGGAGAGATGGGACTGCTAGAAGTCACGTTGCCATTGGACGGAATGTGGATCTGAGCGGCCCAGGAAAAGGGAGTCTCATCTCCCCTTGCGGCACCTTGGATGAGTTCCCTTGAGACAAGCCTGGCTTCCATCTATGTGCTCTCCCTCATCCCACCTGCACAAGGTCACTGGAGCAAGGCGATCTTTATGCCAGTATTGAATGGATGATGTGCCAGCCGCCCGGGGCCAGGGTACCACCCCCCTCACACATCACAAACTCACCAATGTCCACTCTCCTGAGGTGACCCTTCCCCGACTCCTGTGATCACCTGACTAGCAAACTTTGGTCTCCCTAACCTTAGTAAGACAGACTCCTATTGGTTGCCTCCTTGGTACTTATATCCCCTCTCCCCAACAGCCTCCACCTCTCAAGTCAGGGGTCTATGCCGGTCCCAGGAACCCAACTCCATCCCCGTGTCCAGGGATAAAGCACATGATGTAGGCTAAGCCAACGAGTGTGTTTCCCATCCCTTTGCCACAGTGAGTCGTCCAAATATGGGCTCATTAACCAATGCAGCCTAATTAAAGCAAACTCAGAACCTTTCCTTAGAATGTTAGAACAAGAGCCTCGCTCTTCCTTACTGGATATAATCAAGGAAGCATATGGAGCCCTGAGGAGGTGCCAGCAGCCATCTGGGACCTGCTGAAGGAAGAATTAGAGATGAAAACCCACCTGCACGCACACGCCCATGATAGCTGCCGTGGTTTTCGTGCAACAGAGGGTCCTGCTTGCAGAACACACAGACCCCCTTGGGGAAAGTGGCCAGCAGACGGCCCCAGTTCAGCCTGCTCCTCAAAAGCTGGGCAGCTCCCAGATCCGTTCTCTGTGCTCAAGAGCAACAGGAGAGATCTAGACAGGCTGGAGCAGACAGGCCTCCTTAGGAAGAACTCCCATCCCCTGGCAAGGAGAGGCCAAAGGCTGCCCCCTCCAAGGCAAATCCCAGCCTCCCGATGGTTCCAGAAGTGGAGAGCCAAGTTCTCTTCATTCCCTGCTTCATTTCTGTGTCCTCTGGCCACACCGCGCCGCTCTCCAGGGTACCTGAGCCGTTAAGCCTGCAGAGCTCGTAAAAGTCCACACTCAAGTGCTTGCTGGACACTGACAAGTTCACTGGGGTTTGCAGAACCCAGGAGAGCCGAAGTACAGTGAGATCCCCAGGGCGCCTGTCCAAGAACTGAGGTGCTGTCCGAGGGAGGAAAGGATCCAGAGAAAAGCAAGTTTGCACTTGGTGTTGTGAAATCTACTGGCTCCCACCCAAGGGCTGAGAAGATGCCGCAAAAGTTTGCAAACCCTCAATTCAGGACGTGACCTATAGGAAAATGTGCAGACCCATCACTCCCGCGCTCACCGTTAGGCTCGCTTAGGAGCTCCATCTCCACTTCCCAGACACCCAGCTGCAGAGGGCGTGGCTCTCAGTGAAGCTGGCCACAGGGGCCACCAGGCTGGAGTGCTCTGAGCCGCCCCTGCGGGACTGATAGCTCTCCGGTGCTTGCTGGGTGAGAGAAAGGGCCTCCGTAGTTAGTACTGCCTGATGCATTTCGCTCAGTGGTCAAAGACAGACTCGCTCGTGTTCAATAGAGGCTCTGGGGGACCACAAGGAGGAACAGAGCAGGATTCAGAGAAGCAAGAGCCTCAGGAACACACAGTCTCCCAAGGAAGGAAGAGCAGGGAACCTGGGAGATGCAGTTGAGGCCATCAGACCCCCAATCTCCAAATGCGGAGACTCAACCTGCCATCAACATTTAACAGGTTAGAAAAATAAAAAGGCCATGTGGGGACTTCCCTGGTGGTTCAGTGAGTAAAAGTCCGAGCTCCCAATGCAGGGGGTCCGGGTTTGATCCCTAGTCGGGGAACTAGATCCCGCATGCATGCCACAACTAAGAAGTCCACATGCTGCAACAAAAAAGATCCCGTAAGCCACAACTAAGACCCAGCACAGCCTAAATAAATAAATATATATATTTTTAAAGGCCATGTGTTGAAAAGAAAATTTAAAAGCTACAGGTGTGGAACAGGTTATACTTGTAAAGAACGTAGATATCACTGTTATTGATTAGAGCTCTGGCATCAGTACCTTGCCTTATCCAGGTGCTGCATTTCTTGCATGGTCCTGAGTGTTCTGAAGGAAAGGTAGAAAGTTCTCAGTAGAGTCAGGCTGGCATCATTATTACGAAAGCAATGCATCACCTGTTTAAAAGATTTTTCATACTTGCATATATGACCTGGAAGCAACTTGCTAACACATTTTAAAAAATATTTCATATGAAGAGTTTTGTGGGTTTTGAACTCACTTATTAAAGATATGAAATGTATAATGCTTTCCAAGATTGCAAGAACAACTGATTGACATAAGGAAAGATAGAAATTAAACCACCGAATTTCAATTTTAAAAAACTTTACACAATTGTCAGATGGGATTGAAAAACAACTGTCTTGGTTTATTAGCTTCAGCCACCAACTCGCTTCTTCTGGTTGGATCTACACCTTTGGGAGGTGTCATTTGAAAAAAGTGTTCAATAAACAATTTAGGAGTAGACCTTCAGGGGATCCCCTGGTGGTCCAGTGGTTAGGACGTGGTGTTTTCACTGCGGGGGGCCTGGGTTCAGTCCCTGGTTGGGGAACTAAGATTCCACAACCTGCATGGCACAGCCAAAAAAGAAAAAAAAATAAAGTAGACCTTCAAATCACATTCAGCATTAAGCCAAAGTTTTCCAAACAAACGAGTTATGGTTTATTTATTGTCCACAAAGGTACAAGGGCATTCCAGTGGAGAAAGGACAGTCTTTTCAAGAAATTGTGCTGTAACAACTGGACATCCACGTGCAAAAAAGATATATCTCAACTCATACCTTACACCATATATAAAAACTATCTCATAATGGAACACGAGCCAAAACTTCTAGAAGGAAAACATAGGAGAAAATCTTGGATCAGGGGAAGATTTCTTAGATATAAAACAAAACGCACAATTCGTTAAGGAAAAAAAGTGATGAACTGAGCTTCTTCATAACTAAAATCTTCCTCTCTTTGAGAGACATCGTTAAGAAAACAAAAAAGACAAACCTCAGACTGGGAGCAAATATTCGCAAAACACGTATCTGCTCAAGGACTCATATCCAGGATATTTAAAGAACTCTCAAAACTTAATAATAGAAAGACAAAGGACCCACCCAATTCGAAAAAAAAGGCAAACAGTTTGAAAAGACACTGAACTAAAGTAGACACACAGATGGCAAATAAACACACGAAAAGATGTTCAACATTATTAATTATTAAGGAAATGTAAATTAAGATCACAATGTGATATCACAACACAGATATTAGAAAGCCTGGAATTTTTTTTTTAATCTGACAATAGCAAAGCGTTGGTGAGGATGTGGAACTCTCACACTGCTTGTGGGGATGCGAACGGCACAGCCGCGCTGGAGGGCAGTGCGGGAATTTCTTATAAAGTTTAGCATATACTTATTATGCAACCCATACTGGAAACGTGTGTTCCCACAAAAACCTGTCTGTGAGTGTTTACTTCAGCTTTATTCATCAGCATCCAAAACCGGAAACATCCCAAATATCCTTCAGATGTAAGAAACAGTAGTACATCCACACGATGGGATACTACTTAGCAATAAGAAGGAACAACCCATAAATGCCCACAACACAGATGACTGATTTTCGAATGTATTTTTAAGCGAGGGAAGCCAGACTCAAAAGGCTGCATACTGTCTAATTCCATTCATAGGACATTCTGGAAAAGGCAAAATTATAGGGAAAGATAACAGATTATTTGTTTCCAGAGACCAAGGGGAGGGCAGCTCTTGACTACAAAGAAACATGAGGGAGTGTTCTGGGCTAAGAGAATTAATGGTTACACATCTTAATTGTGCTGCTGGTTCCAACACTGTACACATTCATCAAAGCTCACAGGACTGGGCTTCCCTGGTGACGCAGTGGTTAGGAGTCCGCCGGCCAATGCAGGGGACACGGGTTCAAGCCCTGGCCTGGCGGGATCCCATATGCCGCGGAGCGACTAAGCCCGCGAGCCACGGCTACTGAGCTCGCGTGTCACAACTACTGAAGCCCGTGCGCCTAGAGCCATGCTCCGCGGATAAGAGAAGCCACCGCAACGGGAGGCCCGCGCACCACGGTGAAGAGTGGCCCCCGTTCACCGCAGCTAGAGAAAGCCCGCGCACAGCAACAAAGACCCAACATAGCCAAAACTAAATTAATTAATTAAAAAAGAAAAAAGCTCACAGGAATGTCTACTAACAAGGGTAAATTTTACTGTATGCAAATTAGACCCCCAATAACCCTGCCAGACAAAGAAAAAGAATACAGTAGGTCAGACTGACCACATTAAAATATAAATTTGTAACAGGAATATAACCAAGTTATTATCAATAAATACGGCATGTGATCAGGTCAGGGTGCTAACGCCGAGTCAAATAATTAATCTTAGCAATACTCAAGTAATTTTCAAAACGGTTTACCCTGCCGTTGTACTGTGTGGTCTCTACAGCCTCGCAGGCTTCCTTCTTTCTCACACGTGCAAATGTGGAAGGCAGGCGGGCTCTGCATTTGGAGACGGATGGCGGGGGCCGCAGGCTGATGTCCCAGAGCAGCATCTTTCGTGCCACTCCTGGCGGTGACGGTTTGTGCCATCTGCTGAGACGGGGCGAGCAGGGGAGGAAGGGGCGTCTTTGTCTGCCAACATCCTAAATGTCATCCATCGGGCCAAGAGAGACCCGCTGAGGTCCCAGGATTGGTGGAAGCCTAGGTGAACAGGCTGGGGGCCAGGTGTGGAGGGACCAGGCAGAGGGGAAGGGGACACTTAAACAAGAGAGACCGTGACTGAGAAGTGTGCTGGGGGGACAGGTGGAAGCCACCTGAGTGATGCCACTCAGCAGCCCGCCCCGGGCTGTCTCCTCCACCGGGATTTCATGAGCAAAGCGGGCGGAGTTGAGGTCTATCTACCACAAGCCAGTTCCCCCCACTGGGGATCATCCCGGCCCAGGAGCATATAACTTTGTGACCCTGTCACTCCAACTAAAAGGGGTCACCAGCCCTTTGACCTCCGTGTAGCTTGACCAAAGACAAATAAGCTCTCCTGTTTGTTTAAGGAAAATCTGCAAAGCCCAGAGCCCTGAAAGAGACCTCCTTCCTTCCACGTAGAGGAGCAGACTCCCCTACGGCCCAGGTGCCCGGCCAGGGTGCAGGTGCTGGGGGAACAGGCAGGAGGGAGACCCAGATCTCTGTCTGCACTGGGGGCCCATCGTCTCCAAACACGGCATCTTGCTTTTGTTAAGTGGATGCACATTCGCTTGGGGAGGATGTCTCTAACACTCACGGGGGTTGCCTGACTCACAGCAACCCTGGGTACAGGTGAGGCTCCAGGAGCCAACAGACAGAACGCCAAGTGGACAGACAGGAGCCCCTCCTGCCAGGTGGATGGACAGGAGCCCCACCCCAGGAACTTGGAACTGACGTTTCCTCCAGGAAGCCACCCCACTTCACCCTGGTGGGTGTGGTCTGCTCCCTGCCTAGCTCCCTGTATTGTGTAATTGAGTCAGCATGCCCTAGAAACAAAACAGAATTTCCCTTCTGTACACGTGTGCCCTGACTTCCCAAGTGAAATGCAGACCCTTCAGGGGCAGGGAGCGTGTCTTGTGCAGCTTGGTTTGGTCCACGGTGTCCAGTACCCAGGTGATGAGCCATCAATCATTTGTACTCACTTGATTGGATTACCAGCCAGGCATCGTTCTCAGAACGACCGTCAGCGTGCAACAGCGTGTTGTAGGTACGTGTATTCACTTTCTATTGTTGCCATGAAAAAAATCACCGCAAACTTAAGAGGTTTAAAATAACATGAGTTTATTATCTTACAAATTCTTTAGGTTCTAATTCTGACGTGGGTCTCGCTGAGCTAAAATCAAGGTGTCGGCAGGGCTGTGCCCCTTCTGGAGGCTCTGGGGAGAATCCATTTCCTTGCCTCTTCCAGCTTCTAAAGCATTCCTTGGGTCCTGGCCCCTTCCTCCTTCTTCAAAGCCGGCAACAACGTTGCATGTCTCTGACTCTTCGGTCGCCACATCTCCCTCTGACCACAGACAGGAAAAGGTCTCTGCTTTTAAGGACTCATGATTTGATTGGGGGGGGCAGGAAAATCCAAATGACCTCCCATCTCAAGGTCCTTAACCACATCTGCAAAGTCCCTTTGGCCATATGAGGTGACATATTGGCAGGTTCTGGGGAATTAGGATGTGGACACGTTCAGAAGGCCTTTATTCCGCCTATCACAGTGTACCAGGAACAACAACAGAAGCGGGTGGGGCTGTTTCGGTGATCATTTAAATGTGACTCACTCTGCTGACCCAAGTTAACACGATTGCAGGACTGTTCAGAGCCTCTCCTATGCATATGAGCTTGGGAAATTTCTTTTTTCTTTTTTTTTTTTTTTTTTTGCTGTATGGGGGGCTTCTCACTGTCGTGGCCTCTCCCGTTGCGGAGCACAGGCTCCGGACGTGCAGGCGCAGCGGCCATGGCTCACAGGCCCAGCGGCTCCGCGGCATGTGGGATCTTCGCGGACCGGGGCACGAACCTGCGTCCCCTGCATCGGCAGGCGGACTCTCAACCACTGCCCCTCCAGGGAAGCCCAAATTTCAAAGAAAGGCTTATAGTGTATGGCATTGGGCAGATTTATGGCTACACACCTGTGACCCCAGAATCCCTTTTTCTGCCATAACTACTGGCACTCCATGACGGAGCTCTGCAGGTCAGTGGGGTTAGGAACACAGAGTGGGACTCTCTCACCCTTCCGGTTCCTCCTGTGCTCCCCTCCTGCCAGCCTTCCCAGGCCCAGTAAGACGTCACCCAAGGCCACATAGCAGCCGAGTTCTGGAACAGCCGGGATGGGAACTCCGGCTTAGGGTAAAAATAGTAACCTGAACCTTTAATTCTGACTGCGGGTCAGACTTAATGTGGAAGCGGCAGAAACGCTACTGCCTTGTGTTGTAGGCTCTGGCTGGCCCAGATGAGATGGGCTCCCCGCCACAAGCCAGGACCCTGGGCCTCTGTGTCGGTGACTCCGACACAAGGACTGCAGGGCTCCGGGATTAAGCTCAGCTTCTGTTAAGTCCCTGACCTTCCGGATAACATCATCCAAACTAAACCGATGGGACATCTGTGGTTCTCCTCTGCACACAAATGCTTCTCAGGCTCCGCCAAGAAAGCTCTCAGCACGACTTCCCCGTCTGCTGTCAGCCGCTCTTCCTCTGAGCATCCGTGGGGGTCCCACCGTCTGGGGACATACTTAGACACACACACACCTGAAACGCTGGAGTCAGTGCAGCCGGCTCTCTGAAACACCAGGCTTTTGTATGAACCAACCACTTCCGACCCTGGGGAACGTTGTAAAGACTGTGTCCTGATAATTTCCTCAAGGCCAGATTCTCATCTCTGCGGGACGCCCAAGGAGATGCTCTACAACAGGGGTCCCCAACCGGTACCGGTCCACGGCCTGTTAGGAACCAGGCCGCACAGCAGGAGGTGAGCAGCTGGGGAACGAGGGAAGCTTCATCTGCCGGCCCCCATCGCTTGCATTACCGCCTGAGCCATCCCCTCCCCCGTCCGTGGAAAAACTCGTCTTCCACGAAATCAGTCCCTGGTGCCAAAAAGGTCGGGGACTGCTGCTCTCTAGCCATTCAGGAAGCCTCCACCTCTACATGAGGTCAAGACCACCTATGACCATCTCTACTGCAACTGACCGCCCAGCCTTTTGAGTTCTTAATTGGCTGATACAGTTGTCCATCACCAGCCCAGGGAGCCAATAGGGTGACGGTCTGCGGTCCAGGTGTGGCTGCTTTGGCTAATGGCTCCTGGATCAAGTGCCCAGGACTCTACGCAGACGTAGCATCCACACCTCTAGATACACGTTGGCGTGACTGTAATTCCTGGTGGAAGGAAAGTGTACGTTCCCTGACCCTGTTCGCATTCACCAAAGGAGCAAGTAACGTGGCTTCTGTTAAGGTCTTGGGATGCACAGGTGGTTTCACTGGCCCGGCCCTCAGTGAAGGGTCCATTTCTTCTCTGATTTTTTTTTTTTTTTTATATTTTTGGTCACATGACAGGGCATGTGGGATCTTAGTTCCCCAACCAGGGATCAAACCCATGCCCCCTGCAAAGGAAGCACAGAGTCTTAACCACTGGACCGCCAGGAAAGGCCCCAATTCTTCTCTGACTAATGAGGTCTCTCTTCCCACAGAGGGACTGTACAAGACACCTCCTATTTGCTGAGTGTTTGTATTCGCAGTTGAGCAAAGAATGACTGAACCAACACCTCAAACCCAACCTCCTTTCCGGGGGCCAAGGCCAGCAGAGTCCGAGTGGGAGAGACCTCACGCCGTCCTCATGGGTGTGGAGACACCTGCTGCAATTTGCACAAGTAGTTCCTCAACATCAGGAACAAACACAGCATCTCTGTTGCCTCGTCCTTCTCAGAAGCATCTTTCTGTTCCCACCACATCCACATCCTGTGCAGTTTGCCTTTCAAAACCCAGGGGAGGTACTTCCTTGGTGGCGCAGTGGTTAAGAATCCGCCTGCCGATGCAGGGGACACGGGGTCGAGCCCTGGTCCGGGAAGATCCCACATGTCACAGAGCAACTAAGCCCGTGCGCCACAACTACTGAAGCCCGCGCGCCTAGAGCCCGTGCTCCACAACAAGAGAAGCCACCACAATGAGAAGCCCGCACACCGCAAGGAAGAGTGGCCCCCCGCTCACCGCAACTAGAGAAAGCCCGCGTGTAGCAACGAAGACCCAGCACAGCCATAAATAAATAAATAAATAAATAAAATTATTTCAAAAACAAAAAAAAAAAAACCCAGGGGAGGAGTTCACAGAAACTCCACTGACCTGAGCTCGGGGTCAAAGCGCACCCTGACTCAGCCCCAGTAAGCCCGTGACCTAGGGCAAATCCTTATATCTCCCTGAGCCTCTTCTGTGAGGGGAGCGGGGTTAGGCTAGTTGGTTTCCATGGTGTCTCCCAGCTCTGCGGTCTGTGCATCCATGTCGAATACGTCTCTGTATATTCTCCCTGAGTCCAAATCTGGAAGAGAATAATACGCATGTTCGTGTTTTCCAAAGGGACACTCTCTCTCATTCCCCGGCATCCTTTTACACTGCGATTTTCTACCTGTATCTCCTAGCTCCCGGGGAAAGACTTGTTTAATCTCGTTGTATGGCATGGTGGTTATTAGCTGCACTTTGGCCATTGAAGAAATTCCAGCCATAAATAATAATGATAATTATAGAAATAACAGGCACAGTCCCTCCCCCTGTCAAAGCGCTGGCTGCCACTTTTTTTTTTTTTTAACGCCACTCTGTGCCAAAGGCCTTCAGAAAAGGAGTTAATTAATATCCCTTGCTGTGGACTAATTCTCATTTCAACATGTGGCTGTCATTTCCCTGTCATCATAGCTGATTTATAACAGGGTTTAATTAAATTCTCAGTACATTATTCAGCATTCCCCAAAGACAACACCAGAGAGGCCCAGGGTATTTAAAATGTCACCTGCTGAGACATATCACCTCTTCTTAAATAAATATGACAGTGATCAAACTTTGGCTAATTACAGTGACTTAGTTATTTGTTTGTATGTTTTAATATTTAATTGCTTTCATGTTCATCCAATTACCAAGCAACAGCAAATAGAAATTAACTTTTTATCAGCGTGTTCCCAGCCCAGAATAAGCACCCGGGAGCCTCCGTACAAGGGCAGCTACCCAGCCTGAGAGGATGGCAGTCACGGTCTCAGCTCAGTGCACAGGTCGATTAAATTAAGGGAGAACCTTCCCGGCTTCTCCCCCAGCTCCCAGCCTGCCTGACTTCAGGAGGGAGCGGCTAACTCAAGACAGCAGTGTTGTCTCCTGAACACAATCAGGGATGTAGCTCCACACTGCCACCCCATGGCCACTCCGCGCAATTGCCCCAGCTCCTTCAGACGCTTGCTTGGGACACAAGCCTCAGCTGGTGTCTTCAAGTTCCCACACCAGCAACCTGCGTTCTCCACACCGTGGGTGAGGTGTCTTCACGCTCCTCCAGTTTAGGGGCGGTTCGCTCCTCGTTAGATGTGCCAGCATCTTCTGCTACGCCCTGGGGACAAGGCAGCACCTGAGAACATGTCAACTGTGTGCCCTTTATACCACGAATTCCAGCAGCCGGATGCACCCTCAGCTAAGAGTCGGGAGCCAGGATGTGCAGGCAGCTTATCACAAGCTGTGCTCTACCAGATGCTTAGTCAGACCCCAAGACAGCCCCAACCCCTCTGGCGTTATCTCCAAAGTTCCCACTCGTTCCCTCCAACACATCATTGGACACTTCCACATTTGCTTTTCTCCCAAGCCTAACCTCGGCATCTCAGAATCTCTGCAGAATATATATTTTTTTAATGGATGGAGAATTAAGCCCTTTCTGGAACTCTTCAGTGATTCCAAATTGGATAAGCATGGTCTACCTCTAACCTAACCCCACAGTCTCATGGGATGCTGGCTTCAAACGTTCAACTTTCCAAATTAAAAATAATCTTTCCAAGGACTTACATCTTATCTCCCCAGCTCAGCTGTAAGCTCCTTAAGGGGTGGGCCCAGAAACTAGCAGAGAGACTAAACCATGGTAAGAGCTAAAGAAAGTACCAACAAGGCCTTCTGTTGAATGGCCCAAGAGTGGCCCTTGCAGAGCGTCTGGCTCACAAGGGGACAGACGGGTGTCGTGTAATGAAATCCATGTGTTCTTTGAGCAAATAATGCCTACTATGCACTAGGTGTTGGCTGTATAATGGTGACAACACGATGCAAAGTCCCTGTCCTTGGTGCTGGAGTCTGGAAGGAAACATGAGTTATTGAGTGAGCTGAGGTGTTGTTGAGGGGCGGAGGGGGTGATGAGTGCAGCCAAACGAGGGGAACCTGGTCTGAGGAGCCAGCAAAATCTTCCCAGGGAAGCCATGTGTGAGCTGACAGCTAGGGAAAGAGAAAGAACCTTTTTCATTCAGCGAAGAATAGGAGGCCTTCTGGTTTATGCAAATGAACCCAGTCCAGAAGGAAGGATTCTAATTGGTCCCAGCAGGTGTTTCCCTGGTCACGGTCAGCACAACAGTGCGACACTGAAGCACCTGTGTGAGCGTCTCCCTCGGGGTCCCTGAGGCCCACGCTGGCTGTCACACCCACTGTCTTCAGATCCAGGAGATTTTTACCTTAAATTCACATCGAGTCCTTATTTCCCTTTCCTCTCAAACTAATTCCCCTTGACAGGCAAGTCCTTGGAGAAAGCAGCAAGGCTTCAAATCCCATGGCTTGGCTGAGAACTACTGAGAAACCAGGACACGGAGAGGGCAGAGAACACAGCGCAGTGGATGGAGATGAGGCTGGGCATCAGGGGCAGGTCTGGACCTCAGGTTCACACAACAGCGCTTGTTTGTGGGCACCTAGTTAGAGTTCAAGGTCAAATAAGGGCTTCAGGAGCCTAGAAACTCTAGCCTGGCCTTCCCCAGACTCTGTGTGGTCCAGATGATAATCTCCACTGACCCGGAGCGCTTGGCTTTTTTGGAAGGCCATACAGTGTGGCACATGGGACCCGTTGTCCAATGGGCTGGGCTTTAATCCCAGTTCTCCCACTTCCTAGCTATATGACCTTGGGCACTTACTTAAAATAGACCTCAATTTCCCCATCTGTAAAATGGGAACAATTCTAGGACAAAATTTATAGGGTTGCAGGAGGATGAAATAAGATAACCCATGTAAAGGGTGTGTTGTAGTGCCTGATACTAGGTACTAGTTCTTTGAATCACCCCAACCACCTTGTGTGGTGGCTGTCATTCCAATTTCAAGGTGAGCAATGAGAGATCAGAGCCCATATCAGGCAGCTATGCAGTGGGAGAGTAGAGTTCAAACCCAGACACGATACACCCTCAGATGGGCATACTTGCTTTAGTGCCCACCAGTGGTTCTTAACATGGCTCTGCCGTGGACCCCTTTGACATCTGGTGAAGCCTATGGACCCATTTAAATGTATAAAATTAAATACATAGAATTATAATGGTAACCAACGATACTGAATACCAGTTCTTAAAATATTTTTTAAAAAGCAAGGTATTATATGTTCTTCTTTAGTAATGCATTAAATAAAGCATAGCTGCTGGTTTAAAACCACCATAATTTCTTAGTAATGACGAGTGTAAGAATATTTTGAGATATCTGCAACAATTTTAATATAGTGGAGAAATAGCTGTGAACGCCATGGTGCTGTGTTGATTTCCATTTACAATTGACGGAAATGCTCGATTTCAGAAGTTTCCTGAAACTAAAGATGTAAATTTGCCTCACCCAAGCTCCTGGACTTCCTGAATTCTTTCTGCAGACCCTAATAGGTCATGAACTCCAGGTCAGGGACCACAGGTCTCTATTGCTTCTCAATGAAGGTCAGCTACTATTCTTTGGGACGTGGATTCCCTTTGAACTTCTGCTGAAGACGACTGACTTACTTCCTTAGGGGAACATAAATGCTTGTCCGTGTGCGTGGACACAACATTTGCCGGACAATTGCAGGTGGTCCCCAGACCCTCAGACTCCCCGCTCAGACCCCAGAATAAGGAGCCCTCCTCCTTAAACAGACGTCAGGGTCCTTCTCCACTCAGCAGCTTCCTCCAACAGGAAAATTGTCACGATATCCCCAAGCACACACGGTACTTCGAAAGAAAAAAAAAAGCAGTGAGCAAAACTGACCATTTGGGAGTAGAAAGAAAACATCTTTCTTAGCCATCCAAGTCAGCAGGCAGCTTCGATCCGTCACATCCCATTTCCAGGTCTGATTACTTCACAGAATCCAGTTCGCGACAAGACACGGGGGTGAGGCCAGCAAAGGGCTGGATGTGGGAGGGGGGGACATGACAGAGACGCTGTTGGATTACACTAATTACTAATAATGGCCCAAACCAGGAACCCAACCACAGGTCAATTCATTTTTAAAGCCATATAATAATGCTTAGAATCGGGAATTAATTTTTATAGCCACTGGATCAGTGGAACTTCCACTGTAACACAGATTTATTACAAATTACATTTTCTCCTCAAGTGGTTAATGTAAAGACACAGCAGAAAGGACTCCTCAATCAGACCCCCCCTCAAGCTAGGCTGGAACCCAAGGGTGGGTGTTCAAGGGGCTGCGGCCCCTTCCCCCAGACCACGCTCCCCAAATGGTACATGCCACTCGCCCAGCTCAGCACCCCCTGCTCCTGGGGGATGGGAGCAGCAACCTCCTTGCTTCCCGGAGACCAGGGCACCCGTGGAGGCTGTGGCCCTCTGGTGCTGTGTTCTTGGCTGCCTCATTCAGAGCCTGGAAGGGGAGCGGCTGGGGGTGGTGAGTGGTGCCAGCGCCCATGGTTCTCCAGGCTCCGACTTTCAGCCCAAGGAGTTTTGTGTTCAGAGAATGTTTTGCGTTCAGAGATAAGAATAATCTCTGCCCACAGACTCCCTGCCTTTTCAGACTAGCCATTGTCAGGTGGGGCAGCTACGGAGACCCCGGCATCCTCAGTCAGGTCAGATTTCCCTAGCCCCCCCTGGAGAGACCCAAGCCACGAGTTTCCTGGGAGGATCCTGGGCAAGGTTTGGTATCGGCCCCCTCACCCGGTCCAGCTCGCCCTCAGGCCTCCCTATTAACCACAGCTGTGCACCAGTCCGCAGAGATGCGTTTAGGGGCAGCATCCGGGGCCCTACCTTGCCGTTCCTGTTTAGCAGGCTGGCATTGGGCCCGGGAATCTGCATGTGGAAGCCCTTCTGCTGGTTCTGACGATAAGCCTCTACAGGAAGCCTGTCTCTCTGAAAGGATCTCAGAGCTGCTTCTACCATGCACTCCCCAGGGTAAGTGTAAATGATCCACTTTGAACCCTGAGTAAACCGGCTTTTGGCCCTGAGGAACAATGAACTCTGATGTACCAGGCACCTGGGAACAGATCGCGGGTGCTGAGTGAGCAGCAGGGTGTCAGGGACTCCTGGGCTTCTGAAACATCAAGGTCATTTCCTTCCGAAGACTACAGGTCCTTAGGGGCAGAGCTGCCAGGGGCTGGCTCTTGTCCAGACCCTGACCGGCAGCAGGGAGGTAGAGCAAACCCCGTACCCAAGCACAAAGGGTCTCCGGACCCCTGACCTCACTCTCTCCCATCCACCCATCTAGCCACCCCTCCCAGAGATCTCACTAGATAACTGACCTAGGGTTTTTTCTTTCCCTTTTTTAAAGAGTTGTGGTAAAATATACATGACATAATATTTAGCATGTTAACCACTCATAAGAGTGCTGTTCAGGGAATTCCCTGGCAGCCCAGTGGTAAGGACTCCGAGCTTCTACTGCAGGGGGTACGGGTTCGATCCCTGGTGGGGGAACTAAGATCCCACAAGCTGTGAGGTACGGCCCCCCAAAAAAGTGCAACTCATTGGCATTCAATACATTCGCGATGTTGTGTCACCATCGCCACTACCTAAAATTTTCTTGTTATCCCAACTGAAAGTCTGTCCCTGTTAAACACTACGTCCCCTTCCTCCACCCGAGCCCCGGGAACCTCTACTTTACTTTCTGTCTCTACGATTTTAGCGACTCAGTTCCTTCGTATAAGTGAAATCACCCAGTATTTGTCCTTCTGTGTCTGCCCTATTTCACTTAGCATAATGTTTTCAAGGTCCATCCATATTGTAAATATGCTAAAATTTCATTCCTTTTTATATTTGAAGAGTATTCCATTGTATCTATCGACCACATTTTGTTTATCCATTCCTCTGTCAATAGACACTTGGGCTGTTTCTACCTTTTGGCTACTGTAAATAACACTGCTTTGAACATGGGTGTACAAATGTCTACTCAAGTTCCTGTTTTCAATTCTTCAGGGTATATACCTAGGAGCAGAATTGCTGGATCGTATGGTAATTCTATATTTAACTTTTTGAGGAACCACCAAACTGTTTTCCACGGGAGCTGCACCATTTTACCTTCCTACCAGCAATGCATGAGGGTTCCAATTTCTCCACATCCCTTCCCACACTTGTCATTTTCCATTTGACAATGGGGTCATCTATCTAGGGAGGCACTAGTGCTATAGGTGTCAAGAAACTTTGCTTTAAGAAAATGTTCAGCCCGCATCTACTTACCAAGTAAGTCAGAGATGGCTGCTTTCATTAAGAAAGCGTATCTCTAAGATATCTTGGAAGGATGAATTCTTTAATGTACTTTAGATGGCTGAGGTCACACACAGCCCACTGGAGGGAATGCCCTCCTGCTTGGCAGCCTGCTAGCTGAGCTTGTGTGTGTGTGTGTGTGTGTGTGTGTGTGTGTGTGTGTGTGTGTTGGGGGGAGCACAGGTGAGGTGCTGTTACCTGGGCTTTCACAGGCAGAGTGATTTTGATATGAACCAGGAATGCTAACGTCAAAGGAAATGGAGGAAATTTTTTTCTCTAACAGCAGAAGCAGGCAGGAAAAAAACCTCCAAAGTTTTACTTCTTAACTGGACCTTTTTAGGTAAAGGAGGAAAACACTCAAGTTGGAATCTAAATTCCAGCCAGTTTGGGGCCTGGGGGAATCTAACTGAAGGCTTCCTGAGTGGGTTTGGAAAGTCTCATGAGATGAGCGTGTCTAAGTGTCTGGCCCTAGTCCCAAGGAGGGCAGGAGAGGTGGCCAGGCAGCAGGCTAGGCTGGGAGTGGCCTGCCCAGCACCCACAGGTGGGCTCAGCTGACAGCATCTCGAAGGCCAGGGGGCAAGTCCTTCCCTGACCATCACACCAGCCAGGTGTCTCTGAGGACCTCTGGGGCTTTCACAAATACTCCCAAAGTCAAACTCATCACAATGAAACCCAGGTCACTCAACAGCATTAGTCATTAGGGAAGTCCAAATCGAAATGAAAATTTGATGTCACTTCACACTGACCAGGATGACTTACTTTTCCAACATGGAATTTTTTGGAAAAGCACCAGATAATATGTGAGATATAAAAATCACAAACGCCTGACCAGGGTCACGTTCCTGAACTTCTCTGCCTCTCTCTCCCCATCTATAAAATGGGCATGATATGACCTCTTTCGTTTCCTACAGTAAGCATGGGCGGAGGGCAGATGTGCTGAACGGCCAGGGCTGTGGAGATAGTGGGATCCGCTTCCCCAACTCTCAGGTGCTCTGGAGTCTAGGGTAAGAGGTAAGGGCACAAGATCCCGAGTGGTTTGGAAATTTGAAGGAAGGCAAGGGTATCTCTGGATGTGGCACCATCATGGAATCCTCCGTGAGAAAAGGAGGGAGGTTGTGAGGACCAGTTGAGATCATGTGATTCTGAAAGGCTTGGAGATAGGACTCAGGGCCGGCTGCCCCAGGCCACCAGAGCAGCCACGCTTGGCTGTGTCTCACAGGCCCCCTTCCCTCTCCAGTGACCACGTGGATGGCAGGGCCACATCCTCTGGTTCCCACACTGGAGGCCCCATCAGGAAGTGGGTCACAGACACAAAAAGCTGCTTGAGGAAGGACATTAACATTCTCAACTGCTCCCCAGGGTTTGGAAAAACAAAACATTGCGTGACGGGGTAGGGGTGGGCAGGAAGCAGGTCTGTCCTCTATCAAATTCATTCCTCTGTCTTTTACTGGAATAACTTCATTCCCATTAGTAGCTAAAACTGAGAGTGATGTGACATTATCATAAAGGTAAATACATAGCTACAGCAGGCGGCAAGTTTAAAAGCTGATGATTTATGCAACCAACTGGCAACCCCCTCTGACAGTAGGCAGATTCAGAATTGCTTTTTAAACGTGTATTGAAATGTTGATCTGTTGGGTTGATACCATTTTTTTATTCTTAGATTAATTAATTTATTTATTTTTGGCTGCACCTCGTGGCATGCGGGATCTTAGTTCCCCAACCAGGGATCGAACCCGTGCCCCCTGCAGTGGAAGCGTGGAGTCTTAACCACTGGACCGCTGCCAGGGAAGTCCCTGGGTTGATAACTTTTTAAAAGGCCACATCTTTAAGGAGCCGTCGTTAAGGGGGAGCTTGTTGGTCAGGGGCTTGGGGCGTGGAAACTGTTCCTAAGAGCATCTTGGTGTCTCCCGGCCACACATTTGTGAAGCGCTTCCCCTCCGATCAGAGCAGAGGTTTTTAGGGACCTGGAGTGTGTCTTTAGAAATACATTTTGGATTCATTTTTTTTCAACAGATTCTGCACATGTTGGCTCAGCTACCATGACAAAGCACCAAGACAGGGCAGCTCAAACAACAGAAATGTATTGTCTCACTGTCTGGAGGCTGGACCAAGGTCACGGTGCCCTCAGGGTCAGTTCCTCTGAGGCCTCCCCCCTTGGCTTGTTGACTGCCGCCTCCTCCTTTTCCATGATCCTCCCCGTGAGTGTGTGTGTGTGTGTCCTAATCTCCCCTTGTTATCAGGACAGCAGTCCTATTGCCTTAGGGCCCACCCTAAGGACCTCATTTAACCCAATTACCTCTTTAAAGACCCTCTCTCCAAACAACCTCACACCTGAGGTCCTGGGGGTTACAACATGAATATATGAACTTGGGGGGAACATGGCCCAGCCCGTAACAGAGACCTTCTGCAAACATGCGTTACTCAGGGAAGGAAGGGTTTCCTGGGAATGGTGTGGGGCACAGTTCCGAGAGCTCTCCTGGTTTTGACCACTGGCTTTATTTATCTTTAAGTAGAAATATGCCAGAGGGTGATTTTAAAATAATAATAAATAAAATTACTGCCTCAAAGGAAGAAGGAACATTCCAGAAAATCCCCGTCTTGGAGGCCTGTCCTGATAAGAGAGGCAAGCAGCTGGCTTCCAGAGTCAACCTTAGACGCCCCACAAGGTGGCCAGGAGGGCAGGGGGAAAGGGCAGCCTGGCCACAAAGAGCAGGAAGCGGCACCCCCAGGCCAGCCCTCGCCCCCGTGAGCAGCCCCTCTGCAGCCTCGTGAGCAGCCGTCCCTGCTCTGGGAGAATTGGCGGCTCTTCCCCGCGGGGATGCAGGCAGGAGACCAGTGCCCATCTGACATGTGTCAGGTCAAATCACCAGCTCTCCTGAAAACATCTTCCTCATCTATCACCCTCGCCTCCAGCCACCCCACGCCAGCAGTGGACAGACAGACAGACGACAGCCCCCCTAATGATGCCAGGCAGGCGGCCCCCACAGCACTGTCCTCCTGGCCCTCCAAAGACCAGCAGAATAGTCACCACGAAGGGCACGGTCCCTGGGGCCCACACCTCCACTTTAGAACAAAGCGTGGCTGAAAGCGGGGCACCCAGAGCGGCGTGGCTGGAGGGCTGAGGACCCTCGCTTTCTAGCCGGCCCATCACTTCCAAGCTGCAGAGAGAAAGGGAGGGACCCGCTTCCCAGGGGACTGCATCGTCACAGCATCTCTGAAGCCCCGGTCCACAGTGGCCCCTACCTGTGTGTGCAGCCCGTGGCCCTGTTCCCTGTATCATTGTCACTGAACTTATTCTTTTATTATCACCGCTGCCACCTTGGCATTTCAAACTCTGCACCAGGACAGAGATGCATGCTCCAGCCCCTGCGTGCATGCCCCCTGCCCACTCCCGAATGCTCTCTGCTATTGTATGAACTGGCTTTTCGGAAGTTTCCTCAGCCGGGCCCTGGCCCTCGCACAGGCAGCTGGAGGGGCATCCGGGTGCTCCGCGTCCTGGCAGCTGCTAAGGCAGGGCAGGTGGGCGGGCCTTCCTTCCCAACAATGGTCCCTCTGCCCCCCATCCCTTCTCTCCTTTGGGGGCCCCGCCCCCTGGGAAGCTGTGGGAAAGAGGGTGGTGAAATGAAGGGGAAGAGAGAGGGAGGAAATAACAGCTCACGGGCACCAAGCGTGGCTGCGTGTACAGCGGGTGGAGGAAAGAGGGGCGCCCCGAGTACCCAGGACAGGCAACTTGGAGGCCAGGGCGCTGACACAAAAAGCTTTGCAAGAAGTTAAAAAGCAGAGGGGAGGGAAGAGGGAAGGGCTTGCAGGGTGGGAAGTGGGGAAAGAAGAGGAGATCCTCTCTGGCCACACTGAGCCCCAGAGAGGAGCAGAGGGGCAAACCAAGGCAGGGCCCTGGCATTGCCCTCCCCACCCCCAGGGAGCTTGCCCACAGCCTGGCGCACCTGCCTCTTGGGCGACGACGGGGCACGCTGCCTGGCCACTGCCACTCAGAGTGCCACCCTCCCAGCTTTTGTTCTTCTCTTCCCAAAGTAGCCGTGCTTTGTTCTAAAGTGGGAACAAGGGCTGCAGGGACCACGCACAGGACAGAGGGTCTTCTGCTTGGAGGACATCGGGAAGAGGCTTGGTTGAAGCAAGAGCCCTTGACTGGCCCCTCGGGTTCCCCCCAGACTGTGCACACACTCACGGGCACGACTCAGGCTCCGAGCAAAGCAGGGAGCGAGAGCATTGATGCTCTGGTGCCCAGATGCTGCCCTGGGCACACAGACGGGACTCGCCGTCCAGTCGCCCTCAACAGCCCAGCCCGCACCATGCTGGTCTTCTAAGTTCATTTGCCCGCAATTAATTATAAAGCAAAATCTAAACCCTGAAGATGCCACCTCTCCTTTTCCCGTTATCCAGCGGAGTGACAGGCACAGAGGAGCCCTCAGGCTGCAGTGGAATGTAAACAGTGGTTTAAAAATACCTGTGGCACGGGGAGGGCAGGAGCAAGGTGCAGGGCCGCCCCAGCCTCAGAGCAGCTCCACCGGAAACGGCCGCGCCCCTGCCACGCCCGGCATTGCAGCATCCCGGGGCCCGCGGCTGGCTGCCGGCTGCTGACTGCATCCCCAGGAAGGACCCCAGGGTGGCCACGGCTCCAGGGGGAGGCTGTGGTGCTTCTGAGCATGGGAGGCACTCACGGTGGTAAACATTTCCGCGCCCTGAGATGGGGAGGCTTGGGGATGTGAGAATATTATCACAGGGGCTCATTAGCCTCGAGCCCAGATAGAAAGCCAGAGCCTGTGACTGCTCTCTTGGTAGGATTTCTTTTTAATCCTTGTATATTACAAGAACACGAATTAAGCTCTGATGAATGTGATATTAATTAATTACATGAAAATCCACGTGGGACAGGGATGCCCCGCAGATCCCGGGGAGGAAGGAATGCTGCATAAACGTACTTATTGTTTCTCCCTCAAGAACGTGGAGGCCCATCGCAGGCAGCAGATGCGGCTCCACAGGGTTGAAAGCTTCTGGCTTCGTTACAGAGGAGAAAAGCGGGGGCACCGGGGGTGACATCCACGTGGAGGAGGGGGGAGGGGAGGGAGGACCCTGGCACAGGCTGTCATCTCCTCTCACTGCCAGCATGGGGTCGACATCCACTTCATATGTCCTAAACCGGCTGCTCCCAGCCCTGAGCCCTGCAAGGCTCAAGCAAGTAGGGTCTTCACTGCTTTTTAAGAGCCATATAGAAAAATCTGGCTAGAGGAAGATGGGGCCTCTTAAACTTCCCTCTCCAACTCTGAGTCCCTGGGGTCGGGGCCGCTGCCACAGAAACCTCCCCCCCCACAAAAAAGACACTTCTGAGGGGACATGTAAGACTGAACTTGAAAATCAGGGGGAGGACACTGCAGCCTGGGTTTTAAACTGTTCGGCTGTCAGCAGCCACTTCCCAGGTGGCTCTTGGATACTGGCACTCCTCCCCGTACCTCCAACTTGAGCACCTACACCTTCAGGAGATTTCTCCAGGGAGCTGAGCAGACCCGCGGGGCGGGGGGCCCCCCAGCAGGATGCGGGCCAGATGGGGAGAGACACGGCAGGTGCAGAGAAGGGAGCCAGAAGGTCAGGTCCAGAGACCCCCGCCAAAGGCATGAGCTGTGGGTGTAGGCAGCGGGGTTAGGTCCGTCTGAATTAGGTCCACCTGGAAGGTGAGGGAGGCAGGGGGCAGCAAGACCTGAGTTCAGGGGAGGGGAGCGCCTGCAGCAAGTACTGCTTTGACACGGCTGGAGAGGTTCCCCGCTTGAAGGGACTCTTGCATTAACGCTGTCCCATCCGTCACTGTAGGGACAGGCCTGCGGCTGCAGGTGGAAACTACTGAGTCACCAGGTGGGGGCAGGGAAGTAAGAGGGAGGAGCAGAGCACACCGGTCCCCTGTAATCCTCCCTCCTCCTCTTCCAGGAAGCCCCCTCGGCTTTCCCTCTCCTTGATATGAACATTGGTCAGATGCTGGAGCCTAACGTCATGCTCAGGTACGAGGTCTCTGCTTTATTTCATATTAGGGACTCCCTATAGACGGAATGTTTGTGTTCTCCCCAAATTCATTTGTTAAATTCCAGCGCCCGAGGTGATGGTATTAGAAGGTGGGGCCTCGAGAGAGCACCAGGTCGTGAGGGTAGAGCCTTCACAGATGGAATTAGTGTTCTGACAAAAAGGACCCCAGAGAGCACCCTTGCCCCTTCTGCCCTGTGAGGACACAAAGAGAAGGTGCCTTCTACGAACAGTAAGCAGCCTCTCACCAGGCACCAAATCTGACGGCATCTTGTTCTTGGACGCCCAGCCTCCAGAGCAGTGAGTGGAGTAAGTGTCTGCTGTCCACAAGCCACCTAGTCTATGGTATTTTTACTAAAGCAGCCCAAATCCCTAAGAGGGATGCTTTCTGCCAGACGGAACCAAGGCTTAAATGTTCTGCAACACCGTCCATAAAATGTCAGACGTCGCGTGTGTGTTCACAAGCCATTTCCCTTACTTCACCTGGGCTGGGGACCCAGGGAAACTCAAGACACATCTGGAGGTAAAGCAGATCCTATTATTCTCCCCAAAGACCAGAGGAGAATTTTTCTGCCCGTTTGCGCTGGGTATTCTCATTCAGCACCCATTCCTACCACTTTGTGTCAGGGGAGAGAGAATGCTAAAAGCCACATCTCCCAGACAGCCTGGCTTTTGTAGAACACCAGATTAGGGTGATTTAGGGGCTGCCAACAGATGCACTTGTGTAATATTTGAACAGAGAAATCCTAACTCTTTTCTGTGGTGGTGGAGATTCATGAGTGAGTTTCTCGCTCCCGAGCCCACCTTTCACTGCCTGGTCTGAAGCAGTGGTGATGCCAGGACCTCTGGATCACAGCTGCAGTGCACGAGCTTGAAATTAGTGATGCCCCCTCATTCCCACTGTTTCCACCTTCCATTAATCTTATAAGCACCTACTTTCCCATATTCAATCCCTTTTGGCTTGAAACACCCAGAGTGGTTTCTGACTTTAAAGTCACAACTTTTAACAGTTCATCGGTAAGTACAACACTTGCCGTCAGTTTGGGGTAGACCACCATTATTATTAGATTAAGGCTTCATTATTATGATTCAAAAGTGGCCATCGAATTGTACCATGTACCTTTTCTGTATCTGTTGAGATTGTCTAGTCCTATGGTGTTTAAACCTTAATCTGTTGGAGGTACTTCTGGGCTAGGGTGGGGTTCTGGGCTTTAAGTAGTAAACCGGACAAAATGTCAAACAATCAACCTTTTGGGGGCACTGGGAATCAAGTAAAGACAAACAATAAGCTGAGAAGCTCTTGTTCTCGGAAAACTGCTAGAGCTTCAGGTGAGAATAGCAAGGGCTGTGGTCTTCTTACCTGGGGCTGACCCCACCCTCCCTGCGTGAGGTGAGCAGTACAGCTGTATCAGGGGTGGGGATTGATTCGGGACAAGGGGGAAAACCACAATTTTGTAATGCATTCTGAGCTGAGACAAGGGAGAACCTGGAAAGGAGAGAGCTCTGGGAGCCCTGAAATCAGTTTTCCAAAATACCCGGCTGAATGGGGAACAACGTGCACTCAGGACACCTGAGGGAGGCCAGAGGGAGGCCGCCATAAAGGACGAGCCAAGGGAGGCTGGGCTTTGAGTCCACTCCAGAGGGAAGAGGCTTGGGGCTCCGGGTGTCCGAGCACGAACTGTCAAAATCATTGGCTGGGGCTTCCCTGGTGGCGCAGTGGTTGAGAGTCCGCCTGCCGATGCAGGGAACACGGGTTCGTGCCCCGGTCCGGGAAGATCCCACGTGCCGCGGAGCGGCTGGGCCCGTGAGCCATGGCCGCTGAGCCTGCGCATCCGGAGCCTGTGCTCCGCAACGGGAGAGGCCGCAACAGTGAGAGGCCCGCGTACCGCAAAAAAAAAAAAAATCATTGGCTGCCCACTAAGCAATGCCTAGAGAACGGCAGGCTGAGAAGCCAAAAATGTGAGAACAGACATGAGCAGCCACACACCTGGGGGAACAGATCCTATAGGTGAGTCAAAAACAAAACTCAGAAAAATAAAGAGATCCAGTGGTTAGGACTCTGATTTCGCTGCCATGGGCCCAGGTTCCATCCCTGGTTGGGGAACTAAGATCCTACAAGCCTCCTGGTGTGGCCAAAAACAAAACAAGAAAGAGAATCCAGAGTTCCTGCATTGTATTATTTTAAATGTCCACTTTTGATAAAAAATTATGAGACCTGCAAACAAACAGGGAAGCACGAGCCACTTCCGGGGAAACACAGCAGTGGCTCTGTGCCCTGACGCTGCGGTTAGTTTCCAGGCAGCTCTTAGAAATCTGTTCAAAGAGCTAAAGGATAGAGAAACTGTTAAAATGACAAATTGTATGTTATGTATCTTTTACCACTATTTTTAACCTGAATGGGGGAGGGGGAAAAAAAGGAACTAAAGGAAACAATGTTCAAAGAATTAACGAAAACGTGATGACCACTCAACAGATAGTTTTAGTAGAGATCATTCTAGAGATTACAGGTAAAATAACCGAAATGAAAAATTCCCAAGATGGGCTCAACGGCAGATCTGAGATCATAGAAACAACCAATAACTACCTAGAGATGGAACTGCTGATTTACAGAGCAGGCGTGTGTTTCACTCCATTAAGGAACTTTCAGGAAATTAGGAGAGTTGAGCTTTGTTCCACATTTTTGCCAATACTTACCATTATCCGAGCCTTAATTTTATTGGATGTGAATCAGTATCTCCTTGTGGTTTTCACTTACAATGTGATGGCAAATGACGTTGCCCAGGTGTCGCCGTGCCGACTGACCTGTACCTATAGCCTGTGATCTTCTTTTGTGTACTATTTACTTTCGTTGCTTTGCCCACTTTTGAATGGATTGTTCTTTAATCGAATTTTAACAAGTCTTTATATATCCTGGGTTCAAGCCTTTTGTCAGATGTATGTTTTGCAGATATTTTCTCCCAGTGGGTGACATGCCTTTTCACTTTCTGAATGACATAGCATGGACTGCGTAAAGCAAATATAATTAGAAATTTTCAAAATTGACAAAATCGTAATCACAGTGGGAAACTTCAACACACATCTCAGGAACGGGCAGGTCAAACGTACCAAAAATAAAATAACTCCATAAAGAATTTCAATAGCGGCTATAACCAGTGTGAACATCCCATGGCAGCTGCTCTGATAGGCTTCATGAATTCTCAGTCTATACAGAGGTGCCCAGTCATCCAAGACCCAAGGGCTATTTATATCGCACTCCCACAGAATAAATCTCAATGTCAAAATACGAGTTTAAGCCCAGTTTGGCAAATTCTTCTTCTTCTTTTTTTTTTTTTTTTTTTGGCAAATTACTCTTTAAACAAGACCATCCAGTGCAGTAAGAATATAGGAAGATGATCTGTCCTATCCATCTTTGGCATATATATAGGTCCACCCTTTTGGAGGATAACTTGGCAATATATATCAAAATTATAAATGCATGCCCTTTGGCCCAGTTATTCCGCCATCTGGAACCTATGCTGCTAAAACATTTGAACACCTGTGCAAATATATGTGGTCAAGAATGCTTTTGAGGGCTTCCCTGGTGGTGCAGTGGTTGAGAATCCGCCTGCCAATGCAGGAGACACGGGTTCGAGCCCTGGTCTGGGAAGATCCCACATGCTGCAGAGCAACTAAGCCCATGTGCCACAACTACTGAGCCTGCGCTCTAGAGCCCGTGCTCCGCAACAAGAGAAGCCACCGTAATGAGAAGCCTGTGCACCGCAACAAAGAGCCCCCGCTCTCTGCAACTAGAGAAAAGCCCATGTGCAGCAACGAAGACTCAACGCAGACAAAAATAAAATAAAATAAAAATAAATTTATTAAAAAAAAAAGAATGCTTTTGAAGGTGACATTAGGCGTGACAATGCAAGTGGCAAAAGTTTTGCAATCTGGTTCCAAGCAAGATGTCTCCCACCCGTCTGTGCACCTCCCCTGGTGAGCTCCCTGACATTCCCTTATGCCCACTTCCAGGGAAAGGGCAGCCCCAGTCATGGAGACTGGTTTGACTATTTTGTTAAATGTTCTCTGGGCTGATCGCAGTAGAATCACAAGAAGTACACAGCGCACAAGAAAGGCTCCTTCCGTATCTGTTACGAGCCCTCAAGGCTTTCACAGTATGATCCCTGCTTATGTTCTGCCCCCGCCACACCTGCCAGCTTCCAGCCGCCCCTCCAGCTCCATGGAATTCCTTACCCACCTTTGATCCTCTTGTGCTGCTTCACGCCTTCAGGTCCTGAGGCTCTCCTTCCCCTCAACTGAGTGCTCCCACCTCCCCTGCTTCATCTCTTCACCCCCTATCTATCCTTCACAACCCAGCTCCTGCATCCCCACGTCACTGCTTTGCACAGCACAGCTCCACCTGATTTGGGTGCCATGCCCTTATCTCCTCAGCCCTCTATGCCAACTCCATCTGGAACTGTAGTCATGATATCGTCACCTGTCTTCCCCACCAGACAACAAAGTCCCATCTTTTATGACTTAGGCTCCCCATAGGGATCATAGTGTCTGGCACATGGAGTTTCTCCCCCAAAAATATTTCTAAGATAAACAGCAGGGCTTCCCTGGTGGCACAGTGGTTAAGAATCTGCCTGCCAATGCAGGGGACATGGGTTCCATCCCTGGTCCGGGAAGATCCCACATGCCACGAAGCAACTAAGCCCGTGTGCCACAACTACTGAGGCCCACGTGCCACAACTACTGAGCCCGAGCGCAGTAAGTACTGGAGCCCGTGTGCCTAGAGCCCGTGCTCAGCGGCAGGAGAGGCCACCACAATGAGAAGCGCCGCAACAAGGAGCGGCCCCCGCTCGCCGCAACTGAAGAAAGCCCGCGTGCAGCAACAAAGACCCAATGCAGCCAAAAATGATAAATAAATCTAAAAAAAATTTTTTTAAATAAACAAATAAACAGCTAATCACATGAATGCAGAGAGAGGAGCAGGAATTCTCTACAGGTCAGTGGTTAGGACTCTGCGCTTTCACTGCTGAGGGTGCAGGTTCAATCCCTGGTTGGGGAACTAAGAACCCGTGGCGCAGCCAAAAAAAAAGAGAGAGAGAGAGGAACAAAAGTGGGGCACTCAGTGCGTCAGGGAGCAGTAAAGGGACTGGCTGAATAATAGAACCTGGGGAGATGGGCAGATTACACCTTTCAGCGGGCTTCCATCCACACCGATGATCAAACTAGGTGAATTCAGAGCTTCGGAGGAAGGCACGGTTGCAAAGAGCAAGTTCGGTTTCCTTTGGGAGCTGCTGAACATTCCATTAACCTTTCTAATCTCGGAAAAGCAGCACAGACCTCGATCTGCACTTTTGTGTGCTCTGCAGCCGACTGGGGGTGGGGATGGCAAATGCCAGCCTTGGTTCGGGGCGTTAAAGAGAAAACTATTAAAGCAGCATATTTTTTAGAAGAGCGAGTACGAAGAAGAATTACAAGAACCCCCTAAATTACAAGTGTGGGTTGCAGTAATTGCTAAATTACAGAGTTCCAACTTTATTAGACACACACCCCCTCAGCTTCCACAGTTTTCAAGGGCTGTCTCGAGCTGACAAAAGCCAAAATGCTCGGTGGGAAGTCTGGCAGGGAGCTGAGTGGGGCTTCGGGAGCCCCCATTACGGGCAATGCTGGAATGCAGAGATGGGCCAGGACCAGTGAAGTTTCTGTTCTGTAATAGCAAATCCTGTGGGGGACACTGCAGCCTGCGCTAGGCTTTGCAGGCAGAACTGGGATGTTGGCCCTTTTTGACTACATTAAGTCCCCTGCATACGAACAAGTTCCGTTCCGAGAGTGCGTTTATAAGTTCAATTTGTTCATAAGTCCAACAGAGTTAGACTAGGTACCCAACTAACACAATCGGCTATATAGTACCGTACTGTAATAGGTTTACAATGCTCTTCACACAAATCACACATAAAAAACAAACACAAAAAAATAAAGAGAACATTTTTAATCTCACAGTACAGAACCTTGAAAAGTACAGTAGTCCCAGCTACATCACCGCTGCTTTTACGCTTGCTTCCGGACATCCTGGGCTTGAAATAAAGATACTGCGCGACTGTGCTCTATACAGCACTGTACAGTAAAGTACACAAAGCACAGCCACTTGTAGAGGACGCACGCACGTGACAATGCGCGCCGGACGTGTAAACTAACTTACGTGATTGGACGTGCGAAGGCACGTTCACACCTTTGAAAGTTCGCAACTTGAAGGTTCGTATGTAGCGGACTTCCTGTACGTAGAAGCAGCAGTGGCCTGTAGCCAACTGTTTCGGAAATACTGAGAATCTTTCCAGGGTCTCTGAAGGCACTGGATTCAGGCCGGTCTCCATCATTATTTTCAGCATTCCCACCTGTACCATCTAAAGTTTCAAGGATAAGTTCTCTCCTCCCCTGAGAATTAGCACCCATCTCTGCACGCCAGCGGTCTCCTGTTGAATATCACGTCCCCCCTCCACATACCATGTTCATATCCTCGGTGGCCCCAGACACACCAGCTACATACAGGTGTGTCCCGCCTACATTGTTCATATAGACACACATTGTGCTTTTCATGCTGTCTCCAAGCACTTAAGGGAAAGACCTGATCCCACCTTCAAAACATTTAAAGTGAGTGGGGAGGTGAACCTAAAACTTCGTCAAAGCCCAGACGCAGCTCACCTGCATATTAGATTGACAGCCCCTCACAGTCATGGCCTGATGGAGGAAGGGGCAGGTTCTTTTTCCAGGGAAAATATATCTATTTTACATACTACTGTTTTTTTACACACGATACATGGAGTAAATAAAAAATGACATGCAGGGAAGTCCCTGGCAGTCCTGTGGTTAGGATTCCGCTTTTCCACTGCAGGGGGCATGGGTTCGATCCCCGGCCAGGGAACTAAGATCCCGCATGCCACCTGGTGTGGCCAAAAAAAATAAATGACATGCAAGGAAGCAGGTCACATGTGGGAGGGTCGGGGAGAGGTTCGGGTCACAGCTGTTCCTGAAGGGCTGCCAAGCGGAGCCCAGCCCCACACTGGGTCCTTGCCTGCTTCTCAAGACCAGCGCCTACACGTCGGCCCCCTCTAAACCATCCTAGCCCCTAAGGAAGTGGCCTTCTAGGCACCTTTAAATGAAATCCTATGACGTTTCCACGGGTCCAACAGGCTTCTGCCCTCATGAGGCGTCTGCTCTAGTGCAGGAGTCTTGGGGCCTATGATGAGTGTAGTCAGCCGGTGTCCCCCAAAATTCACGTCTACCGGAATCTCAGAATGTGACCTTATTTGGAAATAGGGTCATTGCAGATGTACTTAGTTAAGTCAAGAGGCGGTAGTACTGGATTCGGGGGCCCTAAATCCAATGACAGGTGTTCTTATGAGAAGAGGTGAGACACACAGCGTAGACAGATGCAGAGACTGAAGCGGCGCTGCCACAAGCCACATGACGCCAGGAGCCACCAGAAGCTGGAAGAAGCAAGGAAGGATCCTCCCCTAGAGCCTTCGGGGTGGGTGGGCTGGGTAGGGACAGGCAGGTGGGGGGCTGGGCCCTTGTGCCCTCCTTCCACCAGGCAGCTCAGTTCTCTTGCTTTTTTTTTTTTTAAATTGAAGTATAGTTGATTTATAATATTGTATTAGTTTCAGGTGTATAGCAAAGTGATTTGGTTATACACACATATATAGATATAGTATATAGATATATCTATATTCTTTTTTTCAGTTCTTTTCCATTATAGGTTATGACAAGATAGTGAATATAGTTCCCTGTGCTCTACAGTAGGACCTTGTTGTTTATCTATTTTATATATAGTAGTGTGTATCTGTTAATCCCATACTCCCAATTTATCCCTCCCCTCCCTTCCCCTTTGGTAACCAGTTTTTCTTTGTCTGTGAGTCTGTTTCTGTTTTGTAAATAAGTTCTTTTGTACTATTTTTTAGATTCCACATATAAGTGATATCCTAAGATATTTGTCTTTCTTTATCTGACTTACTTCACTTAGTATGATCAGCTCTAAGCCTATCCATGTCGCTGCAAATGGCATTATTTCATTCATTTTTATGGTCGAGTAATATTCCATTGTATATTTATACCACATCCTCTTTATCAGTTCATCTGTTGATAGACACTTAGGTTGCTTCCAGGTCTTGGCTTTTGTAAATAGTGCTGCTATGAACATTGGTGTGCATGTATCTTTTCGAATTAGAGCGTTCGTCTCTTCCAGGTACGTGTTATATATGCCCAGGAGTGGGATTGCTGGATCATATGGTAGCTCTATTTTTAGTTTTTTAAGGAACCTCTGTACTGTTTTCCAGTTCTCTTGTGTGTTATAACCAGATTTGTGGGTTACATTTTATCTTATTTTATTTTTAACTTTTTAAAATATTTATTTTATCTTTTTTTTTTTTTTGACTCTCAACCACTGCGCCACCAGGGAAGCCCTTTATTTTATCTTTGTTTATTTTATTTTTGGCTGCATTGGGTCTTTGTTGTCACGCGTGGGCTTTTCTCTAGTTGCGGCGAGCGGGGGCTACTCCTCATTGCGGTGCGCAGGCTTCTCGTTGCGGTGGCTTCTCTTGTTGCAGAGCACGGGCTCTAGGCACGCGGCTTCAGTAGTTGTGGCCCGTGGGCATCAGTAGTTGTGGCATGCAGGCTCTAGAGCGCAGGCTCAGTAGTTGTGGCACACGGGCTTAGTTGCTCCGCCCCATGTGGGATCTTCCCGGACCAGGGATCGAACCCGTGTCCCCTGCATTGGCAGGCGGATTCTTAACCACTGAGCCACCAGGGAAGCCCCACATTTTATTTTAAAACCCAGCATTAGATACAGCTCAGGACAAGAGAGACTGCCCACACACACCTTAACCCGCACCCAATACACACTGTCTTTCCTGCACATACATGACCTTATAGTCACAAGAGGCCAAACCAGCCAGCTCAGCGTCCCCCAGGAGCCCTCTGTCATGTCAGAACCCAGACCTCCTCACCCCTCTTATCAGAGCTCTTTCACAGAAGTCACACCCAAAACTTGGTTCGCAACACAAGACACAGGACACCCGGTTAAAGTTGAACTTTGTACACATAATGAAAAATAGTGTAGTGTAAATCCCCTGCAATATTTGGAACATACATATACTAAAAAAAAAATAATAATAATAATCATTTGTGACTTATCTGAGATTCAGATTTAACTGGGCGTCCTGCATTTCTGTTCACTGAATCTGGCAGCCCTAGGAACTCGGCTGGGAGGTGCCTATTCACCCCCCACCCCTCACACCCCACCCAGTCACCCCTCCCACTCCCTCAATCTCTCTGTGCCTTCCAGGGACCCCGTGGTTTGGCCAGCCCTGCTCTCAGCAGCCTCTCCCAAGGCCCTCACGGACTTGGGCTGCTTCTTACTCCGGGACAGGCCCCCCTCCGCTCTCACACCACATCCTGCCGAGGGGCAGGGGCCCCCTCCCTGCACCCCCATCACCCAAGGAGTACACCTGGAGCCACATCCGCCGCTGAGAGACGGGCCTGCTCCAGGCCCAGTGGGGCTGAGACACAGACATTTTGTTTTAACACTCAGTTTGCAAATTGTGGTAAACTACACATAACATAAAATCTACCACTTCAGCCATGTAAAACTGTACAGCTCAGTGGCATTAAGCACGTTTGTGCTGTTATGCAACCATCACCGCCATCCTCCCCCTGAACGTTTTCTCTTCCCAAACTGAAGTTCTGTCCCCATTAAACACTCCCCCTTGCCCGCTGCCCCAGCCCCTGGCACCCACCATTCTAGCCAAGGATGTTCTGAGGGTAAGAAATTCTGAAGATGCCCAGCCAGGACGAGGCTGAGAAGGATGCCATCTGGTGCGCATCCCCAAACCCCACCCCCCCATGCGGCCCCTGATGGGAGGAGGCAGAGGCTGATTCTAAGTGGTACCCACACTGGCTGGGCCGGCGAAGTCACTCCTGGGGTTTCCTGAGTGTCCTGGCCCTAGACTCAGCCCCTGCTGGATGGCATCCCTCCCACGTGGTCACTCCACACGGCTGTGTCCTTCAGGGGACTTAATATTTTTCCTTGGAACGGGCTCTGATGACGTTACTAATCAGGGAGGTGGAGAGGCCGTGGCTCATCTCCATGTGCCGGGACTGCTTGATGACTGCGCCCCTGCTACCCAAGAGCGGGGAGGGGGAGGGGGAAGAGGGGGAGTAAAGGGGAGGGGTGGATGGAGAGGAGGCGGTGGTGTTGTGGGCGACGGGCAGCAGCTCGCTGGCAGGGCAGACTCTCCAAGTAATTAGTTTTTAAATCATGCAGACGGTTCAAGACCCACTCACTCTGCAGCTTTAATTATTTACACTCCCTTTTTAGTCTCATGATTTACAGTCGTCCTCTCTGAACTGGAAGGAAGATGTTTTCTCCGCCGCGTCTTGGCATTCCTGCAGCTGTGATTTCTCCAAGGCCAAGCGGAACCCCCTGCTTGCCGGGGAAGCAGCGGCTGCGCAGCTGGACAGCGCTGCCCACAGGACCCTCAAGGGGCTGGCCAGGCCCCCAAGCGTGGAGGATGGCCTGTAGCAGGCGTGGCCCCGGAGCCAGTCCTGGGAGCGCGGGGCAGAGGCTCTGGCTGGCCGGACCTGTGAGAGGATGAGTCCCCCCTCCAGGGGTGCGGGGAGGAGAGCCTGGTGCAGGTGGGCGCTCACCCTGCAGTGCTTGGCCTGGGAGAGAATCGGCCCCCATCGTGGCCTGGACCCCGACCTCTCCCCACCTTCCAGCCTCTCTGGCCTCCTGGTGCCTCCAACTCTTAGCTCCCTCGTGTCTCAGACCTTTGCACAGAGGAGGACCTTCCTGATGCCGCCTCAGAATGGGTTGGGTCCCCCCGTTATATGACCCTGCAGCCCCGAAGTTCTCCATCCAGCACTTAGCACCACGGACAATACATAACCATCGGGCCCTTGGGGCCTTCTTGTCTGGCATTTTCCGGATGGCCTATGTTGTACGTGCTAACTCTGTAGTCGGAAAGTAGTGTTTACAAATGGGAGGGGTGCACCCATAAATACAGATCCGAAAGGAGAGCCCCGAGTTGGCTGATTTCTCTCTGGCTTCCTCCCCAGGTGGAGCCTACCTGCCTTGGGTCCACGCCGGATGCATACGAGGCAAAGTAGGTCTGGGCAAACCCAAAGGCTACCTGTTGATTTTCTGACTTGTCCAAACACTGCAGCCCAGAGCAGGGGAGGAGGTGACACAGGACACCTGGGCCTTGCAGCCCCATTGGGACATCCCACCACCCCCCTCCCCCCAAGCAGGTGCTCAGGCCAGCAGGAGGCTGTGGCTCATCCCCCTGGGACTTCTTGGCGACAGCCCAGCCTGGATCTTGAGGTCCTTTAGGAGCCCCTTGGGCCAGAGAGCCTGAGGCCGGGGCTCCAAGGGTCAGGAGAAGGTGGTGCGGGGTCTACGCAGGGACAAACTCGTTTAGTCTTCCCAGGATCTCCCTGGTTTTAGCACGGGAAGTACTGTGTCTTTGGAAACCCCTCATTCCCAGGCAAACTGGGACATTCAGTCACCTGGATCTACAGCAGGGGATTTGATTGGTTGGGTAGAAGGCAGGAGAACTCATCACTGGGCCTTCCTGGGCTGCCCTTGGATGGGAGGTGCAGATGAGCTGGGCGGAGGTGATGGCCCGGGCCCTTCTTGGTCCCAGAGTCAGGCAGGCTATCGAGGTGACAGCAGTGTAAGGGTCAGGGAGCCGGCTGGACATGGTAAGCAGGCCCCTTGGAGGAGGTGCACGACTTGGAGCCGGTGTCAGCCCCGGAGGGTCAGGGCCACAGAGAGAGAAGCTGCTGGACAGGCATGGCCAGCAGAGGCGGCAACGGGGATGGTTTTAGTCTGGAGGAGGAATTGGGGCTTCAAGTGCAGGAACTGCCAAGAGCTACAGATGAGGAACCGAGGGACTGGGCAAAGCCGGCAGAGCCAGGAGCGCCTTCAGATGCTGGCCAGCAGGGTCGCAGCCCCGCGCGTGGGCCAACCCTCCCCTCCCCTCCCCTCCTGAGCCCACAGCAGACGTGGGCGTCGATGACATGCCTCGGATCCTGGAAGTAGAGGCTCCGTGTGGCCACTGCCCATCGGCTCATTTGGAGATGAAATCCACTTTTCTCCAGAGTGAGCCAACCTGCCTGACAGAAAGGCCCGGGGGCCCCGAGGGGCTGAGACAACCCTGAGGCCACCGACTCACTGGTGGCAGAACCTCGAGCCCAAGTCACCAGAGTCCCAATTCAGGGCTTTCTTGCTCCCCACCTCGGCTGCCTGACTTGTCCTGAAGCCTGAGACGGGGTATGGGCAGGCATGGGGGGTATCGTGGGTTGAACCGTGACCCCTGACTCCCCCAATTCATGTCCACTTGGAAACTCAGAATGCGGCCTTATTTGGAGACAGAGTCTTTGCAGATGTTAAGGACCGAGATGAGGTCACCCTGGATTAGGGTGGGCCCGAGATCCAATGAGAGACAGAGAGACACAGAGGTCCCGTGAAGGAGTCAGAGACTGGAGTGATGCAGCCATTGAAGCTGGGAAGAGGCAGGAAGGCTCCTCCCTGGACCTTCAGAGGGAGCCCGGCTCTGCCCACACCATGACCTTGGACGCCTGGCCTCCAGACTATGAGAGAATCCATTTCTGTTGCTTTACGCTCCCCCAGTTTGTGGTGATTTGTGACAGCAGCCCCAGGCCACCCTGCCACGAGGGAGAAAGGGGCTGGTGAGGCCTGTGCGCAGCTAAGAATCTGGACCCGGACCCCCAGCCTCACTCCCCGGCTCTCAGGATGCAGAGAAAACCTCGCATGGCAGCCTCTTATAGTCTAGTCTTTTGGGGGCCAAGTTCTCTTGGAATAAATTGGTATGAAATTATTGTCAAATATCGACCAGCTCATAGAGCTCCCTGCAATAGATTTCAATTTTAACAAGAAAAACATTTCCAGGGATACAGTAATAGAAACAGCTCACAGCACTGCCCTGTGGAAACCCTGCAAAGCCTCTTTATAATGAATAAATTAAGATTCTCTGTTCTCTTTTCAATCATCCCCTTAAATCCGTGCTTCTAAGTCCCTGAAACCTTTCTTCCCCCCCCACCCCGGGAAAGGAGATTAAACAGCTCCCCAGCGATCACTTTCATGCTATGTCCACAGTCATCTGCTCTTCCGGGGTCAGAAAAGAGAAAAAAAATCCCCACTCCAGAGCCTCCTGGGTTTGCATTTGGAACATTTATTTCAGGAAATACACTTTCAACACTTTGTTATTTATACAAAAAGAGACGAATTTCTCAAGAGGCACATAGCGAAAGGCCACTGTGGAACAGATCCCAGGGAAACTAACAATGTTTCAAAATCTGGCTACAGACAAGGAAAGCGAAGGCATCCCGGGACGGAGGCTGCGACCCCGACGCTGGAGACAGACGCGTCCTTCAACCTCTTGGTTTTGGCAAAAATGGCAAGTCGGCAAGTAAACTGTTTCGCTAAGGGGTCCTTCCTCTCTTGGGTGGGGAGGGAGCAAACACGCAAAGCGACGACACTCGCACGCACGCGGACGTGTGCACACACACGCACGCGCGCACGTGCCAGGTCAGTCTGCACCCACTCCTCCCACATTTCTCCCCAAGCCAGGGGTCTGCAGATGGCCGTGCGTCTCCCCGTGTCTAAGCTCACAGGCCTGAGCCGTGCAGACGTGAAGCCCGCTCTGCACCCCAGCAGTGGGCCATGCACACCTGACCCCCGGCCAATCCCTCCTTGGGGTCATTACGATGGGCTCCAGGGTGCGGGGGGAGGTGAACAGAGGCCCAGGCAAACTTAGGGCAACACAAAGTCAGGCTTCCCTGGCCTCCCACCTCCCTGGCGGCGGCATCAGCACGGCCTGGGCGGGAGGGCCGAGTGTGCATCTGGGGTGCCCAACTGGGCATTCACTTAACCAGAGCATCTTGGGCCCAATGGATGTCTAAACAGAGAGACACAGGCTTCCCCAGTCACACGGGGTGGGGCAGGGCAGCCACCAAGGCCACAAGGGCCACTCTGAGCGTCCCCAGCCATGGTCCCCGTGGCCCACTTCCTTTGGGCACCTGCCAGTACCTCCTCCCTTAGCTTCTGCTTCAGATTCTCTCACCGGACCTTCCCCAAAACTCAGGCGGGTGGGGTGCACCTTTCCTCTTCCTTTGAATCCTCAATCAAATCCCAGTGGGGGGTGGGTGGGACACGAGGGGAGATGAAGACACACCTCCCTCTCTCCAACTTGTCCCAATTTCTCGTCCAAGGGGACAGCGGGGGAGAGCTGCTGGCTCGCGAGGACGGCTGAGATAAAGGCACTTCCTGCTCCAGGACAGGTGCGCAGGCAGGTGGGCGGGCAGCAGCCAATGGCCTCGCTGCATCTAAAGCAATTGGCAACTTGGGTCTCGTGGAATGAACTGCTCTCCCCTAGGGGCGGGGTGGGGTGCTCTGAGTTACGGCCAGGGCCATGTGGGGAGGCAGAGGCAGGCAGGGGCTCCAGGTCCACGAGGATGGCTCCATCCTCCCACGGGCACCACCCTGCCACGCCGCAGAGGCTGTGTCCGAGGGGCACCAAGAGCTGGAGGCCACTCCTCCGGCCCCGGGGCAGGGTCAGGACTGAGTCAGTGGTCCTCCCGCCCCTCCTGGACCTCAGGGACGGCCAGAGAGCCGGCCTCCACTCCGAGGACCCCCCCCAGCCCGGGTCCCCATAGTCAGCGGGCTAATGACAAACATACTCAGAGGGCACTTGTCATCTTGTTACTTCTTCTCCTCGACACCATTGGCCACAGCGCTGCTGCCCTCATGCAGACGCTTCACGCGATAGGCTTCGAAGTGGATGGTGCTGGTGA
>NW_020174923.1:8580832-8610966 GCF_003031525.2 Neophocaena asiaeorientalis asiaeorientalis | reverse complement strand
AGGAGGGCCACGGGCGAGGGCAGGAGGCTGGCCCTGCTCACTCGGCCTGCCCTCCCCACCCCCAATCCCCACTGCTTGGCTCCCCGGGGGTCCCCCAGTGATAGACCAAGATAGACCAAGCCTGGGCAGGGGTGTGTGGCGGCGGGGGGGGTCTCCAGGGCAACCCCAGCTGCTCTCTGGACCATGTGTTCTAACATGTCCCCCTTTCTCTGTGTCAACCCAGTGGCCAGTCCAGGGACAGGGGCGAGTGCAGAGGCCCCCGGGCAGTGCGCAGGGCTGGAGCGTCCCTGCTCCAGTTTAGAAGAGCCAGGCCGGCAGCCAGGTGTGCTGGCAGGTAAGGGGCAGCGGCTTGCGGCAGGCGGCCGGGGTTGGGGACGCTGGCACCCTGCTAGTCCTGTGTTCAACCTTCCCTTCTCTGCAGCTCAGCAGGAGAGATTTGGAAAGGGCGTGTCAAAAGGGCCCAAGGTGGGCGTCCTTCCTCAGCCAGGCTTTCCAGCATGGCAGGGCTGCTCCTGGAAGCCAGAGCCCCCCAACCTGGAGGCCGCGAGAGACGGTCCCGTTCCTCCTATTGACACTGTCCCTAGCATCCATCCTGCTGGCTGAGAAGCTGGGAGCCCCTGGTACCCTGGTGGGAGCCCCTACCTTCTCTGTTCACCTGCCCAGGCCCAGACCCACCCACCTGGCACCCTCGCGAATGGGCGGAGGACGGGCTACTCCTTGCCTGGGCTCAAGGAAACTGAACAGGGGCCTCCACCAGTTCAGAGGACGCGGGGATGGGAGCTGGGAACCCCCCAACACACGCCCAGCGTACGAGACCTCCGGGGGCCCTGAATCTAATGGGCTCAGGCTGCGGCGATGCAGACTCAACCCTTTCCAAGTAGAAGCAGAAAGGAATTTCACTTCTTGCTTCATTTCCAAGAAGGTGTTTTAGAAAATGGGCCTCCGAGGTCCTTCCCGGGAAGGCAGGCAGATGCGGGGGGCCATGCCGGCTGCTGCTCAAGACCTCCGCCCGGTCCCACCCCTCCCTCGGCCCCGATGGAGGCCCCTCCGGCGCTGTCAGCACCAGCCCGGCTCTCACCTGATGAGGAGGTCCCGCAGGTAAGCAAACTCACAATGCGTGGTGTTCTCGACTGCGGAGAGACAGAAGGGGCTTTAACGTCAGGCAAAGCCCCGTTCCCCCAATGCTGGGCAGGCAAGCGGAGGAGGGGTCCACCGCGCACAGGGGAGCCGTGGGCACCTTGGCTTCTGCCCTCCGGAGGGTTCTGCTCTAGCAGGGAGATGGCGCCGTAACCCGGCCAAGACGGCCGCGGGGGGGAGCGCTAGGCCAAGCAGGCGGTGGCGGTGGGGCGGCTGCTATGCCGGGGGGACGGGGGGGATGTCCCAGGGGAGACCGGAAGACGAGAGGGGGGCTGGGAACGGAATGAGGCAGGAATCAGGGCTGGGACTTCTCCCCCACGTGCTCAGGACACACACAAGGACAGCCGCGTACAGGCCAGGCACCGGGGGTGACTGTTTCCACGCAGCTCAAGAACCAGCAGAACTGAGCCGTACGCTGCCTGGGAAAGGTGCGCACAAGGACACACGAGAGCCTCCCACACCGACAAGCTGCAGAGCAGCAGATAGCTCTGGGGACGCGGGAAGAGGGCAGGGAGGGGTCCCCGGGCCCCCACGGGAACCCTGGAGCGTGCAGGTAGTGCCTTGGGGCTGAGGCTGGCGGTAGTTACCGCCACGGTCCAGAACTACGTGGGAACACTCCGCCTGCTGTGCGGCCAGCAGGCGCTAGCACACCTTTTAAAGGGTGGTGAGTGGCATCACTTGGACTGAGGGAGGTGGGCAGAGAAGGCAGAAGGAGAGGCTATTCTCTGCTATTCTGTGGAGGCGCCCAGCCCGGGGGACTTAATCCGACCTTCACACACCCTACGGGATAGCGACTAAGGTTCCTCTTCTGTGCTTGTAGGAAGATGGGGCTCAGAGAGCAAAAGAGATCTGCCCGGGTTCCACAGCCCGTGAGGCCTGGCTCCCTGGTCCAGGCTTCCCCATCCCAGAGCAGCAGGGCCTTTCTGAAGCTTAAAGGGTTGGTGAGCTGGCAGGCTACCACCAGGGAAGCCCCTGACGCAGCCTTTTAATCTAACTTGGAGAAACAGTGAGAGCTGGTGGGAAGAACAGAGCTCTGAACCTGGAGCGAGTGTGTTTCTGCCGCTTCCTGGCTTAGGGAAGTTATTCTGGCTTCTCTGACCCTCAGTTTCCTCATCTGTAAAATGGGGATAATAATGCCACCCACCTGTCAGGGACACGAGAGGATAAATGAGTTAACTGTGTGCTTTATGACACCTGCCTACCTCTTAAAACATCTCAGGAGGCTTCCAAGGATGAGCAAAGTACCTCAGGACGCTGCTGGACACCAAGTCAGAGGAAGAACAAAGAACTAGGACTGGTGGGGGTGGGGATGAGGAGAAACACTTAATAATTCTGGCTGAGGGCCAGCACAGAGTGGCCAGCTCTCTGGCCAGCTCCCAATTCACAAGGTCCCAGAGATCAAAAAAAAAAAAAAAGTCCACCAGGCCCTGGGGAAGTTCAACTATTCTAAGATAGGGCAGAAATTCCCTCTAGGGCCTCATGAAGGCTGCTGGGATGTGAGAACCACCACCCCACCACTGTCTTTACAGGCTCCATGGGGCTGTTTCTCATCACCACCCTCAATGTGAGCTGGTGGCACCACGACAACGCACAGGTCATTCAATGCGTGGTATCCGGGCCAGAGCAGGAGAGGGGGACACGGATAACCAGCCTCGCTCCTTTCCTGACAATTTCCTTTACCGCCTGCCTGCAGGGCCCTAGCTGGCCGCCAGGGGGCAGCAGAGGCCTGTCAGCTGCCGGGCTGCCCTTCCCTGCCCCTCCCAGGTCCCCATTGGCCCTTTCTTTTTTTCATTTTTTTGGGGGCTGCGTGCCGGATCTTGCTTCCCCGACCAGGGATCGAACCCGAGCACCCTACAGTGGAAGCGCAGAGAACTACTGGACCACCAGGGAAGTCCCCCCCGCCCCCCATTGGCCCTTTCTTATCCCGAACTTCTCCACCCTCCAAAACATACCTTCACAAAAAGGTTCCTAAACAGCAAGATTTCAGGGAGAGAGGAAACGGAAGAGGTGGGGCCAAGGCGGGACGAGCCCAGGGTGAAGCCTCATTGAGACGGCCCAGGTGGGTCAGGGAGGTAAAGGAACTTAACAATTAACCCAGGTAAAATGAGCCAGGCTGGGAGCGCTCCATTGTATCATTTTCCTTATATCAGTTACTTAAAAGTATCTGCTGGCCCAAAGCTCCAATGGTCCCTGAGACATTCTCTCATTTTATTAAACTCTTGGCATATGGTACCCACTTTACAGATGGTGAAAACAGGGGCCCTGGGGGATGAAGGGACATGCCCAAGGTCATGAGCTGGGCATGGGTTGGGGTGGCAGCAGCTGGAGCTGAAAGCAACTGCTGGATTTTCTGCTTCCTTCTCTACGCTGGGCCTTTCAGCCAAGTGAACAAGGAGCGAAGTGGCCTATCTTACTCTGTTCTAAAGAGGGAGAACGGAACGGGGTGGGGGTGGGGGTAAAGAAATGCCCAGGTCCACCCCACCCAGGGTCATGGCCACCGTAGTGGGTTGGACTGTGTCCCCCAAACAACGTCCAACTCCCAACCCTGGGAACTTGTGAATGGGACCCTATTTGGAAAAAGTCTTTGAAGGTATAATTAAAGTAAGGATCTCAAGAGGGGGTCATCCTGGATTTAGGGTGGGCCCTAAGGCCAGTGACAAGTGTTCTTATAAGAAGAGGGAAAGAAAAACACAGGCACACAGAGGAAGGCTGTGCGAAGACAGAGCAGAGATTGCAGTGATGCGTCTACAAGCCAAGGGATGCCAAGGACAGCGGGCAGCCACCAGGAGGGCGGCAGGGAACAGATTCTCCCTCAGGGCCTCCAAAACTCGGAGGATAAACTTCTGTTTTAAGCCACCCAGACTGTGCTGGCTTGTCAGAGCAGCCCCAGAACACTAAGACTGGGATCCCAGGAACTTCTGGGGGTGGCAAGTGGGGAGGGCATCTGGCTCTCAGCTGGACAGAGCTATAGCCCAGCCCTTTCCTAAGCCCAGAGAGGCAGGGTGATTTGTCCAGGGTCACACAGCACGCCTGTGAAACCCCAGCACCAGGACCTAGAGCTTGACAGTGCCCGTCATACCTCCTTCCTCCCTGGATATTTCCCCGCCCATGGGAGATGGGAGTGGAGGTGCAGCTCCGTCAGCTAACGGCTGTGGGCCCCAGACGAGCCACTTGCCCCCTCGTTTCCCCCCAGCCGAGCGGTAACCATGGGACCCCTCGCCATGGCTAGGTGGGCAATGCAATAGATGAACGCAGCTCCCAGTCAGCAGAAGCAGCTTTTATTCTGACCTGTCTGGAGGCCCCAGACATCAGCTCAGCGATTACCTTCAATGGTGCCCCATTTGGTTTTCCTTCCAAGGATCCTCTTCCCGTTCACTTGGTACTCATGGTCACTACCCACCACGGCAAACGGGATCATTTCCTGGGGAAAGGGCAGGCAGCGTTGGTCACGCGAGCGTGCAAAGGCCAGTCCACTCCCTGGGCCCCTGGGTGGAGCTGCCCGGAGTCCAGGCCCCCAGCACTAAGACCCTTGGCCTGAGAAGGTTGCATGTGAACACCGGCACCGACTCCTCCTAGCCCAGAAAATAACGTTCTCATGGCTCAAGGCCTTCCCACCCGTTTCCCAGCACACCCTGGATGGGGTGGGAAGACCCCCACCCATGTCCTCTAGCAGGACGTGAGAGGCCTCTGGGAACAGCATCCTGGTCGGTCCACTCACTCGGAATTTCTCGTTCACCAGCCGGTCCTCTGAGTCCTCGTCAAACTCCTTCTGGGGGTACACGTCGATGCCGTTGGACAGCAGGTCTGCGGTGATCTGGGGGTCCAGAGGGGAGAGATGCGGGCACCGTCCACGCAGCAAGCTGGACAAACCCAGCTTTGGGGGATCTGCTCATGCCACAACCTCCACGAAGTGAGTGGCCCCAGGCTCGGGATCAGGGGTGGGCTCTGGGGGGCTGGTGACACTGCTACTCTTCAGTTCTTGTGCCTCCCAAGTGGAGGAGGGGCAGCTGCAGACCTGCCTGCCAGGAGAGACCGCAGCCGCCCAAGGGACCCGGGTCTCTGTCCCGGGTATCTCCCTGTCCTTGTCCCCCAGCTCATCACACCCCGAAGAAAATCACTCAGGCTTGCCGAATCCTCCCCTCCCTGAGCTCTACGTGGAAAGCCTCTCACTGCAGCTCACCATCCTGCACAGGTGCACCTGCTTGTGTTAAACCGTCACCACCCTTTGCAGCGACAGCTACCCATATGGATGACGTTCAGTGATAACATCCCGGTGAACAACTGTCACTTCTGCCCTGAGCGCAAATGCCTATGTGCAGCTTTGGGAGCTCTCTCGTTCCTTTTTCCTCCAGACACATCCATTACCAGGACACCGTCCTCCCCGAGCATGCTGGGAAAATCCCTGGCACCTGGGCTGTGAGCGGAGGCCCGCGGGGTGGTTTGGGGTGTTGGGGGGGGGGCCGGTGAGGAGGGCGGAGCTTTGGGGATTAGACTGAGGGACCTCCTTGCTCACGCCCACTGAGGCGGAGGCTCTGCGGGGGCCCAGGCACCTGGGTTTTTCAAGTTCCCCAGGTGGTTCTGACATGCGGCCCTGTTAGGAAGAAGCGGCCCAGGGCTCACCCTCCTGCTCGGACAGCGGCCCAGAGCGGGACAGTGGCAGAGAAGAAAGTGGCCAGCTGTCCCCTGGCGGAGCCCATCCCTTCCGGACCATCTCTTCCATCTAATAAAAACCTGGCCTGTTCTGTCTGACTGGCCCTCACCCGCCTCGCTCCCACAGAGGGGCAGGGGGCCAAGGAGCTGGGCAGAGATGGCGCCCTACCCGCTGTTTGAAGTAGACCCTCTCCTCCAGGGTCAGCGTGTCGGCCTTGGCGATGACCGGGACGATGTTGACCACTTTGCTCAGGCGTTTCATGAACTCGATGTCCAGGGGCCTGAGGCTGGAGCAGAGAGACATGGCTGAGGGTGTGGCTGGAGGGACGTGGACAGAAAAAGGAAAAGGGCTCCTGGGACACACTGAGTCCGGGCAGCAGGGGGCGGAGGGGCAGGCCTGCTCCGAGCACCCTCGTGCGCGAGCTCCCAAAGCCCCCAGTGTGTCCACTCGGAGAAGTGCTGCCCCTGCCATCGGCTCAGGTGGCCATCGTGCCGTGGGTCCTCGATACGGGGGAGAGGAAGGAGGGATGGGAGCTCACTCGGCCCCAACTCCCGGGACGGGCTGGGAGGCTGCTCTCTGGGGCGGTCCCAGCCCCCCGCCCACAGGCTCCAGTGCGCCTGAGATCTGACGTGGAGAGAGGCTTACCCTCCAGCCCCTCCCTCACCCCCACCGACTCGAAACCTCTTCTCAGCAGGTGTGTGGGCAGGGCCGCAGGACCCCCGAACGGCGGGTAGCACATCCCCACCATGAGCAGAGCTGCGTCTGCTCTCCTCCCCCCGTCAAGGGTCAGGCAGTCGCAGACACGGGGTGGGGCTGAGGCGGGTTCCGGGAGGAGGTCCGAACGAGGAGGGCGAGGGGCCACCCCAGCCCCACGGGCCCGGGACCCGAAGGAGGGGACGGCGCAGCGCTCAGCTGGGCCCCTGCAGAAGCAGCAGTGCCCACCCTCAGCTCGCCGGCCGGCTCTGCTTCCCAGCGTCGCCCTCAGTGGAGCAAAGCCTGGACCAGCTGGACCAGCTGCCGTGGGGCCCGCAGCTGAGCCCGCTGTCCCCCAGAGGGAGAGGCTCGGCCACGGTCCCTGCTCTGGTGCCGGGCCTGCTCACCCCTGAGCTGACCCTCGCTGCGGACAGCTCGGGGACTCTGCCTGCTTTCCCACAAAGGCCCCGGCAGAGGCCGGCCACCTCCTGCCGGGCTCCTTCCTGGACGTGTCTGCGGGGCTGAGGCCCCCAACCCCTGGGCTCCCTGCTCCGAGTAGAACCGAGGGTAGAACAGCCAGAAAGAGCCGGAGCCTCAGGCCGTGGCGACCAGCAGGACGCCGGGCCCCAGCTCTCCCTCTCCGTCCACTCACGCTGCCTCCCCACCCCACTGCACCTGCTGCCCGCTGGGTGCTGGGTCCACCTCCTCCCCACGTCCTGACTCAGGACAAGCCCGAGGGTGTCCACCAGCGGGCAGAGAGGCACCAAGGTATCTGGTGCAGACAGAGCCGCAGGGAGCCAAGGACAAAGGGTCTATGAGGCCATCAGGAGCCCAGCTGCCCTACAGGGAAGACCACCCTGCTCACAGGAGGCAAGGAGACCCCCCACCCCGGCTCCGGGGCACCCAGCGCAGGCCAGCCTCGCTGACCCGTGTGTGCACCTCTAGCTGCAGACAGAACCCGCAGGAGAAAACAGCTCTCACCAAGGTGGCCTCGACCGACAGCCCTCATCCAGCCCTGCCGGGGGCCAAGCCCGTTCTCTGTGCTTTAAACCCTCCTGGTGGTTCCTGCCGGGGACTGTTATCACACCATCATCACCCCCCCTTAGGGACCGGCAGCCACCCTGGAAGAGCGGGTAAGTGCTAAGGACACACAGCCGGAGTCTCAACCCGCCTGCCAGGCCTACCCGAATGGCCGGCCTGAGAAGGCAGGTCCCAGGCCCCGAACCATCCTGGGCCCGCCTGGTCCTCCACCCTGCCAGGCAAGCTGGATGGTGGACAAGTGGGTGGGACGTGGTACGGGGGCAGAGGGAGACTGGGGCACACAGGCTGCTGACCACGGCCCACCCAGCCCTTCTGCACGCAGGGCAGCCCAGCCCCAGGCCTCGGTTGTGTGCACCTACGAGTGGCCGGTGGCGGGGATGAAGTACAGGCAGCAGTGGACGCGCGTGTCTGGGATGCGCTTCTTCCGGTTAATGTTGACCTCCTCCTGCAGGTACTTCTCGTACTGGTCATTGATGAACTTCATGATGGGCTGCCAGCTGCATGGAGAGGCCCCAGTCAGCCTGCACGCGGGACCCCCACCACCCAAGCTGGGGGGCAGGCCCCCATCCCCACCCGCAGGTCCGTAATTCCCCAAATCCCAGCCCAACGCCCGTACACGTGTGGAGGTGTCTGACATTCTGAGCAGAGCAGAGACCCGCACTAGCCTCCCATGCTGAACTTCGACCTCATGGGTCGGGGGGAGGGGTAAGATTCCCAGCAGCCCCGTTAGGGCTCTTCCACCCGGGGAAGCGGCCCCCGGAGCCCCTCACCAGTTCTCATTGTTGATGTGGTCCCCGAACCCCGGCGTGTCGATGACCGTCAGCTTCATGCGGACGCCCTTCTCCTCGATATCTGCACAGAATCCCAGCCCCACCGAGCTCAGGGGGAGACCCAGGGACCGTACAGACACCCCAGCCAGGCTCCCTGACCACCCTGCCCCAAAGAAGCCCACTTGGGGCACCCGCAGGGTGATGCCAGGGAGATGACAGCCTGCAGCAGTAAAGTCCAGCAGAGCTGATGACACTTATCCTGGGCATGCCCTTCCCATGATTTTTGGTGGAAAACTCAGCTATCTCCAGGGGGCTCTGACCAGGGCCTGCAGGGGTCCTTCAGAGCAGGACCTTCACCCTTCACCCTGAGTCTCAACGTGCCCAGAGGTGTTGCCGAGAGTCACCAGCTCAGGGGACCTGAGGTACCCGACTTGGCATCCCTCCGCCCAGCCCCCGCCCGGCACTCCTCACCGTGTGTGATGGACTTGATCTCAATGGTCTTAGGGATGCGTTCCTCTGAGGTGGGCTGCACTGACTTCCGGCTGATTTTGGATTTGAAGAGGGTGTTGATCAAGGTGGACTTTCCCAAGCCACTCTGCCCTGGGGAGAGAACGGGGCTGTTTGGCGTGGCGCTCCAGAGAGAGCAGGTCACGGGCCTGCGATGCACTGATGCCTGGGCATCGCCCCCCAGCACACCTTGGTTGGGGGTGGGTCAGGGGGAGGTCAGGAGGCAGGAGGGTGCCTGGGTGGTGGCCGAGCTCTCACAGTACGTTGTGGCAGAGCAGGACACGGACCCCTCGCCTTCTGACCACAGGGATGGTCAAACTGCCCCATGCGAGGTCCTGGGGTGCCCGGGAGGAGCTGAGATGCAGGACGGTGTTGGGGAGGCAAAGTGCGGGGCTGGCCCCTCCAGTGCAGATCCACTCTTAGCTGTTGGGAATACTGGGATCGACATGGGGTTTGAAGGAAAAGCCCTACAGAGCCCCCCACCCTGGGACCTCAGGATGGAGGGTCTGCATCCCCCAGGGCCGGGCTGCCCACACTGTGGGGCTCCAGTCCAAAGCCCTGGGGGCCGGGCTCCCCGCCTCCCAGGATCATCTCGGTTGAAGAGTCGGCACACAGCACACACAGCCTGCAGCCAAGTGACCGCCAGGCTCCATAAAAGGCCACTGCTGCAGTTCTTCCTGGCACAAGAGGCCTGACCGGGCCCCTGGATGCTGGGCAGCTCTGCCTCACTGCCAAGGGCAGGGACAGCGCTGACCAGTGCCCACATCAACAGACCTGGCAGCTGAGGGGCCGAGGGGCCAGTGAGCCCCTGGGGCATCAGCCGCCCCCCGGTGTGGCCCCAGAAGCGATTCTGGCCTGGCTGTGAGTCCAAACCTCACGTCACCCACAGTCCCCTCCTACAGCAAGAGGGACGAGGGCGGAGGGCACAACAGGGAGGGGACCTGGACTCAGTCGTGACTGGAAGGCGCCCCCCCTGCTCTAAATCACCCTGAACCTAGGGTCCGCCTCGCTGCTGCTGCCCCACGTCCCGCCCACGCAGCAGCCCTCGCTGTGCGCCAGGCACTGTCCTAAGAGCGGCAGTTTAACCCTCACAAGCAGGTGCTGTCATTAGCCCATCAGACAGATGAGAAAAACTGAGGCCAAGTCCAGACTGAGGATTAGAAGCAGCAGTCCAGCTCCAGGGCCCCAGCCAGGACCTTCCACATCGGGGGTTAATAGCGGCGATGAGCACTGACGCTTATAAGATGCCTACTACGCACCGGGCACCGGGCACACCTCAGCACTATGCACACACACGTGCACACACATGCACGCACCCGCATGCACACAGGCTCACACACTCCAGACGTGCAGCCCCATCACTTTGCCTCTGCGCTGAGCTGGCCTTAGGCCACGGTAACCAAAGTTATTTTTAAAAATTAAATCACACTGATTTTCCAACTCTGATAACCTTTCAAGGAAAAGTGTGAATCCCCCAGAGGGTGGCGTCGGGAATCCCTGGCCTGAGCTGTTTACCAGCCCGAGGACTGGCCCTCCTCCTCAACCATCTCCCCTTCTGCCCAATGGTTTTGTGTCCCCACCAAGCTCAGGCCAGGGGCTCCATCAAATATTCCAGCCATGGCCCCTGACACCTGGGAGATGCCAACCAGGATATTATAAAGTTTATCCTGTAATTATTATTTTTATTACCACCATCCTCATAATTGCTTCTGAAATCTTCTTGAGTGCCCGTGACCATGCCAGGGACCGAACACGTTCTCCCATGTACCCCTCCTGGCCCTTGGGGGCCAGGACTATCCCATTTTATGGATGAGGAAACTGAGGCTGAGACAAACCCCAGGGAAGTCTGGGCAAGCATCAGGCAGCAGCAGGGGCAAGGCTGGGATTCTCCCCCTGTCTGCAGACCCCCCACAGGTGCCCTTCCACCCTGGCTGCATCTTCTGCGGGGGCACTGCTGTGGGAAGGAGGGCGGAGGTGTGGAGCCTGGATTGTGAGCTGAATGACCTCATCGTGCCCGCCTGTAAAATGGGCGCTCCCTTCACAGGGTTACTGTGAGGACTGAACAGGACCTGAGAGTCTTTGGGAACAAGGGCTGCCCACTGTTCCCCCAGCCTAGCCCCCCAACCCTGTCTGGGCCGGGCTGATCGATGACCACCCCCTCCCCGTGACCATCCATCCAGCTCTGCAGAGGCCGCAGGGGAGCCTCCAGCCAGGCCTGCCGGGTGCGGGGGTCAGCCCACCCAGGGCTTGAGCCACAGCGATGGGGATGCCTGAGCAGAAGGTAAAAGCAGAAGGTGGAGGCCACTGGTCAGAGAGCTGTCGTCACCTGAGCCCCTGCCCGGCCCGGGGCCGAGCTGTCTCCGGGGTTCTTAATGTAATGGGCAGAGGCCCTGCTGAGGAGCTGATGGAGGCTGAGACCCTCCTGGCGGGCACGCGTACACACACACAAGGCCACTCGCAATCTGTCCTGCAGGCCAGGTCTGTCGCCCCCGTTTTACAAGAGAAGATGCCCCGGAGCCTGTGTGGCTGGCCCGGGGGCAGGCTGAGCAGTGGTGGGGACCGGGGACTCACCGACCACCATGATGTTGAACTCGAAGCCCTGCTTCATGGCCTTCCTGCGCATCTGCTCCAGGATGGAGTCGATCCCCACGTAGCCGAAGTCCACGGGGGCCTTCTCATTCCTCTGCGCGGGCGGCTGCTTGAGCCCGGCGTCTCTGGGGGTGTCGGCCATGTCGCCAACGCTGCCGGGAGCTGCCTCGGTGGCTGCGGGACGACGAGCGGGCGCGTTAGGGGGTCATGGGGGGCACGTGCAGGCGTCTGCTAAACCCCACATCCTCAGGCGGGGAAACTGAGGCTCAGCTGCCCGGGAGACCCCTGAGAAATGCCCGGAGCTGGAGCCGGAGGCCCAGGTCGTCCTGCAGCCGCTCAGCTTGGCCCACAGAGCCTCGCTCCAGATCTGAAGCCGCCAGCCCTGCCTAGGCTGGGGCCCTCCCCTCCAGGGCAGGGCTGACCCCTGAACCCTCCTCTATCTCACCTGAGCTGCACCCAGGAGAACTAGCCCGAGCACGGCGGGGAGCGCTCTTTGCCCCCCACCCTCCTGCCCTGCCCGGGGCACCCAGGTGGGCCCCCCCATCTCCTTCACCTTTGGCCCCAACACCTGCTGCAGCCTGACGGCCGAAGGGGCCCTGCGGGTCAAACAGCCAGTGTTTGGGTGAACCCATGAGCCAGGACAAAGGAGAGGACAGCCCTCTGAAGGAAGGATGGAGGAGGCCCGGCACTGGCTCAGTCCCAGGTACCAGCCAATAGCCCTGGGGCGGCAGGAGTGCTGGGACGAGGGGCGTTCTTTCGAGGCAGGAGGGCTTGGATGCAGTGCTAGCTCCTCCAGGCCCAGCGTTCCTGCGAGATGGCAGGAAGGAGAGGGCCCCGGGCAGCACCTGCGGGCACTGCCCCCCGCCTCCCCCTTCCTTGGACTGGATCCAGGTGGCCGTCTTCTCTCTGGCCGCCCAGCACCTGTGGGCCTCACACCCACAGGCCAGGAGGAGGTTTTGCTTTCATGTCTGCAGGCGGGCTGAGCTGCTCGAAATACCTCAAGCTTCTGCGGTCTATAGGTTAGAGCCTTCCTCCTTTCCTCCCGTGCTGCCCTCAAGAATCCACATGCCCAGGCTGGAGGTCTGGGGGTGGGGGGATGCCCCCCAGAAGCCCCCCAGTGGGGACCTGAGGTGCACCCGGCCAGCAGGGCTGGTCAGGGCGCTCAGGACGGTGCAGGGTCCCCACCAGGGTCCGGCTGGAGCACTTTGGCCGCGTCCCACTGAGCCCCCGATGTGGCACATGTCCAGGCCACACCCTCCCCGGCTGGCCCCCCAGCTCCCCCTCCCTGCCCCCTTGGGTCCAAGCTCTTCCCACTAAGAAGCATTTTCGGCTTCATCCTACCTCCCAGGAAGGATCACCGTCTCTCCTCCTGGGGCACCCTGAGCTCATGGGAAGCGACCACACAGCAAGTCCAGATGCCTCCCCTGCCCCGCGAGCCCCTCCCGCCAGCCCTTGGGGAGAGGCTGTCGGTTCCCTGGGCGTCGGCTCCGGGTGCCCCATGCTCCAGGGGGCGTGCCCCACCGCCAGGGTGGGCAAGCAGCCTTCCCAAACGTGCCCTCCTGCCCACCCCCTCCGACCCTGCCCCAGGAAGCAGCAGGACACAGGTCGCCAGGTCAGGAAGGTCACTGCTGGGCTTTCAGATAAACTGCCTTTCCACTTCCCGGGGAAAAAAGCCGGACTCTACCCCGTCCCCAGGCTCGCACCTCTGCAGCCACATCTGTCTTCAGGAGCCGAGATGGGGGCCAGCACCCTCTCCTCCCACGCCCAGGCCCAGGCCAGTAAGACAGGAAGGATGATGGGTGCCACGTGCATACAAATCCGAGACATTGGGGTGTTGCTGGTTCACCCTCAGGTCAGCCAGTAACTTCCCCATCTCCTCTGCCCTTGACCGAGCACAGCCGTTCCTGCTTCCCACAATGGGGGTGCTGAGCGAGGAACAGAACGCAGATAAAAGCGCCAGGGGTTGCCAGGGGGCGCATGCATCTCTCCTAACAACAGGCTGGCGCTTGAGGCTTTGCTTCCAGGTCCACCCCCACCACCGCCCTAGGCCAGGGAAAGGCGAAGGGCCGGGGGGTTCGACTGCCATTCGCGGGCCTCCTCCCTGCATGGCCTGGAAGGTCTGTGCCTCTGTTCCCTCTTCAGAAACACTCTGCCCCGGGCTCCGGCATCTTTAAATAAACAAAGACCAGAGCTGCATCTGGTCTGAACGTGTGGCTTTGGGGCTGTTTCCTGGAGACAGACGTGGGGCCTTGTCTTTCAGGACCGCAGTTCAGCCCTGCCCCACGTGACCGAAAATTGCTTCCATCTGTCTGCGGGTCTGGGAGCCATTCTGCCCGGGACTGGGCCAGCCCCCCACCCCACCCCTACATCTCCCTCCATCCCTCACCCCCTCCCGAGTAGCACGGGGGGTGGGGTGGGGGGCGTCCCCTGAACCCCCTCACCTCCCTCCACGGGCCCTGGGAGCAGCAGAGCGAGAGAGACTCCAGCCGGCCCCTCCACAGGCACCAACAACCACTGCAGAAACTCAAACCAAAGCAAACATCCTGCCCACCAGGGCCCTGCTTGAGAAATAATCATAAAAACATGACAAGCACCATCCCTCCCGCTGAGGGAAAGGCCTGGCCTTTTGCACAGGTGAGGGTACATTCCTGCAAGGTCTCTCCTCCTCTAGGAGGCCCCCTGGTGGGCAATCCCAATTGTGCCCACCCAGATGGCCCGCAGACACGGGACCCTCCCTCTATGCCCACCCAGCCAGGAGGATTTGGGGTCTGCCTTCAGAACCGCGCGGGCGAGAGTAGAGGCCCTGGCAGGCCAGCTCGCCCAGAGACGCTGTCTGCGTGCGACCACTTGCAGGCCCCTGGGGCTCCAGCCGGCTGGATGGGACGGCGGAGACCGGCGACTCCAGTACCATCCAGTGTGGCAGCCACGTGTGACTTCTCAAAAATTGTGATAAAATGTACATAACACAAAATGTACCATCTTAACCAATTTTAAGTGTGCAGATCAGGAGTGTTGCAAAACTGAAACTGTCCTCATTAAGCACGAACCCCCCAGTCCCCACTCTACTTTCTGTCTCTATGAATTTAACTACTCTGGGTAACCCATGTTAAGTGGAGTCATACAGTATCTGTCTTTTTGTGGCTGGCTTGTTTCACTGAGCTTAATGCCCTCAAGGTTCATCGATGTGGTAGCACGTGTCAGGATTTCCTTCCTTTTGAAGGCTGAGTAATATTCCACCGTGTGGATGGACCACAGTTTGCCTTCCCATTCATTCCTTGATGGATACTTGGGTTGCTTCTATGTTTCAGCTCCTGTGACTAGTGGTGCTGGGAACATGGGTGTACAAATATCTCCTCGAGACCCTGCTTTCAAACCTTGCGGGTGTAAACCCAGAAGTGGGATTGCTGGGTCAAATGGTAATCGTGTGTTTAATTTTTTACAGAATCACCGTTTTCACATGTGACTGGCGTGCTTGAAATGCACCTGGTCCAACGGAGGATCACAATTTTTTATTTAATTTAATTTTAATTAATTTCAAATAAAGAATGACACATGGCAACTATTCTGGACAGCACAGAATTCTTGTCCAACCTACTCATTTTACAAATGAGGAGACTGAGGTCCCCAGAGTGATTTTTTTCTGAAATGCATTGGAAGCGGTCTGGCCAACCTGAGACCTTCACTGAATTTAAGCAGCCCTGTAACTTCACATTCACTCCTGCGATATTTGATTAACATCCATGTCCCCCCACAGACCGTGAGCTCCAGTGACTATGGCAGTGATATGTATGGATCCCCACTGAGCCTCCAGAGACCTACAAGGAGGGGACACTCAACCAATACTCCTGAATGAATGGGGTCTTAGGAGTCTCCCCTCAGCGTGGGGTGGGGAGCACAGGGAGGAGGGCTGTGCTGCCCCAGGCTGCCTGCAGACCCTCCACGAAGGCCAGACGCCACCTCCTGACCCGCCCCCCAGACCTGTGTCCAAGCCACCTCCTCCAGTGAGCTGCCTGCAGCTGAGGCCTCACCCTCTTCCCCATGGCCTTGTTATCTGTCGTTGTTTCACACCCAAACTTCATCAAATGCTATTAATAGGAAAGGGAAGTTCTTACCAGAAAAATAAGAGGTTTCACATTTATGTCCAAGGTGACTCTCACTTCAGGCAAGTAGAGCAAGAGGGAGCCCTGGTCTTTAAATGTGGAAAACTCACGCTCAGAGAAGTTAAGTAACTTATCCAAGGTCATACAGTACGAGCTGCTGCTACTTTTCACTGCTCCTACTTGGGAACCCCTTGGGAAAGGGGATGGTGGGGTGGGGGGGCGGTGTGTGGACCACCATATCCCCTCCTTCCCAGAGCCACACTCTGAGGAGGAAATGTAGGTTTGTGGTGGGGGAGGTGACCCCTGGGGCAGCCTCACCCCTGCTCCACCGGGTCGGCCACTCTGGGTCAGTCGCTCTCTCCCCAGGCTCCCACGCCCAGGGCAACATCCCTGCCCACCACAGCACCACCCTCCTCTGGGGAAGAAAAGCCCACGTGACCACCTGGGGTCGGGGTGTGTGTGGTGACCTTAACACGCCAGTTTACGCCTTCCCTCCACTTCCTAATCACTTTCTTTACTGTAGTAACAGACACAACGTACAACCTTGACCGTTCTGACCATGTTAAGTATTTGAGTCCGCGTCATTAAATACATTCGGGATGGCATGTAACCACCACCACTACCCACCTCCAAACGCCTTCATCATCCTGGACAGAAGCTCTGAGCCCATCAAACACTAACTCCCCCCTCCCCCTATAGCCTCTGTTCTACGTTCTGTCTCTGTGAATCAGGCTCCACTAGGAACCTCATAAAAGTGGAGTCATGCTGTATTTGTCCTTTCGTGCCGGGCTTCTTTCACTGAGCATAATGTCCTCGAGGTTCCTCCCTGTTGCAGCCTGTGTCACAATTTCGTTCCTTTTTACGTCGGAATAGTACTTCACTGTTTATCCATTCATCTGTCCATGGACGCTTAAGTGGTTTTCACCTTTTGACTATGATGCATGATACGGCTATGAACATGGGTGGACATGTGTCTGAGTCCCTGCTTTCAGTTTTTCTGGTATCCAGCTTAATTATTAACAGAACCCAGGTGGCGCTCAAAAAGGCTGCAGTTTGGACAATAGGCGACACGGTCATCCCGCAGTCAAAGTGAGGTGCAGCGCCCCCCTCAAGGCTTCGAGGCCAGGAACCAGGGGCCTCAGGTTCTCGTCCTGGCTCCACGTGGTCCTTTGCAGGTCCCTCCGCCCTGCACTCCCCCCCAGCTCCTACCCCACCATCTCCTCAAACCTGAGGCCATGGCTCGCTCAGCAGTACCCCCAATCCTAGCCCAGGGAGTGGCAAAAAGTAGCTTTTCGAGAAATACCTAAAAGGTCCACCCACAGATGAAAGGATAAACACAATGTGGTAAATCCACACAGTGGAATATGAGTCTTAGAGAAATGCACACCCAAACTGAAATGAGGTATCACCTCACACCGGTCAGAACGGCCATCACCAAAAAATCTACAAATAAATGCTGGAGAGGGTGTGGAGAAAAGGGAACCCTCCTACGCTGTTGGAGGGTTTATCAATGTAAATTGATAGAGCCACTATGGAGAACAGTATGGAGGTTCCTTAAAAAACTAAAAACGGAACTACCATATGACCCAGCAATCCCACTACTGGGCATATACCCTGAGAAAACCGTAATTCAAAAAGAGTCATGTACCACAATGTTCATTGCAGCTCTATTTACAATAGCCAGGACATGGAAGCAACCTAAGTGTCCATCGACAGAGGAATGGATAAAGAAGATGTGGCACATATATACAATGGAATATTACTCAGTCATAAAAAGAAATGAAATTGAGTTATTTGTAGTGAGGTGGATGGACCTAGAATCTGTCATACAGAGTGAAGTAAGTCAGAAAGAGAAAGACAAATACCGTATGCTAACACATATATATGGAATCTAAGAAAAAAAAAAAAAGGTTCTGAAGAACCCAGGGGCAGGACAGGAATAAAGACGCAAATGGACTTAAGGACACGGGGAGGGGGAAGGGTAAACTGTGACAAAGTGAGAGAGTGGCATTGACATATATACACTACCAAATGTAAAATAGATAGCTAGTGGGAAGCAGCCGCATAGCCCAGGGAGATCAGCTCCGTGCTTTGTGACCACCTAGAGGGGTGGGAAAAGGAGGGTGGGAGGGAGACGCAAGAGGGAGGGGATATGGGGACATACGTATATGTATAGCTGATTCACTTTGTTATACAGCAGAAACTAACACACCATTGTAAAGCAATTATACTCCAATAAAGATGTTAAAAAAAAAAGCACTGATGTCTTAGATGAATGAATAAAGGATACGTGGCATATGTATACAATGGAATACTACTCAGCCATAAGAAAAGAATGAAATAATGCCATTTGCAGGAACGTGGACGGACCTAGAGATTATCACACTAAGTGAAGTAAGTCAGACTAAGACAAATATCATGATATCACTTTTACGTGGAATCTAAAAAAATGATACAATGAACTAACTTATTTACAAAAAAGAAACAGACCCATAGACATAGAAAACAAATTTATGGTTACCAAAGGGGAAAGGGTGGGGGAGGCAAGCAGGGATAAATTAGGAGTTTGGGATTAGCAGATACAAACTGCTAATAAATAAAATAGATAAACAACAAGGTCGTACCTTAGAGCACAGGGAACTACATTCGATACCCTGTAAATAAAGTAAAATGGAAAAGAATCTGAAAAAGAACATATATATATGCTAAAGAGTATATTTATGTAAAAACTGAATCCCTCTGCTGTACACCAGAAACGAACACAACATTGTAAATTAACCATACTCCAAAAAAAAAAAAAAAGCACTGATGTCCTGACAGGCTACAACAGGTGAACCTTGAAAACGTTACGCACAATGGAAGAAGCCAGACGTGAAAGGCCACATACGGTATGAGTCCATTTAAATGAAAATGTCCAGAAGAGGCAAATCCATAGAGACAGAGAGCGGATGCGTGGCTGCCAGGGGCTGCGCCATCATGCCTGTGGGATTTCCTTTTGGGTGATGAACACGCTCTGGAAGTAGGTAACGATGACGGCTTTTCAACATTGTGAAGAAGCGCCACTGACGCACACGCTCAATGGGTGAATTGTACGGGGTGCGGATTATATCTCAATGAGCTGTTATGTTACGACAAAAACGAAGACGCTGCTGGTAGAGATGGATTGAAAAGAACCCACTGTGCCCATGAGTGCCCACCAGCCAGCTGTACGACTGGAGGACAGCTGAGGCCCAGACGCCCCCACTCAGGCCTGAGGTTGTTGCGCACCCCCCGTGCTGTCCGGCCGTGGAAGCATCCCTTCACCTCCCAGCAAGGATGTCCAGACCAGCCAGAGGAAACCGTGGCGCTTTCTCTCCGCAGGCCGCCATTTTGAGCCCAGGCCCGCGTCCCTGGTGGGGAGCCCTTGTCCCCACAGGCTGGTGGCAGCTGGTCCCGCCGCTGATGGGGCTGCCCTCTCCTTCCCCACAGGGGCCTGCTGGGCCGCCTGTTCTAGGAGTTGACGGTGGGGGTCTGTAAGTCACCAGCGCCAGCTTCGGACTTCTGCTCCAAGGGAGAAATTCTGCCCCTGCCCCCAGGGCTGGGATCGCTGTCTGCGGCTCGCCGGGACCGGGGCGGTGGGACACACGTCTGGCTGGGAGGTACCGCCCAGAGAGGAGCCTGCTCCCAGGTGGGACGCCTCACAGGGGGGTTCACACTTCATCGCAGCCCCAAGGCGGCCGTGGGAGGTGGTTCGGCATGGCAGGCTTGCAACACCCAGGGGTCACCCTTCTCCGCCCGCCCCCTCCCTGTTTGTCCTGCGGCCCAGAAACGTCCCCACAGGTTCCATCCTCCCCGAGCATCAGCCCCATCTGCCAAGTGCAGAGGTGGCTCTATGGGAGCAAAACGGCCCCTGGGCCGCCCAGCCAGAGGGGGCAGCCACGTGGTACCCGTGTCACAGGCAGGGACACAGCGCAGGACAAAGCTCTCAGGGTAAAGCCAGCTCAGGGCTCCTGATCTCACCCCGCCCCTCCCCAGGCACACCGGCACCAACACCCGCACAGGCCTTGCTCAATCACCACCCACAGTGGCCGAGCCAACCTGTCAACAGACACCCACGAGGCCACCCAACAGAAGCCAGTGTCACCAGGCAGATCCAGATGGACCCACTCAGAGGTCTGAAGTTGGGGGTCCTAGGGAGCCGACCACCATGTACTCTTCCTGCAGGAAACTGTGTCTCCAGCCAGTACCCCACCCTCAGTGAAGCCTTCCTTCCCCGTCCCACCCTCGCCCAGGTGCTCCTCGCAGCCAGGCAGTCTCCCGGCTTCATCTGGCAGCTATGCACACAGCAGAGGGGCCCCCATCCCCAGCGGCCCTGGAGTCCACCCTCTGGGATCACGGGGAAGGCAGCACTGCAGGCTGAGGGGACAGCCACAGCCCCCACCAGAGCACCTGAGCCCATGGCCAGGACCAGACAGCAGATGCTCCTTGCCCCCTGCAAAGAGGCTTCTTAAAGATGGGCATGTCCCTGATGGAGGAAGTGCCAGGGGGACAGAGTGACAAGAGCTGCCCCTTCCTTCCCTCCCACCTCCCTGGGTGCTGCACAGGCCTGCAGGGCCCGGCCTGGCACCCAGATTAGCCGGCCTCACTGCTCTCTTGCTGGGCCTGCGCTCCACTTTATACAGTCTCCACAGTGATAACCGAACAGGGCTTCCCTGGTGGCACAGTGGTTAAGAATCCGCCTGCCAATGCAGGGGACACAGGTACAAGCCCTGGTCTGAGAAGATCCCACATGCCACGGAGCAACTAAGCCCATGCGCCACAACTACTGAGCCTGCGCTCTAGAGCCCGCGAGCCACAACTACTGTGCCTGCGTGCCACAACTACTGAAGCCTGTGCGCCTAGAGGCCGTGCTCCGCAACAAGAGAAGCCACTGCAATGAGAAGCCCGTGCACCACAACGAAGAGTATGCCCCGCTCACCGCCAACTAGAGAAAGCCCACGTGCAGCAACAAAGACCTAACGCAGCCAAAAATAAATAAAAATTAAAAAAAAAAGATAACAGTGATGTGTGTGGTTTACTTTAACCACGTGTCCTCCCCACGTAAGATTCACGAAGCCACAAACCTCAGCCATTATGCTCACTCCTGTGCTGACACATTCGGAGCAGGGCCTGGCACGTGGCAAGTCCAAGACTAAATGTTTGCTGAGCAAACGAACGAACAAACAAAGGAATGACGCAAATCACAACAGCCAGCGTTTGCTGGGCTTGCTCTGCACCAGGCGCTACTCTAAACGCCTTCCGCGCACCAACTTAGGGAACATCACGACAACCCTATACGTCAGGTATTGTTAGTTTCCCCATTTCACAGATGAGGAAACTGAGGCCTACAGTGCTTTTGTCACTTATTATGGTCACAGAGCTAGTTAATGGCAGGCAGGGTGACTCCACAGGCCAAGAAAAGGCTAAAAGAAGTATAGGTTTCCTACAGCAAAGACCCAGAAAGTGCCAGGTGCTGGGGTAGCGCTCTGAGGCCTCAGGGCTTCAGCGCTTCCTTCCTTCGGGTGCTCTCCCCAGGAGCTTCTGGGAGGGGATCCCACTCAGCCATCTGGAAAGGCCTGTTGAGTGCATTAGCATCTTAGTCTCCATAAACTCCTGAGAAAAGGAGCCTGCAGGCCAAGCCTGGCAGGCCAAGCTCTTCAACTCCAGCCGCCAGGCTCAGCATGGGGTCCAGGATTCCAGGGCCCTCTCAGGATTACCTACAGCTCCCTCAAGACACTGGTGCTGATGAAGGCAAACCCTGGCACATCAGAGGCCCACACACCTGGTGCCCCAGCCAGAGGTTCCAGATGGACTGATGCCAAGTACATATCAAAATGTCCATCCTCATCCTAAACCTCCACCTTCACGAGGCCCCAGCTAGAACTGACAAAACCCCCAGGGGCCTCAAAGATGACTCCCCACTTCTCGTACAAGTGACTAAGTTGACGGAGACACTGTTATTAACCAGCTCAGGAAATGCGGGTGAACGAAAGAGAACAGGACAGTGATGGGTCTGGAAACCAGACACATGTACAGACGCGGGTAGACCTTGGAGAAGAAACTGCCCTGGAGAGGATGTCAAAGATATGGCTATAATAACAATCTTGAGAAAGAAGAACACACTCCCTGACTTCAGACTATACTACAAAGCTACAGTCATCAAAGCAGTACCATACTGGCATAAAAACAGACACATAGATCAATGGAACAGAATAGAGAGCCCAGAAATAAACCCACACACTTATGGTCAATTAATCTACAACAAAGGAGGCAAGAATATACAATGGGGTATAGAGTCTCTTCAATAAGTGGTGCTGGGAAAACTGGACAGCTACATGTAAAAGAATGAAATTAGAATATTCTCTCACACCATATACAAAAATGACTCAAAATGGATTAAGGGCCTAAAAGACCGGAAACCATAAAAGTCCTAGAGGAAAACATAGACCAAACATTCTTTGACATAAATGGTAGCAATGTTTTTCTGGATTCGTCTCCTAAAGTAAAGGAAATAAAGCAAAAGTAAACAAATGAGACCTAATTAAACTTAAAAGCTTTCGCACAGCAAAGGAAACCATCAAAAAAAAAAAAAAGAAAAGATAATCTACTGAATGGGAGAAAATATTTGCAAATGATAATGACATATAAGGGATTAATATCCAACATATACAAACAGCTCATACAATTCAACATTTTAAAAAAAAACCTGATTTGGGACTTCCCTGGTGGTCCAGTGGCTGGGACTCCACACTCCCAATGCAGGGGGCTCTGGGTTCGATCCCTGGTCAGGGAACTAAGATCCCACATGCTGCAACTAAGAGTTCGCATGCCACAACTAAGACCCGGCACAGCCAAATAAATACATAAATAAAAATATTAGAAAAAAACAAAAAAACCTGATTAAAAAATGGGCAGAAGAACTGAATAGACATTTTTCCAAAGAGGAAATTCAAAAAAAAAAAAAAAAAAAAAAAAATTAAAAAAAAAAAAAAAAAAAAAGGAACACAACTAACGAATGTTGGCGAGGATGTGGACAAAAAGGAACGCTTATACACTGTTCATGGGAATGTAAACTGGTGCAGCCACTGTGGAAAACAGTGTGGAGGTTTCTTGAAAAACTAAAAATAGAACTATCATATGACCCAGCAATTCCACTCCTGGGTATATATCTGAAAAAATCAAAAACACTGATTCAAAAAGATACATGCACCCCAGTGTTCATAGCAGCATTATTTACAACTGCCAAGATATGGAAGCAACCTAAGTGTCCATTAACCAATGAATGGATAAAGAAGATGTGGTGCATATGTATGTGTGCGTACACACACACACACACACACACACACACACACACACACACACACACAAAATGGAATACTACTCAGTCACAAAAAAGAACGAAATTTTGCCATTTGCAACAACATGGATGGACTTGGAGAGTATTATGTTAAGTGAAATAAGTCAGACAGAGAAAGACAAATAATGTATGATATCACTTAAACGTGGAATCTAAATATACAACAAACTAGTGAATATAACAAAAAAGAAGCAGAAACAGATACAGAGAAGAAACCAGTGGTTACCAGTGGGGAGAAGGAAGGGGGAGGGACAAGATAGGGGTAGGGGATTAAGAGGTACAAACTCTTACATATAAAATAAGCTACAAGGATATATTGTACAACACAGGGAATATAGCCAATATTTTATAACTATAAATGGAGTATAACCCTTTAAAAACTGAATCACTATATTGTACACCTGTAATTTATATAATATTGTACATCAACAATACTTCAATTTTTAAAAATGGCTATAAACAATAATGATTGAAAAAGATCCTGGGGTCCTGGTGGACCAGGACCACAACAATGATTCATTCAACAAATATTGAGTACCTATTACTTAGTAACAAACAAAAAGAAAACACTATAGGCTTAAAATCAGTCTGAATGAAAACAGTGGTGGCACATAGGAACACGAAGTTCATTTATTCAAATGTTTATTAGCCTAAAACTTCCAGGCAGATTCACAGTAGTCCCTTACATGCAAGGAACCCAGTCTGGCACAGCAATTCAGGACTTTTGTGTATGTATCACAAACCTGTTTTAGAAGCTGTTGAAAGGTAAGGACACTCTCCCTAAAAAAAAAATACACATGAAGACAGACACATGCAAATAAATTTGGACAATCTGGGGGGGGGGTTCATCAAAGAACCCCTAACTTTCTTTTATTTTATTATTTTTCTATTTTATTCTTATTTGTTTTTGGCTGCGTTGGGTCTTTGTTGCTGCAGGCGGGCTTTCTCTAGTTACGGCGAGGCGAGCGGGGGCTACTCTTCATTGCGGTGGCTTCTCTTGTTGTGGAGCACAGGCTCAGTAGTTGTGGCACACGAACTTAGTTGCTCCGTGGCATGTGGGACCTTCCCGGACCAGGGCACGAACCTGTGTCCCCTGCACTGGCAGGCGGATTCTTAACCGCTGCACCACCAGGGAAGCCCACCCTAGCTTTCTTGATGAAATTAATTTGGTCTAATGAGAACTTAGAATTTAATCACATTATCTCTGAATTGAACTTCTCAACATACAAAGATGTTCTGGGTTCCATGGTGAGAGAAGGGTGAGAAAGAGTTTAAAAAAATGATCAGAGAGGGACTTCCTTGGTGGCGCAGTGGTTAAGAACCCACCTGCCAGTGCAGGAGACACAGGTTCGAGCCCTGGTCCGGGAAGATCCCACATGCCACGGTGCAACTAAGCCCGTGCGCCACAACTACTGAGCCTGTGCTCCAGAGCCCGCGAGCCACAATCAGTGAAGCCCACGTGCCTAGAGCCCCGGCTCTGCGACAAGAGAAGCCACCACAATGAGAAGCCCGCACACCGCAACGAAAAGTAGCCCCCGCTCGCCGCAACTAGAGAAAGCCTGCACGCAGCAAGGAAGACCAATGCAGCCAAAAATAAATCAGTAAATAAATAAATAAATTTATTAAAAAAAAAAAATCAGGGAATCCCGTGGCGGTCCAGTGGTTAGGACTCTGAGTTTCCACTGCAGGGGGCATGAGTTTGATCCCTGGTCAAGGTGGTGCCATTTTCTGCAGGGCTTTGAAACAGAATCTTTCCCCATTTACCGGATTCCGCTTTTCCTTGTGTCCCCGTTAAGCCAGCCAAGCCACTACAAACTCCCCATAAATGTCACAGGGGAACTTCCTGTTCCCTTCTAAAGATGGAAACACTGACTATAAACGACCGAATTTTGCAAATTTGTGCAGTCAGGGATCAAGGCGTGAATTTTTGAAGTGTACACGGCTCGGTAACTAATTCCAAATCGAATTACACTTCATGCTTTGTACAGGGCAGGAAGCGTCTCCCCGAAGTCTGATCGGTAAGCGTGAGGCCAGAAATCTGAGACTTTGCCCTCTGGCCTGAAACCCAGCTTAGAAATCCGGCACAAAGGTGAAGGCCTCTCCAGAGAAAGACAGGGTTTTGCAAATGCAAGGGCTGCATCTCTCCCCGTTGGAGCCCCAGCTCTTTCCCAAGAGGAGACCCAAAATGAAACTGTAGTTTTACGGTTTCTGTGTGAGGAGAGATTGGGTGGAAAGAGTTCCCACGACCCTGCGCCCTTTGCAGGACCTGGGAGAGGTCACGGCAGGAACAGCGCCGTCCTCACCCGATTCTATTCATTCAGGGGCCCAGGGCGCCCCAAAGTCCCGGAGGGGGGGCGTTCTCCACTCTTACTGCCTGCCCCTTTCTCTCGCCAAACCCTTTGAAGCAAACTTCTTCTCTTTTGTCCAGGAAAGAATCTCAAGAAGCTCTTCATTTCTGCCAACACGGTTTCAATTGGCGTCGGTCTTTAGAGCCAGATTTGGACAGCGTCCAACTCTGAGCCCGCCCCCCTTCTGGAAGAGGCCCCTTCTGTTCTCTCATTTCCAGCCCACCTCCCGCCTCCTCTTCCAGCAGAGCTCCTCACCCGGGCTCAGCGGCCTATTGAGACATCAATCTTTGGTCAGAGCAGGCTCCAACCTGCACTCCATCCCATTCACTTCCTAAAAAGCGGCCTGCAGTGAAGGCCAGGGAAGAGGCCTCCGACTTCCTGTGTCAAGGGATTTATCTTTCGTTTCCTGTTCCACCGCCCACTCACCTCGCAGGATCAGGGAATGTGCCCCTGAGCCGCCTCCCACCCCAGGGAAACTTCCAGCGTGATGGGCCCCTGCCCCAAGGCAAACGCAGAATCTGGCCCTGGCCAGCCCGCCCACCGCGTCCAAAGCAGCCGGCCACAGAGATTCCTCCGTTGATTCTTGGCAAATGCTTGCCAAGTTAAAGAGAGAAAGAAAAGATCTCCCCCCGTCTGATGGGTGGAAAGTAGCCATTTGTCACAGGGTGGAATTTCCTCTTATCAGGGATGTCCCCCTAAGGGGGGGAGGGGCAGAGCATCCCTCCCCCAGCCCCCTCTGCTATCAGGGATGTCCCCCTAAGGGGGGGAGGGGCAGAGCATCCCTCCCCCAGCCCCCTCTGCTATCAGCAGGACTGTCAGCCGATGCACACCAGAGCTCCATGGCTGCGGAGGCTGGGGGCGGTGGGGGCTCCACCTCCCGCAACTGATGAGATCATTTAAAATAACACGAACTAGACAGGGGTCTCTGGGGTGCAACAGGGCGTCCCGCTGCCTGCCAGGGGCTAAGTAGGAAAAGAGCTTTTCCCCTCAAAGGTATCAAGCAATGCCCTTCTCCTGTGCAGATCCGTCCACTCAGGCTCCGGGATGCTGCCTAAGGTCTCCCCGGGCCCTGGTCCCTTCAGAGAGGCAGGGGCTAAAGGCAGGGCCAGGGAGGGGGACAAGCGGGGAGGGGGGAATTCCTGGGGCAGGAGTGGAAGCCTGACCTAAAGGGTCAGCAGCTCTGGACCATTTAGAATGATGTCAGCCATCCAATGGCAGCCCCAGCTCCGGGCTGATGTGACTTGGGGGGAGCGGGAGTCATGTCCCCCCACCCCCACCACCACCCCGGCCAACTCCGGGCAGCAGGTCAGGAAGTGTGCTCATGGCCTGGGAACCTGCAAGGCCCCTGACATGGCTCCCTCCGCGTGCGCTCTGCAGACAGCCCACCTGGACTGTGCCCACCTGCCTGCAGGGCTGCTCAGAGCCCTGCCTAGCGGGAAGACCCCACTGCTCCCCGCCCCACACAACCGAGCCCCTGTTCTCCCAAGGGAGCCACTCAGGGGAGCGGATGCGCCAGAGCAGGCCTGTGAAATCTTAGGGCACACCCTAAGCCACGACTTCAAACGCTCTCTGAGGTGAGGGTGAGGATGGATGGCCCGCCTATCCAAGCAGCCTCAGAGACACACACCTCCTCCTACCCCAGGCTCACTCCAGAAAAAAGCAGTGTGTGTGGACAGCTGCCTGGACACCCCTTGGGAGACACGCTCATCACCCCTGAACCACTGCCTGGGGGAGAAGCTGGCTGCGGGCAGGGTGCACAGACACCCCTGAGCCCCCTGCGGGTCGGACACCAGAGCGAAGCAGGAAGGGCCCAGCTGCCTGCGGCCCCTGCGTGCCCCCGCTGTGCGTGAAGCTTGGGTGCACCTCTGGGCTTGGGGCTCTGGCCAGATGGAGCCGCCCACGCTCTGAAGAGCAAATGCACAGGGGTCACCCCTCACCCCAACTCGCAGGGATGCAGCCCTGACGGCCCAGCTTCTCCTCTGCTGATTCTCCTGTCTCTGGTTATTGGTTCCCAGCGGCCTCGCTGGCTCCTCCTCTACCTATCGCCCATCCTCTGGGCATCGAATGCCAAACTCTGTCCAGATTCATACACCAGTGCCAACCTGACCGGTGCCCTGAGTCCATCATGACTCAGCAGAGATGTCCCGCTATGGCAGGCCCCCTGCCCAGAACTGGGTACCTGTGGCCCCTGCCCTAGGGAAGTCTAGATGTCTCCCACCGAACATGCCCCAGACTGAACTCTGGACCTCGAGCCTACCCTCCCCACCCCACCCCCTCCCCTGTGAGTAACGGCATCTCCATGCATCCATTTATGACAGCTAGAAATCCAGGGGCCAGCCTTGGTCCCCCCGCCGCGTCCATCTCCCCAGATCCAATCATCCACCCCGAAGTCCCATCAATCCGAATCCAACACACATCTTGCAGGCAGTCGCCCCGCCTCCCTCCCTCCACGGCTCCCACAATCCAAACCGTCATCGCCATCAAGTGCCCTCCCCCCGCAGTCCATCCTTTTCAAAGCACCAGGAAGGTCTGTTTAAAAGAAATTAATTGCATCATTCCCCTGGCTTGAAATCCTAACTAGTTCTCCCTGCACCTGGGAGAACACAAGATCCCGAGGCCCCAGAATCCTGGGGCTGGGATCCTGTTCCATCCCAGACTCCCTGTGTGACCCTGAGCAAGTAACTTAACCTCTCTGTGCCTCAATTTTCTTATGTGCGAGATGGGATAACAATACTTGCCTCGTAAGAGTACTATGAGGACCAAACGAGATATTTACAAAGCACAGAGAATGGTGCCTGGCACTGCAAGTGCTCTAAGCATTTGCTAATCAAATACAAGCACATGTCCACCTCTCCAGTTTTGATATGTGCACCGTCTCCCTGGCTCCTTTCTGCGGCTCAAACAAGGTTCCTCAGAGAGGTTCTCCCCCAGCACCGCTCAGGGGGACTCCCGCTGGGTCCCGTGGTTCTCTTCCGGAGTGGCCCTGCGCTCAACTTGAAATTGCAGGTTTTATCCTCCTCTGCTGAAACGCCTGGGTCTGTCTCCTTTGCTGCTCACAAAACCTTACACATTCGAGCGCCCAGTAAGTAAGATGTTGAATGAATGAATGAATGAAAGGTGAGCTCACTGCCCTTTCCTCCTGCCCTCCTCTCTTCCCAGAGCATCGCGGGGCCGGCCACTGCTCCCGGGTCAATCCAGGTGGCGCCTCTCCAGCCCTGGCCCCTCCGCGAGGTTCCCGCAGTGCTGGCCTGCATCCTCTCCCATGGGCTTCCCCCTCATTCGGCTTTCAGTGTGTAGCAGCGTGTGAATGAGATGTGAACAACTTCCGGTTTCCGTCCTCCTTCTGCAGCCACAAAGCACCTCAGCGGAAGGATGGACGGACATCCTGGGACAGCTCCTGCCCATTCAGGACATTTTGCTCAGGAAACAGTCAGTGGGGGGATGGGGGCGCCCACTGGGGCGGGGAGGCTAGGTGGTCCCTAATCCCTACCACCTTCCTCACCCACTCCTAACTGGGGCTTCGAGGCGCGTGGGGTCTCTCCCAGAAGCTTGAGGCAGGCAGGGCTGATGTGCAGGGGGCTCAGGTCCGAACACCTGGACCCACCCTGGGCTCTGTGCTGACTCTGAAACCTCAGCCACGCTGCACCCATGCTGCAGCTGGCCTGGCCTGCCTGGCCGGGGCTTTGGCGAGCAGTGGGTCCCCTACGTGGAGTGGACAGGCTACCAGTCACTAGGTATCCATTAATTTGCTGTCCAGCAGTTAGATGTGACGTATCACCAGCCCAAACTTAAGAGTGCTTTGGCCAACTGCCGAAGGGTATTAATCGAGACACAAGTAGGGGCCGGGATGGACCATCAGAGGAGGGCTGACCCCTGGGCTGGCCTGCACACAGCACTTTACAGTTTACAGAGCGCTCAGATTGCTTTATCCTTCCCTATCCTCGTCCTCACATCCTTCCTTAGCGTCTACATTTCCTGCTGTAATTAGCTGAGACTTTTGACATCAGACCAAAATAACAAGAGCTACAGTAACAACACGTTCTCCTACAAGTTGAGACGAAAGCTAAAGGAGGGAGCACGCCTGTCTCCCGGGCCTCCCACACTTGCTGGGACCCAGCAGGCTCTGCCCTGCCCGCAAGCAGATCCCAACCCACCCCCCGCACCCTCCGCATCCAGAGGGGACCTACTGTGGATCGAAAACGCCCGGCGTCTTCCACCAGATCGATCTGTGCCACGGTCAGCACAGAACCGGGAGGCCCCCGAGGGTGGGAGCCTGTCCCCTCCCAGGTCTCCCCAGCCGGCGGCTCCGGGAAGGAGCCACATTCATATGGTAATTTCTGCCTGAGAACTGGTGAGAAGCAGAGGTCCCTCCAGCTGCCGGGCGGGGAGGGCCCAGAGGAGGAGGGAGGGAGCCCGGCCGCTCCGCCGCCTTCCTGAGACCCGAGACCGCCTTCCCGAGACTCGAGACCGCGCCAGTGGGCCCTCCCCGGCGCGCTCCCGGGCTGCGAAGCTGAGAGTGGACACAGCGGGCGCCCAGACGTGTGCAGGGGTGGGCCTTTCCCGGCTGCACTTGTGCGGTGGTTTAAAAAGACAACCGACATGCATTCTCTCTACGGCTTACCTTTTCTGCGTGTGATGTACAGAACATCAGAAACGCTGTAGCATGTAGCTAGCTCCTGCAGATCTGGGAGAACCGCGGCCACCCTCACCCCCTCCTTGGATCCCAGCTGCAGCCCCCCTCTGGGGGAGGGTACGCCAAACCCACCCACTCCTTCCATCGACCCACTTCCTCTCACACTACGACTAGCTCACTGCTGCATGCTTCCCTGTCTCCCTGGAAGAGGACACACAAGCCTTCCATTTCCCCTTTCTGCCTTGTTCTGGGCCCCACGCAGGCAAAGGAAACTAGAAGTCAGCGACAGG
>NW_020174923.1:8573362-8580230 GCF_003031525.2 Neophocaena asiaeorientalis asiaeorientalis | reverse complement strand
CCAATTCATCCATGCATTGATTCCACGTCGATTCATCCTGTTCCACAGATCTTGGCTCCGGACTCAACAGTGAAAACAAAAGAACCCCCAGCAAATTTGCACAGACACACAGATTCGAGACATGAGATGCTCACAGCCACTGGGGGTGGGGCCCGAGGGACCAACAGGGCACCCCCAACTCAGTGCTGGTGAGCCAAGCTTTCCCAAGTGACCCCAAGAGAAATGAAAACACACGTCCGCACCCAAACCTGGACACCCATGCTCACTGCAGCGTGATTCAAAAGAGCTACAAAGTGGATACAGCCCACATGCCCATCAATTGATATAAAATGGAATACTATTCAGTCAGAAATAGAAGTGGGACATGGACATGTTTACATATGGATGAACCTTGAAAACATGACACTAAGTGAAAGACGCCAGACAGAAAAGGCCACCTACTATACGATTCCACTTATATAAAATACCTAGAATAGGCAAATTCATGGAGACAGAAAGCAGATTCGTGGTTGCCAGGGGCTGGGAGCAGGGAATTGGGAATGGAAAGCTACTGCTAATGGATCTCTTCGAGGGGTGATAAAAATATTCTGGAATTAGTGGTGACGGTTGCCTAACTTTGTGAATATACAAAAACCACTGAATTGTACACTTTAAAAGAGTGAATTTTCTGGAAAGTGAATTCTTTCTCAATAAAGCTATTATCAACAACAAGGCTGATGGCTGAGCTCCCCAGGGAATCAGAGCAGGGACTGTGTCCTCTGGTCCACGGCCAGCCCCCAGCACTGACCCAGCATCTGGCCTGCGAGGCGCCCCGCCCCCTTACAATTCCACAGCCCAGGTGACTTCGGTGACTTCTATACCTGCCCAGCCTGCTCCTCAAACCACCAGTGCTCATAAGGACGTGAATTTTTAAAAAGGGCCCTCGATGTCAATGGGCTGGAACCTGTCAAGTCACAGAATGACCCGGGAGCAGGCCCCTTTTACAGACGGAAGCCGTAAATCTCACCCTGAAAGGAGGGGGAAGTGGAGATAAAAACACAGCCCGTAAGCAATCAGAAAGGTTGAACTTGGCTCATCCTGAATCCCTGGGCAGGAGGGACAAGAGGGGAAAACCTCTGCTTCCCAAGACACCCACTCAGACCCCTTCCACATACCTGAACCAGCGGGGGGCAGTGGCCCCCCGGCAGCAGGACTCAGGCCCGGCACCCACCTGCGGCCCGGCCCGACCGGTCAGGGGCTGAGTCTGGTCAGCACCTTCAGCGCAGGCCCGGAGGAAATGATGGGGGGAGCCAGAGCTGCTGGGGGGGCCGCTGCCGGATTTCCTGGGCCCTCTTGGTAGGACCCACCCCAAATCTGCTGGAAGCCCAAGTCCTCTCCCTCCCCTTCCCAAACCCTAAGGATGCCAAACAAGCCACAACTAGAGAGAATTCAGTTCAGTCCCACTTTTACAGGGTTGTTAGCACAGGCCGCAGAGGGAGACAGGCCTCTGCGTTGCTCAAAAGCAACTTTAATTATAACTTTCGCACTCGGGTCTCTGGGTGCCCCGTGGTGTGAATCAGCTCTTTACTCCCCAGCCGTCGTCGGAGGGCCCCACGAGGAGCCAGCTCAGGGGGCACCCACGGAGGGGGGTTTACCTCCCCTCCACCCACCCCACAAAACCGGAGGACCAACCCCCCCCATCCCCAGCTCACGTCTCCCCACAACCCGACGAACTGGCAGCAGGCTGAATGCAGAAACTGAGGTGCACACAGAGGTCTCCTGTCCTTCCCTCCGTGGCCCACGGGGGACCTGGCGCCCAAGCACAGTGGCACCTCTTCCGCTCAGGACTGTTGAGCAGGTGCCCCCAAAAGCACTGGTGGATGAACGCACGAGGGAGTGAAGGAGTGAATGGGGACAGAGGTGGCTGCTGGCGCATGGTGGAGGGGGGTCCCAGGAGCCTCGGGGAGATGGGACCAGGCCATCCAGTTTCACAGCGAGCCCTGGAGGAGGCTGGGGAGACAGGCAAGACTTTGGAAAGATGGAAAAGGCACTTTGTGTCAGGCAAGCAGGAGGCGGGCATCTGCTGAGCGGGTGCCGTGCCGGGGTGGCCCTGCCGGAGGTGAGCAGAAGCCGCCACATCGGCCCTCCCCCCGCTGCCACCTGGACACGCAGCCCCACACTCCCCGGGTCCCCTCCTCTGCCCCGACCGCGCTCCTCACTAGCACTCCAGCCCCAGAGGGTGGCCGTGGAGGCGGGGTGGACGGCAAGCGGCCAGAGACGACGGAAAGGCCCCTTCCCACCTGCCCTCAGCACCTCCCAGGCAGCAGGTGACACAGTGGAGATCCTTCTGTTTTCCCACTTTTTAAAACAGCTACACTTAAACCAAGGGCAAACAAAAGCCTCGTAAAACGTGTTCTTTTTCCCACGAGGAAAAGTCTGGGAGGATGACATTTTGTCGTGGACACGTCCCGACCTACCGTTCGCCTCGGCCTTGGTCCCCACCTCCGTCACGTGGGGAGGGAGGGAGGGAGGCAGCTCCAGCAGTTGGTGACAAAGGTCGCTTCAATGAAACTCCTCGACATTAAGACTGGGGGCCCCGGGCACCTGGCCAGACAGCGCTGGTTGTGGGGTTTGGGGCCTGGCAGGCTGACTGCAAAGCCACTGGGGTGACCAGAGTGACATCAGCAGAGCGTGCGGTTTGCAAAGTGGCCGCAGTGCCTCTGCTCCGTGCCCTCCGTCACCGCAGGGCCGGGGGCAGATAAGTGAAGCCAATAGGTGGTGCATTGCCCACCTGCTCCCCCATGGGGTCTGTGACACCCGCTCCGCCCTCTGCACCCCCTGCCCACCCTTGGCCCCCACCGACCCCCAAGCTACAGTCAACAACGATTCTCCCTCTGACTCAATGGGGCCACTATCCAGTGGCCGTTTGTCTCCGGGGCCCACAACTGACCCCCAGCAACGGGCGGCTCTTCCTCTGTCCCTGGCAGACAAGGAACAGAAGACTGGGATCCTGTCCTCACTCCCCTACGGCTCCCCCAGCACCAGAGCATGGGGGCAAGCCTGGGGTCATCTGGTCCAGTCCCCTGCCCCAGGAGAATGTATTCAAATCATGGAGGAAATGCTGCTCTTTGGTCCTTTATCTTTAAAAAAAAAAAAAGCCTCCAAGGAGAGCTTGTATGAAGAGAGCAAAACAAATGTCTGTTCTTATAAGGCCCTCTCGAGCTTGTCTCACAGAAACCACAAGAGTATCTGGACAAAAGATGAAACGCTGCAACCACGCGGTGCGTGCATCTATTCCGACAGCAACCGAGCAAGCACCTGGGGCGTCCAGGCCGCCACAAAGACCAAGAAAACACAACCCAAGTGCACAGTCCAGGGAAAGACACACGGACAGGACGCGGACGTCCCCACCTGGTGTGGGATGTCCTCCACGCAGGAGGGAAACTCACTTTCCTGCTCCCAGGAAAGGAAAACCTTATCTGCTGTCAGAGCCCGGTGACAGGCCTGGTGACAGGCCTGGGAGATAAGATAAGCGATAAGGATCTGGGAGGCTGGAGGAGGTACGGGCACATTCCACCAGGGACACCAGCAAGGGCGCTCTTCCAATGCCATGGGAGTGACTGCCTCACTGGGCACTCAGTGCCTGGCACTCACAGAGCAGGACAGGGGCTGGCATCCCCTCTGGGGGACATGGCCCCAGAAGGGGGTGCTGCACACCAGGCGCAAAGGAACAGAGGGCGGGGCACCCCGGCGGCTGGTGGACCTCCTTCCCTGTGGGGGTCAGCGTCGGTGACTGAACCCCAACCCGGAGCTTCCGAGGGCGGCCTGGGTGCTCAGGAGCTGACCTTTCACCCCACTCCCAGCTTCAGGAGAGCGACAAGAGATTTGGTGTTTCTGCTATGATCCGCCTACCAAACCCAGATTAAAGGGTTTAAAAATCGTATTTAAGCTGGAACGGCCTCCCTCCAAACCAAGGCCCAGCCCCGCACCCCAGAAGGGTGGGTGGGGTGAAGCTGCTCCCACGAGCTGATTATTAACTCTGCTCTGAAGGTGGACCGGTGAGTCCAGATGAGGACAAGTGGCCACACAGGCCCCTGCAGAGTTGGAATCAAAGCTCCGTGGGCCTCTCGGGATTCAGCCCTTCTCCACAGGACACAGATAAAAAGAGAAGAGAGTGACAGGCTTGAACCCCACCCATCCACCCACGCCCAGGGTGAGATGTTCCACCCGCCACCTCTGCCAGCCCCAAAGAGGGCTCCTGGTGAGCCCGCTGGGAGGTGGGCAGCTGGAGGGCTCGCCAGGTGGGGCAAGGCGCCCTCCCGGCTGTGATTAGACCTGCACCGTCGCTGGGCCCCCAGCCTGCTCACCCAGCAAGCTCGCCCTCGGAGCTGGCTGTGCCCGGCTGCCACCTCAGGAGCGCTCCTGGGAAGGCGTCAGAAGGCTCCACTGAGCTTCTGAGAACAGGTCCCTACCTGTCCCAGGAGCCAGGCTGGCACGCAGTGAACAAATCAAAGCCCGGTGCTGGAAGGCAGAAGTCTGGGAAGAGTCCCGGCCAAGGGCTATGAGTTCTGCTGGAGTCATCTTCCCCGAGACTCCCCTCCTGTGGGGAGCTGGGCCACCGGGATCTCAGCACCAGGCCACATCCAACCCCGCAACTTTCTGAAGCCCAGGGGTATCAGTGGTCTAAACCAAGGCTGGGGAGAGGAGGGCTGAAGAGAGGGATGGGTGGGAACAGCAGGTGTAGAAGGCCACTGCAGAGGACCCTGGCCAGGGACTTGGGGTGGCCAGCAAGCGTCTGTCCTCACCCTCACATGCTAAAATAAAAGTCCTCCTTCCTACACACCTGGCCAACGGGAAAGTGAGGGAGCCCAGAGCCGCTGGCGGTATGGGAAAGCCAGCCCAAGAGTGAACCATGCAGGGGGTGACAGGCTTCCTAAAACAGCCTAGAGACCTTTGACACGGTAGGAAGCTGGCACTGCTCCAGGCTGGTGGGGGTCTCTCCTTCTGCCGAATGCATCTCAGCCCCTAGGAAACCTCTTTCCTGCGAAGCTGCCCTATCTGACCAGAGCAGCTCAGGCTGGTGGTGACACAACAGGAAGTGGGGCGGGCACGGTGGCCCGGGGGATCAGGGAGGGGGTGGGGAGGCAAGGCGCCCTAGGGACCCTGGTTACCCTAACGGGTTCAGGGCTTCTGGGGTGAAAGCCCTTGTGAACCCCATCCTGGAGGCCTGGGGCAGTGGGCCCGGCACTCAGGGGGTGACCCCACGGGCCCCACAAGGCTTGGGGTTGGTGGGACCCAATGACAGCACTGGCTGTGTTCTGCCTTTTGACTTCCCCCTTCCCATCAGAACAGGGCTGTGTCTCCTCCATCTCAGAATGCCCGGGGCCCTGATCCTCCCCACGCGCCAGCTGAACCGGACAGCATCCCGATCACAGTGCCGGCCACGAGGTGCGGAGTCTGGCGGAAATGCAGACACAAACCAGTAGACCCAACAGTACCGCAGGTGCCACAACCCGGAAATGATGGGGGCAGCAGGGACGCCCAGGAGGGGTGGACGAGGGTCAGCGACCAACGCAGGTCCCCCGAGACGGGCGTAAAGAGAGGTCAGCCACAGAAGTGGCCCCCTTCCCCAGCCATGTCTTCACCCAGAAGGGACCCAAGGGGAGAGAGGTGGGAATCCCCCCTTTCCAAAGAGGCGTCATGTGGATGCTGGCTCCCCACCCCCAGATGGTTAAAAACTTGTTCTTTCTATTTCCTGAAAAGGAGCCCCCAGGTTGCCAAAGAGAAATGACATTTGTGTAAACACCCATGGAGGCCCTAGTTTCAAGGCAAAACAACAATGAATGAAGGGCGGGGAAAGCACACACAATTATGAGGACACGGGGCCTTTTTCTCCCTCCTTCCCAACAGGTTTTTCCATGCGGGATCCAAACGGAATCCCAACGAGGGTGCTGTCCCCACGGGCCAGAAACCCGCTGTATGGACCAGAAACCCGCTGTATGGACCTCTGCCGGGCAGCACACTTTTCTCCAGGAAAGGAATTTCAAACGTCTCTTTGGTGGGCAGAGATGCTTCCCCAAACCTCGGACAAAAATGCCAGCAGATTTCACAGCAGAAGAAGAGGAGGAAGACAAGGACGAAGGGCAGCAGCCTGGAAGCTGAGTCAACACCCAGGGGACATTTGGGATGAAGTTTCAGAGCAGATGGCACTGCCTGTGAAGCACCTCGGCCCTCCAGCTTTGGTGCCTAGGGTGACGTGCCGGGCTGGCTGTGGGATTTGAGTCTGGGGGTTCTCCCAACTTCTTGGCTGGGCCGGAAAGCCCCTCGGAAGGCACGTCCCCGAAAAGCCGCTTCCTCACCCCTGCTCCTCAGCACGGCGTGACGACGTGGTGGACGCCCTCGCTCCATCCTCCAGCAAAGCACTCGCATTCCAGCCCCCCGCACCGCCACCCCTCCACCGCCCCCCGGCCCGCTCCCAGGAACATTGCCCACATCCCAAACACCTCCCAGGAATCCAGACACGCTGCGGCAGAAACTCCCCAGATCGCAATGCCGGCCGCAAGATCTCTGATTCCGGCATTTCTAGCATCTGTTGAAACTAATCTCCAGCAGGTCCTCGGAGCCGCCTACCCCTAACGGCTGACCATCTGGACGGGACGATTTTAAGAGGCAGCGGTGGCCAATCCGCAGATCTTCCCAGCCCTCCTGGAAGTCAGGGAAGCTCCTTGCGAAAGGGAAATGGGCTCCAAGAAACTCCTGGCCGAGAAGGACTTAACCACTCGGGTAGCTGGCCAAATATTTACAGAGACACGGCTGTGGCACACAAAGCCCTTCTCTTCTGCTGCGCGCCCGAAAATCTGGGCCCCGAGTGAAGACCGAGATCCCACCG
>NW_020174923.1:8548749-8573344 GCF_003031525.2 Neophocaena asiaeorientalis asiaeorientalis | reverse complement strand
TGGGGGGGCTGGACCCGGGGGCCCCCGGGGGGGCGCTGCTCCCGCCCGGCCCTCGAGGGGGCTGCCGGGCAGCCGGACCACCTGAGGGGCCCCTGCAAGCGGTGCGAGGCTGGAGGGAACAAAGGGAGCGAGGACTCACCCAGCAGCTGAGTCGGGCTGCGCTGGCCGCCTGAGAGCGCGGCCCGCCCACCGGGTCACATGGCTCGGAGCCGAGCAGAGGATCAAAGAGGCTTTGTGGCCGAGGAACAAGGAGCCTCCCAGAGCGCGGGCCCGAGGTAGGGAGGGACCGCGACGGCCTCCCTGCGGAGGGGGCAGGGCGAGGGGCTGCCGAGGGAGGGGGGGGGCAGGCGGAGAGAAGGGGCGCCCCCGGCAATCACCCCCGCCCCGGGTGCCTAGGAAATGCCAAGGAGCCCAGTTCCCAAGCCAGCCTGAGTCACCCCCAAAGGGAGTGACATGGCCCCCGGGGAAGGAGTCCGGGAAAGAGAGAAAAGGAAAGAGGCTCACCTGGCCAGCCAGCCAGGCTGCCCTGCTTTCCCAGCCCGTCCGTTCAGGGCGATGCCAAGAATCTGACGCTGCCCACAAGCACCCTCTCTCCCCGCCGTCCCGCCCTCGCTCCCTCTTTGCCAGGTGCACCCCCCCACCTGGTCCTGACCCCGAGCAGCTCGGATGACAGGCCGCCCTCCCCAGGAGGTCCAGGCTTCCTGGCAGCTGCGGGTGGGAGCACAGCCAGCCCTGCTGTGTGTGTGGAGGTGGCAATGACCCCGGGAGGGAGAAGAGAGGAGCGGGCAGGGGCTGGGGAGGCAGAGGTGGTGGCCAGCTCACCCAGAGCTCTTTCTTCTTCCTGGAGCCTCGGAACTCCGATTCCGATCCGGCTCCTGCCTCTCCAGCCCCTAAGGGCCTGGGAATGAATGAAGGAGTCTCCTCCCCTCTCCCCTCCCTGCAAGCCCCTGGGAAGTGCCGAGACCCCCTCAGGGGATGGGCTGGGTGGTCCCCAGAGGAGGGAGCTTGGGATCGACCCTGTTGGGCCTGGACACTGGGATCTGCCAGATCCATCCTGTGTCACGACCTCTGACCCCGAGGGAGTGAGTCACTCCCAGGCACAGGCGGGGCCGACTACGCTCAGGCCGACTCCCACAGGAGGAGAGAGCTGCTGGGGGCCGGTGTGGGGGTCTTCCCGGGCCAGGGAGTGGTTATTTCAAGTGCACAAGAGCCTGAGTGACACCTGGAAAGGCTGTCTTCGGGCCAGTGACACCAGCCAGTCCATCCTCCTGCCTCCGGGATAAAGACCTCCAACCCGGCCCTCGTGGGCCAGGCCACACCCAGGGTTTCCCTTCCCAGATGCCCCTGCGTGGTGGGTGGGTAAGGCCCCAGGGCACCCGCCCCACCAGTCACATGGGCGGGCTGACCACGTCCACCACCATGTCCCTCAGCAGCCAGCTCTCCCCAGCAGCGGCCACTCCCACCCCTGACAGCCAACTTGCTCCCCGGTGGCCTCCGAGGTCTTGGGGTTTGTCACAAAGGCTTCAGGGGGCTGTGTCCCACACTCTTCCACACCCCCATGCGGAGTGGCCATGGAGAGCTGCTGCCATGGGTCTCCAGGCACTTGGCCAGAGCCGGGGGAGTGTCCGCGGGAGGGACTGCATGTCCGGAGCCCTCTTTCGCATCTCAGTGGGCACCTCGGTGGGCGGGAGGCCGTGGTGGATCCGAGGCATGGGCCTCAGAGTCAAAACGAGATGGAGGCCCCTTCACTCGAACTAGTTTTGGCCCACTACTCAACAGCTGCTGGCCTGGACCTTCCCCATCTGTAAAATGGGTGTAATCAACTCCAGCTGCAAGAATTAAAGTGAGATGTGTGTCCAGAAACAGGAAGGGCAGCCACTCAAAAAATACAATTCCCTTTCCTCCAAGGAGGTGACTTCCTAGGCAGAGAGTGGGGAAGGCCCAGCCCCTCCTGACACCCCTGCCCACTTGGCTGGGCCCTCATCACTGGGCCCTAAAAAGCAGCTCCAGGAACCAGCACAAAGGAGGCCAGGCCAGGTGTCAGGGTTAACTAACACAGAGCCCCGGCAGACTCCTTGCCCCCCAGCGCTCACCTTGGAGCCTCCTCATCTCTGGCCTCACTCTGGCCCCAGAACCCACTCCCAGGGCCCACCACCCCTTCCTGGGCACCAACCAGCTGCTCTCCAAGCCCAGCCCTCGCCCTGCCCGCCGTCTCCCCCAACCCCCAGATCTCTGGCCCAGGAGGCGGCCTGGGTGCTTTGTATATGTGACAAGCTCCTCTTGTACCTTCCCCTCACTTGTCACTGACAGCGGCCCCCAGAGTACAGGAGAGGGAATCCCTGCGCCTGGCAAGCCCCCCAGTCCAGGGGCTTTTCCAACACAGCGCATCTGCCCCCCGGAACCGCTCAGAGCCCACTGCCGCTCAGCACACACGCGGCATCTAGAGAGAGCAACCCGACGCCTGCGCAGCTGCCCATCCAACCCTCTGGCGGAAATGGAAGGCCGTCCACAGACGGGCCAGCCACATACATAATTTTAAAGGTTCTAGTAGCCACAGTAAAAAAGTAAGAAGAAACAGGTGACGTTAATTTCAAAGCATTTTACTTAACCTAAAGAGCTAAAATATTATCAACCCAACATGTAATCAACATAAAAACTTTTGAGATATTTACATTCCTTTTTCTTTCCGTACCAAAATCTAGCGTGCATTTTATACTTACAGCACCTCTCGATTTGGACTGGTCACATCTCAAGTGGTCAGTAGCCACATGTCCTGGACAGTACAGCTCTCAGTACCCTCAATTTCATCCTGAGATGACACCAGATCCTTGGAGAGCCGTTTATCTGCATCATTTTTAGCACCGTGTATGCAGCCACGCGGGAGGTGGTACAGGACACAGAGAGGCATCTACTGTGAGACACTGTTGAGGCCACTGATCCCTACATCACAGCGTCCCCTTTCTGGGAACATATGGGGACATTACTCTCAGATTCGACCATCAGAAAGAACAGAGCTTCTCCTAAGCAATCACTTTGCCAGATGTGTGCTAAGCATCCGTCAGACGGTTCCAAAGATGTCCGTTCCTGCGACTGCCAACCCCCGCCCCACCCTTTCCAGGGTTCCCTCACTTACCTGGCTCACAGGTGCTCAGGCCAGGATGCACCCCTGACTCAAAAAGCAGCGGCTCACGAGTGAGCTGGGCTGTTGGAACTTCCCCGGGAGCATGGAGCCAGGAACCCTTCCAGACACCCGAGCTACTGCAACTTGTGCTCCTCTGTGCACAGGTATCTAGGCACCGGCCTCCCCGAAGTACCTCAATATGCTTCTTTTTATTGACTTCAAAGTCACACAGAATTACAGTGATTAAAAAACAATCTGTAGGGCTTCCCTGGTGGCGCAGTGGTTGAGAGTCCGCCTGCCGATGCTAGGGGACGCGGGTGGTCCGGGAAGATCCCACATGCCGCGGAGTGGCTGGGCCCGTGAGCCATGGCCGCTGAGCCTGTGCGTCCGGAGCCTGTGGCCCGCAACGGGAGAGGCCACAACAGTGAGAGGCCCGCGTACCGCAAAAACAATCTATAGAGACAGAAAGCAGTGGTTGCCAAGGTGGGGGCAGGCGTCGGCTGGGGAGTGACTGCTTCGTGGATATGGGGTTTCCTTTTGAGGTGATGAAAATGTTCTGGAACTCGGTAGTGGTGATGGTTGCACAACAATGTGAATATGTTCACGGCAGATTAAAGAGAAGAGAATTTAACGTGTCCTTTTTTCACTTGAGCCAGTTTCTTCTCCCGTTTTAGACCTTAAAACCAGAAGGGCCCTGAGACAATTCAGGAGCCCTGGGGGGTGCTGAATCATGCCCCCTCTTCCTGGAACCCGTGAATGTTACCTTACATGGCAGGACGGACGCTGCAGAGGTGACGAAGGATTGTGAGATGCAGAAATTACCCCGATTATCTGGGTGGGCCCCAAACATAATCACGAGGGTCCTCATGAGAGGGATACAGAGGGAAAACAAGAATATAGAGAAGATAACCGGCTGATGCTGGAGGCAGAGTGGAGTGATGTGGCCACAAGCCAAGCAGTGCCGGCAGCCACCAGCAGCTGGAGGAAGTGAGGACAGACTCTCCCCTGGCATCTCCAGATGGGACCAGCCCTGCTGACACCTTGACTTAGCCCAGTGACCCTGATTTCAGACTTCTGACCTCCAGGACTGCCAGAGAATAAATCCTATTGTTTTAAGCCACTGAGCGTGTGGTAATTTGTTATAGCAGCCACAGGAAACTCATACGGCCCTGCAGTCTGGAACTCGACCCGTATATATACGTTAGGATGAAGAAGCAAACACTCAGAGCTGGAGGGAACTTGCTCCAGGCCATGCATCCATGAGCGGGACCCTTCCCAGACCCGATGGGGTGTAAGTCAGGTTTTGGGGGAGGGAGTTGGACTCACCCCCACAAAACTAAGGAAGCTCCCCTCGCTGGGCACCAGCTGACGTGCAGTGGAGGGGGGGGGTCCCATGGTGTCCCGGACAAGGATGCTGTGGGCCGTTTCCACCTGCCCATGAGCAGAGCCCACCATCCCCCCTGGGGAACCCCCAACAGAAAGGTCGCCGGGGGCGGCAGCACTGATCAGCTGTCCTGCAGCAGGATCCTACTCTGGAAGCCACACAGGGGTAGTCGGGGCTCCCACCTGCAGCTGGGCCAACTGGGTGAAGAGCACAGCAGCCTCTGCGGGAGTCACCCACCCTGCAGGACAGGGGCGCTCATGTGATGCCCGAGACGGTTGCTCTAGCCTGCAGCAGCAGCGGAAGGGGAGGAAGTGGTTACACAGCATCCTCCCTCCCTGTCTCATGCACACTTACACTCACGCACACACACATGCACACACATACCGCCCCCCCCACCCCAGCTCCCAGGTCCCGAACGTTCCTCCTGCCAAGCCCAAAGCCCGAGCACGAAGCTCAGCCCACCTGCCGACTCTCTTCCCACCCACCCCGGTTTTTTTTGTGGGGGGGTGGGGAGCCCCCGCCTAGAGGCAGGCAGACCTCAGAGAGGTGCTGGCACACACACACAAGCCCCGACCGTCCCTGGGGGTAACCCCCAAAACCCCAGAGCGAAGGCCCAGGCGTGCATGGGGGAGCGAGGGGCCCTACCGCACAGCTTCTCTCTGCAGCAGAGTAATGCTTGCAGGGGCTGTCACATTGCGTTGACATCTTTCTTTTTTCCAGTTCCTTCTCAACTTGACCTAGGAGAACGTTCAGGCTGCCCCTCATCTCAAAAATAAGGCCAGCCCCCTTCCTTTGGCCCAGCTCCCTCCTCCACTGTAGGCTTGCTTTCTTCCTCTCTGAACAATCCAACCTCTTAACAGTTGGTCTACACCGCGGCTTCCACCCTCCCACCACCCACTCACTTCTTAACGTTTGCTATCTGGCTTCTGCCCATTTCACCATTAAAACCGACCTCTTGAAACAATCCTCATGGCCAGCCTCCAGTTCCTCCGTCCCATCTGACCTCAGAGGCAGCCCGTGGTGTGCACTAAGCACCCCTCCTAGAAGGGCACTTCTCCGGGCGACCTTCCTCTCTCATCTCCCAAGGCAGGGGTTTAGACAGCACATGGGGGTCTCCTCTGAGATGGGAGGAGAGGAGAGGCCGGCCTTACTTCCATCACCAGCTTCAGCCACGACACCCAGACTGCCGCCGCCTCTGGCCCTGACCACCTTCCCGCCAGCCACATCTCCAAACATACTGTGTTCTAAGGACCCTATGCCCTTCATTCAGGCCCTGTAGTCTCCCAAACCCCAACTAAAATCCCCTGTTAGAAGTCACCACTTCCAGGAAGCCCTCCGGATGTTTCTCCATCAGATGTGACCACCCCCGCCCCCTTTTGTGTTTCCCACCCCACATCTTGACCCGGAGCACTTGCCTGGCTGACTTACCTCCTCCTGGGTTCCTAAGTAGTGGCCCCATAAATGTTTGTGGAACTCAGCGGCAGGAAGGCCCCATTTCCTCCTTTGTAAGAAGTGCTTCTCCCACCCCCACTGTCAGGCTGCACCTTCCCCTCGCAGGCACCTTTAATACACATTTCTTTTTCCTCTTGAAAAGCTATCATTAAATCAACAATGTGTCAGAAATTATTTGATGATATCTTAACTCTGGTTGGCAGCCAACTCTGTTATGCTGGTGTGAAGGATACTTTGTAGCTGAGCAGTAGCCCCCGGCACATTTCCAACCCCACCACCCCATCCTCCTTCCAGAATTCTGAACACCCAGCAACAAAACAATCAGATCCTGCACTGATTTCAAACAGAAACCAAGGACATCTATCGCATCACGGGTGTCTGACCCTGAAGGCTTTCTCCAGGGTGTCAGGAGGGAGGACAGCCAGGCGGGGGCGCTCCAGGCCGCCATTACGTGTGACACTCTGGACCTCCTTACCCTTCACAGAAATAAGGACCTTTAAAAATAAAGGTCCTTATTTCTGTGAAGGCTAAAAGCTTTAGCAGCTAAGATGGTAAATTTTTGAGTCAAACAATACATGGTTTAGTATTTAGAAGCGGGGGACTGAGGTTCTACCGGGGGGTAGGGGATAAGCAAACAGAAAGGGCAGGGTATTTGCTTGGCCTCTGAAAAGAGGTTCTCAAGCCTGGTGGCACACTACCATTCCAAGGGGAGCTTTTAGGAAATACAGATGCCCGGACCCCACCCCAGTGATTCTGATTTAACTCATCTAGGGGTTGGTAATTTTGAAAAGATTTCTTAGGGACTCCAATGAGTAGCCTAGGTTGAGAACTACCGTTAAGACTGACAGACACATACACAGCCCTGAGATTTGGTGAGATCTTGACAACATTTTAGAGCTGGGTGTGCCCAAGAGACACACGGGCAGGGGGGGCGGTGAGTGGGATGGGAGTGGGAGGGTCAACAGTTCCCGCAGTGGCGGGGGCGGGGGCCGGGCCAGAGGCGCCCCAGCCAATTCAGTGCACAAGGCTTGGCCTTTTTATTAAGGGTCTCCACACTGCCCACTGCCTGGCCGGCACCTGGAAGAGAACAAGAGAAGGACACCCAGAAAGGGGTCCAGGATACAGTACCGCGGCATACGATGTGGGAGAGAAGGCATTCGAGTTCCTTAAATCTTATCTGCCTAAAAGCAGAGCCTTCCAGAAGAATGCAATTGTCATCAATCCCCTCCCCTGAGCAACCCAGGGAAGACTGACTCTATCACAGCAGAGAAGTCTGCATACCACACCTACCAGATACTCTCACAAAACTACCCTATATCCCATCTCTCCTCCTAAGGGCCCATTTATCTTTCCAGAGTCCTTTGTTTTCCAGTAAGTGCTCTTCTCCCCCTCCCCTTCCCCTACTAAGAAGGTATGTATATAAGCCCCAAATTCTAACGCCCCTTTGAGTCACAGTTTCCTGTGGACTCCCTTATGTACATGCTTAAGTCTGTCGTTCCTCTTGCTAACAGTGGCTCTTGTCAGTTTAATCTGCACACCCCCAGAGACTGGATCTAAGAGGGTAGAGGAAAAGTTTTCCTTCCCCAACATTTACCCAAAAAAACCCTCTTCACTGCAGACTGGCACCTTCCCCACCCACAGCCAGCACTTTAGACCCGTTTCTCAAAGTCTGTTAAAGCAGGACAGCCTGCTCTGCCGGATGCTCCCATCCCCAAAGGTTTCCGCAGTCAAACAGACTTGGCGATCGCTACCCTCTACAGTCATTCTTTTGGATATTTACAAATACATTTCAATATATTTTTGAACTAAATTCTACAATGTGAGTTTTTTAAAAGTTCAAAGTCTCTAACTATTTCCCAAACTCATTGGACTGTGGAAACCCCCCTTGCCTCTCTAATGCGTATTAATGAGCCCGAAGAGAACACAGTTTGGGAAACCCTGGTTTAGACTTAAAAGCCCATCGGCTCTCTGCTCTTGCTCTAGGCCAGACATCGGACCAATCCAGCCTCTCTGCACACAGGTTAGGGAGGGGTGGGCGTGGAGAACATAAGTCCCAAAGAGGGGGAGGGTGGTAGCTTACCTGGGGCAGCCACAGGTCTTGGAATAAGATTTTTAAGTCCAAATTCCTAAATTACCAGGGGACACAAGAATGGTCGGAGCAGCATGGTTTATAAAGGCAAAAAAATATGAAAACCACCCAGATGTCCATCAAGGGGAGCACAGAAAGCTATAGTGTATCTGCCCGCTGACTACCATTTGGCAGAGAAAATGCACAGGCCAGAACTACAGGCACTGGTGCAGATGACCTCAACTCACAAATAGAGTAAGCTTCAGAAGGCTACTTACGGAACATGCTCCTGGTTATGTCATTTTGCAACGTGTAAAACAATGGCATACATTACTGAGAGAAACAGAGGTGCGTAGTAAAAGTTCTAAAGTAAACATGGGAACGATAAATAGATAAATACGGATGCAGGTCGTGTTTGGTGAGAGGAAGGAAACAGGACTGTCAAATGTTTGCTTCTCAGGCTAGACAGGTGTTCACTGAGACAGTGCCTGTGTTTTTTAAATGCAAGCCATTTTCGCAGGCACTGGGGAATCAAAGCCCTGAGCTTACCCATGGCTAACTGGCCAGGTGGCCCCGGAGACAAGGCGCCACCTCCCTGAGCCTCTATTTACCCAACTGAGACCCAGGGCAATGAACCCACCTGCTACTTGGCTGCTCATGAGGAGGGTGGCTCAAACTTCCTGCCCTCCCTTGTGGGGTTCTGGGGAGGGTGGTTTGAACTAACCATGTCAAAGTGCTTTGAAAACCACATGAAGCTTCTAACCAAGGGGAGCTGGCGACTCCAGGCCCGTTTTCATGACCTGGCAGAAAATGCCCCAGCCGAAGAGGCCTTGTTTTTCCCTCGGGGCGGAGGCCTGGGTGTCAGACGTGAGGGCTGAGGGCTTTTGCGGCTGCTTAGGGCGTTGATATGAGGTTTTGTGAGCCCCAGACCCACTTTTAACTGGGGTGCCTGGAACCCCTCTTCCCTTCAGCAAAGACCCTGGGGCAGGTAAAACCGCCCCTCATGGGAAACTAAGCAGCTTGTTTAATTGGGAATTGGGCCCAAACCAGCCCAGCCCAGCTCTTTCCTCTCCTTTCTCTCCTCCCAGAACTGGCAGCTCAGGAAATTCAAGGCTGTGAAACAGCAGGCACATGACCTCTGGCTGTTTACTCAGACAGGGGACACTGACCCTTCCCAGCTGGCTCCACAAACCTGGGCATCCCCTTATGCCAGACCCTCCCTGCCCAGGGGCCAGCAGTCCCATTTACGAGCACTCCAGGGCCTGCAGTCCAAGCCACCCAAGTTGCCATTTTATCCAGGAAACCCAGGCTTAGAGGTCAGAAGGATGGGTGTTCAAATCTGACTCCACCACCTATCAGCTGAGTGACTTTAGGTAAATTTCCTTATCTCTTGCGAGTGATTTTTCACATCTGTCGAAAGGGGGAAGGGGTTCTTCCCTCACCAGAATTCAAGGAAGATGAAAAGGAAAGAGACGGCACTGAGCCATCTAAGCCCAGTACAGATGGTACAGACTGGCGCTGAGCCTGGCACCCAAGCAGACGCTCCACAAAGATGCTTCCCTGCCTCTTCTTGGTACCTCCACAGGCGTGGGAGCAGGGAAGACAGCCTGCAGGAACGCAGTGTCTGCCAGCTCCCCAGCAGAAGCGCAGAGAAGAATCAGCAGAGACTACTGATGGACATGAAGAGTTTGGATTACCGATGAGTTTCATGTAACTGTGCTTTCAAAACCTTAATGGTGGATCCAAAAGATCTTCCGGGAAATTTCTCTTTTAAAAGTACATTTAAAAAAAAGGAACAAATCCTGCAAACATAAGATTCAGTGAAAGAAGCCAAAAATAAAAGTATACTGGGGTTTCCCTGGTGGCGCAGTGGTTAAGAGTCCGCCTGCCGATGCAGGGGACGCGGGTTCGTGCCCCGGTCCGGGAAGATCCCACATGCCGCGGAGCAGCTGGGCCCGTGAGCCATGGCCGCGGAGCCTGTGCGTCCGGAGCCTGTGCTCCGCAACGGGAGAGGCCACGGCGGTGAGAGGCCCGCATACCGCAAAAAAAAAAAAAGAAAAGGAAAAACAGGGATGGAAGCTGAATAACTGGATTTGAAGAAGTAAGAGGAAGGAGAAAGTGGAGTTGCAGAAGGAAAGTTACCCAACAGAAAAAAAAAAAAAAAAAAAAAAAAAAAGTATATACTGTATGGTAACATTTAGATAAAGTTCAGAACCAGGCAAAACTTTCACTGGTGATGGAACATTTCTGTCTCCTGATTGTGGCGGTGATTGCATGAACCTATGTATGTGATAGAATTTCCAAGAACCATACACCCGAAAAGGGGGGGGGGCGCCTGTAAAACCAGTGAAAAGTGAGCAGTGTGTAGCTGAGTTAACATTCTTGTACCACCGTCAGCTTCCTGGTTTTGATATGTACTGTGATATGTCATTAGGGGAGAAGCTGAAAAGGGTACACAGGAACTCTCTCCTATTACTTTTGCAGTTTCTGGTGAGTCTAAGATTATTTCAAAATAAAAAAATATTTTTTTACGTACACTCAAGGGAGCTCCCGACTAGTTGCTAAAGGGGATGCTGCCTGATTCATGAATCACGCAATAAAACCACTTCAATCTTTCACACACCCACAAAAGTATATTCCAAATGCGAAATGCCACACATATTTTATCATGATGTACCAGTTAGAAATGGGAATCGGATGATTTCACGACCTAACTGTTCATTCCTTCATCCCACGCACACGAGGTCAGGTATGGGGATGGGGCTGAGCCTCACAGAGGCCCTGCCCACTCAGATCCTGGCCTCAGGGGGAAGACACAAAGCAAGGAATCTGGCAACAATGAGCAAGGGCCACTGGCGCCTGAGAACGCTGCACTAAGGCTGTTCTTAGAGAATCCGAAAAGAGGCCCCACCGCTGTGGGAAAGCAGACCTTCCAGGCTGAGGGACCTGCAGGCAAAGGCCAGGCAGCAAAGCCTCGGGGAACCTCAGGGAAGCCGTTCAGGAAGCCAGGGGAGGTGTGAGCTGCAGAGGGGCAAGTGATGAGGCTGTAAAACTATCGCTAAGTGTCATCTGGGCTGTTTTTCCAGACCCCAGGAAAGGATGATCACAGCAGCCCTGACCCTCAGGGGGCAGAGATTTGCTCACCTGGGCCCTAAGCAGCTCAGAAAATGACTACTTCATGGCCAGAGACAGGAGACTAACTCTTGTAAGCTGCTGGCCACGGGTGCTGATGAGGAAAGGCGGGGCTTGCAGTCGGGCGGCACTTGCAGAGGAAGCCTGCCACCCCAGGCAGGACACCTGACACTTTCCCACGTGTTATCTCAGGCCACGGCCTCCAAGCCTGGGCATCCTCTGGTCCCTGGGGCTCCCAGGCTGCCAAGGCAGGGGCACCTGGAAGATGCTGCAGTAGCTGCTCCTCCAGCTGCCCGCACTGCCCCCCCCACCCCGGGCCAATCCGCTTTTCTCCCTGGACCCGCTAACCTTCCACCACCACCAGGCACGCCCTGGCCATGGAGGCTCACTTCTCTGGGCCTCAGTTTCCTCACTTGCAAATCAAGCAGATGAACCCTGGGGTCTCCTGCGGCTAAAGAATTCTAAGTCTGGGGGGGCGGGAAAAAGGCCACAAAAAGGAGGCAGGTGCACAAGCCCACACCCTTGCCCTTCATCTGTATAAAAGGGAAACAGTTTCACAACTGGCTTCTTTCCTGCCCTGCCTGGGGGAGCATCCCGTGCACTCCAGGGCTGGGAGCGTCTAGGGGAGCCCAGAATCTGCCAGGGCTCAGGATACAGAGGGAATTCCTCCTGAATCCTTCCAGAAGAGGATCACTGCTTCCTAACTGTATTCGCTTCCTGCTGCTGCTGTAACAAGTCACCACAGCGTGGTAACTCAGGACAACACAGGTTCCTCGTCTTACAGATCTGGGCGTCAGAAGTCCAACACAGGTTCACTGAGTTGAAACCAAACGCTGGTTCCCTCTGGAGGCTCCAGGGAAGAATCCGTTTCCCTGCCTGTTCCAGCTCCTAGAGGCCGCTGCATTCCTTAGCTCCTGGTCCTCCCAGCATCTTCACGGCCGGCGTGGCCAGTGGAATCTCTCCCACACCCCATCACTGATGCGGACTCGCTTCCCTCCTCCCTCCACTTCTAAGGACCCTTGGGATTACACTGGGTCTGTGTGGATTAGCTAGGATAATCTCTCTAGATTATCCTGGATAATCTCCCTATTTTAAGGCCAGCTGAGCAGCAGCCTTGATTCCCCTTTGCCTCGTGACCAGACATTGTCACACGTTCTGGGGATTAGGACACGGGCATCTTTAGGAATCATCATTCTGCCGACCCCACTAACCCAGGTCCTGAAAGGAGACGAAGGGGAGGATGCCCAGCAGGCTGCCTGCTTGTGTTCAAATCCTGGCCCCACCACTTAGTAGCTGAGCGACTCAGTTATGCACATCTGTAAAATGGGATAATGTACCTAAGAGGGGCCGGGGGCTGCAGAAGGTCCTCCCCAGAAATTCCATCCTCAGCTTGTGACCAATGATTCTTCCAGGACAATGCTGGGGTTCACCTGGGCTCTCCCAGCATGGTGCTTGGCCGCCCCAGAGGGTGACAGGCCACGGCCACAGCGATGGTGGCAGCTGGCTTGTCCGCAGTCTCCTCCCTCACCAGAACCACTGGAAGCTAGTGCAGTCCGCCTCCCTCGCTGGCTCCCTGGATGCCAAGCTCCTCCCACCTCACCCTCTCGAGCACAGAGAGCCCCCTTCCACCACCGGAGATAACTGGTCACAGTAAGACAGCCTCATGTCCAGCGAGATGAATTTGGAATCCCCGAGCCCAGGTCACTCCGGCTTTGTGGCAGAGAGGTCCCGGGGGTGTGGGGTGCAGGATGTGGGCGAGGCGTCAGTGCTCTGCTCCCGGGAACCAGGCCACTGGTTCCTGACAGCCCAAACCACACGCCTCACTTCTCTCCCATGCGTCTTACTTTCCAACCACTGCTGCATCAGGCGTCCACGCTGGACAGGCCGAGAGGCCCCACACCACAGCATCACAGTAGCTGCCACACGGGGAGGCATAGAGAGAGAGAGAGAGAGAGGGGTGCTGGGCTGTGTGGCCTTGGGGAAGTCACTCTGCCTCTCTGGGCCTCTCATTTCCTCCTCCATAAACTGCGGGATCGGGGCCAGGTGAATCCCATGAATTGCCTCCTGCATCCAGAGGACAGGGAACAGCTCACCAGTCCCTTCCAGCTTTGGTCTGGAAGACAAAGCTTCCAGAGCCCAGTGGCACCCCCCTCCCCCCACGTAGTGGCCCCCTGGCCTTTCCCCTGGTGTCCTCCCAACACCAGGACAGTCAGCCCTCCCTGCAGGGGCATCGGCTGCCTGCAGGTCCTCCCAGGACCTGGCCTGGCTGCCGGGAAGTGGCTTTTGCCCACGCCCGCCCCAGCCTCCACAGAGAAAGGCCAGTTCTGCCAAACAGGAGGCGGTAGGTGGCAGGGGCCAAAGGGGCCAAGCCATTCTCTTCCGCAGGGGCAGGAGGGAAGTGGAGGAAAGCAGGCACGTGATTCCAGCCTGCGGTTCTCAGGGGAAGGGCGAGCCGCAGCAAAGGGAAGCAGGGGCCCCGGAGCTCAGTTGTGGGGGAAGGGAAGGGATTCTGGCCTCACCCCCCACCCCCACCCCCTGGCTCGCACCCAGGGCCTCCGACTCCTGCAGGACCCTGCCCCCATCCTATCTCAGGGGAGAAAGCGAGGCTCTCTGCGTTGCCAAATTCCAGTAATGAATCCCACATTCATTCCTCTTTGCTTATTGGAAACCCTCCCTCCGCCTTCTGGGTTCGCTCTGAACAGCTGGTCTGCAGAAGTCGGTGGAACTGAATATGCAGGGTGGCTGGAGGTGCCTGAGCTGAGGAGCTAGCTCTCCTCGCATCCCCCGCCCACCCCTTCCTCTGAAGAGGCGGCCTCGCGGTTCCTGCCCTTTTCCTGGGAAAGCTGGAGAGGGATCCATTGTTAACTCTTTCACTTCCTGCGGGCATCCTCCCCATAGAGGCCAGCGGGGCAGGAAGGCAGCCAGGGCCGGTGGAAGCGTGGACGGCAGAGGCCGCCACCCTTCCCCGACGCCCCAGGCACGAAAGCGCACGCGGTCAGGGCTAAGAGGACACACGCTCTGTCGGGAAAGGGCTTTTCTGCTCTTGCCCTGCACAAGGTAGGCAGGGCGCGGATTCTGCAGGTGGAAGAAAGGAAGCCCCAAGAAGTTGGCGCCTCACCGATTACACAAAGGCAGAGCTCAGACACCCACGGAGCTGCCTGCAAACGTGTGCTGCTCTCAGGCCCACAAACAGCAAATGCAAGAGGTGAAGAGCAGTGAGACGCAAAGGCACCGCAGAACTGTAACAGTTCATTAGCGCGAAGGCGTCCGTCTCCCCCCAGCTGCCCCATCGATCCGGTATTAATGTCCTTCTGGAACGACGTGTGGGAGACTGGGCTGTGCAGACCAGCCACTGCTGGCACCTCTGGCCCCACCCCAAGGATGGGTGGGCCATCCAAAGAGGCACCGGCTCAAGAAAGGCTGCAGCATCAGGGCCTGGGAGATGTGACTCCACCTCTGCCACTAACCCGCCGTGTGACCCTGGCCATGTCACCAGCCCCCTCTCTGAGCCTCAGAGACAAGAGGGAGTGAAACCAGAGGTCTGAGGAGGTTTAGGGCCTCTGGAGTCAGGCTTGCTGAATTCCAACCCTCCTCTGTCACACCCACCAGCTGTGTGGCCTTGGGCATGTTGTTTAACCTGTCTGTGCCCTGGGTTCCCCATCTGTGAAATGGGAATAATGACAGAATGGACTTCACAGGGCCGATAAGAGGATTAAATGAGGTACTGTACTTACTCCAGGTAAAGAGCCCTGCGACCGTGCAGGTTCCACAGGCCGCCCTGGTTACTGACCACTGCTGTCCCGGGCATCAGGGATCCTGTCCGGCCTTGGTGGAGAATGGCCTGGAGAATGGAGGCGGAGCATCCCTGGTCCTCTGCTGCCCTCCTGTCCTCTAGGCCCTCTGCTGACGGCGGCCACAGCTGGAGCCCAGCCGTGGTTCCCAGTGACCCGCCACCCTCCTGCATTAGCCGTCACAGAGGCCCCAAGCCCGCCAGGTCTAGATCAAATAGATCAAACCATCCCTCCTCACCCTCATCAAACCCACGCCTTACACTCCCTCCTCCCAACGAGTCTTTACTTCATGTGTGTGTGTGATGGGAGGTTGGCGCGGGAGACACAGGGATGCCTCGGACTTGAGGCTGCCACAGTAAGCCAGGGCGGCACGGAGATGCCCGCGGCCGTGGAGGGTCTCCCCGCGGGCCGATGGGGCCCTGCCACCCCTGCCCGCCACACCGCTCCCTCTATGCTGCATGTTCCCTGTCCCCTCTGCCCCTCCCTCCAGCGGTGCTCCCAGCAGCCCTGCCGGGAGGACACAGTGAATATGGGCCCAGGCAGGGGAAGTGTGGGGGAGCCCCGGGCACACGGCTAACGGGCTGGAGCCCAGAGCCCGCGCTGGTCCTGCCACCACGCTGCGTGGCCCTGTTCTAGGGAAGCTCCTATAGAAAGCAGGCCAAAGAGGAACAGCCCGGATCAAGGGGGAAGGGGCCTGCCTCTCCCAGCGAGCACGGGCGGCTCGGCCTGCAGACACCAAGCCAAAGGCCCTTAAACAAGCGGGAAAAGTGAGAAACACACGCAGATGGGCTGCAGCTTAGTGTTTCTCCTGCCCCACACGCACGCACACGCGCGCGCGGGCACACACGCACAGTCTGGTTTTTAAGCCCAGAAGATGAGGGCTGTGCGCTGGGGAAGCCCCACCCCGCTGGTCGGGGAGGCACCACACGAGCTTCGCTCTGGCCGTCCACGGAGCAGGGGGGCGGAAGGCCCTAATCGGTACCATACGCTTGTGCAGGGAGCAGGAGGGGGGCAGGGAAGGAAGCCGACAGGCACACGAAGGGCCCAGGGAGGGCAGGCGGGGGGCCGGAAAGAGCGGGGTGCCCACCCCGCAGGGAAGGGGGTGCAGAGGGGCAGCCCGCCCCCTTCGTCTGCCAATCTGTCCCAGCATTTCATTAGCTACAGCCTGTCGCTGGGACAGCTGGATTCCGCTCAGAGGTCAGGCTCCAGCCCGAGCCAACCCTCTCGCCCCAGAACGCCAGCCGGTCGGTGCCGTGAGCCGCAGCTGCTGCTTCCGGCGTGGCCGGCCGGCCCCCGTTTCAGCCTGGGGTGGCAGATGGGGCCTGGCTCATCCGCTTGTGGTGGCTGTACACGCCTGGTCAGGAAGGACCGGTCGTGATGGCACCGTCTCTACTTGGACCCCAGCTAGTCAAAGGGCCTTGTCCCTCCTTGCTCCCTCTGCCGAGGGACAGTGGCCACAGAGGACACGCGGTCCCTCCCTCCTCCGGCCCCGCTCTGCCCGGCCGACCCTAATTTGGTTCAGGGGTTCACTCTCCTCGTTGAGCTGCCCGGAAACACTGCGTGCTTCGGGGCAGAAGCCATCAGGTTGGGGCTCAGCCTGTGCCCGGGGGCTAAGGGAGGGTGCCCGGGGGCTTGGCGGAAAGGTTTCCCGGCTTGCGGACGAGGCCCACAGGAAGGGGGCTCGAGTTCCTCTGAATGCGGCGTGTTGGCAAATGATGCAGCGTCTGTGACCGTGGGGACCAGCCGGGAACAAAGCCGCAGCCAAGGATGGCCGAACGCAGGGTCCTCCATAGCATTCTTGGGCTGCCCAGGCTCCGGACTTCTCATTTTGTGCAGCAGCAAATTCTCCTTGGAGCTCAGGCCATTCTGAGTTGGGGTTTCTATTACTCGAAGCCAAAGCCTCCTGTCATAGCAGCTGAGCGCACAGCAGGCCAGAGCAGCGAGGGAGGAAAGGCCCTGGCCATCAGAGCAGGAGATGACCAGCCTCCTGCAAAGGGCCGTCCAGGCACACCGCCACCAGCCCCCACTGCCCCCTGCTCAAGCAGAGGAGGACAGAAGTTTCTGGGAGGAGGGACTCCAGGGGAGCCAGCCTCCCTCTCGAGAACAGTGACTGTGCTCTGGGCCGTGGCTCCCAAGTCAGTAACTGTTCCTGCAGCCGCCGAGTGCCCCCCTTGATGGCTTCCAGAAACAGCATTCCATCCACAGTTGTCAGTGTCCGGAGATCCAAGAATATTCTCAGAACAGCAACTACGACCAAGGCTAACACCGAGTGAGTGCTCACTAAGTGCAGGCCCTGTTCCCAGAGCCTCACACGCAGCCCCCTTAGGTCCTCAGGGCAGCCCCATTCCAGCCTCGCTATGGCTCTCCTCCTTTAACAGATTTCCAAACGGGCACAAAGGAGCTAAGCGACTTGCCCCAGGTCACACAGCAAGAAGGGATAGAGCTGGCTCCCTCCAGAGCTGGCCCCCTTCCCTGCTAGCTTTCCAGTGTCCCCCTTGAGGAGGGGGCAGTGGGGCAGCCTGGTGGGCCAGTCTTCAAGATCATCACATTCTCATTCAGAAACCCCGGGGTCAGGGAGTAGGGTGTCATCCTCAGCTCCAGGCCTGACACAGAGGAGGGCTCAGCAGGTGAATGAATGAATGAACCAACGAATGAGAGCCTGACCACGGAGGAGAGAAACAGGGATACAGACAACACAGTGGAAGTACCATTTACCACAATGGCGGTGGTGATGCCAGGCCCGCCCTAAGTCCTTTGCGTGTATGAGCAAGGCTGTTTCTCACACCGTCTCTTGGGCGGGCGTCTCTATTCGCCCATTTTACAGAGGGAAACAAAGTATGCTGGCCAAGGTCATGCTGCCAGGAAAGGTCGTGGCCCAGACACTGGTCACACTCTCACTCACACCCCTATTTTATTCCAGATAACCCCCTGGAATAAAAAGTGAAAGCATCCAAGCATCCCCTCCCTGCCCACCGCCCTGGGCTGGGGTCCACCCTCCGCCAGAACTCCTCAGCCTGTTTCCAAGTCCCACCAGCCACGAGATGGTTCTTCAACTGCCCGTACCCTCCTAGGGCAATTTATCCCCATCCCTTTATGAGGCAAGGCTTGGGCCAAGAGTGAGGAAAATCTCCCAGTGAGGGGCAGTCTTGTCAGTGGCAGGGAGAAGTGTCAGATCCCACTTTTGTTCTTTAAAAAAAAAAAAAAAATCATTTGTATTAAGTATATGTGTAGGGAAAAGACTGGAAGAAAACCCCCAAACGTGAGCAGTGCTTATTTCCGTAGAATGCAGTTATAACTGATTGTCTTATTTATGGCTTTCTAAGTAAATTATTTTTGTCGTAAGAAGGCATAATTTTTAAAATCGCAACAAAATTGTTTTTCAACCAGGAAGATAGACGCTTCTTAGCTTCTCGGAAGTGCTAACACCTGCCCACTGCATCACCTAGACAAGTGGATGGAACATTCCAAGGATCTGTCAGCCAGGCACTGGGCTGGGTCTTCCCCGGGGGGCTCCGAGGGGCCTGGACCCTCCTCCATGTGCAGAGCTGGGTCCTGGCTCTGCCGGCCCTGCCATGAGGTTACTTCCGCTGGGTTGCAGGGAGGATATGGGTTCAACCGGAGTTTGTGTCAACACAGCTCTGCTTTGCCCACAGCCTGGTGGGCGCCCCCCCCACTCCACCCGGCATGACAACCCCGGGAGAAATGTTAGCAGGGAGGGAAGACACTGTGGGTGTGATGCGAGAGACTTTGCATGGACAGATCTGTAAAAACTCCACTATGCCCAGTCCTCTAGGAGGACTTGAGGCCTCCACTGCCCCCTACTGACCAGCCGAGGCTCAGAGAGGAAGCTGGAGGTGGAGTGCCCTGTGAGACCACAGCTGGGGGGACAGTGGCACCACCGGGGGAGGGAGTGGAGCTGGGGGCACTGGGAGGGCAGCTTCTTACCTGGACCAGCTCCTGTCTCCAAAAAAGTCACTGTACCCCTCTCTCTCGCCACGAAATGAGGCTGCCTGGGATGGTACACCAACTTCCCGGGTGAGAAAGCCCGGCTCTGCCCGGGCAGTGCACCCCACGGCCAAGCCCTCCAGAGCAGGATCCCAGGGTCTGCTGTTGCCGCGGAAGAGGATGTGGGGCATCGACAGAGCCCAGAAGCGCCCACGCTCAAGCCGGTCCCCGGGCTGTGCCGGGAAAAGATTTGACAGCGGTGAGTGGTGGGGGGATGGGACAGGGGTGGTCACAGTTCTGCAGCAGGAGAGAAAGCAGGCAAGGAGAGCTCTCGTCCACTGTCCTAGAGACCCTCACGGCTCCAGGCCGGCCCGGACCACCCTGATGGGCCAGGCTCCTGCCAGGCACGCACGAGCTACGAGCCTCAGTGGGAAGGCAGGCCGCAGCCGGCACATTCAGACCCTCCGTTCATTCGCCCTGTGCGGGGACAGTAAGGCACAGCGACAGCCCTGGGTGGGCCCCGTGATGTCGCAGCCTCACTCCTCCTGAACAACGGGGGAACGAACGGTGCTCACGTCACGGGACGAAGCCCAGCTCACAGGTGAGTGGTCCTGGCTCCACGAGCAGCCGGCGCACCAAGACCGCCCACGACCCTGGAGGCGAAGCCCGAAACGGCAGCCCAGAGCGGCTCCCAGAAGCCTGCCCCCGATCTGCCCCCGCCCGCCGTGTGGCCACTGCACACCCCTCCCCTCTGGACCTGAGTCCCATCAGCTCTCAGGATCTCTGCATGGCTTCCGCCCTCACTGCTTAGAACGCCAACCAAACCCTGCCGAGCCTCCCTCGTCAGCTCCACCCCTCACCAGCCCCTGTCTCCAGCCTTTTATTCCCCAAACCCTTCCTCCTCCAGGAAGGAGACTGTCCCCAAACATATCTCCTAAGAAGCCACCCTTTTCTGATCACAGAAAACTGAAACGCAGCTTCCGGCCTTCCTGGCCCCCCCAAGAGGACAGACATCACCTGGGTGCCCGAAGTCCAGAGCAGCCCATCCACATCAAGGTGCCATGGCCTTTTCTGAGGTCCCCTCGGATTCTCTGCCACTGCCCCAAAGATGCAATCATCCCGCAGCTCCTCCACCAACGGAGCCACGGCAGCCCAGGCGTCCGGCAACTTCCACACACAGCCCATGCCGGTGCCAGCCCAGCGCTCCGCCAGGCAGCTGCAGGAGCCAGTGGGCAGCCCAGGCACGGTCCGTGAGTGCTGGCGGCAGCGGCAGAGACAGCGAGCCTCCCACATGTGCCCACTGGCCCGGTCAGGCCGCGGGTGCACACAGCTAACAGCCACCAACCCACACGCTCAGCCCTGGGAAGCAGGCTCACGGAGCGGGAGGCCTGCCGGGACGCGCCCGTGGCCGATGCCGTCAATGGTAGCAACGCTTAGCATTTATCATACGCTGACTGTATGCCCAGGGCTGCGCCACGGCCACCTCTTACATTATCCCATTAAATCCCCACATGTGTCCCCCCCATCTACAAACGATGAGATGAACTCGGAGTAAACAACCAGCCTAGAAGAGTCAGTAGAACCAGAATCTGAACTCAGGCCCGGCTCCAGCCTCCCTCCGTCTGAGCCCACCAGGCGCCGGCCAAAGTAGGCGCTTATTAAATATTCGTGAACTGCTGGGAAGCACTCCCTCCCTCCACTGACACCCCACCCCCGCCCCCATGCTTCCAGCATTCTCCCTTCCAGCACTGCTGTCCGCAGCCCAGGCTCTTGCTGTGTGACCAGGGTCAGTACACTAACCTCTCAGGGCTGCAACTTGAAAATGAGGACACAGCAACACCAGACTGCTTCATTGAGGGCACGCAGCTTTCCTGAACCCCACGTATGCTGCCCCTACCCATCGTGCGGGGTAGAGACGGTTAGTTCCCCTTTTCCTAGATAAAGAAGCTAAAAGGTTCTGGAAGGCACCCAAGGTCAACCGGGCTGCACGTGGGTGCACGGAGCCCAGAGCCCACACTCCTGTTTGTCAGTGGACCAGCCCACTGCAGTCACTGCATCAGCTGGGCCTCCTGGTGCTCAGAGGTGGGGCCAGTTCTCATACCTCACACTTCCTCACCAATATCCCCCTGGGGCCCTGCAAAGGCCCTGAGGTCAGAGGTCCTGCTTGAATCCTGGTGCCTGCGGTGCAACTATGGGCCAGCAGCTCAGCCTCTCTGTGCCTCCTGAGATGCTATGAGGGCTACAGGAGATGCATGGAGAGCAATGAGTCCAGTGGCTGGCACCCTGGAAAGGCTGGACACATGGCAGGTGTGGGGTAGGGATGACAGCGACTAGGATAAATGGATCAAACCAAAAAGGCAGACGAGCCTGGGGTGGGACGCTGATTAAACCAAGCCGAGCTGATCGGGACTCTGAAATGTCAAGCAGAGCTCCAAACAGTAACCGAGGTAGGGCCTGGGAGGACAAGGCCCTGGGTGCTGTCCAGGGCCCCCTCTCCCCACCCCTCGCCCGCCTGGTCTCCTCAAATTCTGCAAATGGGATCACTCAGGGCCGCCCGTGGTCTCTCCCTCACCCAAGGCAGACGTTGCCAAACCAGAGAGAAGGTTTTCCTCCTGGCCTCAGAATCCTTCTTAACACAGTGCTTCGGGCAGCCACGACCCAGGGACTGCAGCCAGCCCTGCACTTCAAACGCATTCACCCAGCTTCCCCAAGAGCTAGAGCCGGGCTGGCCGGGGGAGGTGAGGCGGTATATCCCCCGTAAGGAGTAGGACGCCCACCCCAGCCATTTCTTCCTCTGGGGGCTTCCAGAACTCAGCCTGCCCTCTCGGTTCCCATGGTTCTACCCTCACTCAGCCTCCCAGAGCCTCAGGCTGGGCAGACTTCAGGGCCCGCTCCCGTCCCTTCCCTTCTGTTCCACTGTCCACCTGCGCTAGATTAGTCCCTCAGAAACACCCCCCTCATCCTTCCTGAGGCACCTTAGTTGGTTGGTTTCAGGGCCGCCCCTCATCTGACAGGGCTCCAGTGGCCTGAGCAGACAGGCCCACTCCACACTGAGCTGCACTCACGGGTGTTGTTCCCACCTCCAGCCTTTGCTCAGCCGGGAGCTCAGCCTCCCTGGGGACTCTGACTCACAGGTACTTCTCTCTCTGCCTCCTACTTGTGCCAGCCGTCGATGCTCAAGGCTGTCTGCTGAGTTATGACAATGCCCCTTTGCCCTCTGTCCTAATTTGGCACCAAACCTCCCACTTTCCAAGGCCCCCCAGACACCACTTCTTCCAGGAAGTCTTCCCTGATTGTTCCAGCTGGACAGAGCCTGCCCTTCGGTGCTCCTCTAGCACTCAGTAGGTGCCCAACAGGCATGAACTGGGCACCGCCGACATGCCAGGCCCTGGGGACACAGCCAGCTTCCCCCGACTTCCTGGAGCTCACACTCCGTGTGAACAAATCAGCGGTAAGAGTTTGGGATCCCATATAAGCAGGCAGACAAGTGTATAAGCAGGGACCCAAATGAGGCAGTCAGGAAAAGATGTGGGGAATGATATCCCAGGAAGGAACAGGCTTGCTGGGGACAAACGTCTGTGTCCCCAGGAGCAGCCAGGCCAGGGGGCTGCAAACCCACGAGCAGGGAGTAGGTGTCCCAAGTACAGGAGGCACCCACGGGGAGCTTTAAGCTAGGAAGTGATCTGAACCGATCCTCCATCCAGGAAATCACTGGGACTGTCAGGCTCACCATGTCCAGCCAACGCACACCTCCAGGGGGCGTCCTTCACACACATGACAGGTGTGGACGCTCCTGGGGAAGGTGTAGGGGTCTGTAGGCCACTGTGGGGAGCAGACCGCAGGGGGCAGTTCGGGGCGGACCATCTGCCAAGGCAAGGCCTGGGGCTGGGGCAGGAGGACGAGGCACACGCAGATTTGGGTCTGTTTTAGAGACGGCTGTGGCTGGTGGATGGTTCCCATATTTCTGAGGCCCAGGCAACTTGGTGGGCGGAGAGGGTGCTGTTTCCGAAGCAGGCGGCCTGGGGTGTGGACTCAGGAGGAAATGGCTGAGCTGGGCTGTGCTGGGCTGAGAAGGCTGGGAAGCGCCCAGTGCAGCTCAGGGAGGGGTGGGCCTGAGGAGGCGACTCTGGAGCCCCCCCCCATCCCCAGAACCCTTGCTCAGCCCCATTCACTGTTTTGTGCCACGCCCACCTGGGCGAACACAGACCTTAACTTCTCAGAGGGAACACCTCCCCTCACGTCACACCTCCTCCTAGATTAGGACACACAGGCAGGAGACCTGGGCAGGTGTCCAGATCACAGGACCAGGGGCCAGCAGAGCTACACAGAGGGCTGTGCTCCATGCATACACCCTGAGCATGGTGCAAATGTCTGCCGGATGGGTTGGCGGTGGGGTGGGGGGGAAGGACGGGGTGGGGGTGGACCTGTGAGTAACTGGAGGATGCGCAGGGCTGGGGAGGTTGCTTGACCGCATGTGGAAGTGCAGTGTGCAAAGTGGACGTTCTGCCCCGAGTGAGCTCTCCCTCCATTCCCGGGAAGCGTGACCCCGCCACCCCCCAATCCTGCCCCCGGCTGTTCCTGGCGCCCTGCCCTCCCCCAGAGCAGGCTGACCTGCACCACGTGACCCTGGGAAGATGGACCCGGCTGTGGGAGGTCGTGTTGCCTGGGGAATGAACATGCAGGAGGACCCAGCTGCACGGGAAGCCGGGCCAGAGGCCTCCAGAAGCCTCAGGGTTTCGCAGGCTGGACTCCCAGGGTCTGCTGCTGTGGGGCCCTCTTCTGCCTGCAGCCGGCAGCCCTTGACCCACACCTGCAGGCTCCAGAGATCCAGGAGGGGGGATGTGGCTGCGTCCCCAGGGTGGCTGCCCACCCGGGGTGCGACTCTGGCTGCAGCCCCCGCCTCTCCTGGCCCCGTGTTAGCCATGGGGGGGCTGCCCCGGCTGCTGCCTGTACACAGAAGGAGCCTCAGCCGAGCTGGCTGCCCCAGGGGCACAGAAACCACGCACCTAGTTACAAACCAGCCGCGGCTCTGGAGTCAAACGGCCCTGTGTTCAGATTCAAAGCTGGATCAGCCACTTCCAGCTGTGTGGCCAAGGGCAAGTTACTCAGCCTCTCTGTGCCTTGGTACCTTCTTTACAAACCGTAACAATAACTGTTTCTAAGGTCGTTGTGCAGAAACATCCCAGGAAGCACATATAGCTGCTTCCAGCCCAGCACCGGAGCGTGTAAGTACGCAGTAGGCGGTCACTGTGATTAATGAAAAATTAATACAGGCTAGGAAGGGAATGACAGCCTCCCCGCGGTATCCCTCAAATGGAAACAAATCTGTGCAGCTCTCCAAGCAGCAGAACTCAAGCCAAGGGCAGGCTCCCAGGTCTCGCTTCCAGCTCGTCAGGCAATTCCCCTGCAGAACATTCCCTCCTGGTTGCAGGCAGGGCCCAGGGCAGGACGCCACCTTCAGATAATCTCAGAGCTGGCACCGGCTTCGCAAGCACATGGTTGGACTTTCCAGATCTTTCCTCCCCTCTCTCTGACCTTCCCCTACTCACTTACCCCCAACACGCTTTCTTACTCACTCTCTCCTTTCATTCCTGTTCAAAAACAAAGAACCGAGGCCAAATGTGACAGCTGGCTCCCTGGAAAAGTGACCGGATGGCAGTTACACTGCAGGGGGTGTGGAGCTGGGAGGGCTCCGTCCTGAC
>NW_020174923.1:8541391-8548459 GCF_003031525.2 Neophocaena asiaeorientalis asiaeorientalis | reverse complement strand
AGGCCCCAGCCCCCCCTCCCATTAGGACCTGGCCTGGGGCCACATCTCTAAAGCCTCCTGGGCAGACTGCACACACTTGGTCACAAACGCTACATCAAGTCGGCCGTTTGCGGGGGTGGGGCAGTGCTTAGGGTTAGGGTTAGGGTTAGGTTCCTGAGCAATCAGTACACAGAACTTTCAGGGCGACTGAAGCTCCTCATCTTCTACCCACGGTGTAGCCAGGAGGCAGATGTGACCTCAGAGCCCACAGGTCTTGCCGGTGCCCACCCTGGAGCCCAGCCCTGACCAGGGTCCCAGAGGGAGGACGGAAAAGCCTTAGAAGGCGCGGGGGAGGGGTTAGAGCCACGTTAGTAACTTTCTCTGCAGAGCTGTCCCCACGCCTCCCCCACAGACCCTGGTCCCCAAAAGTCTGGGTTTGGGCCCAGGAAGCTGCCTTCAGATTCAGAGGTGCCCACCGTGCTTTGGAAATACAGGCCTGGAGGGTAGAGCTCGGACCCAACAGGTAGTAAGAGTGCCCTCTGCTGTGGGGTCTCACCCCGTGGGTATCAGCTTCCCCACGTCCACGTGGCCAGCAGCCTCGCTCCCTGGGACCAACCCCAAGCAATCCTGGGGAAGGAAGGGCTGCAGAGGTAGGCGAGGGTGGGGGGAGATAGTTTGCCAGGGTGCCCTGGCTCCTCCAGGCCCTCACTCTCACTCAGCTGCTCCTACCTCAGGCCCCCAGGCAGAACTCTGGGGGCCTGCTCCCGAAGCCCAGGCCAGAAATGAGGGGAACTGGGGACAGAAGCTCCCCTCCTCATATCCCCTGGGCCGTGCTGATGGGCTGACCTCCCAGAAAGCCGGGCGGTGGCCGCTACTGTCCTGGCCGCCCTGCCGGGCCCCGACGCAGCGTTGACAAGAGTGAAGATGCTGTGTTTCCAACTGCTTCTCCACCTGCCTCTCCGTCTCTCTGATGCCCTGCGGGCACACCACCGCCCCCCCGCCATGGTGTCCAGCAAGCATGGACAGGGCCTGGGCTGTCCAAAGCAATGGCAATCAGAGCCGAGCCAATCCCTGGGAGTAAGACCTGTGCCCTCGTGAGGTTAGTTAGAGGAAGCCCCCAGGCAGAGACGCCCGCACTCACGGGACCCCTCCTCCGCCCATCTCAGCGCCTTGCTCAGCCCAATCAGGGGAACCACTCCAAGCCCCAGAAGGATCAATAGCCCAGGCGAGCCTGCAGAAGCTGTGCTGTACATAAGGACGGCCTCTCTGGGACTCGCAGGGACCTGCTCCAGGGCGAGGGAGCAAACCTGGCAGGTAGGGACGACGGTCTCCCCCTCTTCCAGTGCCGACCAGGAGACTACAACCAGGGGTCTTAATTCAGCCCCTCCCAGCCGAGAAGGCACACGGCCCCTCTGCTCCGCCCCCAGCCCAGCCAGCACATCTCTGGCTGGGTCTTCAGCAACACTCACGCTGGTCTTGTGAGGAGGAATGGGGTGGGGAGGAAAAAGAGGAGAGAGGGTGAGACGGGCTGGGCTGGGCTGGGCTGGGTTGGGCTGGGGGCGGCAGCCACTGCAGGCTCCCTGCAGCTGTGATGGGGGAGAAACGGGACTTCCAATCTGTTCCCACTCACCCCGGACAAACAGCATCTTGTTCCAAAGTCCAGGGCAGCTGAGGGGCTGGAGGAGGAGGGGGAGTACCAGAGTCCCTCCTTTCTAACTGGAGTTTTCTTTTCTTTCATCTCATCATCTCATGGCACCTTCTGAAAGAAAGAGGCCAGAGGAGGGCGCCAGCCTAGGCGGCTCCGCACCCCAGTCCAAGCTTCGGGGCAGGGATCCAGCTTCATGCCTCAGCCCTGGTCCCCAGCCCTAAGTGGCCAGCGCCAGCAGAGAGCTCCATCCCCCAGGGTTCAAATTCAGACCATTAACAACTGGGGGGCCTTAGGCAAGTGGCTGGAGCTCCCTGTGCCTTGATTTCCTAATCTGGAAAATGGGGTAATGAGAGCGCCTGGAAGCTAACCTTATCCTGCTGGAGTTGTTAGGCTGGTGGTCATCAACCACTCGGCCTCCTTCTCCGGCTGAGGTAAGGATTTCCCTCATGGTTGCCACAGGGATCTGGACCTGGATGGACCTGGAAAGTCTTCCAGTTTGAAAGTTCCATCCGGAAGGTGCTTGTGCCAGCTGGCCCACGCAGGGGCCAGGGAAGGGGAAATCCAAGGGAGGAATGAAGCGTGCAGAAGGGAACAGCCAACAGGGAGGCCCCCACCAAGGCCGCACCAACCACACGACGGGAAGGTGGCTCAGAACACTCCCCTAGCCCCCACAAGCCTCATCTGGATACTAAGGCTGAACAGTCCCGGACCTTCTCAGTCCAAACAGAGCCACCCACCACTGGAGCCAGAAGACTCACGGGCTTGAAGGCCCAGGTGGGGCTGCCCAGGCATCACGGGGGCAGGCACCAAGGCCGGAAGACCCACGCCACCCACGGAGAGCAGAGCGCAAATACCTGCCCCAAACAAGCACGTGTAATAAGCAAGGGCTTGGTAGGGGCGGGGAGGCAAACTTGCTACTAAATTAAATATCAAGAAATTCAGCTGCCAACTCACTGACCTAGGCTCTCTCGCCTGAACAGAAAGTCCATTGACAGAGCCACTAAATAAACCACCCCACTCCCGAAAAGCTGGGATTGGGATTCAAGGTCTGCCTACCGTTCCTGCACCAAGCTGGTCCATACAGCTGCCCCACAGCCTCTGCCCAGCCGCCTGTCACCCTCCTGAGAGACACAGGAGCGGCCAGGCCCCCCGGCTGCCACAGGAAGAAGTGGGGCTGCGCCTCCCCGCTCGGCCTCTTCCATCGCAGCCTCCCCAGCCCTGCCCCCTACTGGAAAACCACAGCCCCCCGCCACGGCCTGGAAGCCCCAGGACGAACTCACCCGGTGGGGGCTGGGGACAGAGGTGCCTGAAACCCAGGCGGGCGGTGGAGGCCGACACTGCAGGGCCGTGTTTCAGGAGGTGCCCCAACCCTCTGTAACCTGAGCCCTGGACGCCTCACCAAGCCAGCTCTTCCCATCAGGCACCAGATAGGCATTAGTCAGCAGGTAAACAGGCAGGGAGCCACAGACCTCAGGAAGGCCTGCCTTAGACCAGCACTAAGGAGAGGAGGCATGACCCCAGGGGTGAAAATAGAGCCCCCCCATCCTGGGCTGGGCTATTGCACTGTACAAAGAAGTGGACCCGACTGCCAGGGGAACGGGCAGGGGTCACATCATGACTCAGGCATGCCCTGGGGTCACCAGTGACAACGGTGACCGTGGGTGTTACCTACCCCCCAGCTGGGCTCCCCATCCCCGTGCAGAGGAGGGAGTGGACACAGCAAGTTCTGCCAGGGCAGGAGGCTGCGTCTGCAAGGTCGACCCGCCCCGGGGAGGGACAGAGCCCCTCTGTTCACACAGCAGTCTCCTCACACCCCTCGGGGGTCCCCCAAGATCTCCCGTTTCTGCCCTGTCAGAGGCAAGGCAAGGCGTGAAGTCTGGGTGACAATAGATGAGAGGAAGTGGGCCTGGAGACAGTGACTTAGGAGAACGGGCTGTCAGGCTGGCCTTCTTGGTCCAGGGACCAGGCGACTGGGGGGCTCAGAGGAAGGGAGGGGCAGGCCGCTCCCTGGGACGTGACAGCCAGCCCTCCCCACCTCCAAGCTGCGGCCGCCACGGTTATAAAGTTCCAGCTCCTCCCGGGCCACAAGGGCCTCATCTCAGACCAGACACGCCCCCCGCAGCCGGTCCCACGGCCCTGCACGGGAAACAGGACGTACAGGTCTCAGATGATGGCCAGGGCTGTGCTCCCGCCAGGGCCTGGCCGAGCTGAGGCTGCCTGGAACTGAATATGCTGTTTGGCCAGCTCAGGGAGCCCCCAGGAGGAGAGCGCTTTGGGTAGAGCACCTGGAGACCTCACTGGGATAGACAGGAAAGGAGGCCCTGCTGCATCCTCGGGGCCTTGGAGGCCAGCCGGGCAGCAGGTCCGAGTGGGCAGGGCCGCCTCCCCACCGTCAGCAGAAGGCCCAGCCCAGGCCCGAGCTCTGGACCCCCTTTATTACGCCTCTTCCTCCCACTGGATCTCTGGGTGTGCAAGGGACCCTCCTCTCCCCGTCACACTCCATTTAGGGGGACCATGCCTCGGCACAGACGCCAGACGTCCAACAGCAAAATGACAGGCCGGAAGGGTGGTTGTACAGCTCCCCCCATCCCCACCCCACCGAGCTTCTAGAGGAGGACGCTGAGCCCAGGCACTCCCCACCCTGCCCCACCCTCCCCACTGCCATCCCTGGCAGGTGCTGCAAGTTCAAAGTCCTCAGCCCCTCAAACCTCAACGCTCTTGGGGCGGTGACCAGGGAGTGCAAATTTCAAAGGGACCGCCAAATAACTCAGGAATCAAGATACATAATATGTCAATGCGACATTTTTTGAAAATCAAACTTCTGCAAAACATCCGTAATGATTTTTTCCAATCCAACGGGGCGGGATTCGGGCGAGAGTGCGGCAGGGCTCTGCACGTGCCTGGCCCATCTTTCTTGAAAATGTGCATATTTGTTCACGAAGGATTTTGGGGGGCACAATTCTGATTTTTAAAAGCATTGCATAAAAATACTACTTCTCTTGATTCCTGAGTATTCTGGCGCTCCCCCACCCCTCTGCTAAATTTTGTGCCCCTGAGGAGTGCCTCGCTTGCCCTAATCTCGGGCGTGTTCTTCTTGCTTTCACCCACCAACCTCCAGGGGTCCACACCCAAGCTCGACCTTGAACCCAGGACCACCCTGGTTAGGGTCACAACCTCCTGGTGCCAGCGATAATTCCCGAGCCGCCTCGCCTGCTTCACTTTCCTCTTTGGCCCTCACCACGGCTAATGGGCTTTATGTTTTACTGTTTGCTTTGTTTACCCTCTGCCTCTTCCCACCAGCACATAAGCCCCAGGAGGACAGGATTTTTCTCTGTATGTTCAGCACCGATGAACTCCTCAGCGCCGCGAACAGTGCCTGGTACATGTCAACGCTCAACCCTTCCTGAATAAACAAACACTCCAGGCATGATAATCTCTAGGAAATCTGATCAGGCCCTGGTGAAACAGCTCTGGTGGATCAGGCCCGTAACACAGCATCCAGCCCACCTCTGGCCCGGCCCGCCTTCAGCCCACCGCCTAGGCCAGTGTGTGCCAAACTGTGGGTCCTGATGCTTTAATGGGTCCTGAAGACTAGTTAGCAGGTCCTAACCAGCATTATTTTTTTAACATTTAAAAAGAATACATTCATACTAGAAGAACTAGAAGAAGAAGGTAGAAACAACCCAAATGTCCTTCAGCTGATGAATGGGTCAACATGATGTGCTCAGTCCATAAATGGAATATTACTCAGCTAGGAAAAGGGATGCAGCCCCGATCCAGGCTACAACACACAGGAACCCTGCAACACGATGCAAAGGGAAGGAAGCCAGTCACAAAAGACCACACACTGTATGATCCCATTTCTAAGGAAGGTTCACAACAGGCAAATCTACGGTCATTGTTTAGGGCTGGGAGAAAAGGGGGTGGGGGACAGGAGGTGACAGTTGATGGGGACAGAGATTCTTTCTGAGGTGATGAAAACGGTCTAAAATTGGATGTGGTGACAGTTTCACAGCCCTGTAAATAACTAAAAACCACTGGATTGTACACTTTAAATGGAAGAACTAAATGGTATTATGTGAACTGTATCTCGATAGAGCTGTTTTCAGAAAATAAGAAAAGCTCCCCCATCCAAAGAAGCACACAGAGCGAGTATGAAGGTGTAGCAGGCACGCAATAGAGGTGAGAAGTACTCCGTGGAAATACTGTTTCATTTGTATACACACCACACACACACACCCCTACACATACGTGTGTCCTGGTTTGTGGTGTAAAACATACTTCTTACTGGGGGCTGCAGTCCAAAATAAGTTTGAAAGCCACTCTCTGGGCAACATCAAACTCAGGATTCCAGAAAGCCAACGGCCCTTCGCCTGCCTGGACCACTCTGCCCGCTTCAAGACCAAGGGCCCTACCCCCCACCCCCCACCTCCAAGAGGTCTCTGCTGGCAGGGTTGGGGGGCTCCCTCCTCGGGGTGCCAAGGCCCTCTGGACTCGTCCCTCTCAGACCACTTGTCACACTGCACTGCACACATGTTTCGGAGGGAGCGTCCCCAGGACATGGGCTGTGTCCTGGCCACCGACGCGTATTCTCCTCTGAGGACAGAGCCAGGCCCAGGGCAGAAACTCAGGTTGGCCCCTCACCACCCCCTCTACACACCACTACCTCTGAACGATCTGAGGGATTTTAAATAGCTTACAGGATGATTTTCTAGGAAAAAAAGGTATAAAATAGGAAGAGACAAACGCTAAACTCAAACAAACCTATGGAAAAAACTTTTTAAAGGATGAGGCTCCCACAAAAGTATCCAGCTCAGATGGTTTCACTAGTGAATTCTTCAAACGTTTTAACACAGAGATGATCGTGTAGCCGCTTAAAAATGTTCCAGAACACAGAGGGGGGTAAAGAAACGCATCCAAATTATTTTTGCTAAGCCAGCACGACACTGACACCAAAATTGATAAAAATAGCAGGCGCACACATGTCCAACACGCTGTAGACCAAGCTCACGCGTGCGCATCCACGCAGGAGTTGTGCCTCTCTACCTCGCTGTTTAAACCCCAGTAAATTCCAATGGATTAATGGTTTCAGTACATAAAAATGAAACCATAAACGTACCAGAAGAAAACCTGAGTGAATTCTTTTGCTATGATTTTGGAATGCAGGAGGCCTCTAAGCAGGACATAAACCTCCACAAGAGAAAAGAAAAAGAATAAACTTGACAACCTAAGGGTTAAACATCTCTGTTTAGAAGAACACACTAGACAGAAAATTAAAAGTTAACAACTGGGAAGAAGCACTTGTAACAGCTACGACAAAGGTGTACCAAGAACTCTTAAACAAACAAACAAAAAGAATCAAGAAAATGATTCACGACGCAACTGGGGAAAAAAAGGAACCTAGGACAGGAATGAGAAGTTCACAGGGAACCTAGGGCCAT
>NW_020174923.1:8506067-8541250 GCF_003031525.2 Neophocaena asiaeorientalis asiaeorientalis | reverse complement strand
ATAATAAGAGATGCACAAAATAAAACACCCATCAGATAGCTTTCTACCTCTCCGCCCAGGGCAAGGGACACAGTACCTCTTCTCTGTCACGACCAGAAATTGATGTGGCTGCTTTAGAAGCCAATTTGGCAACATGGATCACAATCTTAAACGCACACATCCTTTGGTGCAGAAATTCCACTCCTAAACGTTTATCCAACATGTGCACATATATAAGCCAGAGGATGTTCATGGAAGCCTCGTTTATCACAGAGGAAGCCGGACAAGAAAGGCAGGACCACGTCAGGGCCGAGGACGCAGCTGTTACGAGGAATGTGCTCAATCTACATCCACAGGGTCATTAAATGGGGAAAACACACACGCGCAAACTCCAGAAGGACACGCAGTGCGCCCTACCATCCACACGGGCTATCCTGGGGAAAGGCTGGGAGATCAGGAGAGATAGATTTCCTTTTCACATTTCGTGTGACCTTGATTTTTTCTCTTCTACCAATGGTCACGTACTGCTTTTGAGAATTAGAAGAGAAAAAGGCAATGGGGCAGATGGGGCCGAGGGAGCCAGGGATACAGACCAGAGCATGGACTACACGCTCGGGGAGGGAGAGGCACCGTGCCGTGGCCAAGCTGAGCCCGTTCGTTAAATAAGGCTGCATTTGGTTTTCATTTATAAGCCTGTTTAACAAAACTTCCCGGGTGCTGGGCCTGCACTGGCGGTCCTCACACGTTAGCACTTTCGTTCGAACAACGCTGTGCGGGAGGAATGAGGTCCATTGCGATGATGAGAAGAAGGACTCAGAGAGCATAGGTCATCAGGCCAGGGCAGTCTGAGGGCCATTTCCCCCACGAACAAGTGGGCAAGGCCTCCCGAGTGGCTTCCTGCTGGAACATTCTAAGCTGTATTCTCTGTGTGTTATATTTTAGAAGGAGGGAGATGGAAGAGGTGACCTCCAAGGCCACTTCCACTTCCCAATTCCTTGCTGGGACCAGCGCTGGGGTCTCCGAACTGCATTGGACAGACCAGGGATTTCCAAACCAGGTTCCCTAGAGCCCTGGGGTTCCACAGCGGTGTGCCCGGTGACAGCATGGGGAAGGGGACAGGAGGCCTCCTGCTCAGAGAACTGGACGCTCAGTCCTGGCCACGAGCTGCCTTTGCTCATTCGCTACAACTGGTAACTGTGGGAGCCCCTGGGGTTCCAGGGGGGCGTCCGTGACACCCACAGAAAGGCCCAGGTCAGGGAAAGCCAAAGTGGATAAAACGTGGAAAGGAAGTCATGCCCGGACCCGAGAAGGGTCCCCTCCTCACCGCCCACAGCTCTCAGACATGAGGCCCCAGGTCCACATTTAGCCACGTCAGGCCAGTGGGAACCACGTGGCATCATCCTTCAGGCTGCCTGCTGGAACCCAGGGTGGGCAGGGCCGCCCACACTTCGGGGCGCCAGGCGGGGGTCCGAGCCGCTCCTCCGGTGCTGAATGTGCCCTCTGTCCACAGAGCGTGGCTGTCCGCACAGGCGTGTCCCCCGGACAGCAGTCCCATTGTGCCGACCCTGGCTGCCAGCAGCTGTCCTGGGCGGAGAGGCTGCGGCTGCAGACACGGCCCCTCTCCTGGCAGCTGCTCGGCTTCCCAGGTCAGGCACCCAGGAGGCCTCACCCAGCACCACGTGTCTGGGGCCCGGGCTCTGTCCCTGGTCAGGGCTGCAGCCCGCAAGCTGCAGGGAGGCAGCGCGGGGACCTGCCTGCAGCGCCGGCCTCCTGGCCCGGCCCGCTCCCGCAGCTGTGCCCAGCTCTATGTAAGGCATTCCGCAGCTGCTCGGCTGCATTCCCTGGATGGGCCCGCATTCCTCTCTCCTCACCACTGGGCTGGGCTTGGCAGACAGCTGGAGGGCCAGCGGGGGAGGTGAGTGCTTTCTCCCGGGCCCTGGAGCCACGCTCTGTCCTCCCTGCCCCCTACTCTGCCCCACCTTGAAGGAGACACACCTGGGCCTGGCCACCCCTCCACCACATCTTCCTGTCCCCCCATGCAGGGGGACTTCCTGCTTCAGACCGAGGTGTGCACGGGCCTCAGGGTCAACTCAGAGGAGAGCGTCTGTTCTTAAAAGGCGGAAGGAGAAAGGGACCCAATCCCCAAAGGTGAGGGGGTGCCTGGATGCCCTCTGGGGCCACGACGGAACGGGGAGGAGCCCAGAGCAGAGGGGTCTGTCGGGCAAGGCAGCCAGGTGGAAGCATCCCTGCAGGAGGTACAGCCTTTTCCCCACCAGAATAGAAACACGCAGCCCCACACAGAAGAAAACGCTCCGGGCTAAGGGCCCAAAGGCACAGAGAGATTCAAGTTCACGGCTCTGCTTTGCCAGACACAAACGAGACCCTCAACATGTATGAAGCTCCTACCATATGCCAGGTGCTGGGATGAAAGGGTGGACAAGGTGCAGACCCCAGCACTGGGGAGTTCACAGTCCAGGGACAGGCCCAGCGCGGACCCTGGTTAGTGAGTTGTCCTGCGAACACGGGGGGTGTCTAGGGAGCCTTTGCAGAGCTGGCCCTTCCTCCCTAAGCAGATGGCGGTCCCCTTCTCCCCGCTCTTCACGCTCTCTGATCCCCACACACACTTCTGGGGCACGTCACGGTCCCCCCACTTCACTGGCTGACCCCTTCCCACCCTTCAGACTCAGCTCAGATCTCACGTTCCCCAAAGCCTTCTCTGCCCAGCCTCCTCTGTCCCCATGTCCCTGTGCTTGTAGCCTCCCATGATTCCCCGTGGAAGTGACATCTTCCCTGTTCTGCCCCAGCCCCTAACACAGGCCTGGTGCAGCCGGCACCCAGGTACACCCGGAAGACGGCAGGCTCACCTCGTCTGCCAAAAAGCCACGCTCACCACCAGAGGCGTAGGGGGCCTGACGTCCACCTTCCTCAAGGCTCTACCCACGACCAAAGATATTTCTATAGATGTTTTTAGCCGTAGGGAAACCGGAGGAAGACATTCGCTGTGTCTGCCCCACCCCAACGTCACGCCCACACCACCAGGGACTCCTGGCACCACCGTGAACTGGATACCTGTCTTGGTTATTGGGGGCTGGGTAGGTGCAGCTGTACCTGGACAGCTCAGACCCCCTACCACCATTGTTGCCTCGGGCCAGCAAGCCCAACGCCTCCCTCATTTGACAGATCAAGAAACTGAGGCTGGGGAGTGGGGGGCAGGTTGGGGGGGCCGCGAAGTGATGGCTCAGAACCAGTCAGCCAGTGGGGTGGAGCCAGGACACACCCAAGAACTCAGCTGGGCGCCAGTCCGGGGACACCCCACTCACCACATGGCCCGGTCACCCCAGCCTCCCCCACAGCCTCCAGTGAGCATCCAGAGACGGCAAAGAACCAGACCCACGAGTGAGCGGCCAGCGCCCGCCTTATAAGGCAGCCTCAGGGAAACTTGGCCGGTGGAACCAGGGGATGTGGCTCCCGGGGGGAGGGAGAGCGATGAGCCTGCCACACAGACACGGTTCTGGGTCCTGCAGCCCAGCCCCACCCAGAGCCACCCAGGTGGGGGCAGGGGGACCTGGAAGGGGAGGCAAGAGCCTGAGAGAGGGGCAGGGCTGGAGGCTGCCAGGTCCAGGGGCCTCGGAAACCAAGAACCCAGCACGCCAGAGTGAGCGGATCAAACCTGTGGGGTCTTGGTTGACCAGAAAAGTATCTGCTTGATCCTTGGAGAGTCCCACGGGGTCCCTGCAGCCCCTGCCTCTGCCTACAAGAGCCGCCACAAAGCCATCCCCATGTCACTCCTCCAACATTGTTTTATTGAGCACCTGTTATGTCCCAGTCACTCGGTATCTCATGAGAGTCTTTCAAAAAGAAAAAAAAAAGACAACAGCCCCAGCCTCAAGTAACCTAGAATCCAGTTCAGGGCATGGAAGGAATTCTGAAGAAGACATAGCAAACGTTAAGAGTGGGTATCGCTGGCTTACAGGTGAATTATAGTTTCTTTCTAATGTCTATATTTTCCAAATTTTAAAGAAACAGTACTGTGAAAAAACTGTTTTTGCATTAAAAAAAAATCTAGCAGAAGAAAGAAGGTTCATACACAAATAATTTACATTCCAAGACAAACACATGATATTATACATGAGAAAGATGCAAAAAGGCACGGGAATCAGAGGAAGTGAGGCTACTTCCAGTTAGTGGGAGAGGTGCCATTTGAGCAGGACTTTGAAGGATGCATAGGAGTTTGAAAAGCAGTGATGTGAAGAGGAGCGGGGCTGGGGATCAGGACATCAGTGCAGAACCGCTGTGAGGAAAGGTGGCCAGTGGGAGACCACGAAAGGACCAGAGCAGGAGGGGCTGGGGAGCAGGGAGGTATAAGCCGGACAAGAGGGTGAATCCACTGTGGAGGGCGGGGGCCCGGGCGGGTGAGCAGTGAAAGCTCATAGTGGGCATGGATTTCATCAGTGCTGTGCTTTAGGGAGGTCAATCTAGGAACAACTTAGCTGAGGTCCCAGGACACCCTGTCCTGTGCCCACGGTCACAGTCTGGAGGGCTTCCTGGAGGTAGAGGCAAAGGGCTGAGTCTGATCAGAGGGCACAGAGCTCCCTACCTCCCTGATCCTTTGACCCCACAGCGCCAGCTGGCCCTCAGGGGTAAGGGATAGTGAGCCCATGGAGGGCAGTCAGAGCAGGCCCTGCAGGCTGGGGGGCTCCTGGGAGCTCCCAACAGCCCCGCCATGGAAGGGCGGAAGGGGATGGGAGTGCCAGGTCTGCAGGAAAGATGGACAGGAAATGAGGCCGAGGGACAACCGGATCTGTGCCTGGAGGGGCTGGATAGGCCGAGACCAGAGGAGGGGGAGGGAGGGAGAAGCGGATGGAGCCTCAGAACAGGGGCTGGTGGGGGGGAGCTAAGACCCAGGGCTCTGCAGAAGCCACTGCAACAGATGCAGGGAACATCCCTCCATCGGGAAGACCCTGGCCTCCACCTGGACTTGCCCAGGACCTCAGGACTGGACGTGCAAGCGAGCAGGTGAAGGCCAAATTTCCCAGCCCACAGAGGGCCTTACTTCCTCCCCCCCAGCCTACTTCTCACCCCGCATTACTTCCAGGCTCACCCCACAGTGACTTCTGTTTTAAATGAAGAGAATCCTCCCAGAGTCATCCAAGCCCCCACCTCCTCCAAACCTGAGAATCCTTCCTCTTTGCAGTATCTGTCCAACGCCCCCGCCTGGTTCAAATGCACCCAAATGTTTTCAACCTGTGAGCCCTGGTCTCAGAGAGCCCCCTCCCCATCCAGCCAATAGGACATACAGGAGGCGGGCTCAGCACACTTGCGAGTTCACACATGTGCACACCCATGACTGCCACATACGCCGACCCCCAGTTCGTGCTCCAGGGGCGGGAAGGCAGCACACCCCTCCCCCCCGGCCCGTGGACCTCTCCACGAAGAGCTGGACTTCCATCTGCACAGAGGGGCTGCGGGTCCACGGTGCTGGCGCCCAGCTCAGACACTGAAATGCTTTTCCCTGGAAAAACCGCACAGGCCCAAAACTAGGCTCCCCAACACCTCTGGACTGCGGCCTCAGCTGGGAATGCTCTTCCCTCCCCCGTCTTTCCCTGGTTAAATCCCACCCTCTCCAAAACTCAGCTGCTGAGGCCCGGGCTCCCGGGGGCTCTCCCACTGCCCCGCCCACTTGGTTCCACGGCCGCTGTTCACATCCCGCTCCCGAGGCAGAGCTGACCTGACCAGTCCCCAGAGTCCGACCTGACCAGCGGCTGCCGCTGGAGGAAGATGTTCTTAGACGTGCCCGAGGCTGCACCCCGCCCTGCCCGCCCTGACAACCCAGGCCGGTGCCACCCTGAGCAGACACCCCCTGCCTGTGCCCCAGAGCAGGACCACCTCCTCGGGCGTGCGGTGCCAACTGTCATCAGGATCTGGACGGCGACGACCGTCTCCCCAGCCACGTGCTGTCTGACTCAGCTGAGCGCAAACACCTCACCCCTGTGACGGGGCCGCGTATCCGGCAGCAAAGGCCCTGGACCAGCAGAAGATCGCGAGGAAACAGCCTCCTGGCCGCTCCCCAAACACCAGCCATGCGTCCTGACATTGGCACCAGCGCACCTGGGGGGGTGGCGTGGCTCTGCAGGGTCACGTCTGGGGAGATGCAGATTCGCTCACCAGGGCTGGAAGGGACCTCTTGGCCCCTGCTGCCCACAGAGTGGCCCAGCGTCAGAGGAAATTCAGTCAGCCCCTCGGCCCACCAGGCCTGCTCGGTCAGATGTGCACTTGGGCAGAATGCAGCTCCACCAACACCCCTACCCCACCCCATCACAAGCCCCCAAGTCCACGGACCACAGGAAAGCTCTCATTCAAAAAGGAAAACCTGAAAGAATTCAAAGGAGTCGAGATACTTGCACACCCACGTTCACAGCAGCTTCACTGACAAGAGCCAAGCAGCAGGAGGACCCCAGGTACCCATCGACAATGGATGGGTAAGCGAAGTGTGGTCTACACATAATGGAATATGACTGAGCCTTAGAAAGGAAGGAATTCTGACACCTGCCACAACATGGATGAACCCTGAAGATGTGCAAAGAGAAACAAGCCAGACACACAAGGACAGATATTTAGGATTCCACCTACATGAGGTACCCAGGGTAGTTAAATGTGTAGAGACAAAAAGTAGGATGGTGGGTGCCAGGGGATGCGGGGGGAGGGGGAGTTAGTACGTTATGGGGACAGAGTTCCAGGTGGTAAAGATGAAAAAGTTGTGGAGATGGAGCACGGTGACAGTTGCACGGCAACATAATGTTTTTAATGCCCATGCCTTGTACACTTAAAAACGGCTACACCGGTCAGTGTTGTTATGTGTATTTTACCACCATTAAAAATAATTTTTAAAAGGTATATCAAAATCCCAGAATGTTCTGCCTGTTCAACCCAAAGGACACTTACTGAACATTTACCGAGCTCCGAGTCCCGGGATCAGAACTGGACCCAGCCTTCACTGGGCTTACAACCCAGCCGGCACCTTAACACAGCCCATGGGGCCAAGACCCTCCCTGCGGGGGCAGTAACAGTGTCCCACGGGACCGGCACCACCTCCCCTGTGAGTTCCCCGCGAGCACAAGTCCGGGTCTGGACCCTCCGAGGATGGTAGCCAAGCAGGACACCCCCGAAGGGAGCTGTGAATGGGAATCACGGGGCTCCCTGGCCTGGGACCCCCTCCAGGCAGCCCTGAAAATATTAGCATGCAGAGATAAGGCATTCTCATGGTCCCTTTGCATCTGGCCACAACCCTCCCTACCTGGGAAGGAAGAAGAGGGAGACCCTCCTGTGCAGAAAATCCCTCCTCACCCCCTGCCCCGGGGGTACCAGCAGGGCAGTCATAATCCCCTCCTGAGCAGAAGCCTGCCTCCCCACGGCCCAGTGACCACCAGCCACCAAGAATGTGACAGCCTGTCCTAGGGTCTCAAACTCATCCAGCCCCGACACGAGCCTGCCCCGGGTCCTGCCCCCAAGTCCTGGGCTCACAGCAGAGGTTACACCACGGCCCTGTGGACCAGTTAACAGGGGCCCTCCACAACCCAGAGATTCTTTGCCAAGTCTAACTCAAATCCAACTTGCTGCATCTCGGTCCATCCCCCGTGGACAGAAAGAGCTGCCAGTCCCCCCCCCACACCGAGCCTTCGGAAGTATACGCGCCCCCTCCTCAATATTCAGCTTCTTCCTCCAAGACTCCAGGGCAAAGCCAGCTCCCCACCCCCCAAATCACTGCACCTGCTACTCACCCTCCTGGCTCTTGGGTGGGGCCTCGGCCACGGGCAGCTGGGGCTTGGGCTCCAGCCTGCTCTGCAGCTGAGACATCGGGGTGGGTTCCGAATTCTCCAGGGTCTGGGGTGGGATGGGGGAGGCGGGCCCCTCGGCTGGCTTGGGCACCTGGATCTCGACCCTCTTGGGGGCTGCGTCGGCGGTGGGGATGGAGGGCACCTCAGGGATCTTGGAGGCGGGGGTCTCCATCCTCCGGTGGGCTGACTCCTGGGGCTTGACTATGGTGATCTCCGTCCTCCGAGGGGTGGGCTCTGGCGTCTTGTGGCCCAGTGCCTCGGCCCGCTTGAGCCCGAACCGGGACGGCCCGGCGGTGCCGGTGTTCTCTACCTGCTTGGACGAGATGTCGATGGAGATCTCGGTGCGCCGAGACACAGGCTCGGCCTTGGGGCCCGAGAGCTCGACCCTCCGCAGGGCAGCCTTGGGGGATCGCTGGCTGAGGGAGTCTACATGGCGGGCCGTGGGCTCTGAGTTCTTCACACCCAGGTCCTGGAACTTCTGCGTGGAGCTGGCCACAGAGGCCCGGAGCAGGGGAGTCTGGACCCTCCGGGTTGGGGTGGAGTTGGGCGTCTCGACCTCCTCGACCTCAAAAGATCTTTTCAAGGCTGAAAGAGAAAGCGAGGAGAATGCGGTAAGTAGACAGCTCGGGAACCCCTGGGAACATCCCACTAACGGGGAACGTCCCGCTAACAGTGAACACCAGAGGGCGGCCGGCAGGGATGCTACAGCAAGGGGCCCCCGGGAAGACTCTTGCGCCCTTCACCTCTCAGGAAGAAGAGGACAGCCCCACTCTCCTAGGGGACTGAGGCGTCAGCAGCCACGTGTTCTGGGAGACAGAGAAGAGGCGGAAGCTTAGAGGACGCCCTCTGTCCTCTCTGTCCTGCCGTGGCCATGGTCCCGCCAGCTACATTTTCTATAAGGATGTTCTGGCTCAAGGGAGGGGCCTTCGATTTCTTTCCCTCCTCACCTCCGCCCAACACAGACACCAGCAGCAACCACCACCACCAGCAGCAGCGGTGGAGAGATGTCCCCAGTAATAACAGCCACAACCATAACCAATCAGACTCTCGATGGGGGGACTTCCCTGGTGGTCCAGTGGTTAAGACTCTGCGCTCCCAATGCAGGGGGCCCGGGTTCGATCCCTGGTCAGGGAACCAGATTTCGCATGCATGCCGCAACTAAAAAGATCCCGCGTGCCGCAACTGAGACCCGGTGCAGCCAAATAAATAAAAAAGAAATACAAAAATTCACTAGAAAAAAAGAAAAGAATCTCGATGGGAATGTCACCACCATATCAATAACAGCAAGGACAGCCAACGCTGGAACTTTTAACACAGGCAAGGCATTGGGCTTACTGTGTATAACCACATTTACCCCCCCACCCTAACCCCATGGTGTAAACGATGCTATGATCCCCTGATACAGATGGGAAAACTTAGGCCCAGGTGCTTAGGCAAAGTGCCCAGTGGCGTGGGGCGAGTAGCAGAGCCGGAAGATGCGTCTAACTCCGAGGCCCAGGGTTCTTACTCCTTTCTGGTGGAATAATGGAGATCCTGGGCGAAGTTCACACCGCTGCCTTTCTTAGTCCTCACACCGGCTGCTTCTGCCTCCATCTTATACCACTTGCCCCAGCCGGACCTGGGCCCACGCGACACACTGACCACCCAACTCCCACCCCACAGCCCAGCATTTCCACCCGTCCACCCGCCATCTCCGCCAGGATCTGCTCCCTCCAAGGTGGTGGGGACACTGCCTGAGAAGCCACTATCCCCACAGTTCCTGCAGCCGTGCTGCAAACGAGAACCAGCTGCTCCCGGTTATAAAGACCAGAGCGGGAAGGGGCCCGCAGGGCAGGAACATGCACCAGCTCCTCCCCAGCCGGGCCCACAGCGCACCCTCAGCGACCCACAGTGTCTCTCCCACCCTCCTCCCCACCTCACCTCACAGCCCCAGGAGCCCAGGATTACAGGGATCCCCCCCACAATTTCCTCCCCCAGCCCGCAGCTGGTCCCCAGCCCCCAACACCAGCTCTCAGGGCCATTCTGAGCAGCCCCTCCCTCCAGTCTTCCTTCCTCCAAATTCCAACACAGCCCTCGTCTCTTCCCCGTGGACATTACCTCCTTCAGAAGACCAGGGTGTAGTGGGTGGCTGAGTGGGTGGGTGGCCAGGGGCGTGTGTGCTCTGAAGCACTGGATGTAGGGAAGCAAAGGAGACCCCAGACCCTGATACCTAGCTTCTGGAACTACCAGTTTCCCAAACGTGACACCCTTGGGGGACCCTGTCTAAGCCCTGGGCACACCTCCTTCACAAAATCCCCAGTCACAAAGCTCGACCGACCGTCCCAGAGGCCCTGCAGGGATGGGAAATGTCCTCCGAGGGAGGGAGCTGTGCAGATTTCGGGAGCGGGCGCCTCACCACGCACTGACTCAGGGACACACCTGCTGTCCAGCTTCACTGTGGCCAAGCAGGTATGCGTGTGCAATGTGGCCAGAGCTCCTGATTCAAAAGAATCTGAAAATCTGTGTTTTTTTTAATATGTTATCTCCTGATTTTTAAATGCTGGCACAAACAAAGCAGAACAACCCCTTTAAAAACACTGTGCGGTCAAAGGAAATCACATCCAAGGGCTGCACTCGGCCAGCGGGCCCTGCCGTGACCTCGGGTTGATAAGGCACACGGCCAAGTGCGGCAGGGGTGTGCCTGTGCGAGGACCCCAGCTGGCACAGCTCTGCCTCTCACCGGGGGCTGTCCAGCAAGATACGCAGGGTACAAACTACCCATCCAAAGAAGCCTCAAGTGCCCAGGGAGAGGTCAAGTGCCTGCTAAACTGGCCAGAAAGTCCAGGGCTGAGTGCCCGGAACTCTGTCCTCTCACGGTTCCCAGGGCCTCCCTGGGCATCTGGTCTACCCCCACCCCGAGAGCACTGTCCAAACTGTCCCCGATGGTGGCTCCTGTCTGTCTGTGAGCTCCCTCGAGGAGGGGTCCACACCCCACCCGCCTAGGTGTGTGCATGTCCAAGAGTACTTGGTGTTAGCTCCTTGGGGCCAAGTTGGAAGAACAGGAACTAGGTGGGTGAGGGCTCTTTCCCAGGTTTGCCCCACGGGAATAAGACGACCTTTTCCTGGGAGTCCCGACAAGGTCTGTGCCCCTGTTTGGAGAGCCCCCTTCTTGGGGAGCCCATTTGAATGAACCTCCAACTGCAACTCATGAATTAAGACCCTGCACCAAAGCAAAGGCCTCCCTCAGTCGGGAGGCCCAATTCGGCAATGACTCGGAACCAGACTGGCCGGCACACAGATCACTGCTCCCCGGAACACAAAATCTACACAGAACGCACAAACCCGGCCCCATCCGCCACCCTCTCCTCTCTTGGGCTGCTCTGTGCTTCTTCCTGGCATATGCCACTCCCTGGGCCCATACTATCCGCATGCTAGGCACTCGGCTGTATTATCTATCCAGGCATTCACTGGCCAGCACCAACACCCCCATTAGTCTAGTTCTCTCTGAGAGGACAAGGGCTGTTCCCACCATCAGGACGGTCACTGCTCAGCAAACACCCCACAAACAAGCACTACCCCCACCCAAGGATTTCAAGTCCCCCCCCTAAAGCCAGGCTCACTCTTGCCTCCTCCCAAAGCCTGCCGTGGTGGCCCCGTGCAGTTCACGCCATTCCCTCCCGTGTCATCTCGATCATCCCAGGCTGCCGGGACTGACTTCGGGGGAGGGGGGCTCCCTGGGAAGAGAGCCGGAGTCCTCTCCTCTGTTACACCACGAGCCAGCCCTCCAGCCCTTCCTGGGCCTCGGGTGCTTCTTCTACACAACGTAAAGGCCAGACCGGATCACAGGTTTGTAACTGTGGGCCCAGAGCAGGGAGGCACCAGGCCCTCAACCCCATCTCAGCCTGAGAAGTTTCACTTTGCTCTAAGGTTCTGTAGGGAGTTGAACAGTGTCCCCACCCCCACCCCACCCCAACCCAAAAGCTACGTCCAAGTCCTAAGCCCCAGAACCTGTGAATGTGACCTTACTTAGAAAAAGTCTTTGCAGATGTAATCAAGGTAAGGATTCAAGATGAGATTATCCTGGATTTAGGGTGGGCTCTAAGTCCGGTAAGTGTCCTTATAAGAGAAAGAAGAGGGAGATCTGAGAGACACGGAGAAGAAGGTCATGTGACAACAGAGGCAGAGACTGGAGTGATGCAGCCGCAAGCCAAAGATGCCTGGAGCCATCAGAAGCTGGAAGAGGCCAGGAAGGATTCTTTCCTAGAAGCTTTGGAGAAAGCTGGCGCTGCCAACACCTTGCTTTTGGACATCTGGCCTCCAGAACCATGGGAGTAAATTTCTGTTGTCTGAGCCACATTGTTTGTGGTCATTTGTTACATCAGCCACAGGGAGTTAACACAGGGACCGTTGGAGGGATGAAACCTCTGGGCTACAAGATTGTCTGGGGCCCTTCCCGCTGGTGCTGTCACGCCCACTCTGCACCCAGCCCCACTCAAGAAATGTCCAAGGACTTCCCGTGGCGGCCCAGTGGTTAGGACTCGGCGATTTCACTGCCGTGGGCCCGGGTTCAATCCCTGGTCAGGGAACTAAGATTCCGCAAGCCGCGAGGTGTGGCCAAAACGTAAAAAAGAAAAAAAAAAAAGAAGAAGAAGAAGTAGAAACGTCCAACGGATGGACCAATGGAAGCGTGGCCGAGTTCCAGAACTGCTGTATCAGGCACCCAGAGGAGGAAAAGCTGACTCCTTTTTCAGGAATCACACAAAACCCCGGACGGTGGGAGAAGTCGTCACGAGGATAACATTGCTCTAGATTTACACCGGCATATTTGGTGATGAAACCAAAGATCATTTTTTAAGGCAGGCTGTGCGAGGGATGCCCTAGGAGCAGCCGCCTCTATACAGAGGATGTCATGACACAATTAGCACCCAGCTGGGAAGAGTTAGGAGACGGCTTGTCACGAAGCTGGCAGGACAGGGTCCTCCGGCATCCCATCCCCCAACGGAAGTCCTAAACACACGCTCCAGGTCCTGCCCCAACACGCACAGCCACCCCTCCCTTTCCAGGGTCAGACTCACCCTGGAAACTCCTTCCACTTCCTCCGTGGAGAATGGCTATAATCCACCACGGCAGTGGGTGCTTTTTTCCACTTTACTCTTCTCCCCCCTCGCTGCGGAGAGGCAGCCCAGGGGGTCCAAGTGCGGCCGAGGAAGCCAGCAAGAGTGCAGACTGGAGGCCCCTACGTAACCACATCTGATGGGGGACCGACGGGCAGAAAAGTGGCCTTTCACTGGACCAGGGCAGTGGGGAGTGGCGCTGTGCCGCTTCCTCTTTTGTCTGCAGGATGCTAAATGCCCTCAGAGGGCAGGCAAGAGACCCCCACATCCCCGCCCCGAAGCTGGACAGGACAAACGGCATGGCTGAGGGGCACCAAACAAACATGGGACCAGGCTGTACTGGGAGGGTCCCCGAACTGCCACTGGGAGGGAAAAGGACTGACATCTCCCACAGGGCACGGGGGGCCCACCCATCCTCACACCATTTCCCAAATAAGAATGCCCCCGTTCTCCCTCTCGTGAAGTCAAGAACCCCCAAAGCTGGGCTTGAACACTGCTTGCTCCCCAAAGCCCTCCTCGGCCCCAATCAGCCCTTCCCGGCAAGCACAGGAGCCTGAAGACTGCCATGCCCTTTGGCCCACTGCTGGGAATTTACCCCCAGGAAATCATCAGACGTACAGAAAGATTTATGTACGGGATGTTTGCATCAGCATTAAAACAGCAAATGCTGGAAACTATTCGAGTTTACGTAGAGTTTTCTGAACCCATATGCCAGAGTCCTGCAAAGTCATCAAAATCACGGTTCTGAAGCTGAGAAATGCTGAGAATACTAAGTAAAAATAGCAGAATCCAAGCTGCATGCACGGGCCTGGATTCATCGCACACACACATGTGCAGGGTGCACGCACATTCGAGGAAAACAGCCGCCTCTGGATGGAATTAAGGTGGCCGTTTAATTCATTACACTTTCCTGCCTTTTCCCAAGGTGCCTACGCTAATGTGGGTCACTTCATATTTTCAGGGGATAAAACCATCAGCACTGCTCTTAAAAAACAAACCTTGCTAAGAAGAGGGGGAGGGTGTGGATAACTGCGCCTCCGGCCCAGCCTCTCCCGGTCCATCAAACACCTACAGCCTCGGCTGCTGCAGAGGCCAGGCCGCCTGGCCAGATGCAAACCTCCCGTCGTCGTGCGCATGGGGGTCGAGGCAGGAGCAGCCTGGATCTGGGCCTGTTTAAGGAGGAATGTGCCGCACACAAGAGGCCATTGTGAGGGCCCCCCGCTCTGACCACAGGCACGCTGCCTGCCCGCAAACCTCTCCCCGCTCCAGGAACACTTCCTGGATCACACCGCGGGCCTCAGTCTGGGGAGGGGACACGGGCTGAGCCACAAAGCCCTGCTCCAGCCTGGGATAAATGTCATGCAAAGAAATGTTAGAGAACAAGGTCAAAACAAAGCCAGGGTCAGCTCCAGTGGGAGGAGCAACGTGGCCACTGCCCAGCTCAGGGGTCTGATTCTGGGCTCAGGCTCCAGGAGCATGGCCCTGGTGAAAGTGAGTCTCTTCCAGGCGGCAGCAAAGCAGGTTCTGTCCTGAGAAACAGTGGCCACCTGGGAGCCAGGGTGAGACACCCAGGAAACACAGGGTGCCAGGCGAAGGACACCTCCTTGCTCCCTGGCCTGAGGCTGCAGGGAAAGGTCACAGGAAAAGTCAACCCTGAAGCTAAGTGCGTGGGCCATCAGACTCACACAGTGAGTCCGGAGCGTGTGCGACCCCTGGGGTGGGCTGGAGGCAACCCCCCAGTTCCTGCTCTCCCGCGAGGACAGGGAGCTGGGGCTGCAGCTGGGCGGACAAGCTCCCTCCAGGGCAGCAGGGAAGATGGAACAGGAATCGGTGGGCCAATGGGCCAGTCCCTGAAATAACAATCCTCCGGAGGAAAGGAACCCAAGGCCACAAAAGCAAGATCTGGTCCAGGCGAAAGAACAAATTCACTGGGGAAAACCGGGCAGGGCAGGGCAAGGGGGACGATCCCAGGCAGAGGGCAGGGCAGGACAAAGGCCCTGCGTGCCTCGGATAAGCCGAGAGCTGGCCGGACGTGGGGGTCTTGCAGCCTGGATGCACATCGGACTCCTACCTTCAGGGCCTAATGCAGGGGCTCAAACAGGGGGCGGCACAACCACAGTCATCTCCGGGCGTCTGCTTCCCCGTGTGGTGCTGAGGCGCTGACACGGTGGTGCCCGGGCAGCAATCACGACTGTTGTTGGTATAACTGCCATCTGTGTGTGCACCCCGGGGGGTGGGTGTGCACACGTGCATGTGTGGTCACCCCACTGGTGGCCGAGGCTGCACGTGCCTTACCCGTGTCCATCACACCCACGGCCAGTATCTTCCCTTGTGCCCGAGGGCCTCCCCCGGCGCCCCCCCTGGTGCCCAGGCCCGGAAGGCAGGAAGGGGTTAACAGTGCTTCCCTGGCACACAGCCTTTAGGCAGTAACTGGAGGGTAAACACTCTGGGGGGCTTGGTGCAGGGTCCCCCAGCACCCCCATGCCTGGGGACCGTCACCTGGGATCACCTCCCACCTGAATCCTTGTCTCAGGAACTGCCTGGGGGCGGGCAGTGGAGGAGGGGCAGGGCTGAGAGGGCAGGTGAGAGCAGGTGGGGGGCAGCAGGCTCAGGGCAGGGAAGAGGATGCAGATGGGGAAAGTGGGAGGGGGTGTCCTCAGGAAGAAAAATAGTCCAAAAGGAAGGGCTTAAAATAGACACAGTGGCTGAGCAGAGCCTGGACAGGGACATCAGTAAACAGCGCTGTCAGCGGGTGGCCCTGGGTTTCCCACTGAGAAACACAAGAAACCAGCCAAAGCCCAAACAAAGGAAGAGACAAGGTCCAGCCTGGCACTCACAGCTCAGAATCCTCCCCTCGGGCCTCTCCCCTGCCCTCCCTGGGCAGGCCTGGCTGGGCTGCAGGGCCAGCGGCAGCCTAAGAACCCTGTCCAGTGCCAGCCCCGTCCTGCTTCCCGCTCCGGCTCCGGGTCCCGGCGTGCTGGCCGAGGGCACCGGCCGCCCTGGGCTCAGCTGCACACGTGGCTGAAGGCGGCACACAGCCCCTGCTCCGGGCCCTGACCAGATGCAGGCCTGCATCTCAGCACCCTGCACAGTCCCACAGGGATGGCCTGTGCGCTCTGGACGACAGCACCAAGCTGAGCCACTTTCACTCGGCCCTGAGGAGCCATGCGGGGTGAGCCCAGGGTCCCCGAGAACTGGAGGTTCCCCGGGGGGTCTTAACGCCCAGGTGAAAGATGTGAGGTCAACCCCTCCACCCTGCAATTTATTTTGAGGATTGTCTTTTACTTTGGCTGTTAGGACACGGGCACCCCAGGGGGCCTTCCTGCTTCTCACAGCCTCCCCCTCAGGAGCCCTGGCCCACGGCCCACCCTGGAACAGCGACGTGGGAAGGAGGTCTGCCGTGCCTGCCAGTTGGGTTCCCAAGTTGGGCCAAGAGAAAGCAACAGGCCCCCTCCTCCCTTCCCAGGCTGCCACTCACCGCAGGGGGACCCTCCACGCAGCCCTTCCCGCCCATGACATTTCCAGGCACAAAAAGAGCTCAAAGGTGATCCCTGGCCCCCTCAACTCGGGACACGAACAAGACCCCTCACAATGGGCAGGGAGCCCAGTGGCAGCTGTGGTCAACAGCCAGCCCTCGGATTCCAGACCTTCTCTTAATCCCCAAATTCATTACGTTAACTTCTCCCTGGGAAAAGCTCCCTAGCGCCCTGGCTAGCAAGGACACAGGCAGAACCAGCCCTCCCCAGCCCAGCTACATAGTGTAATCCACCCAGAATGGGTCCTGTCCGATTCCTCCACAGGGCTTCCAAACCTCATGCCGTCTGCAGAGGACACCGGTCCAACAGTGGCCCCCAAAATGGTCTGAGTCCTAACTCCCGGAACCTGTGAAAGTGATGTGGGAAAAGGGTCTTTGCAGATGTAATTAAGGCAAGGATCTCGAAGTGAGATCATCCTCCATTAGGGTGGGCCCTAACTCCATGACAGATGTCCTCAGAGACAGAAAGGAAGACACACAGAAGAAGGCCGTGTGAAGATGCAGGGACGCATACACAAGCCAAGGGACGCCAAGGATTCTCGGCCGTCACTGGAAACTGGGAGAGGGGCCTGGAAGAGGCTCTCACTCGGAGTCTCCAGAAGGAACCAACGCTGCGCACACCTGACATCCGACTTCTGGCCTCTAGACCTGGGAGAGACCAACCACATTGCTATGTTTGAAGCTCCCCAGTCTGTGGCACTTTGCAGCCACAGGAAATTCACGCATCAAGAGAACAGATTTTTCGGCTGCCGTGGCCTTTCTCTTCGGCCTCCTCAGCCTCTGTTGATGCCGAAGCTACTTTCCACAGTGACTCACCAGCTCGGGGAGGGCACATGGGTGCCCTGGAATCGGGCTGGCTGGCAGGAAGGACCTCTCCCCTCTCAGCCTGCGTCAGCCATCAGGTCACCCCAGACCTTCACAGCTGCCAACGCCTGGGCCAGCAGCCCCTTCCTGCCACTGGCCTCGGAGCCTCGCCCCCATCTTCCTGGGGCAGGGCCCTTGTGTCCAGCGCACCTGGGACGTCCCAGCTCACACCCGTTGTTCCACTGTCATCCATCAGGGCGTCCTGTTCATTCCCAACAGGGTCCCCATCGGGGCAATGAATTATCTGGTCGGCCTACCTAAGGCGGGTTCATTACCCGTGTTCCCCTCCCTGCCGTCAGAGAAGGGTCTTGGGGTGACGGCTCTCAGGGTTGGGAAGCAACCTGACAGTGGAGACCCTGGCAGGCACCATGGGACAGCCACATAGCAACTTCTGCTTCAAGAAATCTCTCAACACAGAGCAAAACCACAGCAAACGCTCCGAGGAAGCCATTTCTCAACCTGGGGTCTCTTCTCGCTCCGGCCATCTACCGGTCCCCCTGGTTCTGGTGACACCGGAGTCATTCCGGGCAGACTTTAACAGTCACCCTAAGACACTGGACTTCCTTCTTTCCTTGATGAAATTCAAGTTATGGGAACATGAGCACATTTAGATCCATCTGTCCTCCCCCTCTTAGGCCAGCTGTGGCTCTCTCCACTAAAAGGACAGACTGAACGGGGCTACGGAACGGGGCTTCAGAACGGGGCTGAAGCCGCGTTTGAGGAGATGCGGGCCAGATAGGGGAAGAATTTCCTGACCCAGGGTGGGGACGCTGGGGGTGGTGGTGACCAGGCTTCCTGAAAGGCCGAGGGGGAGGGCCTAGGTGCGGCCCAGCCTGCGGGGAGAGGAGGGGACAGAGGACTTTTCTGGCCTCCAAGGGTCAAAGGTCCCCTGATAAATGGCAGCGAAGGAGGGCAGGAGGGAGCCCCTGGGAGGGGACTGACTTCGAAACCAAAGCCACAGGCTGCAGCTCCGAGGGCTCAAAGGTTACAGGGCCCTTTAATCCACAACGCCCCTCTGGGCTGCCCCGGAAGCCCTGGCTCCAGGTTGGAGCACAGCCCCTCCCCCAACAGGAGGGTTCCGCTCCCCCAGCCCCACCACAGAGCAAGGATCATCCCATCCATGAAAAGACTCTGCGAACAAGCTGGCCTGCTCTCAGCCGTCCGCGCCCCTGCTGGCTCTTTCCCACGCGACTGGGCTGGGTGCAGAGCAGGACCCCAGAGGCCCCGGGTGCACCCGGTGGTCTCAGCTCCACGGCACCGGGCTGGGCTGCCAGGCTGCTGGTCAGCGTGACAGTCCATCCTGGTGGAGCTGCTGTTCCCTTCTCTGTTCTCAGCGTAGCGGGTGGTGGCTGTTCCCTATCCACCGGGAAGAGGAACCATCCTGCTGACTGCTGCAGGAAATGGTAGAAACACTTGAAAATGCAAAAAAAAAAAAAACCCGAAACAAAACCCTAATACCAGGGGCTGCTGGGCCCAGCTGGAGCCCTCCATTAATCACGCCAGAGGGACAGTTGCAGCTCTCTGTGCTGTGGCCTGAGGGCGGGCGCAGGCGGGTGCTGCCTAGGCCCATATGAGCTCTGGCCTAATTACAGGGGACGGTGACCCTAGAGAGCAGAGTTCAGGTCCCGGTCAGAGCAGCAGCCAGGAGTCCAGCTGCTCCCCAGGCCTCCCGAGGAATGGAGTGGGTCACAGCGCATGACCCCAAACTAGCCAAGCTCCGCTGGGCGAGAGGACGGAGTCTCCGTGACCACAAAGCCCTGCAGGCACCAAGGCCGACTCGAGGGTTCAGGAGGACTTGGTCTCTACCCTCAAGGACACAGGGGTAGAGGGGGCTTGCAGAGAAGGAAGAGTCCAGAAAACTGACAGGAGGAAGTGGGTTTGTTGTGTGACACAGGCCACGGCTGGACCTTGAGGAGATTCTGGAAGGGGCTCCCAGGGGCTGCCTAGCTGTTCCAAAGAGCCCTGGTGGGGCCTGAGTGAGGCCACCTCCAGGGCTCCTCTCGAGGTCTTACCAGGCTCTCACCAGGAACGGCCAGATCCTGACCGACTCCACACAGCCACCTGGAACTCGGGGAGAACCCTGGAAACCGAAAGCAAGCCAGGCAAGGCCTCTAGGCCCGGCTGCACCACCAGGCAGAGGAGCGGAGACGGGGCACCCTCACGCTTGGGGGATACAGACGGGGAGGCCGAGGCCCGCGGAGACCATCGGTCAAAGTCATGCCATTAAGCCCGTCCAAGCCTGGTCTCCCGACTCACACCCAGACGCTCTGCTGCCCCCAAGGAGGGCTGATGCAGAGGGCAAATGGGGCCCCCAAAGACTGTTCCGTGTCCTAACCCCCAGAAGCTGTGCACGTGACCTTATTTGGAAATAGGGTCTTTAAAGATGTAATTAAGAGCCTTGAGATTAGATTACCCTGGATTTAGGATGGATCCAAAATCTGAGAGTGAATGTCCTCATAAGAGCAGAGACAGGGCTTCCCTGGTGGCCCAGTGGTTAAGAATCCGCCTGCCAATGCAAGGGACACGGGTTTCAGCCCTGGTCCGGGAAGATCCCACATGACGCGGAGCAACTAAGCCCATGCGCCACAACTACTGAGCCCACACACCACAACTACTGAAGCCTGCATGCCTAGAGCCCGTGCTCCGCAACAAGAGAAGCCACCGCAATGGGAAGCCCGCACACAAGAGTAGCCCGCGCTCACCGCAACTAGAGAAAGCCCACGCGCAGCAACGAAGACCCAATGCAGCCAAAAATAAGTAAATAAATAAATTTATTTTTTAAAAAAAGGCAGAGAGAGAGACACGGAGGCACAGGGAGCAGAGACTGGGGGGATGTGTCTACTAGTCAAGGGCACCACGGTTGGCCAGCCCCCCCAGGAGCTGGGGGGAGAGGCTGGGCAGGAGGAACCAGCCCCACTCACACCTTGAATTTGGACTTTCTGGACTCAGAACTGTGCTTGTGGTCTTTGCTGCGGCCACGGGAGACTCACATGCTCCTTCGGACTCCCAGCCCCTCACCCATCTCTGCCCCCCGCCTCTGAACTGGCCACGCAGCTGTTCTGTTTTTCTGTTGCACCTTCCAGGGGCCACCCAGCCGCGGCTTCCAGGCAGCGACCCACTTATTCTTTTCTCTTTACGTTTGTTCTTTGAGCCTCTGAGTGTTCACCTGCCCCCCACAGGTTTAGGCAAAAACCTCCCGAAAGTCAGAACAGACCTGTCTTCTGGGCAGGGCGGGCACTGTGCCCCGACCATTCTCGGAGGGTGACCAGCCTTAAATATGACCCTGTAAGGCGGCCTCTGGTCCCCCCACACTTTCTTCCCAAGAGAGGAAGGGCCTCTGGGGCAGGCAGTGTGGGAGCCTTCCGCCACCGGCCTGCACAGCTGCAGGTGGACAGGTAAACTACCCACACCCCGCAGAGCCACAGCCCCAAAACTGACAACCTCTCAGTTCTGCTTCTGGCCTGAGGGAGAGTGAAAAGATGAGAGCTGTATACTGTAAACTCCAAACCCGCTGTGCTACAGAGTGCTCCGAGAGGCCCACCCCCGCCCCTACCACCCAGTACCACCAACTCAGCCCCGTAACCTCTGACCTGGCTGCCAGCCACGGGGGCCCAAGCTGCCAATCACCACCTCCCTGGTTCCCACCCTGCAAAGCCCCCGGACAGCCAGGCCCTTCCGGCCACCAGCTGCAGGGGCCATGGGGCAGAGAGGGCTAAGCCGCCCCTCATACACACACCAGGAAACTGCCCGGGTCCCCTATGCCACCAGGGACACAACCAACCCCCCAGCCTGAAAGCTCCTGGGTAGGGGAGGTCCGGAGCAGCAGAGAGAAAGCGCCTTCAGGAAACAGGGCTGCAGGTGGGAGTAATTCTTTTCTTAACAAAAAATGGAGAATTTCAGCCAAGTTGTCCTCAGCAGAACTGCTAGGTGTAGGAGGGTCTGGGGGGGGGGGGGCGCGGGGGGCTCTGCAGACAGCCCAGAGCTGGGGGCTGCCAGACGATGCACAGAGTGGTCACGAGTACCGTCTACGCCCCACCCGAGCCAGGCAGCTGACCCCTCTGGCCTCAGCGTCCTGGTCTCTTCCAGCTGGGACACCGAATGACCCCATGAGGGCCATTTTGGGGTCTGCCACCAGCTCCAAGTTTCTCTCATCGCTCCTGCGACACAGGCCCGGCAATTCCAAACACTCAGCAGAGCTGGAGGGGCCCGGCCAGCCCACCTCCCATCTGGGCCGAGGTCGAGGACCAAGGCTGTGGCCAATTCCTCTGCAGCCGAACATACAGCTGCCGGCGGTGCCTGCAGAGGTGCTCCCACAGCCTGCGCGCCTGGGCAAAAGCTTCACTCCACCCAGCACCCCGACCCAGAGCTGGAAAGAGCCAGGGGGACCCGGGGGTCCTGGCTCGGCCACCATCAGCCAGGGGACCAGTCACTTGGAGTCTCTCAAACTGGGGTGGGAGATCGGGTTGGGTGAGTTGTTTTTCTTTTTGACAATGAACTTTAAAAACTAATATTTATTGCTCTTTTCCTGACTCTAAAAGCAATATGGAAAATGTACGTGCAATGCAGGAAATCTGCAAAACACGGAGAAACGAAGGAAAAAACGTATATAAACCCATGACCCAGATAACCACTATCAATAGTTTGGCAAACGTCCTTCCAATCTTTTCACTGAGGGTATATATAAATATTTTGAAAGCAGGCTCGTGGAGACACGGCTCCAGGCTTTTCTCCTGCAGCATCCCGCGGCCCACATCTCTATACATTCTTGCACTCGTGATCCAAATTCCTTTGTGGTTCTAAAGTTCTGGTTCCAGATCATTCTCAGCTCCAACTGGTGATGAGAATCATTCCTGGAGCTTGTTAAAAAATAGACGGGGGCTTCCCTGGTGGCACAGCGGTTGAGCGTCCGCCTGCCGATGCAGGGGACGCGGGTTCGTGCCCCGGTCCGGGAAGATCCCACGTGCCGCGGAGCGGCTGGGCCCGGGAGCCATGGCCGCTGAGCCTGCGCGTCCGGAGCCTGTGCTCCGCAACGGGAGAGGCCACAACAGTGAGAGGCCCGCGTACCGCAAAAAAAAAATAATAATAAAAAATAGACTGTCCCCGCCTCCTGGAGGTTCTGTCAGGAAGGATGGTTGGGCCTGGCACCCCAGGGTATGTCTGGGGTGCAGGTGGGTGAGGACCTCTGCCCTCCCGTGGGCTCATAAGCCTTCTCTCCATCCCCCTCCTGAGAATCCTACAAGAAGGAAACCCTAAGCATCCCAGGCCAGCAGCTCTGCCCGCCCCACCTTCCCCTAAGGCACCCAAGGTCCAGCCTCAGCTGCCACATTCAGCCCCTGGGTCGGTCAGAGACCAAAGGATGTACACTGGGCTCTGCTGGGGCAAAGGCCCGTGTGACGAGGGGGCATGTCAGTCACAAGGCCCCCAGATCTGCCCAAGGCCCGCAGTATGTGCACCTTAGAGAAGGTCAAAGCCACCCAGGGCCTCCAGGCTAACTCACCTGCCCCAGGAAACAGGCAGGAGAGAGGCCCGCGCTAGCGTCCAGTGCCCCAGCCAGCCTCCAGCCAGCCTCCCCCTCCTCCCTAGAATGGCCATCACATCCCTCCCAATAGGCTCTCACCCTCCTGAGGGCAGGAGCCAGGCTCGCCCACGTCGGCCCCTGCTACACGCTGAATGTGCTCTCCGCTGATTCACAAGTTGAATGCTACCCATCAAGGTGATGATATTAGGAGGTGGGGGCCTTTGGGGTGACTAGGTCATGAGGGTGGAGCCCTCGTCATGGGATTAGCACTCTTATAAAAGAGACCCCTCAGAGTTCTCTCTCCCCTTCCGACCTGTGCAGACACGGTGAGAAGATGCCATCTATGAAATGAATCTGCCGGAGTCTTGATCTCGGATGTCCAGCCTCCAGAACTGAGAGAAGTACATGTGTGCTGTGTCAGCCACCCAGTCTGGTCTTTCTGTTACAGACGAAGACAGTTCCACTTTCCACTAGGGCCTTGGGCCCTGTCTGGAATGTCCTATGAGTCTCTAAACGGTGTTTGTTGCCTTGAATCTTTAATAGTCAATGTTTACTGAGTGCTCACCACATACCGGACACCACCCTAAGGGCTTTCGTTACATTAGCTCATTCACTTCCCATCATCTCCAGGAGGCGGAGAGATTTCACTCTCATCCCCATTTTAGAGATGGGAAACCGAGGCACAGAGAGCCTAATAACCAGCCCAACATCACAGCGTGGGCAAGGGCGAAGCCGAACTGAGCCAGCATGCTGAACCATCCCACCGCACTGCCTCCAAACCCCACCCCGCCCCCTAAAAGCCAGGCTCTAAACTCGTACAGCGCCTGCTACACACCAGCACTGCACCTGTACTGGGCTGAGCCCCAGACACACACCTGCAGGATGGGCCCTGGGATTCCCACGTCACAAACGCGGTCACGGAGCTGGAAAGCAACAAGGCAGGGATGGGAGCAGAGGGAACCCCTGCCAGACCCCAGGCTCTGGACAAACAGGTGTCGCCACCCACCACTGCCAGGTAGACTGAGATTTCCATCCCAGCCAGGCAGGGTCAGCCCTGTGAGGTGACACAGGCAAGGGCCGGGGGGCAGGTGCATTGGGGTCTGCCTTCCAGCGTGGCCTCGGGCCAGCCATGACCTGCATGACCTGTCCACCTTGCTGAGCTCCAGGAGGACCAAGAGCCCTTGATACAAAGTGCCTAGCCCGGGGCCTGGCATGTAGTAGGTGCTCAATAAGGAGACGGTTACGAAGAGCAAGAACCAGCACAGTCAAAGGAAGTACCTGTGAGAGAAGGGGGAACAGCTGGAAGGGCTGGGACTTGGGTCAGAGATAAAAAAATTCAGGAGGGAGGCCGGAGCCCACCAGCTGGCTCCAGGGCAGCCGTTCGCAGGAGCCTGGCTCCATCCTGTAAATATTAGGAGAGATGTAAATATTTGAGTGCCACTCTCCTCCGTGCCCCCCACCCCGCCAAGCCCAGCCTCACTGGAGCTGCAGCCAGGGCAGGGGCAAGACTTCTGCACTCACCAGTGTCCCCACCCCTCCCCCAGCTGCCCTCAAACTCCTCCTCCAGGGCCAGGAGGCGGGGTGGGGACACAACCCCTCCTCTGCCCTCTCCTCCGCACTGCACCTGCAAAGGTATGAATGGGGCCTTCCCATTCTCACCCCCAAAGGGCCCCAGGGTTTCTTTTGTAGTTTAGCAGAAAAGCAAAGCAGCCCTTTCTGAGGTCTTCTGATGGAGGCCTGGGGAGTAAAGTTCGCCACTCCAGACCCACTCCACCCTCGCTACAGGAATACATCACGGGGCCCTCTCCCACCCGGATTATGCACCACCCAAGTCCCTCCCAGCTCTCTGACCAGGAGGAAAGATGGAGTCTGGAGCCTCTTCATGCCCCAACCTATGCTTGAAAGCACAGGCCCCTCCCACCACCTTCCACCTCGGTGCCAAGGGCACCTGTGCCAGGTGTGGGCATAACAATGTCTTCCAAACAAACTACAAGTTGACAGAAATTGCAACGGGAGCCAGCCAGCACCATCTGCCTGGAGACCTTACCTAGTAAACTCCTACCTAGCACTCTGCTTGGGTGTCCCTTCCTCCAGGAAGCCTTCCTGAACCTACCCCTCTCCTGGGCTCAGGCCTGGACCCCCAGAACGTACAACAGAGCTAGCACTTAGCTGGCGCCCACAAATAGCTGTTACATAAACAAACGAATGAGCTGTCTCTCCCACTCTGGCCATCCTCCTCCTGGCCCACCAGAGACAGAGGGATTCCAGCACTTACTTCATTTTGAACTGAAAGAAAAAACCCAAACCCAGCTACTCTACAGAGCACTCCTCCCCTGACTTGTGATGGGGGACAGGAGGCAGGGGACAGCAGAGAAGGCCACCCCTCCGGGCCTGGGATGGAGCCAGGAAAACTGGTATGCTTTTACTGTAGATAATATCAGTCTCCAAGGGCTCAGGGCAGAGGCCTGGCCTACCCCTCACAGGGAAACTGCCCACCCACGTGGAAAGGAGGGCCAGAGAGATAGCCCTGCCCAGGGTCAGCTTTCTGCACCCAGGGAGGGGCCAGCAGGGTCCAGGCTGAGATCCTGCCTAGGAGAGTCTGCAGAGCCAGAGACTGCTGGCCACTGATGGGCAGAACCAGAAACATCTCCATCTCACAGGAGACGGGGGAGGGGGCATGGTGAGGCAGTCCGAATCTAGGCCCACTCTGCCCCACTCTGCCTAGGACACCATGCCCCCTTCCTGCCCAAAAGTTCCATCAGTTAACGTCCCGCAGAGAGGGGGGCCGTCTGTGTTCCAGTGGCTTCCTTCCCCGTTCCCAGGGGGACCTTCAGCCACAGCACCTCCCACAAGGAGGTGCCCGGGACCCCCAGGCCGCCCCAGGGGACAGTCAAAAACCCAGCAGCCAGCAGAGCCATAAGCCAGCGCTCCTCGTAAGGCAGGGGAAGCCTGTGGGTTTGAGGGGTAGAAAGCCAGACACAACTATCAGAAATGACTGGTCACTGGCTGCAAAAAGCTCAGAGTTCCAATCTCTCCTTGTTTGAGAGAGGGAAAACCCTGACCCAGGAACTCCCAACTCAGTCTTATAAAGGCTCAGGAAGCAAGGCAAACCCGACTCCCTACCCCGGCCCATCCCCCGCAAGACCCTCCTGAGGCCCTGGAGGTACACTTGCCCCCCATCTGTACCCAGAGAACACCCATCGAACCCCCAACCAGATGGTCCCTTGGAGGCTGTAGCCAGAGGACAAGTGGAATGGACAGGAGGTGGGGGGAGTGGTGTCACCTCTCCTGCCTCCCCTCCCCCATGCCACCTGGCCCTCCCAGTGTTTGAAGGCAGAGGCTCCCGCTCTCAGGGACAGGGACACAGGAAGCTCTAAGCTGTGTGTGGGGAGGGCACACCAATGTGTTCAAGGGCAGGTCCCTTGCAAAATCTCTGGATTTTGCAACTTGGGGCAGACATGGGCTTCCCCAGCTGGCCCAGAGACCCTGGTGGGCAGAGAAGGCTGGAGACTACGGGCGCTCGGCATCCCGGGAGGGGCTGTCAGAGACTCAGGGATATGAGACAGAGCGTCAACAGAGAAGAACACCAAACACAAAAATGACAGAGGCAGGTTGGAGCCTTATTCCCAGGGGCTCCCCCGCCTCCCCTGCAGCCCCTGCTCTGTCCTACGGGTTGGGAGTTCGCTGTGTATATTCTAAGGCCACCATCCTCTTGACCCTTCGCCTAAATTTCTGGGCATTGGCAGCACTTTAAAAAATGACAACAGGGCTTCCCTGGTGGCACAGTGGTTGAGAGTCCGCCTGCCGATGCAGAGGACACGAGTTCGTGCCCAGGACCAGGAGGATCCCACATGCCGCAGAGAGGTTGGGCCCGTGAGCCATGGCCGCTGAGCCTGCGCGTCCGGAGCCTGTGCTCCTCAACGGGAGAGGCCACAACAGTGAGAGGCCCGCATGCCGCAAAAAAAAAAAAAAAAATGACAACAAACTTGAAGCTTCTAGACCATCTCCTGGTCCAGGCTGAACGGAGCCTCCAGGCTCTGTCCAGACCAAATTAAACAGCCGGAGCCCAGAAATGCCCCAGGCGCCGGGGGTGTCTAGGGGCCAAGCGCTGGGTCTGTTTGGCCAGAGAGATGACAAGTCCTCAGCCCTCTGGGACCATGTGCCAGAGAGTTCCAGCCTGTTTGGTCTCATAACAACTCAGCCTCCAAATTTGGGAAAAACCGAGAGAACTTTGGAAAGATAGCCACTGTTTGACCGTTTTTCCTCAGTGGCTTTGTCAAGAAAAAGCAAAGGAACTGGTTTCCTGGCTGGGTTTCTGGGATGAACCAAAAAACTGACATCCCCTGAGGCCTTCATCTCTGATAAACCTGTAGCCCGGCACCCCTTACCCCCTACCCCAGCCCATCCTTCTTACACACACCACCAGGTCTTTGAGGGTCTACAGCAACATGCATCCACTGTTCCCGCCCATCGGGAGCGCCTGGCCTGGCCTGGCAGGAAGGTGGGACTCCTGGGTTTGGGGGCCACCGTGGATCCCTTGAGCCTGGCCCCCAGATCCTTGCTGCTGGCCCCGTGGTCCTGTCTGTACCCCGAGGAGACTCTTCTGATAGCAGCCAGCCCACCCCCAGCACAACGAGTGAGGGACATTCAGCTGGGAAATGGGGGGCGGGGGGTGTGCAATAATAGTGATGGCTGAGCTGAACCGTGGTAGGGGGCTTGATCTCGGAATGTGACAACACCCCTGAACTCTGAACATTCAAGGAAGAAGAGAAGGGGAGGCCCCATTCTGCTCAGCCAGCGCCAGGATGAGGGCCACAGCACCCCTGAGGGGCATGCCAAGGCCACAGTCACCGAGCTGCAATGTCCCCGGCCCCTGCAGGGCAAGCATGCCACCCACACGTTAGTACTTCCTTGGCAACGTCCCATCACGAATGAGCTGCCAGGCCACTGCTTCCACCAGCAGGACAGCCTCGCCCAGACACGTGGCCTGAGCAAGTACCCACCATGTGCTGGGCACAGTGCTGGCCGTGGCTGCCACTGAGCCTGGGGGCTCACACTCTGGTGGGCTCGTTCCTCCAGGCACAGAGGCCCCAGCCCGTGCCCAGGCACCCTACCCCCAGCCCGCAGCCTCAGCGGGCGCAGGGGTGCAGACCTAACCAGCCCCCGGGGCGAGCTCGAGGCAAAAAGCTCTGGCCTCTGAGCGCTGGCTCTCCCCACTGGCCCCAGATGGGATCGTCCTCCTAGCTCCTGGTCTGCAACACAACCAGCTCCCAGTTACGACTCCCTTTCAGGAAGGCTTGGCAGCCAGCAGAGTCACGGGCAGGCGGCCACACCCCACTATCTTCAAAGTCAGGTCGTCCAGCGTACGTCTGGGTCGCTGTCTGTAGGATGGGCCCTTGGTCCACCCATCTGGGACGCTCCGGGGTGGGGGGATGCAGAGGAGACTGGAATGACCTCCCCAGTGAAGGAACCCTGCAGCCCACCTGACCCAAGCCTCCAAGCTCTGACAGTGAAAGAGCGTGATGGGATGTCCACTGGGCTGGGGCCAGGGCTCCCACGCTGGCCGGCAGCCCAAGTATCTGCTGGACTCAGGGGGACCCCCCGGCAGGCTCCGAATCTGCTGTGCTGACCATGCTACACAGTCTCGCTCACCGCCCCATCACCACTCAGGGAGGCCCTTGCCGGTGGCCTCTGAACCCCTCCCTTCCGTCACCCAGATTCCTGCATTTAGGCGTCCACGCCCACCTGTTTCTTGCAAATACCTGACCCCCACCTCAAGCTCTGCTCCCGCGAGCAGGCACCAGGCTCAGGCTGTCGGCTATCTCCCCAAGACGACCCGCGGGCAGCGGTGTTTATGACCCCATTCAACAGAAGGGGAAATTGAGGCTCAGGGGCCAAGACACCCTCTACCACCCAGCTGTCCAATGGCAGAGTGAGCCTGCCCTCCCAAGCATTACACCGCGCGGGGCTCCCAGCTGCCCTACCCATCACTTCCCCCAAAGGCCCTCTCCCTTTGGATGCAAACTCTGCCCACTTGTCTCTTTCAAACCTTCCTACGTGGACTTCCCTGGCAGTCCAGCAGTTGAGACTCTGCGCTTCCACTGCCGAGGGCCCAGGTTCGAACCCTGGTTGGGAACTAAGATTCCACAAGCCACATGGCACAACCAAAAAAACCAAAACAACAAAATACCTTCCTAGAGATCCATGTCCTCCAGGAAGCCTTTCCAGACTGACGCCCCACAGCACGGGGTGTCCTCCCTGCTGGACCCACCTCCCTGGCCCACGTCTGACCCTCAGCCCAGCCGATGACGGGGATGCTTCTGCCACCTGGCACGTGTGTGTCCGTCATCTGCCTCACAATCAGGACGGTGGGTGAGCCTAGTCCCAGGCCCGGGACACGAGAGCAGCAGGCCAAGGAAGCCGGTGGTGGTCAGACCCGTCAGAGAGCCGTCCCCCCGTAGCTGAAAAGCAGGACTCATCCCCCAAGAGTCCAGCAGAATGCCGGCAAGGCCGGCTCCTCCGGTCCACCAAGTAACCTCACGCCGCCATAGATCCTGTCTCCCGCCACCAGATGAGAACGGCGGGAGGCTGAATTCACAAGAGGCCTCGAGTCTTGCTGAAAAGCAGGACTCATCCCTCAAGAGGCCAACTGGCATTAATTAGGGGCAGATCTGCACCTGTCACAAAGCTAGGCCTTGTCCTCCTGGGAGGAAACGGGCACCCGAATCCAGCCATCGAGGGAGCCCTTGTCCAGGAGGTGTCTGGGCTCCCAGACAAGCAGGTGCATCCGCATGGTCTCGTCTCCCCAGGAGACCCTCTCCCTGCCCTCTGTCCGTGCTCACGCTCTGGGGCCTAGGGCCTGCTTGGGCTCCAGGACCTGGCTGGCAGGGTCCTCGAGGAGACGGCAGAGGGTTCAGAAGGGCAGACATGTCCTCTAGGCGGGAGAACAAGGCTCTGGGTCCGGAGCTCCTGGGTCCTGGGCCAGACTGTGTTTCAACCAACATCAAGGACTTTTAGGATTCTTTCTCCGTGTACAAATCTGGTTACAGCAAACACTGCTAGGGAAAGTAGGCCAACAGCTAGCACTTGGAAGGGCTTTTGTTACACAAAGACCAGGGTTGTAATAGTGTTTGCGATAGCAGATTTGGCCTGCGTTCACTAGAGAACACGCCGTTCCCCTGCTCTGTGCCTGGCAGCCAGATAGGGGACTACGTCACCGCTCGGGCCACCCCATCACCCAGGGAGTGACGGGCGCGGAAGCCACCTGAGGCCCATCTTCAAACAGGGGGAAGCGGAAAAGGAGACTCTCTAAAAAAAAATCGCATCAGCAAAACACAAAATACTTTTCTTGCCCCTACACGAGGGTCTCCACGGAGCCCTGAGATCCTCCTTAGGGCGAGAGCAAAGACCAGTGTGGGAGGTTTGCATCCACGGAGGACACTGCCACCCTCTCAGTCCCCCGGGAGACCTGAATCCAAAGACGTGTCCAAAATAGAAGACAGGCTGAATCCCCGTGCCACCTCGGTGATGTGATGAAGCTTAAAGATCTCGCCCTCAATTCTCCAGGGTGGGGAAGGGGACGGGCAGGAATAATAGGATGAAAAGAGAAGAGCGTTCCTCAGGGAAGTGGGTGGATGTGCCCGGGATGTGGGGCATCAGCAGAATTTAACGGTGGGTGCCCGCTCCATACCCCCCCCCAACATGCATATCCACCTGGGGCAGCTATCTGTCTGCCCTGCAGGGCATGCTGCTCTGGCCTGGATACTGCCATCGCCCCAAATCTCCAGGAAACACCCCATCAGAACCCGTCGACCCCCGCTGCAGGATTCCAGTCTGCTCAGACGTACAGTCATCCCCAGCAACGCCGCGGCTCAGAACTCGCCCGGCTTTGGTGGTGGCCCCTGGGGCCTCCATCCTTCGGCCATCGACATGTGCTTCGAGACGGGGCCAGGTCCGCCAGCCTCAGGAACTATCGAGACTTTGACCCTACCTTGCGGAAACTGAGACGCGGAGTGGGCAGCCCAGGCCGAGGCCCCCCACTGGCCCCAGAGAAACAGACCAGCACTTCGGCTCCGAGCTTGACCACTCCGGCTGCCTCCCCAGGACGGTCCGGGCTCCCTGCGGATGGGCACACCTGGGCCTCCGTGGCCTCGCCGTCCGACTCTGGCAAGCTGGCCCCTCTTTATGTCCCAGTCCTAATGGACCAGCTCATTCCGGCCTCCCCCGCTTCTGTCGCTGCCTGAACGCGCTTCTCCTTCCGCTGCAGTCAGACTGTGTCTCCTCCACATGGCCTTCCTCTGCCCTGGCTCTGCCAGCCTGTATCACCCACTGCCGCTCTGGGTCAGACACTCTCCTCCTTTCCTGATCGCTCCTTCCCACGTCTCTCTGTTTGAGGCTATCAGCCCCAAAACCCAACTCCACTCCAAGTTCCTGGGGCTCTTAGGGAGGCCGCCTTTCTGGTCCCCAAGCTGGCCGTCCGGAGCCCACACACGCGCGCGCGCGCACACGTGCCCAGGTGCACTGGGGGGCTCTAACTCTCCTGTCTTCAGAGCACAACGGCTCTCCAGGGCACACAACGGAGAGGCTGACACACAGGGAACCGGGGTGGGGGGGGTCCGAGGCCGCGCTCCCTAAGAGTGAGAAATCTCCCCCCGATGGCACAGGGTTGCCAACTGCTGCACCAGGACAGTCTCAATGAGGCCATTGTCTCCAACTAAATGACAGCCTCGAGAAGCCGCCTGGGAAGCAGCCTCAGAGGCCACCAGCGTCTCCAGATGGGGCACTTCGGGGTGAGGATGGAGTCGCACGCGGGGCCGGGAGGGAGGGGCACTAACTACCTACGTGGCACGAACTGTGACAGACCACACAACCCCCAAAGCTCCTCCTGCTGATCCTGCCTCAGGGCTCCCATCTCATCCCCTGAAACCCCAGAAAGCTCTGCTTCCAGGTCAGGGACCGCAAGCCAACCCAACTCCCACAGGCCACAGGAGAAAAGCACACACAGCGCGGAACCTGAAGGCGGCAGCAGTCTCCAGATGGGCCAGTTCTCCCGCTCGGACACTCAGGAGATGAAAGGCCCCCCGAGGAGCTGCGGGAGGGCTGCTGGGGGCAAGCAGAAGGCGAAACAGAAGGAAGGAGACTCGAGGAACATGCTGGGTGTGGGCATGCACCCCAAGAGGTCCCGATGTTGGGGTACAAGCCATCACAGCTCTGCAGACCCACACTCCCCTTGTTCAGTGCCCAGTGTCAGAGTCGGAAAAGTGCTCCAAGCACAGAGCCAGCCCCCAGCGGACCCATCCCTCGCACAGGGCAAGCCGGCCACTGGACCCCATCCCTCCTGTCTCTCCACCCCCTGCTAAGCCAGTCCAGGCCCAGCCCAGAATCACCGCCTCTGGGGCTCTGCTGGGGGCGCAGCCAAGCTCTGGTACCGGAGAAGTGCCCCCCGCAGATGGGGCTGACCTCCGGTGGGCCACGTGCATGGCTGGGCTCTGGACCCCCAAGAAGATCCCAGTCCTGATTCTGCCCTTGGGGGAGGGGGACCTCCCCGCAAGGCCTGGCACCTGGACGTCTGTTAACTCCTTTCAACCCAGCCTTCCCAAGGCCAGGTCCACCAGAGGGCTCTGCCCAAGGCTGCCTGGGAGCCCCTCCGAGGGGCGGGGGCTCCAGATCCCAGCAGAGGCAGACCCGCCCCTCAGAAATCCGGCCCCTAAGTGCTGGAGACTATTGTGTGAGCTTCCCTTCCGACCGCTTTATTTACTCCCCAAGACACAGGACGCAGAGCCACAGGCAGTCAAGAGGACGCACGAAAGCCACACACACGAGCCCAGGACCGGGATGCCCTACCGCACCCGGCGGGAGAAGCCCCCCAAGTCTCTCAACACTTTGTAAACCCAGGTGCCTCCCCAGGACGGTCCGGGCTCCCTGCGGATGGGCACACCTGGGCCTCCGTGGCCTCGCCGTCCGACTCTGGCAAGCTGGCCCCTCTTTATGTCCCAGTCCTAATGGACCAGCTCATTCCGGCCTCCCCCGCTTCTGTCGCTGCCTGAACGCGCTTCTCCTTCCGCTGCAGTCAGACTGTGTCTCCTCCACATGGCCTTCCTCTGCCCTGGCTCTGCCAGCCTGTATCACCCACTGCCGCTCTGGGTCAGACACTCTCCTCCTTTCCTGATCGCTCCTTCCCACGTCTCTCTGTTTGAGGCTATCAGCCCCAAAACCCAACTCCACTCCAAGTTCCTGGGGCTCTTAGGGAGGCCGCCTTTCTGGTCCCCAAGCTGGCCGTCCGGAGCCCACACACGCGCGCGCGCGCACACGTGCCCAGGTGCACTGGGGGGCTCTAACTCTCCTGTCTTCAGAGCACAACGGCTCTCCAGGGCACACAACGGAGAGGCTGACACACAGGGAACCGGGGTGGGGGGGGTCCGAGGCCGCGCTCCCTAAGAGTGAGAAATCTCCCCCCGATGGCACAGGGTTGCCAACTGCTGCACCAGGACAGTCTCAATGAGGCCATTGTCTCCAACTAAATGACAGCCTCGAGAAGCCGCCTGGGAAGCAGCCTCAGAGGCCACCAGCGTCTCCAGATGGGGCACTTCGGGGTGAGGATGGAGTCGCACGCGGGGCCGGGAGGGAGGGGCACTAACTACCTACGTGGCACGAACTGTGACAGACCACACAACCCCCAAAGCTCCTCCTGCTGATCCTGCCTCAGGGCTCCCATCTCATCCCCTGAAACCCCAGAAAGCTCTGCTTCCAGGTCAGGGACCGCAAGCCAACCCAACTCCCACAGGCCACAGGAGAAAAGCACACACAGCGCGGAACCTGAAGGCGGCAGCAGTCTCCAGATGGGCCAGTTCTCCCGCTCGGACACTCAGGAGATGAAAGGCCCCCCGAGGAGCTGCGGGAGGGCTGCTGGGGGCAAGCAGAAGGCGAAACAGAAGGAAGGAGACTCGAGGAACATGCTGGGTGTGGGCATGCACCCCAAGAGGTCCCGATGTTGGGGTACAAGCCATCACAGCTCTGCAGACCCACACTCCCCTTGTTCAGTGCCCAGTGTCAGAGTCGGAAAAGTGCTCCAAGCACAGAGCCAGCCCCCAGCAGACCCATCCCTCGCACAGGGCAAGCCGGCCACTGGACCCCACCCCCTCCTGTCTCTCCACCCCCTGCTAAGCCAGTCCAGGCCCAGCCCAGAATCACCGCCTCTGGGGCTCTGCTGGGGGCGCAGCCAAGCTCTGGTACCGGAGAAGTGCCCCCCGCAGATGGGGCTGACCTCCGGTGGGCCACGTGCATGGCTGGGCTCTGGACCCCCAAGAAGATCCCAGTCCTGATTCTGCCCTTGGGGGAGGGGGACCTCCCCGCAAGGCCTGGCACCTGGACGTCTGTTAACTCCTTTCAACCCAGCCTTCCCAAGGCCAGGTCCACCAGAGGGCTCTGCCCAAGGCTGCCTGGGAGCCCCTCCGAGGGTCGGGGGCTCCAGATCCCAGCAGAGGCAGACCCGCCCCTCAGAAATCCGGCCCCTAAGTGCTGGAGACTATTGTGTGAGCTTCCCTTCCGACCGCTTTATTTACTCCCCAAGACACAGGACGCAGAGCCACAGGCAGTCAAGAGGACGCACGAAAGCCACACACACGAGCCCAGGACCGGGATGCCCTACCGCACCCGGCGGGAGAAGCCCCCCAAGTCTCTCAACACTTTGTAAACCCAGGAGGGGGGAGGGGACCAAAACGCGCTCCCAACCAGCAAGCAGGCCCCTCCTCCCCCCACAGCCGGACTCCGGGAGGACGAGGAGGATGTCCCCAGGCCCGGATGGGGGCCGATGGGACGCCCCCCTCTACACTCGCCGCGGCCTGGGCCGTGTCCACTCGGGTCCCTGCCCAGCCCGGATTCGGCTCAGCCCCGGCTCCGAAACTGGTGTGGGGGAGGGGGCTGTCCTGCGGGCGGGACGCGGGGGCGGGTAGCGAACTCCCCCAACCCGCCGCAGGGCCAGGGCCCCGAGGCCGACGGGGATCGCGGGAGGGATAGGACTGAGCGACAGCTGAGAGGGAAACCGCGCGCCAGGGCCGTTTGAGGAAGCCCCGCGAGCCCTCGAGGAGACTGTCGTCGCTCGGCAAACACAAACAACAATAAAAGGAAGGAAACCCGGCGGCAGCGCGCAGGGCGAGCGCAGGGGCCAGCGAGGGCGCGCGGTCCCCGTGTCCCCCTAACGGGGTGCTCCACGGAGGCGACGCGGGCGCGGGGCGGGGGCGCGGCGGGAGGGCACCCCATCGGGGTCCTCCCTCCCCGTCGGCGCCCCCGTCTCGCCTGAGGTCCGCCCCGAGGGGCCCCCGAGCACGCCTGCGGCGCGGTGGCCGGCCGGCACCCACCTT
>NW_020174923.1:8491843-8506021 GCF_003031525.2 Neophocaena asiaeorientalis asiaeorientalis | reverse complement strand
CCCGCGCCGCCGCCCCGCCCCGCCCCCGCCTCCCGGGCGGATCAGGTTCCCGCACCCGCGGCCCGGCCTCCACTGCTCGCACTGGCTGCTCCGCCCGCCTGTCAAGGTTGGGCCTGGGGGGCTGGGACCCGAGCGGCCGCCGCGGGGACAGGCCGAGTCCCGGGCGCCCGACCCGAGAGCCCCCCTTCTACCCGCCTGGCCCGCGCCCAGGGGACGGCGACGGACGCGGCCCCGGCGCCCTCCCCCCACGACGCCCCGCTGAGGCCAGATGTGGGCGGATGTGGAGGTCGGGCGGCGGCGCGGGGGCGGCGCCGAGGGGGGAAGAGATTCCTCCCCTTCCCTGGGGCGCAGGGTTCCTTCTGCGGGAGGTTTTATTTACGCAGCCAAACAAAGTTCGCCGCCGCCTTCCCGCGCGCAGCGCCTCCAAGGGTTAAGCGCTCGGACTGGCGGCCGGCAGGAGCCCAGCCTGTTGGCCAAGAGCCGAGGGGCGAGCGCCAGTCACGTGACCCGGGGCGGGGAGGGGGGCGCCAAATCCCACCCTCTTGGGGCACCTCTCCAGCTGCTCCCTACCCCCAGTCCACCGCCCCCGAGGTCGCTGCTGCACCCTCGGGGGCGGTGTCAGAAAAGGCGCTGGCCCACCGGGGACGCGGGGCAGGGACGGAACACCCTTGTCAGAACCGCCAGGGACACGTGCCACTCCTACGCTGCACAACAAGGGGCTTCCTGAAGGCAGAGCGTAGACCCCATGTTCTCCCTGGTAAGGCGCAGATATTTCAAAGTATCTGAAGGGAGGCGTTGGGGGAGGGGACGGGGAGCAAGGGGCCTGCCGGTGAGGCTCGGCCCCATCTGGCCCACACCTCAGGCCTGGCCTTGCCCTCCCGGCCAGTTAATTTCTACCCTTCTCCGTACATTCGACAAACATTGATTAAGTCCTATTACCTACAAGGCAGTCAGGTCCCAAGGGCTGGGGACAAAAGGATGGGCTGGAACTTGAAGAGCAGCCAGGAAGGGCCCTCCAGGTCTGGCACCAACCGTGGGGGGAGGGGGTCTCTTCCAATCCCCCCAGCCAGTTAGGCACTCCTGCCTATCCTCCCATTTTCTTAGACCCAGGGCCTCTGCCCCAAGTCGGGGGCCTGTGTGAGAACAGCAGGAAAAGACGCTCTCTGAGCTGGTGGGCAATTCGGCAATACGGTGCCCTCCGGGTGGCATGCGAGTGCCCGAGAGCTCGTCCTGGGTCTCAGACTGGTCACTGCCACTCCCCTCCCAGCCCCGACGCCCCCAGTTCTGAAAGATCCCAAATGCACAGGGGATGCTGAGGCCTGACCGCCATCCCCGTTAATCTGGGCCTCTCGCGGAGAGTGCAATGCGCTGGGCATGAGGAGATTTTTGAAGTTGATGAAATCGAGTCCTTCCTTTTTAAGAAAAGCAGTCTCTCCCTCCCCCATGCTTTGGATATTTTGAACTATTTTCAACCAAGTGAGTTTGTGGACAAGGAACTGCAAAACCACAGACATTTCAGATGTGCACACACCCTCTGCCTGGGAGCTGGGGTTTCAGAAATGGAGTCGCCACTGTCATTAATAGCACCCCTGGTGGCTTCCACACCAGCCCGGGGCATTTCTTGTCTGAAAACCAGCACCTGGGCCCACCCGATAGTCCAATCTTCTGGCCACCTGCCCACCCAGTATTTGGGGGTTTGGTGGTCCACTGCCTCTAAGAAACAGCCTAATGCCATAACCCCCTGGGAAGATGCTGGGTCTCAGAGACAGGACAGCATCCAGCCTGGGCCACAGCATTACTCTCCAGTGTTTTTATAAAAAGCACCTGGTGAGCGTAGACACACCCATGCGATTGTTCTTCCAGGGCGCTGGCCTGGAGTTCTACCAGATTCGAATAGGTTGCCTTATTGTGCATTATTCAGTTCCATTCACAGTGGAGCTAAACATACTTAAGCTTATCTCCTCAGGGAGCCCAGCCAGGGTGCATGCCTCACCAAAACGCTCCCCTATGGGAACCCAAAGGACAATGGCAGGAGGGAGCAGACCTCCGAGGCCAGAATGTTGGCAGGACTGTGCTCCAGACCCCGTCCAGTCCATCCCCCTGCCTGCCTCTGGCCCCCCTTCACTTAACCACTGAGGCTGCCGTTGCCAGGCCTAGACACCTCCAGGTAAGGAGATTCCCCCCTGTTCCCTGAGGAAACCGACCCCGGCACTTGGCCACACTCCCAGCCAGGAAGTTCACCCTTGTATCTAACCAACCGCTCTAATTGTACATCATTTATTTCCTCTTTTTTTCTGTCCTCAGAGGAGATGGGAAACAGCTGGGCACCACCCTTTGAGTAATAATTACCTCCTCCAAACTCGAAGACAATCCAGTTGCTCCTTGGCCTTCTCTTCCTCAGCTTAAATCATCTGTCCCCGGCCCTTTAATCATCCCCCATCCTTTGATCACTTCTGATGACTGTGTCCAAATTGGGGCTCCAGGACTTTAATAAGGCCTGATCCCTGTAGGATGGGGAGGGTGCCCTCCCTGTCCCAAGGCATGAGCAGTCAGGGCCGGGGTCTGGACAGACAATCCTGGTAGGGGCGCTGGGCAGATGAAATCAGCAGCAGCAGCAGAAGAGGGAAGAAAACGAGCTTAAATTTGGCGAGAGCAAAAGAACTGCAATGCGTCCAAATTCTGTGATGGTGCGCTCTCCCAAGGCCACGGGGGAAGGCAAGACCGTTTGTAGGCCTGGCCCAAGGGAAGGTGTGATCAGGGGGACATCAGAGGGGCCACCTACCTCACAGGTCCACCATGAGACATGTAGTGGGGTGCATGGTGGGCCCCCCAAAAGATATGTCCATTCCGAACCTCAGAATGAGACCTGACTTGGTATAAGGATCTTTGCAGACGAATGAAGCTAAGGATCCTGAGACAAGATCACCCTGGATTAGAGTGAGCCCTGAATCCAATGACCAGTGTCCTTATAGAGACCAAAAAGGAGAAGACACAGAGGTGCAGAGAAAAGGGCCTCGTGAAATCAGAGGCAGGGATGGGAGTGATGCAGCCACAAATCAAGTAACACTTGGGACCCCAGAAGCTGGAAGCAGCAGGACTCTTTCCCAGAGCCTTCGAAGACAGCTTGCCCTGCTGACACCTTGATCTCAGGCTCCTGGTCTCCAACTGAGAGAGCATAATTTTTTGTCCTGTTAAGCCCCTCCCAGTTTGTGGTTCTTTGTTACAGCAGCCCCAGGACACTCCTACAGACCTTAAATTCTCATCTGAATCATCCCTTTAGGCCAAAGCTGCCTCTCCCAAAGATGTCTCGTAAGCCCCAAATCCTGCAGTCGGCAGTGAACGCTGGCCAGCAGGTGGCAGTCCCGAGGGGGCTCGGGGGCACTCAGACAGCAAGTTTTCATCAGAAAAGCTGGAGGCCAGGGCTGGGTGAGAAAGGTATAAATATGAAGACTTTCTGGAGATGGAAGGAGCAGGCCTGAAGGGAAACCCCACAGGTCCAGCCCAGGTGGAGTGACCCTTGCAAAGCATGGGGAGAATGGGAGGAGGAAGTAGATGGGCGGAAACAGCCATTTGGCTCACCCATCAGTACCCCTGACCCCACGCTCCAGGGGGGTGGCATGGGGAGCAGAGAGAGGATGGTGGCTCTTTGCCCAGCAAAACCAGGCCTTTGGACCGGACACCCCATGCAGTGGGCCATCTGGCTTCTCTGGGGCAGGGGCCATATGGTCTCAGCTCTACGTGCACCTAGCGCCCCGCAGGGCCTCCCTGAGCCCCAGAGCCTCGGGTCCATCAGCTGCCGCGCCTTCCACAGCCCCCAAGCCCCTTCAGCCCACCATCTCGGTAAATGGCACCAGCATCTACCTAGCCACTCAAGGCATCACCCTCGAGTTCTCCCTTTCCCTCCCCACCACATCCAAGCCATCAGGAAGTGTCTGCCTCAGAAATACCCGTGGATCAGTCTACTTCCCTCCTCAAGTTCCCCCTCTCTAGCCCACCCCCTCTGCCAGAGGTATGCTGCCTAAGGTTTAACAACCAGCAAAACAACTGTACCTGATATGTAGCATTTGCCTAGTTCTGTGGTGTAAGTGTTCCCATCTTGGCCAATTTGGGGCTACCAATGAGACACCGTTGAAACTGGGACTGGATATCGTTTATATGTGGAATCTAAAAAATGGTACAAATGAACTTATTTACAAAACAGAAAGAGAATTACAGATGTAGAAAACAAACTTATGGTTACTGGGGGGAAGGGTGGGGAGGGATAAATTGGGAGATTGGGATTGACATATACATACTACTATATATAAAATAGATAACTATTAAGGACCTACTGTAGAGCACAGGGAACTCTACTCAGTACTCTGTAATGACCTGTACGGGAAAAGAATCTAAAAAAGAGTGGATATGTGTATATGTATAACCAAACCACTTTGCTGTACACCTGAGACTAACACAATGTAAATCAACTATATTCCAATAAAAATTAATTAAAAAAAAAGAAACTGGGGCTGGGAAGAGGTTGCAGTACCTGCCGTTATACAGTGTTTCTACCATAGAGATACAGCAGAGGTGAAGGACTCGAGAATGAAGATGACCCGTTCATCTATCGTTGGACATTTAGGTTGTTTCCCTGTCCTGGCTATTGTAAATAGTGCTGCAGTGAACACTGGGGTACATGTGTCCTTTTGAATTATGGTTTTCTCAGGGTATATGCCCAGTGGTGGGATTGCTGGGTTATATGGTAGTTCTATTTTTAGTTTTTTAAGGAACCTCCATACTGTTCTCCATGGTGGCTGTATCAGCATTCCCACAGATGGTGCAAAAGCGTTCCCTTGTCTTCACACCCTCTCCAGCATTTATTGTTTGTAGATTTTTTGACGATGGCCATTCTGACCAGTGTGAGGCGATACCTCATTGTAGTTTTGATTTGCATTTCTCTAATAGTAATGTTGAACATCTTTTCAAGTGCCTCTTGGCCCTCTGTATGTCTTCTTTGGTAAAATGTCTATTTAGGTCTTCTGCCCGTTTTTTAATTGGGTTGTTTGTTTTTTTGTTATTGAGCTGCATGAGCTGTTCATATATTTTGGAGATTAATCCTTTGTCCGTTGCTGCGTTTGCAAATATTTTCTCCTATTATGAGGGTTGTCTTTTCGTCTTGTTTATGGTTTCCTTTGCTGTGCAAAAGCTTTTAAGTTTAATTAGGTCCCATTTGTTTATTTTTGTTTTTATTTTCATTACTCTAGGAGATGGGTGAAAAAAGATCTTGCTGTGGTTTATGACAAAGAGTGTTTTTCCTATGTTTTCCTGTAAGGGTTTTATAGTGTCCGGTCTTAAATTTAGGTCTTTAATCCATCTGGAGTTAAGATGTGATACGTATATACAATGGAATATTACTCAGCCATAAAAAGGAACAAAATTGGGTCATTTGTAGAGATGTGGATGGACCTAGAGTCTGTCCTACAGAGTGAAGTAAGCCAGCAAGAGAAAAATAAATATCATATATTAACGCATATATGTGGAATCTAGGAAAATGGTACAGATGAACCTATTTGTAGGGCAGAAATAGAGACACAGATGTAGAGAACAGGCATGTGGACACAGAGGGCGAAGGGGAGGGTGGGACGAATTGGGAGATTAGGTTTGACATAAATACACTACCATATATAAAACAGATAGCTAGTGGGAACCTGCTGTATAGCGCTGGGAGCTCAGCTCGGTGTTCTGTGACGACCTAGATGGGTGGGATGTGTGTGTGGGGGGGAAGGAGGTCCAAGAGGGAGGGGATATAGGTATACATATAGCTGATTCACTTCGTTGTACAGCAGAACCTAACAGAACATTGTAAAGCAATTTTACTCCAATAAATAAATAAATAATAAATTAACTCAAAAAGAAAAAAAGAACAAAGATGATGGTTAAATGTAGTAAGATACTTCGGAAGGGGTGAGCTTTGTGTATTATCTTTGTTCTTAATATAATTATTTGTACGTAATTTAATTCATACCATATACATCTACGATTTAATTTTATAATTTTTTCTAATAGAGCGATGCATTTTTATTGTAGTAAAATATATATAATATAAAATCTGGGGCTTCCCTGGTGGCGCAGTGGTTGAGAGTCTGCCTGCCGATGCAGGGGACACGGGTTCGTGCCCCGGTGTGGGAGGATCCCACATGCCGCGGAGCGGCTGGGCCCGTGAGCCATGGCCACTGAGCCTGCGCATCCGGAGCCTGTTGCTCCGCAACGGGAGAGGCCACAACAGTGAGAGGCCCGCGTACCGCAAAAAAAAAAAACAAAAAAACAAAAAAAAAACATGTCTTTGAGTCTCTGCACTTAATTCTTTTGGGGGTATACTCAGAGATGGAATTGCTGGATTGTATGATAATTCCATAGAATTTAATTTTAAATAATAATTTATTTTTGATCGTATGTTTTTCATAAAACATACATTGTATGAAATGGAAATCACGTATTTTATATTGTATACACTTAATATATAATTAAAATTTTAATAATGACTGTGCTTAACTCCAACTGACCTGCCTCTTCTGCTCTCCCTTCCCTTCGCCCTAGAAATCACGGCGAGGCTTTAAAAATGGGATCAGACTACGTCACCTCCCACACCTTAAGAGTCGAGTGAGGTCGCCGAGGTCCCAGGTGCCTGACCTCTACCCACCGCTGCAGCCTCACCTATTCACTCGGCGCTCCCGGCCTCCTCCTGCATAGCTGTCCTCTCTGCCTGGACGGCCTCCCCCAGGTCTTGCCCTTGATGGCTCCCTGCCTGTCATTTCCGTTTAAATATCAGAGCGACCACCCCAGGGCCCCCCAGGAGACCCCTTGAGCCAGTTGCTTCCTGGCCTCCAGGCCTGCAATGGAGACTCCCTGAGACTCCCCTGAGACCCTGTTAGATCCTGTGGAATGACAGAGTTCATTCAGTTCCCTTTGCGGGATGGCAGGGTCACGGGGACTCCTGACAGGGAACCGGCCCAAAGGGGCAGAGGGCCCTTTGGGACTCCCCTGGACTCCCTGCACTCCTGCCAGCCTCACACAGACCAGCCCAGCCCCAGCCCCAGCATTCAGCGTGACAGGCAGGGCGTTGCCTGTACTGGACCAGGCCTCCAGGACCCGTGTCCCTTTATCACCCTGTGAAATCAGCAGCAACCATGCTTCAGACCACTGAGTCTCTCAGGCAGCCTGATTTTGAATCTTCCCTTGAAGCCCGTCTGGGTACGGCTGACATTTAACCGGTGCGTAGGCTACAAAACACCCTTACGCCATCTGCCTGGCTGCTTAAATGCAGCCAGAAGGTTTCACTTCAAAGGGGAATGCCGTGCTCTTAGCACGTGATCAATCTGTTCCCCAAACTTCCCAGTTCTCGCTCCAGCCTGCTTTGCTCGGAACGTTTACAGCAAACTCTGACCACAGCGGCCTGGCCCTTATCTCGGAGGCAGGGGACTTTTTAAACAAAATCTTTCTCTTCTAAATCATGCTTTCGAGCCACCAAAGGAAGCTCCTGGCCTTCGGGCCCCAAGCAAACAGGCTTCCCCAACCCCAGCGAGCCGGAGCCCTCGACTCCAGTTGACAGACGCTCAGGCCCGAATCAGCTGCAGTTCCCCTGCGTCCTATGACAGCATGACCAGGGGGACAGCACTGCCCACCCCTCCCATCTTTCAGATTCGCTGCAAACTTTACTGCGATGATATTAAACCCTACGGGACCCTGGGAGCCAGGGCAGGGGGAAGCGGCCCCTAACACAGAAGGCAGAAGGACAGGGCGGAAATTAGGACCCTGCAAGATGACCGCTCACCAGCTGAACTCCTGCTGTGGCTTTGGAGACTCAATTGTTTATTAGGCCAATGGGCTTTTGATTGGCAAATTCGGCTGTCTGGGACTCTGGTTTGGTGAGTGATCACCCAGATACGATGGGGGAGGAGGAGGTCTCTTCTTCTGATGACTCATGTTTTATTCCTGATTATTCCCTCTTTACACAGTCCCACAACCCTCCGTTCCCACTCCAAGCCCCCTAGACAGGGCTTTGGAATGGATTGAAGTCCCCAACTTCCTAGCAACCAGTAGAGGCTGGAGGTACAGAGATGGGGTGGCGGACGCTCAGCCTCCCACGCCCACCAGCTGGTGGGAAATTCCCTCGGGCCCTTCCGATGGCTCTGCAAAGTCACACAAGGGGCCTCAGGGGAGAGGCCGGCCTGGTACCGACCCAGCCTCAAAGCAGCGAGTGACTGTGCCAGCCTGCGGACTCGTCACCCCCAAGGCTGCCAGGAGACTTGGCCAGGCCACCTTCCGGGGGGGACAGGACATTCCCAGGTCCCCAGGGGCCATCACTGTCCTGGTCTCCTCGCCACTTTTCTCAAGCAGGCACCCTGCTCCGAGGGCTCGAGAGCTGAAGGCCGCTTGCCACTGCTGCAGTGTGGGGACGAGGCTGAGTCACCAGCCTGCCCTAGTTCCACATCAGCGGGAACAACGGGATCTGAGCGGGATCTAAGCAGAGAAGAGGGGACAACAGTGCCTCTGTGGCCACGCTTAAAGCACCGCAGTGACCAAGGCGATGTTGTCCCCAGGGAGCTGCCAGCCGGCCTGGCCCCTTGGACCGCGGCCACATGTTCTGACAATGCCCCAGCCCATTGCCAGGAGCGGTGGCCGGTCAGCATGGAAAGGGCAGGGAAACAGGTTCCCTCCCCGCCTCTTCTGCACACTTCAGAAGTGCCTTCAAGGCTTATCTTGCAACCAGAGACCCTGCTGGAATCCCCTCCAATGCCTGCCCCCAGAGGCGCATCGACCTACCCTTGCAAACCTCCAGTGACGGGGAGCTCAGTACCTATCAATGCTGCTCACTCTATCTTTAGCCAGTTTGGGCTATTTAAAAGAGATGGGGTTGGGGGAGGGAAGGAATGAATTAAAGTCTGCCTGACCACAGCTTTTGCCCATGGAAGAGATATCCACTTTACTTTTCTCCAGAATACAAAAGTGAAAAGGAGATGTAGGGGCATGGACTATAGTTCTACTGTGAGATCTTTCTGGGGGCCTGGAATTAGGGGTGTCCGCCCTCTTCATGGCCAAAATGTGTGTGCGGGTTCCCTGGGGGCCGGATTTTTTTCCAGCCCGTTCCCAGTCCACCATGAATTCGAGAGGATGTATTGTGCCCCTGGACGCGCCCGTTGGCCCGCCGTGACCCCCACGGGAGAGGGTACCTGAGATGCAGGCTCCGGGTCCTGGCCGGCAGCCTTGGGAACAGACAGCTCCGCGTGGGAGGGAGGGAGGAAGAGCGAGGCGTGCCGGCGGGGCCCCTCCCGACAATCTGGTATTGCTTTTCTGGATAATGAACTCTCCTACCCCAAGTGCTGCTAGAGCCAGCCAGCAGCCAAGCCAACCTCAATGGACCGTTTGTCCCTCATGTGAAGTGACCTCCGGGACGTAATGGGTTTCCTATTAACTCACCCGCCTCCGCTCTTCCCCTCTCCCCCGCCAGCATGAGTCACTCGCCTAGATGACTCGGCCCAGCAGGGCCCTTGCCAGGGGTTTGCCAGTTCTGGCCGGGCCGTGTGAGGGGAGACACAGAGGACAAAGGCTGTCCAGCCGGAGGTCAGTGGCCCGGGGTTCACACAGCTTCCCGGGGACTGTCTATACCCCGGGCCCCCGAAGCCAGGGGTAGGTCCCTCTGTGCCTCCCTGGTGCCTGGGGACCCTGGCAGCCATGCCCCTTCCCATCTGCGGACAGACCGTCTTCCGGCAGACTCCTGCAGGCAGGGAGCTGAGAGGTTAACTCACGTGGGAACCGGCCACAGAGATCAGGAACAAGAATGCCCAGGCTGCTGAGCGCCAGTTACCACCCTTCCCACCTCTGAGAAGCAGGTTTGGGGGCTTGTTTGCTGGCTTTTCTTAATCTGAACACACAGGTTCTCTCACCCACTCAGCCCTAGGCTCTGGGGAGGGAGCCTCCAAGCTGGCCTCCCTGCCCGGGGTCTTGGTTCCCCCCAAGCTGAAGCCTTTCTAAAATGCAAATGTGACCGGCGACCCTCCAGACACAGTGGGAGCCTGGCAGGGCTGACAACCAGGCCTCCACCTCCGGCCGGCCACCCCGCCTCTGCTCATGCCCAGTTGCTCCCGGTTCCTGGACATGCCAGGCGTCATAGCTCTGTGACTGTCCGACTCTGTTCCCTCTGCCTAGCAGGCCCTTCCCGCCCTCCTCGACCTGGCTCATTCTCAATCCTTCTGCAGGTGCCTCCCTGGCACTTCTAGGGAGCTTCCCTGGAACCCCTGGGTGGGGGCGACTCCCTTCTAGGCCCTACTGGATTTTCCCAGTGACCCAGACCATTCGCTGGAGGGGGAAGCCAGGCAGCGGGGATCAGGAGGTGGGCTTCCCGGAGCAGAGAATCAGCACCAGGGAGTGACACTGCAGGGCAGGAAGCGAGACGGGGAGCCCCCAGCCCAAGGAGGAAGGAAGCCACGAGCATCGCCCCTCCCACACCCCAGCGGTCCTGCCAGTCAGATGGGCCACCTTCTCAGCACAGCTGTTCTTCAGCAGAGAGAAACTTCTCCCCTTCGGGAACAGGGTGGGGACATTCCAGATGGGGCCTCGTCTGGTCAACAGGGACCATGGAGTCTGGGTCTCCGTGGTTCCTTCCATCCACGTGGCCACGGACCTGGCTCTGCCCAAGTGAGCACACATCTGGAGCTGCACGGCCCAAAGGGCAGGGCAGGGAATCTGCCCGGTTAGCTGAAGCTGCCACACAAATGGAGAATAGACCTGCTCACAGATCCAAGTGGAGACTCTGGTACCCGGGGCATCACTTCCAAGGAGGTGAACAAGGACATTCTAGGCCAGTGAATCACCAAATGTCTGCATATCTGGACAGGCCGTCGGCCCATCCCCCTACCACTGGAGAAAAGGAAACTGACACAGCTTACATATGGTGCATGTGGTCTTCTGGGTCAGCAGCGTGTGCAACCCAGCAGCTGAGAGGTTTGACCACTTGATTGTGAATAATCTAGAACATTTATCCAGGAAAAAGTCCAGCATTGTCCAATTGGTGACCTAAAATCTCAGAACATATGTCCCCTTTCTGCAGAACCATGTCACTTTCCTAGCACCACCCTCTCATCCCATCTGCCACCGAAGCGTCAGTCGTCCAGAACACAACACAGCAACAACCGTTGTTAATCCTACAGGTCTCCCAAATCTCCCCCGTTTGTCACTACACTACACCTCAGCAGGAACTGATGTTCATAATGGTGACCCCAAGACAAAGCAAGATCTTCCAAGGAGGGTTCAGTAGGAACCCTCATAAAAACAGAAATCAGTACTCAACTTTCAGCAAGATTTTTGTTAAGAAATGTTGAAAGACCAGGCTGAAACAGTGGCGTGCTCATAAATGTTTAACAACCTGCTCTGGTGGACGAGGGAAAGAGTGATTTATAACATTTGCCGATTGCCATGATGTCAATATCCCCACCGTGGCTGAGTTCAGGCTACCAACATGACCTCCCTGAGCACAGAGTCGGCAAGAGATGCGCACACCACTAGCTGAAACTCTCAGATCACTACAGCTTATTCTTTCTTCTTGGGAGGGTGAGAAGTCTAGGAAGCCCTTTGCTAGACAGAACAGCAACAGCAAATAGGGTTCAACCAGCAGGCCAACCCAATCAATGGCCCACCATCATGATGTGAGGGAGGTTTCTGAGGCTGCCTCAGTGCTTGGGGAGAAAGAACGTGATGATAATTGACTGATGATGTCTGCCCCGGCCTCAGGATGGGAGATTGGTGCACATATTTGCCATTTGCCATTCCTGACCTAAGACATTTCTCTTGCCTCTAAAGTTCAGTGCAAAGGTCACCTCCTTGGCGAACTCTTTCCCAGTCTCACCTTTTTCCTGAGTAATCCCTACCGCAGAATTTACTACCACTCTGTACATACAAAGGGAGTTGTTGGTGTGTGTGGCACAGACCCTAATTGCTCCCCCAGCATCTGACCTCCCTTTCTCCTACGGTAACGAAAGTTTCAGTTGGCACATGGCTTCCCAGCTAAAGAATACATTTCCCAGCCACCCCTGCTGCCAGGAGTGGTCATGTAATGAGGTTCTGGCCATTGGGAGGGGAGCTGAAATGTTTAACTTTTAAGGTACTCCTGCCCCTTCCTCTCCCCCTGGTTGGAGTGCAGATGTGATTGCAGGAGCTGAAGCAACCATCTTATTTCATGAGGTGGAGGCTGCATGTTGAGGATGGCAGAGCAGCAAAGGAGGAACAAACTGTGTCCCTGCTGCTCTGGGCCACCATGACTGCTTACACGTGGATTAGGAAGTGGAAGAGAAATGAACTTCTCTCCTGCTTAAGCCTCTGTTGTGTTAGTCTTTGTTATGCAGCCAGATGGCATCCTGACTGAAAAGGTATGTGCCCATCACCCCAACAATCCGGGCAGGAGAGGGCAGGGCAAGGCTCTTAGCATCAGGCACTGAGCCCCTAGCAGAGTCTGATACGATAAGCGTAGTTAAAGCAAAATGAACAGTCTAGTTAACCCAAGGTTTGTTTTGTTGGCTTGTTTTGGTACTCGAAATGGGAACATAAAGATCTGAGGACGTACACTAGCTAACATAAAGCAGAGAGGACACCCAATAAATATGTACCCAGAGTAGGCTGGGACTGATCCAGGGAGTTAGATGTTGGGATAGATCTTGAAAGTCACCTACACAGTCAGACGCGTGCTGGACAGAACAGAGCAGCAAAGGAATAAAGGAACCAGCCACGTCAGGAACAAAGCACGTGCCCAGAACATCAGGAGGTGCTGAGCCTGGGCTCCGGCCAGATGGTGGGTGCAGACTCAGGGCGGCCATTCCCCAGGCCGTGAGATACCGGGCAAGTTACTTCACCTCTCCGAGCTCCCAGTGACTATGTTAAGAACAACAATACCTAGATTGAAAGGATTAGTGATCATAAGTGGAAAGTGTCTGACATAAAACAAGAGCTTGGTCAGTGTAGCTCTTATTATCTATAACATACGGTTTAACCCCCTTTGTTTTTTATGGGTGTGAAAACTGGACCTAGAGAGGCAGAGTGGTTTGCTGAGGGTCACACAGCTGTCACTGACAGAGGCAGGATTAGAACCCAGAGTCCCTACTCCTCCTGCAGTGCCCTTGCTGTGTAAGAAGTTGTCCTGGATGAGTATAAAGACTAGGTAATCGGTGAGAAATTCTGAAAGTGAGACTGGAGGGGGAGAAAAAGATGGAGGGGGAATAAGAACAAGAGGAAAAACAGGAGGAGGACCTTTTCTGGAAGCCGGCCCTCTCCTACATTCATTATCTCCTCTAATCCTCACGAACCCCCAGGAGGTAGGCTCCCCAGTACCCCGTTTCTGCACAGGAGCGGAGGTGCGGGGAGGATGGGGGCCTGCTGAGGCTGCCAGGTACCAGTAGAGCCTGTGGGACCTGGGCTCCACCTGTCCGACTACCACATTCATCCGTGTGGACCTAAAAAGGCTCCAGGGCAGCAGGGGCCATGGCTTTGAGCCCCTGCAGGAGGTCCTAAAGGCCAGGGAGAGCGGACTGGAGGCCAGGCCAGGTGCAAGGTCCCCACAATGCTCAGGAGAAGCTGGAAGCGTGAGGGGGTGTGGTGGGTGCTCAGAGTGTCTGTGCAGCAGAGGGATAACCGGGCCGAGAGGCAGCACGGCTTCCCCCAAACGATCCACGGCGGGCAGCCGTCACTCCAGTCCCCCAGGATGGGGGCCCTTGTTCACGGCAGTACCTCTAGGTCTGGGAACGACCTCCATCCTGCAGCGAGGACCCCACCCTGCATCGTTGGAAGATTCAGATGCTGGTTTTCTTCTGAGGATGAAAACTCAGAACCTCGACATGGGAGGAAGCAGCCTGGAGTGCTTCTAAAGGCTCCAGGGATTTTGCACGGATCCCATCACGTCCCTCATTGTGAAGGCCTTTCAGACGCGGCAGCCATTGTGCGTGGGACGCGGGTCTCCACCTACCAGGTAGAAGGAACATGGGGTGGGCACGTGACCCACGAGCCACCTTCAGGCTCTTTGCACACACTGTGTGACACAAATGAACAGGCACAGCAGCCAGGATACAAGGCAAGACCCACCCCCCACTGGCTAGTGTTCCAGAACAGAATCCTGGCAGCCATCCCCGCCTCCCCCGCACCCCCCCCCGCTGCCCA
>NW_020174923.1:8485113-8491740 GCF_003031525.2 Neophocaena asiaeorientalis asiaeorientalis | reverse complement strand
CCCCCCGGCAGCCGACGGGGCTGGGGGAGGTCGGGGGATGGGGAGCGTTTGCACAAGCTCTTCATACACATGCAGCTGACAATCACCCCCACGTCCGTGGCCCAGAGTCTGGCCCAGAGCCCACCAGCATCAGGGCGCTGGTAATCCCCAGCTGCTCTCCTGACGCCACTCGGAGACGCTGTCCAAGGTGGAAAGGAGAGGGTCACTGTTTTCAAGGTCACACACCCCAAAGGGAGATGCCGAACCGGAGGATGGAGACAGGCATTTGGGCCAAAGCCATTAGCTATCAGTCACGCAGGTCAACGGGGGAACACAAACCCATTCATTTAGCACTTTTATTGAGCAACGACAAAGAGCCCAGCAGCCCAGAGCATCCGGGGAACCCAGCTCGTGAGACACATCTCGATCCTTTCCTGGGCCTAATTGTAACAGGAAGAACTGGGCTTTTGGTGTCACACAGACCTAAAGAGGACTCCCGGCTAAACTATTAGCTGATGGAGTCCGGGCAAGTCACTCAACGTCTATGAGCCTCTGTTTCCTCGTAACACAGTCCCTGTGCCGGGCGCAGCTGGTGTCAGAAATGTGATGTCTGCAGGCACCCAGCACTGGCCTGGGTCACAGGACTAGATCCATTCCTTGTGGACAAGAGTGTGACAAGCAGGCGCCAGGCTTGTGCTGTGCTCTGCTCCCCGTGGGAGATACTCCAGGGACGATCTACCCACGGCCGTCCTAAGGCACAGGGAAATCGCAGCAGGAGGCAGCCCAGGCCCCTCAGCGGCTTCTCCCAAAGCCTGCCCCAGAGGGGAAATTATCACCTCAAGTGCCATTTCCTTCCCTGACAGCTGCCTGGATCCATAAGCAAGCCCACTGTCCGGGCAGCCGGCTCCATGGTGCAGGAGGGGCTTGCGGGAGTGGGTTTGAACCTGACCAGTGACCTCCAGGGAGAAGGGAGTCGTTCAGCCCTTCCTCCGGCTGGAAGGGAGGCTCCGGGCTGGGCAGGGGCATTTGGAGAAATCCAGTTCCTGGGAGCTGGGCCAGACCAGAGGGACCAGGCTGCCAGAATATCTCTCAGTGCCCGAAGCACGACAGGGCCAAAGAGAGACCCACACACTGACCAGGGCCCTGGCTGGCAGGAGCCCTGCTTCACATCAGAGGAGAAACAACCACCACTGAGTGAGCATGTGAGTGTGTATGAGTGTATATGAATGGGGGATGAGTGTGGGTAAGGGAGCTACAGAACCTGGGTAAGGCCCTGTACCCCTCTATGCCTCTGTTTCCTCATCTATAGGATGGGGCTAACACTACCTACTTCCAAGAGTTGTCATGAAATGCAAACGTATTCATATTTATAATATGCTTAGAACAGGGCCTGGCACAAAACCACTGCTCTAGGTTTGCTGAATAAGTAAAAATAAGACACATGCGGGATTTCCCTGGCAGTCCAGTGGTTAGGACTCGCGCTTCCACTGTAGGGGCCGCGGGTTCGATCCCTGGTCGGGGAACTAAAATCCTGCATGCTGCGAGGCGCAGCCAAAAGAAAATAACAAAAGACACGTGTTATTATGTGCTTAGAACAGAGCTTGGCATGCCGTAAACACGCATAGCTGGCGTTCTTGAATTCTCCCACTTGAACCAGGAGAAGCCGTGGGTGCTGAGCTCTGTTCTAGGGACCCTTGAACAGGGGGGTCTCTACCTAGAGGGATTTGCCTCTATGATTAGAGTTGCCTCAAGCCTCCAAGCGCATGGGTGCGTGTCTGTTCATACATACGCGTGACTCTCTTCACGTGCTTACCCAGAACCCGTCCGACACAGCTCTGAATCCTGATGTGGGGGCCAGGCGAGTGGGCCACAGGGCTGAGGCTCCATTTCCATAGGAACCAGGTGAAGCGAGCTTTTGGTCGGCACAGGAAGCCAAAGAGAAAGAGCAGGGGAGAAAGGGTGGTAGGCTCAAGCCCAGCCTGGTCCCCTGCCCTAAAGACAAAGCAGAGTGCATGGAGCCTGATGGTGGAGGGCCCTTGTCACAGACATAGTCTCAGTAATATTACACTTTGCAACTCAAGTTCTCATAAAATAACACACGCCTGGCATTGGCAAGAACCTGAGGTCCCTTCTACTGCAAACCTGAACAATCTCCATACAGTCCCTGTTTGAATACTTCGAGGCATGGGGAACTCACTACTTTGCAGAAGAGCTCGCTCGTCTGTCAGAAAGTGAAACTTGCAAGAAAAACTCCTCTTTACGTAATGAGTCAAACTCCACTTTCTGTTACCTTCCAAGTATCTGGTTATGGTTTTGTATTTTGGAGGAACTCAAAATAAGTCCTCTCTTTCTTCTACATGACAACTCTCCAATTATTTGGAGACAGTGACTGTAGCTCTCCTCTTTTCTGCGTCTCCTGTGCAGGCAACCACCAGCCCCCTTCCAGTCCCCTTCTCTGACCCATCTCAAGCCCTCTCGCCGTGCAGGCCCCTCTCCTGGGGCCCTCACTTGTCCATCCACATCCTCCTTCAGGACTGAGCCCTGGAGACACCCCTCTGTAGGCAGGCCCTGCTGCAGGTTGAACTGTGCTCCCCCGAAGATATGTTGGAACCCTACTGCCTGGAACCTGTGAACATGACCTTATTTGGAAATCAGGTCTTTGCAGATGTGATCAAGATAAGGGCACCCCGAGTTAGGGCGGGGCCCTAAATCCAGTACCTGGTCTCTTTATAAGAGAAAGGAGCAGGTGATTTGGACCCAGAGACACATAGGGGAGAAGGCCATGTGGTGACAGAGGCAGAGACTATAGTGATGTGGCCCTGGGTCACGGAGCACCAGGAGCCAGGAAGAGGCACGGGAAGGATCCTTCCTGTGAGCCTCCAGAAGGAATCAACCCTGATTTCGGTTTTGTTTTGTTTTTTTTTTTGCGGTACGCGGGACTCTCACTGTTGTGGCCTCTCCCGTCATGGAGCACAGGCTCCGGACGCACAGGCTCAGCAGCCATGGCTCACGGGCTCAGCCGCTCCGCGGCATGTGGGATCTTCCCGGACCGGGGCACGAACCCACGTCCCCTGCATCGGCAGGCGGACGCTCAACCACTGTGCCAACCAGGGAAGCCCTGATTTCGGCTTTTTGAGTCCCTGGATTGTGGTCATTTGTTACGGCAGCCACAGTACCGATCCAGGGCCTGAGCAAGGGTGGCCCAGTTGGCACCGTGTCCCGCGCCCCTCAACCCCTGCAGCCAAAGTCTTCATCCGTCATCTTGTCTCACTGGCAAGGTCAAGCGGCCATTCACCCCGACTTCCGGTCAGCAAGTATCCGTGGATTTTCCCACACCCCCAGTAAAGGCAGCCCAGCCGCTCACCGAGTACCTTGCTGTCAGGGGTCTCCCGCCATCCTGGTGCCCCTCATTCGGCTCACTCTGGGCAGCCCAGTGCCCTTCCCGCACCCCATCTCAGCCTGGGGCCCCGGGGTAGGCCCGGAACCTGCATTTTAGCAGGTTTCCCGGGTGACTTCATCAGCCAGCTTGGGGGGCTCTGGACCAGGTGATCTTGGCCCAGGACCCCAGGACAAGGGCCGACCTGGAGTGTGGACCCTCCTGACCTTGAGAGACTCCCTGGGGCACAAGTGGGTCTCCTGAGCCCCCCAGAGCTGGGGCACGCAACACCAGGACAAGCCCTCAACTGCACTGGACACTTCTGGCAAAATCTCCGCTTCTGAACATAAACTGTCCCCACCCACCCCACTTTCTGTTCCTTTGAATGAACAGCAACAGAAAACATGATTTTGTGCCAAAGGTGGGGCTGAAGTTTCCCAGAGTCCAGTTTCCTGTCAGGCCTAGGTACAACCCGCAGGAGCGCTCCCTATGTGTGTGTGTGTGTGTGTGTGTGTGTGTGTGTGTGTGTGTGTGTGTGTGTATGTGTGTGTCCCCCTCCCCATGCAGCCTGGGGAAGGGTGGAGAAGCTCACGGAAATTCTTTCGGTGTCAGGAAGATGGAAAAACGGAAAATGGGCACATACGTGTGTGCACACACACGCACGCGCGCGCGCGCACACACACACACACACACACACACACACACGGAAGGCCTTCCTTTCCTTTCACCTCAAAGGATCTCTGGGCTTGGGAAACAAGACCGGACGTCAGGAATTTGAAGATCTGTCTTGAGCATCCTGGCAACCTCCATCGGTCCTTCTAGGTGTGGAAGGCGTTTCTCCAGTTTCTGCTGCGTCTCCTGTTCCCACCCCACCCTGTTTCCTCCTCCGGGCTCCTTCCATCCCTGGGCCGCCTGCTCTGACCGTCACCCTTGCACTTGGCTGTGAACCATTTCCTCTGCACCACGCGCATGCGCACAGTGCTGGGGGGAGCAGAGAGGGAGGCTTTCTCTGCCGAGCGGAGGACGGGGCTTCTCTTCCTGGTCCTGGGCCCTGTTCGGCCTCTGGCACAACTGCCACAGAGTTAGCAGCCAGCAGGCCCCTTCCCGTGGACCAGCTCTATTCCCCCCCCCGCAGTGCCCCCGCACCTAGCCAACACTGGGACACCTGGTCCCAGCGCACTTCCTGTGCGCCAGCTCCAACCTGCACATCCCCTCCAGAAGTTTCTCAGCCACCCAGTAAACTGTTGCTAGAGACCAACTCCATCCACACCCTCCCGCAAAAACTTTTTTGCCACCAGCAGGCCGCAGGTGTCTGTGGCAGCCACAGACCCTCCAACAAGGCCTGAGCCCAAGGTGAAGCAAGGCGGGGATGACACCCCGAGCTCCTCATTTCTCCTCATGTACCTTCCCTCAGCCCCGGAGGGAGTAGCTGCTGCTTTTGTGTGTGCGGTAAAATGTCCATAACATAAAAGGTACCATTTTAACAATTTTCAGGTGTACATTCCAGTGGCATTAATACATTCACGTTGCTGTGCAACCATCACCACCATCCGTCTCCAGGACTTTGTCACCTTACCAACTGAAGCTTTGTCCCCATTAAACACTAACCCCCGCCCCCGCCTCCCCGTTCCCCCAGCCCCTGGTGACCGCTGTCACATGCATCTGCTCTGGATCCTGCTCTCCGTTCTTTTGGGTATATAACTAGAAGGGGAATCGCTGGATCATGTGGTAATTCTACGTTTAATTTTCTGAGGAACCACCAAACTGTTTTTCATAGAGGCTGCAACGTTCGACATTCCCACCGGCAGCACCCAAGGTTTCCAATTTTCCCACATTCTCCCCAACACGTGTTACTTTCTGGGTTTGTGTTTGTTTTTATATAACAGCCACTCTAATGAGTGTGAGGTGGTACCTCACTGCAGTTTCGATTTGCGTTTCCCTAATGATTAGTGATGTCGAGCATCTTCCCATGTGCCTGTTGCATCTGTATGCCTTCTTTGGAGAAATGTCTGTTGAGGCTCTTTGTCACTTTTTTAATTGGGTTGTTTGGTTTTTTGCAATTGAGTTGTAGAAGTTTTTAATATAGTCTGGACATGAATTCCTTATCAGATATATGATTTGCAAATATTTTCTCCCATTCTGTGGGTTGCCTTTGCATTCTGTTGTTAGCCATCTTTGAGTCACAGAAGTTTTTAATTTTGATGAAGCTCAATTTACCTATTTTTTATTTTGTTACCTGTGCTTTTCAGTGTCTTATACAAGAAATCACTGCCAGGGACTTCCCTCATGGCACAGTGGTTAAGAATCCACCTGCCGATGCAGGGGACACGGGTTCGAGCCCTGGTCTGGGAAGATCCCACATGCCGCGGAGCAGCTAAGCCCGTGTGCCACAACTACTGACCCTGCGCTCTAGAGCCCGTGAGCCACAACTACTGAGCCCACGAGCCACAACTACTGAGCCTGCGTGCCACAACTACTGAAGCCCACATGCCTAGAGCCCGCACTCCACAACAAGAGAAGCCACCGCAATGGGAAGCCCCTGCACCGCAACGAAGAATAGCCCCCGCTCGCTGCAACTAGAGAAAGCCCGTGCGCAGCAACAAAGACTCAACGCAGCCAAAAATAAATAATAAAGAAAGAAAGAAAAAGAAAAAAAGAAGTCACCGCCAAATGCAACGTTCCAAAGCTTTCCCCTACGATTTCTTCTAAAGTAGTTATTTCTCGTCTTTGCTGTTTCTATGTTCCTCAGAGTCCTCTTTCACCCTTGCAGTAAACACCTTTTACCAGTTAATAATCCGTTATACTTCACTTTGCTGTTCAAATTACTGGTGTGGTTTCTGTTTCCTGCCTGGGCCCCGACTGATACACCAAGTAAGTAGAAGGAAGGAAGTAATGAAGATAAGAGCAGAAATCAAGGAAATGGAAAATAGAAGTAAAATAAAGCCCAAAGTTGGTCCTTTAAAAAGATCTACAGATCAACAAACTCATAGCAAGACTGATAAGAGACAGAGGAAAAGAAATGAAGAATATAAATTACCAATATTAGGAATGAAGGGTTATCCCTAAGATCCCATGGATATTAAAATGATACTAAATATTATGAACTTTATATGAATAAATTCAACAACTTACATGAAACAAATTCTTTCAAAGTACAACTTACCAAAATTGATACAAGAGGAAGTAAAAAACTTGAATGCCCCCCCCATATATATATATATATTTTTTTTTTTTTTTTGCGGTACACGGGCCTCTCACTGTCGTGGCCTCTC
>NW_020174923.1:8369995-8485038 GCF_003031525.2 Neophocaena asiaeorientalis asiaeorientalis | reverse complement strand
CACGAACCCGTGTCCCCTGCATCGGCAGGCGGACTCCCAACCACTGCGCCACCAGGGAAGCCCTCTCTCTATATATTAAATAAATGTATATTTAAATTATATTTACTGTATTTAATTAAATATTTATTTAATACATTTTTTTTTTTTGGCCGCGCTGTGCAGCTTGAGGGATCTTAGCTCACCTACCAGGGATTGAACCTGGGCCCTCGGCAGTGAAAACACTGAGTCCTAAACACTGGACCGCCAGGGAATTCCCTAACACACATTTTTTTAAATTAATTTTGTAACTTAAAAAAACACTTTCCAAGAAGAAAACTCTAGGGCAAGATGGCTTCCTTGGTGACTTCTATCAAACATTTCAGGAAGGAAATAACACCAGTCTTATGCAAACTTCTGCAGAAAACAGAGAGGAAGGAACACTCTGATCACCTTGAGGCCAAAATAACCCTGACCAAGACAACAGCAAAACAAACTAACAGAAAATACCACACAGCATCCCTCACGAGTCTACACACACACACACAATCCTTAACAAAAAACTAGGCAAATCACATTCAGCAATATATAAAAAGGAAGCTCAACAGATAAATTGAGTTTCCTGGACTTATTTCTTGGTGTAATATTCAACAGTCAATCATTGTGTGACTTCCCTGGCGGTCCAGGGGTTCAGACCCTGTGCTTCCACTGCAGGGGGCGCAGGTTCAATCACTGGTTGGGGAACCAGGATCCCTCATGCTGTGCGGTGCGGCCAAAAAAAAAAAAAAAAGTCAATCATTGTAATTCACCTTATTAATAGAATAAAGAAGAAAAGTGACCATTTCAATAGATACAGGAAAAGTATTTACAAAAGTCAACACCCATTCTTATGAAAAACTCTGGAAAATCAGGGATAGAAGGGAATCTCCTCAGTTTGACAAAAGGCATATACGGAAAACCTATATTTAACATGATACTTTCTGGCACAAGGCAAGGATGTCATGTACCACTTCTATTCAACATTGTACTGGCAGTTCTAGCTTGTGAAATAAGGCATGAAAAATAAAGGCATCAAGATCAGAAAGAAAGAAGTCAAACTGCCTATTTTCAGACAACATGGTTGTTTACTTAATAAATCATGAAACATCTACAAAACAAGTGCTAGACTAATAAATGAATTTGACAAGGTCATGGGATATAAGATTTATACACAAAAACCCACTGTATTTTTATATAATTTTTATATACTAGCAGCAAACAATTGAAAATGAAATTTAAAATATATATTCAATTTACAATAGCACCAAAAACAGTTAGAAATAAATTTAACTATTGACATGAAGATCTTTTCATTGAAAACTACAGAACAACATAATTCTGTAGAGATTAGAGAAATACAAAAAACAAAACTTAAAAAATGGAGACCTACCATGTTTATAAGACTAGAAGACTCAGTGTTATTAAAATGCCAATTATCCCTAAATTGACCTATAGATTCAACGCAGTCTCAATCAAAATTCACATAGCATTTTTGTAGAAGTTGATACTCTACTTCTAAAATTTATAAGAAAATTCAAAGAACCAAGAATACCCAAAGCGATATTTTGGATATATTAGGAGATCTTATTTCAAAGCGTATTATAAAGCCACATTAATCAAGTTAGTGTGGTACTGGCAAAAGAACAGACAAAATACTAATAAAACACAAGAGTCCTGAAATAGAAGCACATATACAAAATTAACTGATTTTCAACAACGGTGCCAAGGCAATTTAATGGGGTAAGAATGTCTTTTCAATAAATGGTTCTAGAACAACTGGATGTCCATACAGATAAAACAACAACAAAATGGACCTTACCCCCTACATCATACCATACAGAAAAATTAATTCAAGGTGGTTTCTAAACCCAACATAAAATCTCTAACTGTAAAACTTCTAGAAGAAATCATTGAAAATATCTTCGCCACTTGGGGGTAAGCGAAGCTTTCTTACAAAGAACACAATAAGTGGTAACCACAAAGAAAGAGCTTTGTTAAATTAAACTTAGTCAAAATTAAATTACAAACTTTTGCTCACCAAAAGCTATATCATTAAGAAAAGAGTAGGCAAGCCACAGACTGGGAAAAAATATTTGCAATTCATGTATCTAACAAAAGACCAGTATCCAGAAAGAATAAGTCAAACAACCCAATTTTAAAATGGGCAACAGGGTGCTTCCCTGGTGGTGCAGTGGTTAAGAATCCACCTGCCAATGCAGAGGACACAGGTTCAAGCCCTGGTCCAGGAGGCTCCCACATGCCTTTAGAGCAGCTAAGACCGTGCGCCACAACTACTGAGCCTGCGTTCTAGAGCCCGCGAGCCACAGCTAACTGAAGCCCGCACGCCTAGAGCCCGTGCTCCGCAACAAGAGAAGCCACCGCAGTGAGAAGCCCGCGCACGGCAACGAAGAGTAGCCCCCGCTCGCCGCAACTAGAGAAAGCCCACGTGCAGCAACGAAGACCCAAATCAGCCATAAACTAATTAATTATTTTTTTAAAGGAATAAGATTGTCAGAGCTGCAAGGGATTTTTTTAAAAATAAAATAAAATAAAATGGGCAACAGATTTGAAAAGACGTTTCACGAAGGAAAATATACGGAAAGCCAATAAGAACATGAAAATGTGCTCAACAGCACGGGTCATCGGACAAATGTAAGTCGAAGCCAGAATGAGATCGCCACACACCCGCCAGAGTGACTACGTTGTGAAAGAGACGGCACCGAACGCTGGTGGGGATGCGGGGCACCCAGAACGCTCAGACGTTGCTGGTGGGAGTATCTGATACAGTCACTTGGAGAAAAGAGCTAGCATTTTCCTACAAATCTAAACAGACACCTATCCTCTGGCTCGACAATTCTACTCCTTGGTATCTACACAAGAGAAATGGAAGCATATGTCCACAAAACCTTGTATAAGAATCTTTATTCGGGAGACCCCCAAAATGGAAACAGCCAGGGGCCCATGAACAGAAGGGCTAAAACAAAAAAAACCCAGAGAAAGTTCATGCGATGAACACTACAGCAATCACGGAACAACTACTGTTACCTGGGGCAACATGGGTACATCTGAAAAATATATACATAGTCAAACTGGCAAAATTCATTTATAGTAGAAGAAAGTCAGAAATTTGGTTGCTCCCAGGGCAGTGGAGGCAGACACCGACCGGGAAAGGGCGTGCAGGGGTGATCGTGACGTCCTACACTCTGATAGGAGCCGGGATACAGAGAGCGGTACCCTTAAGATCTGTGCGTTCAGGGTTACATCTTACCTCAAAGAAAGAAAAAGAACCATAAACAAATACTGGCCTCTGGTTAGTGAGAGGCAAGCTGAAGTGTTTACAGGGTAATGTGGACTGATGCCAGCAACGGATCTTGAAACGCATGCAAAAATACCACATGGAGCGCTGGTGGCTAGAGGGAGGGGAGTGTGAGGACGCAGAGAGCAGAATGCGCACCGCAGAGTCAAGGCGGTGGGCATGGGAGTGTTCACACCGTAATCTTTCCTGTGTGTTTGAAAGTTTCCATAGTAAAAATTTGGGAAATTTCAAAAGAGACTAAGATATATCAACCAGAAATAGGGAAGAAAGAAGAGTGGCAGGAGACCCCTCCCCGAAGCCCAGAGCTCTCAAACCTCGCTTGCTTGGCCTGGTTTAGGACCACCCCGGGCGAGGTCTGCAGCGCTCCAGCCCCGGTGCCAGGGGAGGTGCCGTCCTCACCTATTTCCCGTGCTCCCCACCTGTCACTTCCATCGCTGCAGCAGACGCAGTGAGTGGAAATAACACCTGGGCAGCCTCTTCCCACAAATTCAGCGAAAATGAAAACCCAGCAGGGGCTGGGCTCTTGAGGGCCTGCACCGCCACCTCCTGGAAGAAAGGCTTCCTGCACCTGAATTCCTGCCCCTTTTTGGGGTTCGGCTTCACTGCGGTTCCCTCGCTCCCTTCCAAGGCTCAGCCAGGCCCCAACTGCAGTAAATTCGCGGGTGAGATGCATGGAGGATGCATATCTCCAGAACCGGGGCCCCTCTGTCCACACCTCCTCAGAGGGATGCAGGCTCCCCTTCCGCTCCCAGCTGCTCTCTACAAGCTGGGGGGGTGGCGAGGGCTACGGGGCATTCCTGGAGGTACGCACCCCGCCCCAAACACACGTCACAGAGGCACAGCCCAAGACCACCCTCTCAGGTGGTGAACAAGCCCCCAGCCCGCAATCACCCCCAGCCCCTTCCCTCTCTCTCGGACACGGCGACATCAGGATTAGGACACTCTAAAGACCCTTGAACTTGGAAAAACATTGAAAACAGTCACTCTAAAGCTATAGTTCTTTAGTTATTATCAGATAACAATATACCGACATCTCTCAGGGCAGGCATGGCTGAGGGCCCTGCATCCTTGGATGGAATACGCCACCTGGAGGAGGAACCTGGGCCCCGGGGGAGGGACAAGCCGGCCAGAGCTGAGCTGGGCGGATGGTGGGGGGCAAAGTCCAGACTGAGGACTGCCCATTGTGGACGTCAGGGAAAACAGGGCCAGAGAAGGACGCGGGCCTGAGCAGAGCCATGGAAAGGGAGGCCTCGGGCTGTGCACTGAGCCCCTGTGCTGACAGTCACACCTGTACTGCCCCCACCAGATGCCCCGCAGGTGGTTGAGGTCTTGCTCTCTGAGTAGCAAGCAGGGCTCTTGGGGCTTTGACCAAAACGTCCCCTCTGTGGGGTGGGGTGTCCTGTCAGGGAAGCCCTTGAATCTCCTTTGTCCCCAAGCCCCACCCAGCCTTCTCCAGGTGAGCAGAAACAGTGCCAGGAAAGGCCAGAGGGAGAATCCAGGACAGGCTGCCCAAGGGCCAACTTCAAGATGCCCCGGAAACAGGAGCGGAGAAGCAGCATCTCAGGCCACTCCAGCAGGAGGGGAGGGTCGGTGCCCTGACCCATGAGCCACGTCATCGTCACACGTCCCCAGAAGCACCTCTTCTCTGACACCCGAGCCCTGGGGGCTGCAGCCAGCAGAGCAGGCCAGGTGCCCAGGCTCCCTGGGCAGCTCCTTCCTGCTGTACCAGCTCTGGATGCGGGACAGGGCCAGGCTCTGTGCGGAGGGGCCACAGGCTCGAGGGAGCGCCAGAGCAGAGAGGAAGGCGCTCAGCACACACGGGCAGTCTAACGGTGCGTGCGTCCTGAACTTCCCTGCACCTGCCTCCCTGGGTGGCAAGGGACACGGAGGGGACACAGTGGACCCTGAGGGAGCAGTGGAGGGTCTGAAGGAGAAGAGGCAGGAGGTAGGGAGAGCAGCTGGGAGGGCCAGTCTGGGCCAGAGGAGAGGGTTGGCCCCAGAGGGGAGAGAAGGGATGCAGAGGCCAGCGAGTGGAGGAGGCACAAAGGGAGCCCCAGTGGGACCCAGGGCTGGGACAGAGCGGGAGGGGAGGGGCCGCAGCCCAAGGTCACAACAGGCTCAGCCCCCAGCCCTGCCTGCCTGGCCACCTCGCTTCTCCTGCCCCAGGAACCGGGCACCAGGCCAGAATCCCCGGGCCTTGGCTACTGCTCCATTATGGGAAGAGGCTCTGACTCACCCCAGCTCTGAGGGCCAGTGGGATGCCCTGGAAAACATTCTGTACTTCCATGCCTCCCCCAGAGTCAGGGGCCCAGAGCTGGGGAGAGGCCTGAGGCTCAGAGGGACCAGTGGGATGGGACGGTGTCCTCAGACACACTGGCCACTACCCCCATGTGTGATATCCCTGCCAGAGAGTCAGGACCCAGGAGATACAAAGCGAGGAGGCCCGGAGTCATGCTTCCCCCGAGGCTGTCCGCTCCTCGGGTCACCTTCCCAGGACTCAGGCCACCCCACCCTCGGCCAAGCATGCACCAAACCACAGCCTCTGCGCTCAGAGGCCGCAAGCACTCCCTCCTAAAGATAGCAGCCCACGGGGCAGGACTGGGCAGGGCTGGGCAAGGCTGGCCAACACGTCAGGGCGTCCAGCGGCCTCTTCGACCACCAGGGTCCACCCAGCAATCAGAGGTCCTCTCTCTCCAGCTGCATAGAGCGACGGTGATGGCCACCCCTCCAGGCCCCCGTGCTTCTCCTCCCTGCCTGCCACAGGCGAGTCTCAGCAGCCACGGGGCACTCAGGTCCTGCCACTTTCTCCACCCGGCACACTGAGGAGAGAAACGAACCCTCGCCAGGGCCTCCGAGGCCTGGCATGACCTGGCCCCGCCTATCTTGCTGATCTCAGACTTGCCCCTCTGCTCCAACAATGCAGTCCAGCCACTCGCACCTCCGTGATGTTCTAACCTCAGGGCCTTTGCACTTGCTGTTCCCTTTGCCTGAATGTCCTTCCTCTGGATCTTGACCTGTCAGGTCCTTCTGGACACGTGAGTTTCAGCTCAATGCCACCCCCTCAAGGAAGGTGTCCATTAATACACACCCCCATACACACACACGCACACACACACACCTACCAACAATCACATCACATCACCTGTTCTTTGCTTCTTCATCTAAAGTCATCAACTGATGTGTTTATTGGTTAGCTGTCTGACATCCCGCTCAGACTGCCAGCCCCAAAGGAGCAGGGTGCTGGCTCCTCACTGTAGGTCCAGAACCCAGGAGACGTGTCGGCTGCACGTAGTACGACCTCAATAAATACTTGCCAGATAATTGGGACAACAGGTGTCTGGTGGTCCTGCGAACAGCCACCGGCGACATCAGGACCTGAGGTGAACGTAAAGCGGAGGACAGAGACAGAGGCCACTGACTGTTCACACTCGCTGGCGGGAGGGAGAATCGGGACCACGCAGAGGAACGGGCTCTGGGCGTGTGGGCTCCTGCCACGCAGAGCTGGGCGGCTCTTCACACCCACCTGCCTGCTCCAGCAGACAGGCCCAGCCCCAAAGCATTTTCAACTTTTCATAGAAAAGTTTCAGAGCTGGTGCCTCTTTGCTAATTTCCAAGGAGTGTGTTGCTTTGTTTATTCAGCTTTGCTCAAGTCAGTTTCCTCATTTGCTAAAAAAAAAAAAACCCAAAAACTTAACTACTGCACCACTTCCCTGGTGGCGCAGTAGTTAAGAATCCGCCTGCCAGTGCAGGGCACATGGGTTCGATCCCTGGTCCGGGAAGATCCCATGTGCCACGGAGCAACTAAGCCTGCGTGCCACAACTACTGAGCCTGTGCTCTAGAGCCCGTGAGCCACAACTACTAAAGCTCGCGCGCCTAGAGCCCGTGCTCCGCAACAAGAGAAGCCACCGCAATGAGAAGCCCGTGCACCGCAACGAAGAGCAGCCCCCACTCGCAGCAACTAGAGAAAGACGCGTGCAGCAACAAAGACCCAACGCAGCCAAAAATAAATACATACATACATACGTACATACCTTAAAAAGAAAGAAGAGGGAGGGAAGATGAGAAGATCTAAGGCAGGTCCCAAGCCCGAAGGCAGAGAGGGGTCTCCAGGAGCAGGAGCTGAAATCTGCGTTGCTATCTGTCCTGAGTTCATACAAGGCCTGGGGCCCAAAACAGTCTCCAAACATGAGCCTCTGGTTAAGAGGAAATCTCTCCAGTTTCTCCGTTGGGTCCCACCCCCACCCCGCGCCCAGCCCAACGGGAGCAGAACTGACATGAGGGCGGTGAAGGCGGGACGGTGGTCCAGGGGACTTCGGGCAAGGCGGTTTAGGTGGTAGCTTCCGGACAGAGGTTTGTGCCCGGATGGGAAGGGAGACAATGGGGATGACCAGCTCCGAGCAAGAGGCAGACGGAGTCTAGGATAGCAGGAGCAAAGAGGGAGAATGGGGCTGGAGGAGGCTTCCTGAGATGCAGCATGGGGACAGACCAACAGACACTGACACACAGACAGTCAGTCTCACACGCAGGCCGGGCACTGAAACCACTGAGAAGAGGAGGCCCACCTGAGAGCAGACCCCAGGAGACCCCAGGCTGGCCTCCTCGTCAGTCCAGAAGGACACAGGCCTGGGCTGCCCCGGGCAGAGCACATGTCCAGCCATGCCCAGGGCCGGAGCTGAGGCTTCCTGGCCAGCCTGAGGGGATGGTCAAGGCCAGCCCAACCCAGGATTTCCCCACTTCCTGCCACCTCACCCAGTGAAGCCAGCCTGGGTGTGAAAAAAAATCAAGAGCCCAGGACGAAAACTTGGAGCCTAATCTCACACCATGTACAAAGTTAACTCAAAATGGATCAAAGGTCTAAATGCAAGAGCTAAAACTGTAAAACTCTTAGAAAGAAACACAGGGGGAAAGGCTTGTGGCGTTGGGTGCGACACTAAAAGCACAGGCACTAAAAGAAAAAGTAGATAAATTGAGCTTCATCCAAGTGCAAAACTTTTGTGCATCAAAGGAGACTCTCAACAGAATGAAAAGGAAACACACGGAATGGGAGAAAATATTTACAAATCATATGTTTGATGAGGAATTAATATCCAGAATATGTTTTTAAAAACTTCTACAACTCAATCACACACACCCACAAAAAGCCAATTTAAAATCTGACAAAGGACTTGAATAGACATTTCTCCAAAGAAGACATACAGATGCCAACAGGCACATGGGAAGATGCTCAGCATCACTAATCATTAGAGAAATGCAAATCAGAACTGCAATGCGATACCACCTCACACTTATTAGAATGGCTGTTATATATCTATTTTAAAAAATAACATGTGTTCAGGAGGATGTGGAGAAATTAGAACCCGTGGGCACTGCTGGTGGGAATGTAAAATGGTATAGTTGCAGTGACAAGCAGTACGGTGGTTCCCCCCAAAATTAAACATAGAACTACCATACGGTCCAGCAATTCTGCTCCTGGGTATATACCCAAAATATTTGAAAGCAAGGACTCAAGCAAATACCTATACATACATGTTTACGGAAGCAATTTTCATAATAGCCGAAAGGTGGAAACAACCCAAATGTCTACCCATAGATCAACAGATAAACAAAATGTGGTCTATCATATAATGGAATATTATTCTGTCTTAAACAGGAGGGACTCTGACACCTGCTACAGCATGGAGGAACCATGAAGTCATGAAGTGAAATAAGTCAGTCACAAAAAAGACAAATTGGCATGATTCCACGTATATGAGGAAACTGGAATCGTCAGATTCACAGAGACAGAAAGCAGAAGGGTGTTTGCCAGGGTCAGGTCAGAGGGGGCAAAGAGGAGGTAGTGTTTAATGGAGTTTCACTTTGGGAAGATGAAAAAGTTCTGGAGACGGATGGATGGTTGCACAACCACGTGGACGCACTTAATGCCACTGAACCGTACACCTAAAAATTATAGAAAAGGTACATTTTACATCATATGATATCGCTTATATGTGGAATCTGAAAAAATAGGACAAATGAACTTATTTACAAAACAGAAATAGAGTCACAGATGTAGAAAACAAACTTAAGGTTACTGGGGGGAAATGGGGGAAAGGATAATTAGGAGATTGGGATTGACATATACACGCTACTATACATAAAATAGATAACTAATAAGGACCTACTGTAGAGCACAGGGGACTCTACTCAGTACCCTGTAATGGCCTATACGGGAAAAGAATCTAAAAAGGAGTGGATATGTGTGTATATATATAACTGATTCACTTTGCTGCACACCTGAAACTAATACAACCTTGTAAATCAACTAGACTCCAATAAAAAATTTTTCTAAAAAGGTACATTTTATGTTGTGTACATTTTACCACGATTTTTAAAAAAAGAGTCCAGAGCCCCAGGCACCCCAGGTCCTTATAGTACAGAATGGTTGCAGCGACCACTCACGCATGGCTCGGGACAGTCCCAGTCTCACACTATGGTGTCATTGAAGGCGGTTCTTTAATGCATAACGATGTGATGTGATTGTCACGCCATTCCTCAGTAAGACTTTCCATAGAAATAAATCCTCTAATCAGGAAAAGTTTTGGACAGACCAATTTGGAGCTCAAAGAAAAAAAAAATTACAAGGCACCAGGCGAAGGTGCCCTTATTGGGCAGGCTGACCCAGGTACCAAAGCCCTCCATCCTAGGTCCACTCTGTCCCCAGGGCCTGCCCCAGGCCTCACCCCCACCAGCAGGGAACACGAGGCAACTTCAGCAAGCAGGTGCCTGGGAGAGGGGTGGGCAGGCTTCTGCAGTTCTCATGGGGCTGAGCTTCCCACACCTCACCAGGGGTAGGCGACCCAATGGCCAGAGTGGGGGATGGCAAGTGACCTTGGGACATGGACCCATCCTGTGCATCCAGGACGCATGGGGACTGGAGTGGGTTGAATGGTGCCCCGCCCCCCAAATTCATGTTCACCTGGAATCTGTGCGTGTGGACCTATTTGGGAAAAGGGTCTTGCAGATGTCATTAGGATAAGGTTCTAGAATTTTGGTCATCCTGGATTATCCGAGTGGGCCTAAGTCCAGGAACAAGTGTCCTTATAAGAGAGAAGCAGAGGGAGATTTGAGACACAGAAGAAGGCTGTGTGACAACAGAGGCAGAGACTGGAGAGAGGCATCCACCAGCCAAGGATGCCAAGCAGCGCCGGCTGCCGCCAGAAGCCAGGAGAGAGGCCTGGAAAGGATGCTCCCTCAGGGCCTCCTGAAGGAACCAAGCCTTGGACACCTTGAATTTGGCCTTCTGGCCTCCAGAGCTGGGAGATCAACTGCTGTCGTTGTAAGCTCCCCAAGCGGTGGTACTTGGTTACAGCAGCCCCAGGAAACCAAGGCCCTCGTCAGTCAGAGGTGGAAGAGGCAGAGGGCCAGGAGGGCCTCGGGCCAAGCTTCTCATCTTGGAGACGAGGAGAGTGAAGCCCTGGCAGAGAGGGTCCAGGAAGCTGATGACCGCAGCAGCTGTCCAGGCCAAGAGTATGAAATGCCCGGGACCCAGAGGCAAGAGGGTGCAGCAGAGTGAGGACCGAGGCACGCCTCCCACGGTGGGGGCTGTCCAGCTCCCTGCCCTCCCCATGACCGTGACACAGGACCCCCCGCCCCCGAGCAGATCAGATCTCCTCCCGGGTGCAGTGCAGCCCGGCCCTTCCAGGCCCCCGCGCCAACCTTCCTGACCGAGCGGAGAAACGTCCACATTCTCTGCAGACAGCTCACCGCGTGGCCCGTCCCACCCTCCCCGAGGCCTAGCTGGGCTAAGTCACAGCCCCTCAGTGGAAAGTTCCCTTCCTGGAGAGTCTCCCTGCTGAAACACAAGCACTTGGAACAAGATAAAACTGCTTGATTTGTAAAAGCCACAAAGCCAGTCCAGAACAAGGAAAAGAGGCCGACCCTTGGCTGGAAGAAGCGGCCTGTGTCTCAGTGGCCAGTCACTGCTCCATGACTCATCCCCGCCCGGCTGACGAGCCCTCCGGCATCTTCCCAGGGCAAGGCCGCAGCCTCGAGAGGGCTGGAGGCTGCCTGACTGCAGAAGAGGACCCAGGGCCCACGTCCCAAACCAAGTGGGAGCTAGGTGCTCGCGAGAGACGGAGGAGGGAGATCTGAGGTCTCCTGAGGCCGCCCGCACCTGCCCCAAGCCCCCTCCTCACCAGCCCCTCCTGGACAGCTGCTGGGCAGCGGCCAAGAGTCAGCCAGACACACCTTAAATGCCAGCCCAGTGGGCCATGAGCAGTGACAGCTACTTCTGCAAACTGGCGGGTGGGGTGTCTGGCCAGGCAGGCCCCCGTCCACACACACGCTCGGCATCGTGGCCCCCAGCCCCACATCCGCCCGGTGCGGACTGAGGCAGCCACAACTGTCTTACGCTGTCACAGAGGCACAGTGCCCTTGAGAAGCAGGCCCGCAGCCGGCGGGGTCCCCAGCACAGGCTCGGAAGCCCGCTGGCTGTGGGGATACGGCCTCAAGGCCATGCTGATCCAACTCCCTCCCTTTACAGGTTGGGAAACTGAGCCCAGTGCTGCAGAGCGAGACTTGCCCAGGGACTGCTTAAGCTCTGAGTTACAAAGACCAAGGTCAAGGTCTAACCAGGTTTGAGAAACATGGGGAGACAGTTTGGGGACTTCTCTCTTCTGGAACCAGTTTCTAACCGAGCTTTGAAAGAAGTAAGTATTTTTTCATGAAAATGCATCCAAATGAGGATTTCATAGAAAGTACCAATTTCCCCTCAGGCACATCCTGGGAGAAGGTCCCTACTTCACCCATGTCGTGCTGTCCTCGGCCGAGGGCGTGATGCTCAACACTTATAAAGGCACAGAGCGGACTGTTTGTTCAGTTCATGAAAAGCTCCTCAAATTCACTTAGCCCAGGAGCTTCCAAGACGTTGCCACCGCTTCTGACTCCCCCAAGGACCCCCTTCCAGCCTCCGTGCCCTGGCTCTCTGGTCCCCTGGTGGTCACCCAGCTGGGCCTTGGCTTGGTCATCTGTTAAATGAAGGCTGGGCCGGAGGCCCCTGGCAGCCAGGCCAATGGAGTAACCATCCTCCCCGGTCCCCCAGCCTGCGGCCCTTGCCAGCCGGAGAGCAACGCACCCTGGCTAGCGCCCCGTCCACCCCGGCTGGCCCGCGTCACTGAGCTCAAACACACGTGAGATGCGGTTCCACCAGCCGTGCCTTCCGCCAGTCTCCATGGCTGCCCCACCTCCTGTGGTCAGTCGCGGCGCCCGTTTGTGTGCCCTGCAGCACAGACGTGCGCGCGCACACACGCACCCCGCTGGCAGCTCCCCTGCCTGTGGCTGCCCCATCAGCCCTGACATCACACTGGGATCTGATCAGCCCCTGGAGCAGCAGGCAAGGGGCTATCTTCAGAGGAGACCCTGACGTGCGCCTTCCTTCCCTCTGGCCTCTTGGGGAGCCCCCCCTGCAACACACACAGTGGCAAACAACAGACCAAGCCAGTGGCACTTGGGGAGCGACATTCTAATCCTCACTTTGACCCAGGGGTCATCTTGGAGCACCTGAAGCCCAGAGGCTGATGCCCCAGGACGTCTCAGGCCCACACAGTGTACCCCAGCACCTGGCTTGAGGGGTGTGCCGTAAGCAGCAGGCCCCATAATGAATGGGAATTATTCGTGATGATATCAGATGCTGACACAGGACACCGAGCCCGAGAAAGAGGGGCTTCTAACCGGGGTGACTTAGGAGGGGCGGCCTCTTTTCTCTCCACTGCTTGGTTCTTGCCCAGATGGGTCTGAGCCCGCTCCAAAGTGACCCACTTGGCCTCGATCCCACACAGGGTGCGGGGGCAGATCCAGGGACCTGCAAGGTCCCTCCAGCCCGAGGACCAGCCATCTGCCCTCACTCCTTGCCCCAACGTGACATTCTGATGTTCTGATCAGTGATTCTGCCCCAGAAACTGAGCAGAGCCCACAGCTCCGATCTTTCTGTCCTAAATCAATCCCATCCAACCGCGTGCATGATCATTGCTACCCACTCTCTGTCCACGGTGCCCAGGTGAGTACAGGACCCGAATGACACCAGCACCTCCAAGTGGGAGTCACCTTGGTCAACTCCGCCAAGCTTCCGGCAGAATACAATAAGCTCTCTCCGCTGCATGTGTGCATACACGCACGCGCACGCACACACGCATTTGCACATCTTGTTTGGGCACCGGGAGCTCCCGGCCCTGTAATCAACTCCCGGGAAGGCACCGAAATGCTATTTCAGGGAGGAGACCAAGGCAGCCTTGAAGACGGACTTCGGCTGGCAGCAAACAAACCAACCACACAGCGGACAAACCACAATCGGCATCCCGGTGCCGCCACCCCGGACCCCAGCGCCAGAAGCAGGTCCCCCCACCCTTTCCCAGACTTCGGCGCCCACAGTCTCAGCATTCACGGCCGTCTTAAGATGCAAAAGTGGCACATTGGGAAATGAAAGAGAAATAGTGAGGGGACGGAGAGCCGAGTTTAAATAAAAGCCCGACTTAGCGAAGCTTCACTTTTGGAACATTACGTCCCAGGACCTCAGAACAGTCAAGAGGAAAAGAAATATGTCCACAAAAATGAGTCAAAGTGACCCTTGGGTGCTTATTTCCCGAAGCATAAAGAAAGTTGTGAGTTAAGGGGAAGGGGCAGCCGGGGGAGGAGGGCCGCTTGCCTACCTGTGATCCGGTCTCTCTCCATCACTACGGATATATTTAGCAGCAGGCGGGAGTCCCGGCGTCCCCCTTTCCAGAGGCGTCCTCCCCTTTCTCACCCCGTCGCCCTCCCTCTTTCTGCCTCCTCTCCTCCTCCTCCAAAAACACTCTTTGTCTGGTCTAATTTCTTCAATCTGTTGCAATCACGAATGCATCCAAATTACCACATTTCCATGTGCTGATCATATGTTTGTGCTCCAAACTGAAGTAGCATTGTCTCTTGGAATCGGGAGGCGAAAGGCAGCGAAGGAGAGAAATAAAAGAAGAGGCGGGAGCAAGGGCCGGACGTGGGCCTTGAAAGGCTCCTGCGGTCCCCAGGGTCCTCCGGGCCGAGGGCCGGCCGGCGGGGCTTTGTGCGGTGGCTCCAGAGGTGCAGCCTGCGGCGGCTTCCGGTGCCTTCTCCCCACCCCCTCCAGCCCCTCCGCCCGGGCTCGTCTCGCTGCTCCTTTTTAATATCCACTTGGAGAAGCTTAACTTAGCCTCTTGGAAACCAGCTCACAGAATCAAATTCCTGGAGACTTCCAGAGTCTTTCATTTCCCCCGGCCGGCGATGCTGCGATTTCCTTTGGTTGGAGCGTTTGAAAATCCTGGCTCCTGCCTGCCCGCCTTCCCTTCCCTCCACCTCTGCCGGCCCTTCACTCCCACCCTGACCCGGCCGGAAGGAGGGGCAGTCGCGCCCCAGGCAGGGGCCGAGGGAAGGTTCAGGAACACCTGCCGGGGTTGAGCCCGGAGAAGTCACCCCTGCAGACGCCCGGGTGTCCTGTCCGCCTGCGGAGACAGAGGCAGCTGGCCGTCCCACCCCAGCCGAGAGGGGAGCGCGGGATGGAGACTTCCTGGAAGAGTCCTACCACTCACTCATGAGTCAGTGAGTCTCCAGCTGTCCCCTGGGAGGGAGCGCAGCTCCTCGCCACTGATTTCCCCAGACTCAGCGCCTCTCTGGGAGAGGACACGGGGCCTGGCCGGGCTGGGGGCTCAGCACCGCTCCCTGCTATTCATCTGGGGTCCCGGGACTGCTCAGCTGGCAACTCGGGGGTGGAGGGGGACAGCACGTGGTCAGAGCGAGGGCTGGGGGGCACCCCCTCTGCCCTTTAAGCTTCATTCACCGCAAGGGTTCAGACTGGCAGCCCTCTACCCAAGACACAGAAGCAGGTTTTGTATGCCTAACTGACCCTGTCTAAAGAAAATGCGTATTCGTGCCAATGTTGCAAACGGGCAAGTTCACCGAGAACTCCAGATTTTCCTCATCTCTTGGAAAAGGGAGGGCATATAGCCACACGGAATGAGCCTTCCTGCCTGGCCCAAGGCGCCGCCTTGAAGACTGCTACCCTCTTTAGATGAAACCGCGTTTTCTGGATTGCTGTGGTCCCCACGGCCCCGTCACTCATTTTCGTTATCTGCCAGCCCCTCCTCCAGGTGACCTCTGAGTTTACAATCCTGCCCTACAGGGCCACGTGAGCCACATGTCAACACAAGAGGGCCATGCACGCTTCTCTGCGGGATGTCACAAAGTCCCCGTCCCCTCCTGCCCAGGGCAGGACCCCAAATGCAGTCTCCTAGGTAGCAAGGGCATCTTCTTGGGGGTTGCGGGGTGACACCTTCTGGGAGACACCAAATAGCAACACCCCACCCCCAGCAGAGTCTGCAGGACAGCTCCAAAGGTGGCTGCCTGCGCGGTGACGGAAGGTGGGCACTGTGGTAGGCTGAACAGTGGCCCCAAAGATCTCACACCCTAATCCCTGGATCCTGTAAACAGGACCTTATTTGGAGAAAAAGTCAATGCAGGTGGGATTAAGTGAAGGATCTTGAGATGGGAGATTACCCTGAGTCAGGGGGTTGGGAGGGTCCTAAATGCCGTCACGTGTACTCACATAGAGGGGGGCAGAGGGAGATCTGACACAGAGAGAGAGAAGGGGATGTACAGACGGATCAGAGAGAGATGTGAAGAGGCTGGCCTTGAAGAGTGGAGTGATGCGGCCACAAGCCCAGGAAGCCTGGCAGCCCACAGAAGCTGGAGCAGGCAGGGAACAGCTTCTCCCCTAGAGCTCCCCAGGAGCCCGGCCCTGTCGAGACTTGGATTTCAGACTTCTGGCCTCCAGAACTGTGAGAGAATAAATTTCTGTTGACTTAAGTCCCCAAGTTTGTGGTCATTTGTTACATCAGCCACAGGACACTCAAACAGACACCACAGACAGACTTAAGAGCCAGGGCTCCCTGAACGATGTTTTCGGGTGATTATATTTCATTCTAACACATTACATTAAGCCAACCACCAACAATTAAGTTAGAACAATGGGAAACAATGGGAACCTTGGAGGTTCTTTGATTTGTTTGTTTAATCTCCTTTCTGATTTTGAAAAAAATATTCCTTATTGTTTTTCTCTGATTATAAACGTACTATATGTTCATTGTATTAGATTTAGCAACTACAGAAAACGTATGAAAAAAGAAACCCCTTTAATGCCACAGGGCACCCTTCGACACCAATTCCCGCTGCGGTGAGCAGGCCCAGGGAGGCCCCATGGAGCGGCAGACCGGGCCAGCTGGGGGGCGGCTGGACCAGGACGAGGAGCCCAGCCGTGGCCTCAGCCACCCTGACCACCTGCTTCAGGTGCCAGCTGCACACGCTGTGCATTTTGTTGCCGCGGCTGGCGCAGCTGCTGAACACAGCTTGACCCTCGGTTTTTCTCCGGCATAATCTGGCTCAGCGTCCTTTCCCCAACCATGCCTAAAACTCCAAACATTCTGGCCCAAGCGGGGGATAATTTGAAACCGAAAACCTGGCAGCACCGATTGGCTCCGATGGGGCCGTGTTAGTCATGAGCCGCGAAGAGGCCAGGCCCAGAGGTGGGGTGAGGCCAGGCAGTGGGAGAAGGGGGCGGCCGACCCCCACTGCTCACTGAGTCCTGGCCTCAGCACCGGCCACTCAGGGGGCAACTGGTCAGCAGGTCAGGGCTCCCCACGTGGCTTCTCCTTCTAGCAGAACAAGACAGGGCTCTGTGGTTATGAAAAACTTTGTCCTGGTCTTTGATTTCAACAAGCATATTAGCATAGTAAACCAGTGAGCAGCCCCAGTGAGGGCGCTGGCTTTTGAACTCAGCACATCCCCACATTGACCAACGCCTTATGCCCTGGGGAGGCAGGACCCGCTCCCCGGGCCACAGTTCTGGGAACTCTGCTCGTGCCAGCCAGCAAGCCGCAGCTCCCAGCCACCGGAACCTGCCCACGTCCTGGGATGGGTACTGTTGCCCAGCAGCCCCTTCCAGACAGTTCTAAAGGCAGTATCTCTACCCTTGACCCCCACAGACCTGTACCTGTGATCTGCATACTCCCAGCCACCTTCTTTTTGATGTCACCATCACCAGCGAGGAGCCCAGTGCGGGGTAAGGAGGAAGAGTGAGGCCTGTTCTATCTTTAAAGACACTGCTCTGCCCCTTTCCACAAAGTGCCTGTGCGCGTCCCAGCGCCTGGCTGGGACGGGACCCAGAAGAGGCAATCCCAGTGACCCCTGAACTCCCATCACAAGCCAGGAGGCCTGAGCTGGCCCAGCCATGCGGAAAGGGGGCAAGCGCTCCAGGTGAATCTGACACAGGCAGCAGGGGCCTCAGGAAGGGGTTGACAAGAGGGGCACAGCCTTGTTCCTGGGGTACATTCTGGAGAGGGGCCTGTGAGGAGGCGGGGGAAGAGGCATTCGGCCGAAAGGACACTTTCTGAGGCTCTGAGCTCAGAATCTCTGCCACCTCTCCCCTCCGCCTCCCCTCATTCAGATACTTGCGAATCCTCCATAATTAGCTCCAAGCTATAGGGGATGCCCACCTCTCACTTAAAAAAAAAAGACTTTTCCGTTCATTTCCTGCTCATCCCCAGACTCAACCACACAGTTTGCTTCCCTGAGTTAAAAATAAAGAAGCTCCATCCCCCAGACCCCCTCCCACTGACCCTCCTGCAGTCACTGCTACTGTACCTGCCAGCAAGGCGGGCAGCCGGCCGAGACCCTCCAGGGCCGGCCCCAGTCTGGCCGCCAGCAGCCTTCCAGAGCAAGACGAATTCCGGGCCCGGGGCCTGCTGCATTCCTCTCCGGAATCTTCTCTCCACTTTTTATTGCGCCTCAAGTTTTGGCTGTTCCTAAATAAATACGATCCAGCTACTCTGTACCCTGGGGACTGCTGCAGGGTTTACTGGTGCAAACAGCCTGGGCCGGCCTGTTGCTCTGGGAGTTCTTCCAGGTCAGTGTGGAAGGAAATCTAGACAATGGAGAGAGGCGGCCCAGACAGGGCCAAATTCCACCACTAACGGCCCTCATGCTCAGCCATCAATCCTTGGCTGCAGCCCTGCCGGAGCTGGGGGCTGCCGCTTTATTCCTAAAGGCCCCCAGCTGCCCGTACAGAGCAAGAAGGGTCCAGGGTCGTGGAGACCAGGGTCCCTGACAGAGTCTGCCCCAAGGCCCCTGTGTTTAAACTCTCCAGAATACACGAAAACTCCCCGAAGAGCTGGTGTCTTTCACTTCCTACTGGGATCCCAACATTCTGTCTGCTCAGCGGCACCCAGTAAAGGCTCTCTGGATGAACAATGAATCTGAAGATCCAGTGTGTAGGCTAATCCAGACCAGTCATGCCCAGCAGAACTTTCTGCGTTGATGTAAATGCCATGGACCTGCCGCGTTCAATATGGCAGCCATGTGTGGCTGCTGAGAGCCTACCGTGGGGCCACCGCTATGGAGGAACTGCAGTTTTTAATTTGTATTAAATAAATAATTTAAATGTAAATAGCCACTGTGCCTACTGGCTGCCTCTTCTCCTCGTCCTCCCTGGAGACATGGAGTTCTCCATAAATTTCTTCCCCAGAAGGCAAAGAGAAAGTCTCCTTGTCAACCAAGGCAAAAGAAGGCTGGTATTTTTATTTTAAAATTGTTTTTTTGGCCAATCCCCCCCAGCTTCTCCTATCAAGTTCAATCCAACAATGTTTACTGGCTGCCTGCCGTGTGCCATAAGAGCACGAGGTGGGGAGGATAGAGGAATCCCCGCCACCCACCTGCTAACGGGATTGGCAGGCTGGGTCAAATCACCCTGGAAAGAGAATGGCTTCCAGAGCTGTGACCCCTCCGAGCAGGGAGGGGAGAGCAGGGGTGAGAGGCTAGACAGGAGAGGGAAGCCTCACGCTGGGTTTACCGTTTATCCTATGAGGAGAAGGGAAGCAAGGGTTCTTTTGGTCAGAGGACAACCAGGTCTGTTTTAAAGAATCCCGTGGGTGGAGGCTATCACCCAGGCCCAGGCACACAGGCGGGACTGAGTAAAGCCCCCCAAACACCAACTGGACAGGGAGGAGGAGCCTCTGGTGGGGAGAAAGGGGGTGGGGGGTGAGGGGAGACACAGAGGCCTAAGATCACGGGTGGCCCGTCCAAGGGCCACCTGGGGGGATGGTGAGTCGACAAGACCTTGGCCACCTGTTGACCTGGGGGGGCTGGGGTGGGGCAGAGGTCAAGGACGACACTGAGACTTGTCACTTGAGTGCCTGGGTGGATGGCGAGGCTGAAACGTGAGAGAAGTGGAGGATGGGGGGGGTGCCAGTGGGAGTGGGGAGTAACAGCTGGGGATGCCTGCGGGGGCCCGGGTGTCAGGTGCACAGCGGCCAAAACTCTGGCGGCCTCTTCCTGGACCAGCTCCTCCACAAAGGACACTCCCTTCCCTCCCTCAGTGACAGAGTGAGCGGCTCTTCTGTGCTGCCCTGGAGAAAGGGTGGGCAACGAGCTGGAGGGGCCCTACCCCTCCTCCGGCGCCTACTGTCCACGGGGGACGACAATGAGTACAGCTGAGTGACAGGACACTGGGGTGGGGCCCTAGCCGGGCCTGAAGCAGGGCCCCTCCCTAAGGAAGGGGTGTGTGAGCCGGGACCCAAGGCGGGGGTGGGGAAGGGGGACACGGGGACACCCGCCAGGGCTTCACGTTGGGCACCGCCCGTAAGGGCAGGGACACAGCCCAGACACCGTACTAGGGAGCTCCTTGTGTGGGTGGGGTGTCGATCACAGAGGGAAGGGGCCCTAGCTTCCTGCAGCTACTGTAACAAATCACCACAAACAGGGGGGCTTAAAATAACAAGAAATCGATTTTCTCACAGTTCTAGAGGCAGAAGTCCAAAATCAAGGCGTCAGCAGGACCATGGTCCCTCCAGAGGCTCTGGGGAAAACCCCTCCTTGCCTCTCTGGCTTCTGGCGGCCCCAGGCAGCCCGTGGCATGTGGCTGAAAAACTCCCATCTCTGCCTCTGCCCTCACGTGGCCTCCTCTGTGTCTCTCTTCTCATAAGGACCCCAGCCACTGAACTTAGGGCCACCCTAACCCAGTATGACCTCATCTCCAGGCCTTCAACTAACCTGTAAAAGCCCTATGCCCAGCTAAGGTCACTTTCTGAGGTTCCGAGCAAATATGAATTGGTGGCAGGGGTGCGGTTCGGCACTGTTGAACCCACCACTCAAGGGATGAGGGTGGGACTGGGGCCCTGGCCACCACCCCCCAGAGGTACTTGAAGGATGTCAAGCAGGACCCGGCCACACACCAGATGTCAGGGCAGAAGGAGAAGGCCCCAGGGATCCCAGCCAGGGGACAGACGGGCTGGGCTGGGCAGGGCAGCAAGGAGGTGAGGAAGCAGATGCAGGGAAAATGCCATGGGTGCCGTGGGAACCAGGGCAAAGGTCGGCCAGCAGAGCCCGGGGTGGCTGCTCATAGCACGGAAAGGGGGTGAGGGTGGGTGAGCAAAGAGGAAGGCCACTCGGGAGGGCCCGGGGCAAGCATCCCAGAGCCCAGGCAGTCTGCCCAGGGGAACACACACAGGCCCCGGACCCATGACAGTGGGTCCAGCAGTGTCTGTAAGAGAGGAAAGCTTCCATGGGCCTCCAGCAACAGGCCGAGGGGGCGAAAACTCTGCCCCCGTGCACAGAGGAATCCCCGCCTGCCCGAGGTCAGAGCAAATGAACTAAGATACACGGAGCTGCGTGGATACATCTCAGTTGTCCCGTCTCGTGAAAAAGCAAAGGGCAGCAGCTGACTCCCCTCGGACACACGATGCGATGCTGCTGGGGTCAGGAGCAGACGGCGTGTCGTCTGCAGACACACGGCACGCGGTACAGACACACCCAGCAGCGAGCAGTTCTAAATCCAGACGGCTGCTCGCCTCGGCCGGAACAGGGTCACCCAGGCTCTTGGGCTGCACCTGTAACACCTTATTTCTTAAGCGGGATGGTGGGTGTACAGGTATCTTACTATATTCTGGGGAAGGCCAGAGTGAGCTGGTCAAAGGGTGACCGCGGGCGTAGTCTGAGCTGACGGACTGTGGCTCACGGCGGAAACGGCCATCTCTGGCCCAGTCCCAAACCCAGCCTCGTGAAAATCTGAAATAAAGGAGGAAACACCACGACGAGGGCCCTTGGCCTTCTGGGGAGGAGACGGGGTGCAGGGTCCAGACACGGGACAGAGGTGTCGCTGGGAGGAGGGGAGGGGACGACAGCTCCGAATGGGGGCATTCTGTGAGGTCAGAGGGACTGGGGGTCCAGGAAAGAAGCCTGCCTGGACCAAGGTCTTGGCCGCAGGGAGGCAGGGGTTGGAAAAGGGAGGCAGGAAGAGGAGGAGGGGTGTCTGGGCCGGAGCCCGCAGAGGCCCCCGGAGAGTGGGTTTCGTGTGTCAGCAGGCAGTCCCAGGCGAAACCCAGATCACAGCTTTGAGCTTGGGCAAATTATGCCTTAGGCTTCCAAGCAGAGCCATGGTCATGGCTGCCAAGTGCTGATGGCACAGAACTGGCCTCTCTGAGCACAGGGAAGTAATGCCCAGAGGGAGGCTGTGTGCTTGCAGCCCCGGGCGCCGGCCTCCTGAGACCTCATTCCTGGAGCGCAGGCATCTCCCCCAGCCCATCAAGCCGAGGGGCCCGGAGACGCAGCCCAGCGGCTGAAAGGGAGGGACATGGAGAGGCAAACAGCGGCAGAGGCTAGGGGCTCCGAGAAAGGCTTCCAGGAACAGAGCAGCGGCCGGGCAGCCCAGTGGTTAGCAGCCCAACGTGTCTGCAGGGGGCGGAGCTCCCGCTTAACCATGGACGTGAATCACTCACCACCCCAAGGCCTCCAGCCGGCGTCACCCTTCCCTTCCCACACCCGGCCCGTCCTGTACCGCAAGGGCCTCCTACACACTCATGTGGACGTCCGGCCTGCACATCACGTGCCCCCCACCCCACCACTCCCAGCAAAGAGCCGCCATCAGCCACCACACGGGCCTGAGGGTGCCCGGCCCACTGGCGGGGGTTGCCTCTGGAGGACACACTTGGAGAGAGGTCGGGCTGCCCCAGGGGCATTCGGGTTCAGAACTCTGGGGTCCCAGAGAGCCAGCATGGGCTCGGATTGTCTAATTTCATAACCACCAGCCACAGTAGATATTAAGTGGGAATCATAAGTTAGTTAATTCTATGCAAATGAATGAATAAATAACAGACAATGTATACTTCAGGTGCTCAATGGTCACGTGTGGACAGTGGCTAACGTACTGGACGATGCAGACAGGGAACACTTCACTGACACAGAAAGTTCTACTGGACAGGGTTGGTCTAGAAGGTGGGGCGTGGGCTCCGGGTGGGCACATTCCCTCCTGTAGAACAGCTGCTACGTCGCCATTATGCCCCTCTGCCCGTCCAGCCTGGGGTCTGGCACCCAGCAGGTCCTCAACACACTTCTCCCACCTCCTAGGGGAGGCGAGTCCCTTCTCCTCTGGGCCCCAATGTCCTCTGACAAGAGACCACGGATCAGGCACAACCCCTGGGCCTGGCCGCTGGATGTGGCAACAAAGACACAAAGCAGGCTCCCATGCTGGCCACGCCGGGGTCTGGGAGGCCGGAGCCGCCCGCCCCGGTGGGGAGAAGCTGCACAGACCCCGCCCCTGTAGCACCAAGGTTGAGAGGTGGAGCTCCACAGCCCCTCCCCACTCTGCCCACCCAGGCCAGGCCGTGGTTGGGAGAGTCTCTTCGGAGCATGTGAGCAGTTAACTCCTGCCCCAGACAAACCAAGGGGGCCAAGGCTGACCTAGCCACTTACCCGGGCCAGTCGGGTCGCCAAGCTTCCGGAGACGGCCGCCGGAGGTCCGTGTGACTCCTAAAGACAGGGCAGAGGGCAAAGGTCACCTGAGGCCACTGGGCGTATTCTCACCTCTGCTCCTGCCAGGGGCTCCAGAACCAGAAACCCATCCCCTGTGGGGCCAGAGGCCCCAGTCCTCCCAGGTAACACCTGGCCCCGGCAGCCACCGCCGTCCGGATGCGTGCCAGGTACTGGGTCAAAGCCTTTACACACGTTCCCCCACCTAACATAACCCTCAGCACTCCATTTTGCAGATAAGACAGCCAAGTCTCAGTGGGCTTGAGTCACTTGTCTGAAGCCACACAGCTATGAGGAGCTGAGCCCAGGATAAAGACAAGTCCCTCAAACTCCAAAACCTGGGCTCGGCTCCTGCGTGCTGGGCTGCCAGGACTGTCTGCGGGATGGAGAGGTGCTGGCACAGGTCAGGCACGGGCCAGTCCCCGTATAACCCGCATCCACCTTGTTGGGAATTGGGGTTTCCCTGTCCCGGGGTCTGTAACATGGAGGAAGCCGGGCTGGACTGGGGAACGTGGAGGACAAGCCGTTCTCTCCCCCGCCCACCAGGAGGGAGCCCCAGATTAACGCGGCCTCGTGCCTCTCCACACACACCCCTCGGCCCAGCATTCAATGCCTGGGGAGGCTCAGGGCAGGCAAGTCCCAACTCGAGCAGATTTGCTGAGGTGCTAAGCCGGCCAGACTCAAAAGGTTTCTAAGAGGGAGTGGCAGGCGGCCATCCTATCACTGCCAGGTCACGGTGCTCTAGGGTCTGCTGCCTGGATGACCAGGCCGTCCTACAGAGGACGGCAGGGACACCCACATTGGCCCAGCGGAGGCCTTCCCCATGGACAGCGAGACAGTGGAGAAGAGCCTGCAGAGCCAGAGGGGCCCAGGTTGGACCCGCCTGCAGCTTCCGTCATCCAACATGCACCCGGAACGCTGGGGTCGGTTGTGCTAGCTCCTCCCCTGCAGTCCTCCAGACAGATTATTCATTCATTCATTCATTCCACAAACCCACTCTTAAACTATGACCAACCAGGAGTGAATGCAGTCAGCTATGTTTCAAAAGGTTCCAGAGCCCTGAGCAGGGCAGCCTGCAGACCTGGTCTTCCTGTCCAGCTCCCCCGGGACACACGCACTGTCCACGTCTGCATCAACAGCTGACAAGACGGGAGAGGTCTATCCTTCAGGGCCCGGTACTGACAGATACCTGCCACTAGGCCCTGGCCTCTTTCCGGGCTGGGGAGGACGCCAAGACAGCCCCAGTTTTAGCTGAACTCACCCACCATGTAAACAACACTGCAAGAGATGCATGTGACATGCGGTTCTGATGTGGGGGTGAACACTGGGGCCCGGGGTGACTGGCGAGGCTTCGAGGAGACGGGGGGCCAGGAAGGCGGGTAGCAAGCTGACCCTTGAAGGAGGGCCAGGTGGACACGGGGCTCTCACAGCCACTTCCAATGCCAAGGCTCCACGACAACCACGGGCTTTACATCCATTCTCCCACTCACTCAACATGACCACCCCATGAGGCAGGTGCCACCACCCCCATTTCACAGATGAGGGAAGCCCTGAAGCCGTCGAGTCTCCTACAAAGCCCCCAGCCCCACCCCAGCCACGACGGGGATCATGATGGTGGACTGCACGTATCAGTTTAACTGGATCATGGGGTGCCCAGATATTTGGCTAAACACTACATCTGGCCCTGTCTGTGAGGGTGTTTCTGGATCAGGTGAACGTTTGATTGGTGGGCTGGGTAAAGCAGGTCACCTCCCCAATGTGGATGGGCATCTTCTAGTCCCTGGAGGGCCTGAACAGTACAAAAGGCAGAGGAAGGGAGAATTCTCCGCCTGACCACGTGAGCTGGGGCACCCACCTTCTGCCCCAGGACTGAGCACCAACTCCCCCGGCTCTCAGTCCTCAAACTTGGACTGAATCCACCAGCGGCTTCCCTGGGTGTTCAGCTTGCAGACGGTAGATGGATTCCTCAGCCTCCATAATTTCATGAGCCAATTCCTCCTGATAACTCGCTCCCTCTCTCTCCCCTACTGAGTCTGTTGCTCTGACGAACCCTGACTATCAGCAGCCTCACACGGCAGAGATGGGAGCATCCTTCCCCAGCGCCCACTTGACACTGATGAGAAGTCTGCCCCCTGCTGAGTGATGAAAGCTCCATCCTTCCTCAAAAGTCCAACCAGAATGGTGATTCCAGGCTGGTCCTGCCAGAGAGACAGGCTGGATGGACCACAGCCTCAGATCTGCGGGGGGCAGGAGGGCCCAGCGTCCAGCTCCCAGAACTGACCGCCCCTTAAGACCAGGAGAGGGCAGGTCCAGAGCGGCTCTGGTGGGGCTGCCCGGGGCTGGGGAGGAGAGGGAGGTGGGGACAGGCACAGGTCCCAGGGCTGTTGCGAGGGTAGAGGAGTGAGTGTGGGTATCCCCGGCCCCAGCTCCAGCCTCACTTCCACCATGGCTGTGACCTCCCTCCACACACCTAACTGGGATCTGCACTGCATACAACGATACGTGAGAACCCTCAACATCTGTCCCCCGACGCCACACATGCGCACCATGAGCTACTTAGGGGTCAGCTGTCTGGGCTGCAAGTGGCACCAGTGAGCGACAGCTGAGCCCATAAATCCAGTGAGTCCCCAGTATGGAAACAGCCTGGCAAGGAATGGAGAAGGATCGGCCACACATTCCTGGGGATCCAGTCACTTCCGGCCGCGCATCCCCCCAAGGCCAGCTGGGTGCCCACCCTCGCCCCCGCCTCTGGCTTCTGGACAAAGATAAAAATGAAGAGGGTCTGTTCAGGTTAAACCCCAACCCCAGGCATCTGATCCCTAAGAACCAAAGCCACGGTCGGGGTGGAGACACGGTGATGAGGAAAACAGCATGTGTCTCAGATTTCTCCGGTCGAGTCATGTTTTATTTACACTGTTTATTTTTCAGATTTCCCAAAACGTGCAGCTCGTGCCAGGCAGCCCCTGGCACAGAGAAGACGCCAAGTCTGCTCCCTTAATAAAGAACGGGAAGCAGCCGCCCGGGCTTCCCGCGCTCCAACCAGCGTCCCGCCCAGGGCCGCCTCCACCGCAGCCCTGGGAGAAACCCCAGAACGAGAGCAGCTGCAGTTCAGTTCCTTGGACCTAACTACTGAGGCCTGTGTCGGAGACCAGTGAAGAGGTAGCCAGAAAAGCCTCCAAGACGTCTAAAGGCTCGGTCCTTCCAGTGGAGAACTGAGTTATTTTTATGTGATTTTTAAATAAAACATACTCGGAAAGAGAGGAGATGATTTGAAGTTCAGCTCTCTGGCGACATCCCAGACCAAATTATTTGAGTTCTCAGAGGCCAAGGAGGCAGGAAAGCCTGCAGTCAGACGAACAGGGTTCGAATCCAGACCTTGCCAGGCACTCCCTGCAGGCCCCAGGAAACAACCTCCCCTTTCCAAGCCTCAGCTTCCCCATCTGCAGAATGGGGACAGAGATGGGGATTACTCACAGGTGACTAAGACTAAACGAGGTCACACATGGTAGGCACGTAGCACAGTGCCTGGCACAGAATGAACACTCAGTAGATATTATCACTATTAGCATATTATATATTACATACTAATATAAATTATTATTATACGCCAGCCACATACACCAGCCTGGACCCAGGGATCTACCGTCGGAAATTAACAAAGCTTGGCTGCCCTGTGCTAATACATTAGACAAAATGTAAGTTATAACCAAGGCACCTTGCATGTTATAGCCAGGATACTGCTACCCCAAGAAAGGCTACCAGGAGCCCTATTTGACTCCCTCCCAACTACGGGAAGCTGAAAACCCTCCCAGCCTCCAGGATGGACTGCACATTAGAGGAAGATGGGGGGTGGGGGGGGCAGTTTCTGCGATCCAGAGAAAACAGTCAGGATTTGGGGGGACTCAGAATCCCGGTGCCCTCCCACACCTGGCCACACCAGAAACTCCCCAACTGGTGTCTGGGCTCACTTAGGCCAGGGCAAAGGCCATTTCACAAATATTCATGAACTACAGGCCAGTGACAAACACCAGTCAGGTTTCCCACGTGGAGGCCACGAGATTAAAACACACTTCAGATGAGATGAAGCACAAAAGACAGGAGAAGGGAGTGGGGAGTCACTGCTGGCTGGTGTCCCACTGAGAATGAAAAGGCAGCATTTCAAATAGGAAAGAAGATGGCCAGACAAAGAGATGGGGCTCCTTGGTCCTGGAGAGAAAGGGGATGATGCTGGGCAGGGGGCGGAGACCTAGGACGCCCTGGGGAGCATTTCCTGGTAGAACCAGCATTCGGGGTGGGGAGCCACCACTGCAGCCTGACGGCAGGGCCCACCTCCAGGTAAACAGCCCCATGTCCTCCCTGCCCCTTCACCACAGATGGGCCCCACCAGACACAGAAGCCTGGCAGACCTGGGCTGGCCCCGCGTCTAGGAGCCTGGACGCCCAGCTCATGGGTGTTCCCCTGTGCATATAATTTGGGGAGCCTGGATAAGAGAGAGAAGGATACAGTTACTGAGAAGACCTTTTGTTTTTTCCTTCCAGCCAAATTTTTATGATAGATCCTGGTATTGTAAAAGACAAGGTTAAACGGGCACTGAGAATCTAACTAGACTCTGGAGTTAGCGTATTATTATTATTACGTTAATGATGGGGAACCCACACACCACCATCCTCTCCTACTGGGGTCGCAGTCACTGTCCCCACCCATAATCAGGGTGGCCGTCCCCAACCCTCCTGGGGTCTCACACAGCCCAGACATCTTAACCCAAGGACAGGGGCAGAACAGGAAGCAGGTGGTCTCCAGTGGAGGGTGACTCGGCCCCACGCGCACACACACGCACACACGTGCATGCACGCACACGCCCTTCTGCTCCTGTGCCAGCAGTGAGTGCTGCTGGACAGCCCTTCCCAGCCAGAAAGTCACCATTTTCTCAAAAGGGAGCTTTGCAGGAAGGGGTGCTGTGCAAACTCGTGCACAGATACCCATTTTCAGTAATGACAGGAGCTTATCTACAGAAAGGAATCAATTCTCAATTTTTTCTTCAGAATCATGAGAGTCCCTCCAGAAAGGATGGGGTCACCAGGACCTCGGCCAGGAGCCTCCTGCCTCTCTGGCTGCCCCCAGGACCACAGTCTTCCCCTTTCTCCTGAGGCCAGGGGGGAGCCAGCACTGGTATCCCACTCTCAGGCCGGGGAAGTGCCAGCAGCTCCTGCATGTGGAGGGCTCTGCCCAGCAGGCAGCGGCATCACCAGACGGCCAAGTCCATCACATGACATCAATGCTGACCAAGGACCCACAGAGCCCTTCCCTTGAAGGTTCACCAGTTGGACGTCTGGACTCTGGGTCCCACTCCCATAAAAGACATTGCCGTCTATAAAGCACACAACACTCAAGTAAATCTGAATTTCAGGTAAACAATGAATAATTTTAAGCATAAGTGTACCCCGCATTCCTCGCCCTTCCCAGGCTCTCTTTAGTGGCAGAAAAGCTGACCTCTGCAGGCTGAGGTCTCCAGGTCCCCAGGTCTGTAGCCTTTCGGCTGGATTCAACCTATAGGATGAGACTGGAAGGTGGGAGCCAGGGAGAACCAGGGTAGATCTCTCCCCCGCTTTCTGCCTCGGAAGGTTCCTCCAGCAGTAGTTTCTGTCTATCCTGCAGCTGCAGCTCCCGCCAGGCAGGCCCACCTTTGTCCAGCCTCCCGTCAGGTGACCCTGGTCCCTGGATTCTGATAACACGCCTTCCTCTCTCTGATCCTCTGATCGCAGGTGGTGGGGTGTGGTAGTGGCTCCCCCAGGCTCATCTCTGGTTGTCCCCGGGAAGCTACGGAACCTCAAGCACCAGAGCCCTTGGCCCACGTGCATCCGTTTCAAGGCACTGAGAAGGGCCATAGCGTTTTTGTAAAACCGGCAAAACAGAAGATATTTTAACCCCCACCAGTTAAGATTGCTGTCTCTTTCTTCTCTGAGTTCCTGGCCATCACCCTTTCTCCTGTGTAAGGTACCAGTGGAGGGGTTGTTGGCATCTGGGGGCTCCTGCTAAGGAAAAGTTGGATTGGAAAGATATTTAGCTTGAATGCAGTTGGGTTTTATTTACATCGTTCACAGTTATCTCCATGCAGAGTTAAGTGACGGCTCGTCGCCCCAATGTGCAAGGCCAGGAGTACTCCTTCCATGTACTTTCCCAAATCTGTCTACTGTGCAGAATCTGAAGGGATAAGATACGAACGTGTCCTGCAGTACCTGGAAAAACGTGGGCAGTGGGGGACAGCAACATTTGAAACGTATGGAGCCAGAAGCTAGTCTATGGGAAATGATTCCAATCACCAGATATAAAGTTGTAAGCAGAGAATTCAATTCTCTTCAATGCCGACTCAAAACAGAAAGTATCTCTGGTCAGAAAGAAATGCAATAATGCATCACGTACAGTTACAAATGGCGCATGCTTGTCTATCTCTTTCTGGATGGGAATCACGTAAAATGGAATTTACCAGAATTCTTGTGTTTGTAGGGTGAAAACCAGCAGCAGTACCACAAACCCTTGAGTTAAGTCACACTTTTTCATGCATCCCAACTACCAAAAATTAAATTCTGATTAACCAGGAAGATGAATTAACTTTCTATTCATTCAACAGAAAATGATATTACACAGTCATCATATAAAGAAGTGATCAAAGAGTATGCAGCCAAAAAAAATGTCGGGAAAAAAAATTACTTTGGAGATCGGACAAGTAGTTGATTGATAAACAACATTGCTATTTTACTGGATTGGGGGATGCTTATGAAATTCGCCCGCTGTTTAAAATTTATAATTTGCTGTTACTTCTTTCCTCACTCGTAACAAATAATCCCATTCGCACCTTCAAAGAGCTGTATAAACCCCACCCAACCCTGGCTGCCTCCTTATGCTTGATTTGGCTTTTCTATCATCTGTACATTTGAGTCCTTGTTGTAAATCCTGGAGTGGTTTCTGTTTCCTGGTTAGACCCCGGTTCACACGCCACGAACAGACTGCACAGGTGAGAAAGACGAGCAGGCTGACAAAGTAAGGCCAATGGACCAAGGGGGAAATCGTGGATAAGGTGCAGGATGGTTAGCGATCAGAAACAGCTGACAACAGCAAGGGGACGCCCCAGAATACGGGAAGGGCTGCATCAGTCTTCAAGCCCTTCTGTTTAATGGGCACCAAGTCACCAAAGAGGTACACGCGTTTCACTCAACCTGTCGACGGTCGTGAGATTATAATGCGAGGATATATTAATACAGAGAGAGAGGTGCAATAAGGGACTGAGGGGCAGAGGCCCTGGGAGGGAAGATGGGAGGGGAGGTGAGAGAAACAAAATAGCGGCCTTGGAGGGTCGGCCCGACAGGCAGCACTGTTGACTGGCCTGGGGAGCCTGGAGATTCCAGAAGAAACCACTGCCCAGGTAACCCAGAAGCAGAACAAATGATCTCCAGGAGACGTGGCTGGTCACCTGGGGGCAGGTGACCCATTGCCAAGACTAGAACATTCAGGCTGGCCCAAGGAAGCAAAGAGACACCTCCTAGGGTACATGAGCATCCAGTAGGGGCCAAAGAAGAGAGGGAGAGAAGGAGAGACAGGGCGGGGTGGGGGGAGCCCCTGGCATTACACACCAGTCAGAGAGAGAAATCACAGACCGTGGGCAACGGGCAGATCTTTTAAAGGACAAGTAAACCCTGGGACTTCTCAGTGGCTCTAAGCAGGCTGATAATCAGGGCAAATGGCGTTTTCTGTTCCTTAAACCTCTTAATAAAATGCTGTGTTAAGAACACTTATTTAGGGGGCTTCCCTGGTGGCGCAGTGGTTGAGAATCTGCCTGCTAATGCAGGGGACACGGGTTCGAGCCCTGGTCTGGGAGGATCCCACATGCTGCGGAGCAACTAGGCCCGTGAGCCACAACTACTGAGCCTGCGCGTCTGGAGCCCGTGCTCCGCAATAAGAGAGGCCGCGATAGTGAGAGGCCCGTGCACCGCCATGAAGAGTGGCCCCCCGCTCGCCGCAACTAGAGAAAGCCCTCGCACAGAAACGAAGACGCAACACATCAAAAATAAATAAATTAATTAATAAACTCCTACCCCCAACATCTAAAAAAAATAAATAAACAACATTGGTTGGAAAAAAAAAAGAACACGTATCCAGCCAGCTCATGTCTCACAGCTACAAGCACGGCCACTGCAACATCTGCGGCTCAGCACAGCAGGCACCCTCCGTCAGGGTCACGGGTGCACATCACCAAGGAAGAGCGCCAACGTCAGCAGAACGTTTAAGAGCTCTGGCGAGAGGACGGCTAAGTGAATTCGGGAGCTTCCTCTCTGAAGAGCCGCTCAAACTGTGATCAGGGAATCCATGGGTGAGATCAGATTTCAAGTGAAAAGAGCAGAGTTAAAAACGATTTGTACAGGGCTTCCCTGGTGGCGCAGTGGTTGAGAGTCCGCCTGCCGATGCGGGGGACGCGGGTTCGTGCCCCGGTCCAGAGCCTGTGCTCCGCAACGGGAGAGGCCACAACAGTGAGAGGCCCACGTACCGCAAAAAAAAAAAACAAAACGATTTGTACAGAGAATACGCAACTCTGTGAAAAAAAAACTTATACGCCTTTGATAGTTAAATCAAACGATGCGTCCTGTGCATGTGGAAACAAGTACTAAAGGGAACAGAAAAAGCAATGTTGTAACCGATGCGATTGGAGAATTTGTCCTTTTAATTTCCTGTTCACACTGTTTGGTAACGAGTAATGAACAAAGTGAACAACCAAATAAATAAAGGCAAAAGAGAAAGAAGAGATACACGGGGTATTTGAGAAAGCCTTCCTTTAAAAACTAAAGCACACGCTTGGCGGCTAGAGTGTCAATCCCCAGCTACCAGGAAGGCGCTGCCACCAGGACGACCCACTCCCCGTTGCTGAGGGTCCGTTGACCACACCTCAGGCGCCTAACATTGACGAGAGATCCACCACCTCCTCCCCTCCAGTCCCATGCCGCCGCCACTGCGTGTACTCGGCTGTTACTCCACCACCTGGTGTCCCCACAGTGTCTATACCGGGTCACCTCTGCACAAAAACCCACCACCTGTCCTTCAACACACACGTTGGACCCTGTAGCTAGAGTCAAAGTCACGTGCTCATTAGTGAGTTTTGCAAACCACCCTCCACAGCCCTCCAGGTGGATTAGCCTAGTCCTTAGGCTGGAAGATGGCAGGGGCTGGATTTAACCCAGTTCCAAGTGGCTTGGGTTACAGAAGCATTATTCTCCCGCTGGGTTCTGATCCTGGTGGAAACAGAAGGCACAGTCCAGGGGAGGGCTGTGAAAGCCCCAGGATGCAGGTCAGATCAGATTGATCTGCAGGACAAGCCCAAGGCGGCCTGCCAGCTTGCCCCTTCCCAGGTCTTCCTGGTAACCACGCTCGCTGGGAGTGATCCCCAGCCCGGGCAGACAGTCTCCACTGCTGCCCCGACACGCCTGGCCCGGCTGGGACAAGGGGTCCAGGCACGGCTCTCAGGGAGATCTAGGGTGGATGTGGCCAGCCCCCAGTTCCCAGGTACAGCCTTGGGGCGCCCAGGGGGGCCCAGCCACAGCCAAGGCTTCACTGCATGCCCTTTAAGAGTCCGGGGAGAAGCAAGCCCTCCCCAGGAGCCAGAAAGAGGGTAAGGACCCCCCATCCCTCACCGGGAAAGGAAGACTCCTCCCTCAGCCTTGCCTCTGAAACCCTGGGCCAGGGAGGGCGCTACTCCCCAGGGAGAGTGATCTGGCCCTTCTTGCCCCACCCAGCACTTCAAGGGGCCCCTGGGAAGCTGGGGTCCATACACGCAGGCCGGAGCGGCCATGCAGGGTTCCTCTGCCCATCACAAAGCCAGCATCGCTCAGAGGATGACCGTGACTCTCATTCCTGCCAGAGGCAGCCTGGGCCAAGGGCCGCCCTGCGACCCGGGATCATCTTACTCTCCCCGCCGATGTCCCTTTTCCCGTCCCGGAGGCCTGCAGGCTGCCAGCAGTCACGCTTCACAGAACCAGGTCAGATTAGGCCTGGAACAAAGCTCAGTTGTTGCAAGGCTTCCAAGAGGCCGCTGACAGCAGGACGCCTGGAGCCGCTTCGCCCGCTGTGGGCAGCGGCTCAATGCCCCCCTTCACGTGGGCTGCAAAGGGACCCAGGCCCAGGGCGGGCACAGGGAGATAAGACAGAGAGAAACTGGGCTGGGAGCAGAGTGCCACACTCAGCCCAGGAGACCCGAGGCCAGGCCACCCTTCCAGAGCAGTGCTGAGAGCCACCAGCATGCAGGAAGGACTCAGGGGCACCCGGCAGACACTTCTGGAATGAATGACTGAACCTACAGGGAGACTCAAAACAGGCCAGGGACCTTGGGGAGATGGGCACCCCCCAGCTCAACCTGGCTGCTGCAGCTTCTGGGCCCAACTGTAGGCAGGGGCAGGGACAACCAGCCCAGCGGCCTCGGGGACACTTCAGTTCTCCCATCGAAGCTCAGCGCGCCATGGTCCCAGGCCTGACCGCAGTAGCCCCGACCCCAGGGCCCTGTGCTCACCAGGACAGGCTTCCTTTGGTTAGTGCTTCTGGACCAGGCAACCTCTGGCAGCTGCCACTGGGACTCTCTGGCCGAGGTCTCTCCTGGAGCACAGTGGGGGCTGTGATCTTGTGCGCTGCACGCCCACACAGGTCCGCAGGGGGCTTCAGCCGGCCACTAGCACCCACCGGTCCCCCATAAATCCCCCAGCAATGCCTAGGGCCGGGGTGTCCCAAAGCAATAGCTTCAACAAGGGTGTAGGAGCTCAGCATGTCACCTCCCTCCCCACCCAACCGCTCACACCCCCCAGGCCTGGGGTCTCTCTCTCTAGCCCCCCTCCCCCCAAGGCCACCAGCTGGATCCGCCCAGGAACTGGCACTCACTTGTCGTCCCAGGGCCGGGCCCTGCACTGCTGTTTGCTGAACGCTTTTTATCAAGTACATCTTAAGCAAACTTCAGAGCCCACGCAACGCCGCTCATGGACAAACAGCAGGGCACGCGGAAACGAGGTCCCACTCCCAGGTCCCATCCATGTGGGATGAGTCTCAGAGGAGGGCAGCCCAAAAAGCTGGGTGGAGGATAGGAAGTGCCTTTTTCCTGCTCTTGGGGTCCCTGGGGAGATGTCCTCTGCTGCTGACACCCACACGGGAGCTCCAGGCACGTGGCCATCCCGCCCTTCCACCTGGACGTAAACTCCAGACCGCTGCTCCTGAGCAGCGAGCCGGTGTCCCTTCTGCACCTGTCCTGGCTTGAACTGGTCACCCAGGGGGTTCCAGGAGGAAGGTGGGCTGTCTCAAGCTCAGGCACGTTGCCAGGTGCGCAGCACTCAGTTCTCGGAATCCCTCTGGGCAGGCTGGGGATAGGCTGACGGGCAGGCGACTGTGGTCTGGGGTGAGCCGGAGGGGCGGGCAGACAGGAGCTGGCCTCCCTCCTCTGCAACAGGCCGAGAAGGATTCAGGCTCTGCCAGCTCCCCCAGAACTGGGGGATCTCGAGGTCCATGATCCTGGGCACGAGTCCAAGGGGGCCATGGACTGACTGCCACAGGTGGCTCTTCGTCTCCGCCCAGGTCCCTGCAGGAACCGGAGCAAGCAGGCTGGGGCATGAGGAGAGGGAGGCGGGCCAGCAGGAGGGGCGCGGGGCAAGCAGGGGAAGGAACCGGCCTTGGCACACTGCCCTCCTCGCCCTCACCCGGGGCTAGCGCTCTGGGGACCTGCTCTCCTCTCCTTCCCAGAACTCAGCTCCCGGAGCGCCGGGCGTGGGGAAGGCCTCTCGCTGGCTAATCTCTCTAACCCGCCTCCTCTGGGTGCAGCCTCCCGCCTTGCCCAGGCCTCTGAGTCGCTAGTGCAAGAGCTTTTTAACCTTTGGTAGGCCAGGTACCTCTTCGGGGATCTCCCGAAAGCCACCAAGCATCTCCGAATAATTCCCAGGTGCACACTGGCCTGATTTTACTCCCCATTTCTGTGGCTCGGGGGCCTCGGCTATAAGCATCTGTGCCACTGAGAATTCCCAGGAGAGCCAGGGCCACTGAAAGGCAGGCTCCACGTGAGCTGGTATGCAACCAGAAGCCCCAAGCTCAGGACACCAGAGGGGTGCAGAGAGCAGCCCGCTCTGACACCAAGGGGCTGGGGGAGAGGCCACCCTCCTGGCCTCCAAACCAGCAAAGGCCCAGGGAGGGTGCCGGCAGCCCCCAGGCATCCTGGCAAAGGCGGTAACACGTCCTTCCAGCTGTTGATAAGGACAGTGAAGACAACAGCAGGAAGCTATGGATGGAGAGGCATTTTCAAGCCTTTTATGCAGCAGTTCATTTCATCTTTACAACCAGTTGGCATCCGTCCCTGTTTAACAAATGAGGCAAAGGAGACACCCGAGATCAAGCACCTTGCCCCACATCGAGGAGGTGCCAGCCTACGACTGAATTCCAGGAACCCGTGCTATGAACCACTGGGCCACACCGCTTGCAGCTCTGCCCCGTTGGAGCATCAGGTGAGGTAGATCCAGGAAGAGCGTGGAGCAGAACTGGAGCTACCAGACAGAGCTCCCACACACCCACCTGGCATCCCGCAGCCCCACTGGGCATTCACTCTGTTCCCCACCTAGAAGGGCCCTTTTTATTCTCCACCTTCTCAGAGCTGCTCACTCCTCAAGGCCCAGTTCAATCTTGCCTCCCCCTGAAACCTCCCACCTGGGCATTTGGAAACTGTACTGCTCGGGAGGGGGTTGGGGGGTGTTAACCAGCCGGGGGCCCCCCTGCATCCTGCCTCCCCAATGAGAATGCAGCTTCCCTGCAAGCAAGGACCACGTCTCTCCATCATCTTTGTACCGTTGAGGCCCTGGCTGCACAGGCCTAATACATAATGTGTGTCCAGTGAATGTATACCTAAGGCACTCGGGATCCTCTCAAACATTTTGAAAATTCCCCGCTTTTCAGAGACTCATGAGTGTTCAAGCCAGCTCTACCGAGAACCTATTTGATTTATTTTGGAGCCCATAAACAGGTCCAGAAGCAATCATCCCACTCAACCCAGGTGAAAAATAAAAGCCCTCCTGGTTGGCTGTCCTTGAATTTTTGACACTGGGAATTTTTCAGTTTGCTGCTTTCCTTAATTTCATGGCATTGATGCTACATAGGGGTCAGTCTGACTTCTGCAAAATGCCTCTCCTCAGAACCGGGCGGTGGGGGGCGGGGGGCACTAAGAGAACCGGAGCCCCTCAGAATGGGGCCAAGCGGCCACCTCGCCCCTGGGCCGGCCCCCTCCAGCCCGACCCCATACAACTGCAACAGAGTGACCCAGCTCGCCTTGGACCATCGCCAGGAGGAGAACAAGCTGGAAGAGGTCCAAGACCTTCCAGGCCCATCCTCCAGGGCCCTGCCCCTTCAGGTAAACACTGGAGCCACGGAGGCTGCCTTTACAAGAGCTGATTCCTACCCACCCATGAACTCTACTTCTAACTACTGCAAAAGCCTTCGTTTTTTTTTTTTTTTTTTTTTTTTAATTTGCCAGGGCAGGAGGGGGCAGGCGTGGAGGAGAACAGACATTGAGCCTGCCCCAGGGGCCCTCTGGCATCTGTGTAGTAGGGTCTCAAAGTCCCCCCAGGAAAAGGCCAAGTGAGCGGGGGGGGGAGGGGGGGGCGGGCCCTGGTGGCCCCCACTGTCTAGACTGACCAGCAGGAGGCAAAGTTTGAGAGCCAAAGGCAAAAGCCAGCTGGGGTCCCTGGGCCACACTGGGCTGCAGAACCCAGGGAAAGGGCCGCGTGGGGCAGTGATGCCCACATACATCTCAAGTATTTGGAGCATGTTGGGGAGGGAGGCTGAGCACCAAACCCCAGCGTATGCCACCTGGAAGCCCCCTCCTCCCCCACCATTACATCAACGCTCCCACGCTCCTGAGACGGAGCTGTGAGCAGGGTGTCTGAGGGCCATGCTGTTTGCAACAGGGCGTGAAAGTTGAAATTCTATGCCACTGGCCCGGAAGGCCATTTTAGGGGGAAGTTCTGAGTAACCCTCTTTGAGACGAGTTATTCTTTACTTGTTTTCCTTTCTGAATGTGGAAAGCAGGAGGAGACTGGAAAAAAATGACCCAAAGGAAGGATCAAAAAATGACCCCCAAAATGGCCCAAATGACCTCTTCAGCTCCAACTAAGTACCATGACTCTGTCCTCTTATGAAGAAAAATTAATTCATGAGTCCTTGGCAGAAAACTTCATGTCCAAATAGATGAAGGGGAGGAACATGAGGAGAAATTTTGCAGGGTTAGCAGAAGAAGAGATGCTGTTTATAATTCGACAACTGAGGAAGACAAAAGATCCTGCCTGGATCCTTTGGGGAAAAAAATCACAAAGAAAAAAAGGGAAATAAAAAAGAACAGAGGGCTTCCCTGGTGGCACAGTGGTTAAGAATCTGCCTGCCAGTGCAGGGGACACGGGTTCAAGCCCTGGTCCGGGAAGATCCCACATGCCGCGGAGCAGCTAAGCCCGCGCGCCACAACTACTGAACCTCCGCTCTGGAGCCCGCGAGCCACAACTCCTGAGGCTCACACGCCTAGAGCCCGTGCTCCGCAATGGGAGAGGCCATGGCAGTGAGAAGCCTGCACAGTGCAGCAAAGAGTAGCCCCCGCTGGCCACAACTAGAGAAAGCCCCAGCACAGCAACGAAGACCCAAGGCAGCCAAAAATAAATAAATAAAATAAAATAAAAAAAGAACAGAGATCTGGATCACCCTTAACCTGCCCTTCAAGGCTCGTGGCCTCAGTTTACCCATCCACAGAATGGAACTTCAGAGTACCCAAGGGGGAAATGTTTACAAAGGATCCTGTGCACATGATAAGAACTGGTCAGGCCCCCTCCACCTATGTGAGGTCAGGCCTGCTAGTGGACCTAGGATGCCAGCACACCTGACAGCATCTTGGTACCTAAAAGGTGAATCCGAGTTGCCAAGCTGGGGTGCAGCTGGATGGTCCCATTTGGCTAAGTTCCCGTTCTCCACTGGGTAGAGGAATAACAGGAGTTCACGGGAAGAAAGGATGCTGTGACCTGGACCACCAGTCCTGGAGGCTGACCCCAAGGAAATCCTCCACCCAGCCCCCACCCACGCACACTTACGCCCCGCGGAGGTTGCGGGGAGGGGCGGGGGTGGACCACAAAACGCCTGCACCCTCGGCGCCTGTAAAGTCAGCAATTCCAGAGAAGGTGCAAGGGGGGAGGAGGGCAAACAGGAAGGCCGGCCAGCCCAGGGCAGCGGCTCCCACAGTGGCCCCTCCAGACACCTGAGCGAGTAGTGGCCGACATACAGGGCACCCTCGGCCAAGGTCAGAATCGGGGCCCAACCGTGCAGGGGTCGGAGGTCTCGAGCACCCGGTCTCCCCCAGGCACCTGTGGTCTCGGACCAGCGCGCGGGCCCCGCTGCCTTGCAGCGGCGGCTTGGAGCAAAGGAGAAAGCCAAGTCCGTCGAGGGGTTCAATGCCTCCAGGACCCCGCGATCCCGATGCGGGGTGGGGCTGCGTCAACTGGCCGACGCGAACGCCTCACACATCAAAATCTGCCCCGGGAGCCCGGAGCCCCGCGGTATCCCCGCCTCGAGGACCCACTCGGCCACCCGCGACCGCCTCCGCTCAGGTGAGAGGGGCTCGCCCCGGGACACACCCCTCCCCAATCCGGGCGCGGCGCCCACCTGAGTACGACTTCCTCATGGTGCCGCCGTGGCTGCCGCTCCCAGGGAAGTGAGGCGGCGGGGCCGCGGGGCGCGGGCTCCCAAGTCGCAATACCCCCCTGGCGCGAATGGTTCCTTCCGGGGCGTCGCCGCCACTTTCTGGTCCGGAGTCCGGGCTGGGCGGGGCCGCGCCAGGTGGCAGCGGGAGGAGGGCGGAGGGAGCGGCCGCCGGGCGGGGCGGTGGCGCGCCGGCACACGCCCGGGGGTCGGAGCCCGGACGCCGGCTTAGTGGACCAGGGAAGGGCAGAGCAGGGCAGGCGAGGTACCATATCTGTCCCACTACTTTTCTGGTAATCAAGAGGGCCGACTGCGTTGACTCCTTGAATTGGGGCCTCGGGTAACTCATCTGTAAAATGGGTGCGTTGGACCAGATGATAATTTCTGTTGCATCTGAGAAATATTGAGCACCTCCCCTGCACAGGGTACTGTGCGCGCTCAGGGCCTCGACCTAGGAGGGCAGATACAAGGACACGCGTCTTTACAGCCCGGGTAATATAAGCAGTGAGGAGAGTGTGCGTTCCTGAGCAAAAATTGTACAGAAGAATGCTGTCTGCCTTTGTACCCTAAATAAATTTTCCATAATAAAACGACTTTTTTTAATGTACAGAGGAAAAAGTGATGAATTTTGTCTAGAGGGTGTTGTCAGAGTCTTACTGAGGTGATTCAAAACAAGGTTTTAAAGAATGAGCAGGAATTTGCCAGGAAGCCAAGGTGATGGGGAGGCGGGCCGTTCCTGGCAGAGGGAAGGGTGTGGCCGAGCCAGAGGCGCGTAGTATCTCAGAACCTGCTGAGAGAGATACGCAGGGGCAGCGAGGCCCCTAGATGAACAAAGGGGTCGGGGAGCGCCGCAAACTGTCAGCCAGGGCGCAACGCTGCCTTCTGCCCGACAATCCGAAGAGTGTACAGGAGACCGAAAGTAGACTTAACGTCACCAAAGCACCCTCTTCCCTTTTCTTTCTCCTTTACTTTCCTTGGGGGTCTAAGCAGCATTTTCCTTTCCTGCCAGAGAGTAGAAAACCTGTATAAATAAGAACCGAGGCACATGTAGTTCCGTCAGATTGTCTGTCTCTCCTGTTACCCTTCCTAAGAAATCTGTCCAGGACTTCCCTGGTGGTCCAATGGGTAAGACTCCACACTCCCAATGCAGGGGGCCCAGGTTGGATCCCTGGTCGGGGAACTAGATCCCACATGCATGCCACAACTAAGAGGTCCGCATGCCTCAACTAAGGGTCCGAATGATGCAACTAAGAGCCCGCGTGCTGCAGCAAAGATCCCACGAGCGGCAACTGACCCGGAGTAGCGAAAATAAATATAAATAAATAAATAAAATTATCTCCTTTAAAAAAAAGAAATCTGTCCAGCCACAGACCTGCAGGGGGAGCAGCCCAGCCACGTGACCTCCTCTAACCCCTGGCTAGAGCTGACCGGACCAGAGTGGACACTGGACTCCACCTGGGCCAACCTCCAACTCCTTATCTGGGGACCTGGGGAGGAGATGAAGGGAGGAGAGCAGCCACAGGCCTGGGGAGCAGAGATGAACTGTGAACAGCTGTCCTTGGATTCTGGGATATCCACACTCACACACACACCCCCAAGTGCTGCTTGTACAAGCTCCTGCAAATTTCGCTCTGGCCAAGCCAGAAGGCTGAGCTCTGTCCTCATTCTGGCCAGTAGGCATGGTGATAGCAGCTCCATACTGGTGCCTGAGCTTCCCAAGGCCCAACTACCTCTCAAGAATCTGTCTAACGGGATGAACCGGTTTGCAGGGCAGAATTAGAGACTTGCAAGCGGACTCCCAACCACTGTGCCACCAGGGAAGCCCTAAAAAACTAATTAATTTTTAAAAAGGAATCTGTCTAATGGGCACGTTAGGGGTTGGTTGTTTCATTTAGCTCAAGTCAAAGGTGCTCTGGTACACTTCCATCCACTGAGTAGATGGATCCTGGAGTCATGGAGGACCCTTGGGTGTCCTCTGTGTTTGGTTGGCCTCTCAATGATAGCATTTCTGCCTGTGAGTCATAATTCACAAGTACCTGGGCACCCAGGAATCAAGACACCTGTGTTGTAGTAATACTGCACATAAAAAACTGCCAAAAATCTGAAGGAAAGACAAGAGAGAGGGAGGGAAGGAGGGGGAATGAGTGCTTTTTCAGGATGCATGAAGGTAAATTGTTTAAGCACGAAATTTTAATTTTATGGACAACTCTGTAAACTGTATGATGTAATCACTTGCCTCAATGAGTAGAGTATACCAAACGTTAGTGACCCTTCTTCTCGTGGCTCAAGATCATTTTTTTTTTTTACACATTTAAAAAAATATATTTATTTTATTGGACTTCCCTAGTGGCACAGTGGTTAAGAATCCACCTGCCAATGCAGGGGACACAGGTTCGAGCCCTGGTACGGGAAGATCCCACGTGCTACGGAGCAGCTAAGCCCATGCGCCACAACTACTGAGCCCGCGTGCTACAACTACTGAAGCCCATGCGCCTAGAGCCCATGCTCTGCAACAAAGACAAGCCACCGCAATGAGAAGCCCGCGCACAGCAACAAAGAGTAGCCCCGGCTCACCACAACTAGAGAAAGCCTGTGCGCAGCAACGAAGACCCAATGCAGCCAAAAATAAATAAAGTAAATTTTTAAAAAAATTTTTATTTTATTTATTTATTTAGGCTGCACTGGGTCTTAGTTGCGGCATATGGGATCTTTAGTTGTGGCATGCATGTAGGATCTAATTCCCCAACCAGGGATCGAACATGGGCCCCTGGCATTGGGAGTGCGGTGTCTTAGCCACTGGACCACCAGGGAAGTCCCAAGATCATCTTTTTTTTTTTTTTTTCTTCCAAGATCATCTTAAATGGCACATTTAACCATTACAGACTCGCATACTACTATGTTGCTCCTTCACTAAGTGTCCCAAGGCTACCATGCTATCCAATTTTTAAAATTGTTTTTCAACATTCAGCTCCCTCACCTACTGTGTGATTTGTGACAAGTCATATAGGTTCTCCGTCTCCATTTCCGCTCCTATAAACGGGGATTACAATCCCTTACGCAGTTTGCAAGGCGGATGTAATGATTAGGAAAGTGATGCATATTAAGTGCCTCGCTGTGCTGCTGTCGCTCAGACCTAAAACACGTGGCATCGGCTGTGAGAGTGCGAGGTGGGCAGAAGCCTGGTTGTCTTGGAGGAAGTTGGCGAGAGCTTGAAGAGAAGCAAAGAGAAAGCTATTGGACGTGGGAAGAAAGGAAACCTTCATAATTTGGTGGCAGAAAGTTTAGCACAACTGTTGCCTGCAGTAGCACAGAAAATAGACACCAAGTGTATGCAGGAAACCTGATGATCTAGCTAAGACCGTTTCCAGGCAGAACGTTGAAGGCACCGTAATAAAATTTAAAAGGAGAGGGATGAGCTAAAAGCAAAATTCCAAGTGGAATTAGGAGGGAATGCAAAGGACCAGGACAGTCTTTTCAGCCAGCAGAGGAGTCTCAAAGTCAAGGGCTTCAGAACAAAGAAGTCCAAGTGGGACTAGAAGATCCTTTGTTGAGACTTCAGAGAAAAATGTCGAGATGCCTCATAAACGCTTTCGCAAAGGCTTTCTGAGGATCTCCAGAGCACACCTTGCAGTAGATTCTAAACTCTCAAGGGGATCCACCTACTGCATGCTCATGTGAGTGTAGAGAGGGCTTAATGCAAAAAGTTTTGTGGTGCTGAGCGGAAGAAGCCCATCTGAAAAGGCTGTAGACTGTATGATTCCAGCTATATGACATTCTGGAAGAGGCAAAACTATAGACAGTAATCAGTGGTTGCCAGCGGGTGGGGGAAGGTGGGGGAATGAAGAGGTGGAGAACAGGGATATTTAGGGCAGTGAAACTACTCTGTATGACACTGTAATGGTGGATACATGACATGAAACATTTGCCCAAACCCACAGGATGTACAACACCAAGAGTGAACCCTGATGTAAACTACAGACTTTAGTTAGTAATCAAGTATCAATATTGGTTCATCAATTGTAACAAATATACCACACTAATGCAACATGTTCATAAGAGGGGAAATGACAAGGGGCCGGCGCATATGGGAACTCTCTGACTCTCCATAAACCTAAAACTGCTTTTTTTTTTTTTGGCTGTACCGCGAGGCATGTGGGATTTTAGTTCCCCAACCAGGGATCGAACCTGGGGCCCCACAGTGAAGGCACCAAGTCCTAAACACTGGACCGCCAGGGAAGTCCTAAAACTGCTCTTAAAAAAGTCTATTTAAAAAAAAGAAAAAGGTTTGTGGGTAAGGTTTTTATCTCATAGAATAGATTTTAAATGAACACATAGGCATCCCCCAGGTTTTGAGAGGAATTAATTAGGTTCTTGGACTCAGCGGGATGAAGACAGGACAAAATGAAAAAGAGGCTTTTGGACTCGAACTATTCGAGGAAGGAAGCAGGCTGGGAAAGCCGTTTGGTTGCAAACTCCATTTTCTTATGAAAAAGGAAGTATGACTCAGAGGCAGAGCCGAGGCAGGGGGAACAACCCCCGGGTGAAGGCCTTGAAGAACGCCCCCCCTCAGCCAGCACCCATCCGCACTGATTTACAGGACTAGATCCTGCATCTCACGTCTGAGCATATGCACACCATGGTGGGTGAGACTTTCGGGGTCTTGGAGTCGAGTGAGCGCATTCTGCACGTGGGAGAGATGTGAGCTGTTGTGGCCGAGGGCGGGCTGTGTCAGACTGTTTTCCCTAAACAGTCCCAACATTATCTCCCACCCGTCCTCCTCCCCCACACGTGAGCTTGGCATGCTTCTCTGTGTTCCCTCCCTTTGAATCCGGGAGGGCTTTTTGTTTGATTGTAAGCCTTGAACTTGGAGCCCTGAGCCACTCAGTAAGGGTCTGATCACCCAGAGACCTCCATATTGCAAGGAAGCCAGGGCACTGTGGTGTATTAGTTATCTATTGCCACATAACAAGTTAGCACAAAGCTAGTGGCTTAAAATGACACACATTTATCGTCGCACAGTTTCTGTGGTCAGGAATCCGGGGACAACTTAGCTGGGTTATCAGCTTCAGAGTATCTTACAGGCTACAGCCGAGGTATTGGCAGAGGCTGGGTCTCATCTGAAGGCTCAGCTGGGGAAGGAGCCACGTCCAAGCTCACCTGGTTGTTGGCAGACTCAGCTCCCCAAATGCTCTTAGTTGGAAAGCCTCACTTTTTAGCCGACTAGAACTCAGTTCCTTGCCAGGCAGGACTCCCAGCGTAGCAACTTGTCCATCAAAGCCAGTAAGAAAGATGGTCTGCTGGCAAAATGGACATTACAGTCTCATGATCTGACCATGGAAGTGGTAGCCCAGAGTACCAGGAGGCAGAGTTCACTGGGACCATCTCAGAAGCAACCTGCCACGGGGAGGCCACAGTGGCCGCCCTGGTGGGCAGTCCTGGACTTTGAGTCGTCCCGGCCCAGACGCCAGAAATGAGAGCAGAGAGCCTTCACGGGTGCACTTTCTGCACCTTCTCCCATCGTCAGCGGGTCTGAGGCTTCCTGCCCCAGCCACGGCCTCTGCCATCTGCCTCCGTTTCTGAGCTCTGCTACTTCGGCTCACTTTTTCTTCTTTCTCTTCTGTCCACTTCTTTCTAGTCCTTTCCCCGGCTGATCCCTCAGGTTTCCAGACCTGAATGGTCAGACTTGGCTTTCGCGGGCCAACTGGGGGCATTGCTTTTGTCTCCTGACCCAAGGGGGGCCGGCTCATGCCGGGGGTGTGGCCACCTTTGCTTCTTAAGCTCAGCTCAGCCGCTCTCTCCCCTGCTTGGCTGAGCATCTCTGCTGACTGTTCTCTGACTTGCCGTAGTCCCCAAGCTTGAACTTGTCAGATGACTGAGGCCTCGCTGCATGTGTACGATTTACGGTAAAGGTGTGGCTGCATTGACGTCCTCCTATGTAACGTGGGAATGTACGCTGCTCCCACCTTTCCAGAAAGCACTCGGCAATAAAATTTAAATGGCTTTTAAAAAGTGCCCACGTGCTTTGTTCCAGTAATTACACTGTTTTCTCGTTGGTTGATGCAATATATATTTCTTGATTACTCATTATGGCTCCTGCCCTCTAAAGTTTATACTTTAGTAGGGGAAACAAACATGAACCAAATAACCACATAAGAAGGTACAATGAGGGTATACACTAAAAGGTTCGCAGCTGGTCTGGGGTCAGGGAGGGCTTCCCTGGAGAAGGGTAGATTGGGCTGAGGCCAGGAAGATGAACAGGGATTAACCAGGAAAAACAAGGGGAAAGAGATTGCAGGCAGAGAACAGCAAAGGCCCTGTGGTGGGAGGAAATATAGTCCATACAAGGAACCGGAAGAGGACCCAGGAGGCTGGGGCCCAGAGAGGCTGGAGAGATGGTGGAGGAACCAGGCCCGGTAGGCACGTCAAGGTCTTGGATTTATCTTCAGGATAAAGATCCTAAAAGAAAAGGGAAATCATGGAAAGGTTCTGAGAGGGGAACAGTGGGGCTGACATGACCAGATTGGCATTTTGAAAATGTGGCTCTAGATGAACAGTGGGGAGGACTTCCCTGGCTGTCCAGTGGTTACGACTCTGCGCTTCCACTGCAAGGGACGGGAGTTCGATCCCTGGTCAAGGAACTAAGAATCCCACGTGCCGCGCGGTGTGGCCAAAAAATTGAAAAAATAAATAAGTAAACAAACAAATAAAAAAATAAAAATAGACAAACGGGGGAGCGACAGGAGGGGATGAGAGTCCAGCTGGGTGCCTTAAAGCAGTGTTCCCAGCACGAAGAGATGGTGGCTTGGACCATGATAGGGAGATGGACAGATGTGAAGAGAGAGATTCCAGAGTATCCAACAGGAATTCTGAAGAGAAAATCACCGGGACCTGGGGACGGGCTGCATGGGAGGCCAAGAGGGAGGGAGGTGACAGGGTGGCTCCGGATTCTGACGGGAACAGCAGGATGGCAGGTGGTGCCCTCGGCAGAGAGAGCAAAGAATGACAGAAGACTGGCTGGGTTCTGGGTACGTGGTGCTGAGGAGATTCCAAAGCACCCGAGGCTTCAGGATGTGTGGTTTGGCGTCAGAGGTGGGGTCTCAGCTGGGGAGAGCTGGGAACTGAAGTGCAGGAGGGGACACGAATGCCCAAGCCCTGCCTAACGGAAACAGACTCGCCAACAAAAGGCAGACCCAAAGGTGCTGGCAGCAGTCTTACTGACAATACCGGGAAGTTTAAAACAAGCTAGTGCTCAAGAACAGGTTGAGATTTAAATAATAACAGTCCTCTTAGTTGGTAGAAGAACAGACACAACTCTGAGGGGTGCAAAACGAGGACTTCAGGAAATGTTTTGGAACTCGGGGGGGATGGTGGTCGCACATCACGGTAAACGCTCTAGATGCCACTGAATTGCTCACTTTAAAATGGTTATTTTGTGTTATGTGAATTTCACCTCAAGAAATTTTTAAAAAATATTTGTTTAGGCTGCGCCGGGTCTTAGCTGTGGCACTCAGGATCTTAGTTGCGGCATGCAGGATCTAGTTCCCCGACCAGGGATCGAACCCAGGCCCCCCGCGTTGGGAGCGTGGAGTCTTAACCACTTGACCACCAGGGAAGTCCAAGAAATTATTTTTTTAAATGAAGGCTACAAGGGCTATATGTACATAAAGATTTTACTTGTGTAGAAAATAGAAACATAAAACATAATTTTATAATAATAAAAGAAAAACAAAAATAAAGGAAAGCAATACATTGAGTGCCAACAGCACTGCCCGTCAGTCGTGGGATTGTGGGTGGCTTGTTCCCTTTATTGCATTTTTCTGTGTTTTCCGTAATGAACATATATTACTTTCATAATCTAAAAAAAAATAGATATACATGCTATGTATACACATATGGACAGGAACATATCAATGGATAATATTATTTTTATCCATGGACACCTTTTTTTGAGGTCAATGTTGGTGTATTGTAAAAGCCTCTTTGTTTTATCTTGAAATCTTTTACAACTAAACATATTGTTATTAGGACCTAAAGCAAGTTCTTTTTTTTTCTAGATTTGGGCCATTTGGCCTGCCAATTTTCAAAGCACCTTTAACCACTCATTTCAGATGGGCAGTTCCCAGGTAAGTCCTCATTATAGAGAATCTGTGACATGGAGTCTGAGGTTACCCAGTGCACACACAGTAGAGTTTCCATCCCCGTGAAGCAGGGGTCTGGGCCTGTCATTGGCTGAGTCCCACAGACTATGAAAGCCAGGGCTGACCCCCAAATCCTGGGACTCAGACTCCCTTGGCCTCCCAGATCAGGCCTCAGACAGTGACTGAGCCTCTTCCAGGGAGAGATCCGTCCTGGATTCACACAAAGTGCTTCCTCAGAGGAGACGCTGCCCCCCCTCACCAGCAGCCTGAGGAAGGGGCAGCTCTTCTGGAAGATCAGCCTGGGCAGCGCACACCCTGATGACGCCCCCATTGCCCACATTTCTTCAGGGAAGCCTTCAGTGGCACTCCCGGGAACAACCACTAACTATCCTCATGTAGCTACTGCCTGCCTCCAGGGGCTGGGGGGTGTCAGGGGCAGCAGTGCGGGGGGGCATAATCCATGATGTTCACAGAAGAGAGAGCTCTGAGGTTACAAAGTGGCAACACTTAACATTAAACAATCTTGCTGGGCTGCTCTTCATTGCAGGACTTCTCAGAGCCTTTAATATGCTCATAGATGCTGCGAGTCTCCATCTCAGGGTTGCAGCATGCAGCATTTCCCAAGCTCATTGGACTCCAGGGCTCTCATCACAGGGCCCCTTACCGTTCTATGGGATGTCCTTTGGGAAAGGCTGCTTGTACACCACACTTGGTCAGATGGGGGCAGGGAGGGCATATCTCAGCCAGGGCTGGACACACACCTTAGAAGACTCTTCTGAACCTTGGCCCTTGTCCCCTCTTGCTGGCCTTGCCTACTCCTCCTCTATCCCTCTACTATCCCACAGGAGAAGGAGTCAGGATGACCTTTCTGATGGGAAAACTGCATCCCACGAATGAGGAAGGGGAGGGACTGACATTTCACCAGCGCCTTTGGCTCAAGGGGAAGCTGGGAATCTCCGAGAAGCACCTAGAGGAAAGCGCAGGCAACCCCCCATCTTGGGTCTTGTCTTCATCACGGCCCATCCTGTTCACTCAATGGCAAGCACATTCCCACCCCCCCGACCCCCGTGCCTTTGCTCCTGCTGTCCCTTCCCCCGGCAACACCCTTTCCAGGGACTCGAATCTGGTCTTTGGAACGGGATGGAGTTCCTCCTCTTCTTTGTCCGCCTCCTCTGTGGGGCTTCCTCTCCCACGGGGAGGTTTCCTCTGGGCTTATCTCTGTAGCAGGGAGAAGCTAGAGTTATCTCGCTCCATTGGAATCTCCCAGGGAGCTTTGACAGCCACCCACTCAGGCCCTGCCCCAGGCCCATTCGATCAGAATCTCTGGATTGGAATCTCTGGGAGGAGCTTTTACAACGCTCCCCGGGCCGAGCCCACGGGCCTGGTGGCAGGAAGCCAGAGGTCTGGGCTGAGATCCCGGCACCACTGGCTCTCAGCACTATGCCTTCCTGCACAACCCCAAACCTCTGTACCTGTTTCCTCGTCTGCTCCGTGGGGATAAAGATGCCTGTCCTGGACCGTCCTGGGGTTGGGTGATGCCCCTGCATCCCCAAGTGGACGGTGAGCCAGGTGTGCAGAGGCGCTTGGTACACATTTGATGGTGGGGTGAAGGGCAGCCGGTGGGAATGGGCCCCACGCAGGACCCGAGAGGAAGGCCAGGTGTCTCCTGAGAGCAATCGCGGTACAGTTCCCCAGAGTAAGTGAATCTTCATTTACTTTCATTAAAAACATAAATAAATACAGGGCCTGCCAGACAGGGCCAGTGGGAGTGTTGGGAAAGAGCTGGCAGGCCTCAGGGGCTGTAGCTGAGCATGGCCGAGGGTCATGGAGGGGAGTCGGCGGGGGAGGGGACATGACCATCCCCACAGTGCCTTCTGGCTCTCCTTGGCAAACCCACAGTCCTCTTGTGCTCTAAGTGTCCCTCATGAAGTTGCCAGATAAAATACAGGATGTCCAGTTAGCTCTGAGCTTCAGATAAGTAACAAATAATTTTTGTAGTATAAGTATGTCATATGTGGTATTTCGGATATACTGATGCTAAAAAATGATTGTTTATCTGAGATTAGAATTTAACCGGTCATCCTGTAATTTTCCTTGCTGAAGCTGGAAACCCTGTGGCCTCAGCTCCCAGACCTAGACTAGTAGCCTTGCAAGGGAGCTTTGACCATCCCCACAGTCAGGGTTCCCAAACACCAGGCTGGGGACTGGAGCCAGCCTGTGACAAGTCCTCACCTGTCAGAGGCAAAATGAGACAAGCGAGCACAATGCAAAGAGGTGAGGTTCTGGGGTTTTGTTTTTGGCTTTTTTGCTATTTGCCTTTTTTTTTTTTCAAGTAAAGCTGAAGATGTTCAAAGGACTGGTCTTTATTCTGAAATTTTCCCTTCTTACATGTATAAATGTCCTACATGAGAAAAAGTCCTTAAAAAAATAAAACAATGGTGGGACTTCCCTGGCGGTCCAGTGGTTAAGACTCTGCTTACATTGCAGGGGGCCCAGGTTCGATCCCTGGTCCAGGAGCTAACACCCCACATGCCCGCATGGTGCGGCCAATAAATAAATAAATTAAAAAAAAAAAAATAATGTAATAGGAAGTAGTGTGTGTCTTTTAAAATTTATCTTTTGGGACTTCCCTGGTGGCGCAGTGGTTGAGAGTCCGCCTGCCGATGCAGGGGATGTGGGTTCGTGCCCCGGTCCGGGAAGATCCCACATGCCGCGGAGTGGCTGGGCCCGTGAGCCATGGCCGCTGAGCCTGCGCGTCTGGAGCCTGTGCTCCGCCACGGGAGAGGCCACAACAGTGAGAGGCCCGTGTACCACAGAATAAATAAATAAATAAATAAAACAAAATAAAATTTATCTTTTTGGCAAAATGAAGACATAGCCACTCCATCTTAAAATCTCCAATTAAAAAAACAAACAAAACTGGACTGTGAAATCCCAAAGCCAGGGGCAGTAAAATGATTGTCTCCACACCAGAGTCTGGTGGGTTCGCCCCTCCCCAGGTCCTGTCAGAAGTTACATTTCTCTGCTCGCAGCTGCCACTTCCCAGCCCTTTCCCCCTGCTCCCCCCTACCCCCCACCCCCCAGCCATGAGGCCTGGCTGTGCCCTCCTAGCTGGGAACCTTGGAAAAAGCCCTTGACCCCTCTGACCTTTTGCTTTCTTGCCCTTGGGATGGAGACCATGATCCAGGCCACAGGGTTGCTCAGGATCGGGTAGAGGCTGCACGGATGTATCCACGTGCTGTGTTCTTTGTGTTGTGTACTTATAATCTGCACTTTTCTAGTGTTGATGCTATAATTCAATAAAATCGCGTATTAAAAATTAACAACTAAGTTCAATTAGCAAAGAGGCTTCGAATAGAGAGAAACTGACACGATTTATCTTGCTAGGAAATGTTCTCACCTCCAACTTTTAAGTGGGGATAGTAATTTATTATTTGTTGCCTGCATGTAGCTGGCAGAGCCCACCACTATGGAATAAAAATGTTCAGCTGAGCTCACATTTGGGTCAGTTTAATGAGGTTTTATTTTTTTAAATTAACCTTCAAACCTATTACATTCCAGGACACTAAAAATTTACACTGGTTTTCCATTTTTAATGGGCTTACAATAAAAGGAAACATTTAAAGCTCAAAAAAAAAAAAATAGATGGCACTTTAAGTTCATTTTTCAAGTCATCCCGTATAGACATAAGAGACAGAGAAAGACACATAAACTATAAAAAGAGAAACTTAAAAGACATAACCATAATAAAAAATAAGACACCCATCTCCACGTAACAGACACTAAAGGAAGCAGGGACTGGAGCCACGCTCGGCACAGGGGCTGGAGCAGGGCTCTCAGCTGTGTACCTGGAGAAGAAGGAGGAAGCAACCATAGCTTCCAAGCCATGACACCCAGGGACTTAGCGACTGGGTCTCCAATATGCCCAACATCTCCCCAAGAGATGGGTTCTCTGAGCCGACAGGAAATGACTTCACTGTTCTGGACTGTGACCACCAGGAGGCCAAGTGGAGGCCACTGGAAAATGGGGGAAGGTGGTGGAATGGGGAGGATTGAAGAGAAAGAAACATCTGCTCAAGATGAGCCTACAAACCTGATCCCCCAAACTTGGGCACAGTTAATGGTAATAAAGATAATCAAGAAAAATCAACCATGGAGACATGAAATCATTCCGTAAGAAATGGAAATAACAGAGGAACCTGAAAATGATTTTCAAATAAAAATATGTAGGATTATCAAATAAAATTTTTAAATTATGAAACCCAAACTGGCTTAAATGAAACAAAAATAGGTGGTCTTGAAAAAGAATCAACTAGAAATCCCAGAGGTAAAAGGTGTGATTATTGAAATTAAAAACTCAGCGGAATACACTTGGTTGGACACACTGAAGAGAGAATTAGTTGGCAGATATTACTGAGAATGTGGCCCAGAAATAAGTAAATGAAACAGACAAAATAAGAAGTTACAGGTAAGAAACACAAGGGTGGATCAAGAAGCTTCCAAACATGCCTAACAGGGACTTCAGAATAGAAGGAATGATGCAAAAATAACATTCTAAAAGATAACAGCCAAAATTTTTTGAACACAAAATGCAGCACATGATAAATAAACATCAATTCACACTCAGATACTGAATAGTGAAACTGTACCACATCCAAGGATAAAGAGAAAATCCAAAAAGGTATCAGAGACAAAAAGACAGATTATCCACAAAGGAATGAATAGAATTCAGTAGATTTCTTGTAGTCTGGAGAAATATTTCCAAGGGCTAAAGGAACACAATCGTCATCCTAGAATTCTATAGCCAGCTAAACTATCATTCAAGAGTGAGAGTAGAAAACAGATATTTTCAGACATGCAAAGTCTAAGAAAGAGTTCCCCTACCGCAAACCACCCCTGAAAGATTTACCAGAGGGTGAACTTTAGCAAGAAGAAAAGTCAACCCAGGAGGAAAGAGAAGACTGCAAGAAACAAGGGTGAACACAGAAACATACTGGTTGATTTAGTACATGTTGATTGTGAAAATAATAACTAATTTCATGTGTTATAAACAGTGGGACTGAAATTCTAAAAACAGTAAGAAAGACTATGAAGGATTATGTTCAATGGCAAGTTCAAGCTTGCAAAGAAGGATAGAAATACTGAATAACCTTCCACTTTGTTATAAAAATTTACAGTTAAATATCTATATTTAAATACCTAGCAGGAATTGCCTGGCAGTGCAGTGGTTAGGACTCCACGCTCTTACTGCCAAGGGTGTGGGTTCAGTCCCTCGTCGGGGAACTAAGATCCCACAAGCTGTGCAGCATGGCCAAAAATAATCAATTAAATAATTCATTAATTCATACCAAAAGGGTGCTTTCTGCAGCTTCCAAACAGAAAAGAAAAAGAGAATGTTGAAACCCTTATCAATCCAACAGAAGATAGGAAGGGGAGACAAAGCGTCATGGTAAATAGGAAACATAAACTTAAACAACAAAGTCCAAATACATCAATGATGCAGAATGATATGAACAGCAGGATTGACACACAATCTAGGTATTCCTTATGGATATTTATGCATGTTAAAAAAATATATAAAATTATAAATGTAAAGACATTAGGAAAGTAGTTAGCCTTGCAAAAGCAGGAAAAATGGGGTCCCAGACAGGGTACAGAGTGGTCTTCAATTTTATGTGTAACATCTTATCGTTAACATTTACTGGAGGGGAAGGAGGGAGAGAGGGGCGGTCTGAATCAAACATGGCAAGATGTTCACCTTTGTTAGCTCCAGGCAGTGGACACACATGTTTGTTACATGGTTCTCCACTCAGCAGCTGTGGTTGTTTCCGGGGGCAAAGGCTGAGTGTGGTGGGCAAAGGAGAAAGCCCCTATTTAGGCCCCTGCCTGGGTCTCCAGGCTGCCAGGGGGGCTCCTAGGAAGGCAGCTCCTCACTGACCAATAAGCTCAGAGGACCTGCTGGACCTCTCAGAGCCTCGGCTGTCAACTGGGAAGACAATTCCTGCCTTGCAACGTGGTTTCAAGGACCAAGAAAGGGCCCGGCGCTGAGCCTGGCTCCGAGTAAGAGGTGCTCAGTGATGGTGCGAGACTTGGGACCTGGGGGTGCCTTCCTGCCTGGCAACACTGCTGCTTGCCCCTCCACTGCACACCCCTCACCTATGGGGCAGGAGCCCACGCCTGGGCCAAGAGCACTGATCCTTTCCCAGGATGTCAGGCGTGGCAGGGACAGGCACTGGGGCTGATCTGACTTTGCCAATTAGGAGATGGTTTGGGTTGGTACCTTCCAGAGAGGAGCATGGCAAGGTCAGGAAACAGAGCTGGGAATGGTTTCAGGAAATGATGAAACAGGCCAGAAATAGGATGTGAAGGTGGAAGTGGAGGTGGAAATGGAGGAGGTGATATGGATGGAGGAGGTCATAGAGATGGGGGAGGTTGAGGAGGTGATGAGAATGGAGATGATGGAGGAGGTGATGGGATGGAGGAGATGGGGTGGTGGAGGTGATGGGATGAACGAGGTGACAGGATGAAGGAGGTGGGGATGGAGGGAAGGCAGTTGAAGGAGGCCACAGCTGTAGGCTGGAGTCCACGTCATGGAAAGGGTGACCAGCTTACTGAACGGTGACCAGCTTACTGAAAATAAAGCAAACCGCTTTATTTTTTCCTCCATCACTATTGTTCACTAGGCAGTTTGAGAAGCTTTTCCTTCATCTTCAGCACCAAGAGCCATCTCATCTTTGCTAATCTAGACTCGCTGTCGCATATTCAAATAACCAGACTGATCCAACCCATAATGTCAACATCACACTCCATTCAAAGCCGCAGGGCCCGAGGCTGACTGCCCTTCACCTACGGGCTCCCCTCCAGCCCCACCCCCCACACCTCCTCTCCCCTCACTCTGGTGAGGCAGGAGGGAGAAGGAAAGGGGGGCGAAGCCGAGGCTCACTCAGCTGGCGGCGGCGCAGTTCTCTTGCCCGTCAAGTCCTGGGTCGGGGGGTGTCCCAGCAGAGGCTCTGACGTGGAGATGCCCGCAGGGACCACTCCAGGCCCCACCGCAGCCCCTGGCTGGTGGCTTAACGCACTCAGGCAGCCAGCCCTCCAAAGACTCCCCACCTGGCCCACCCCGCGGTGCCACGAGGAGAATAGTAGAAATGTAGAGCGTGGCCACCCAGGCAGCCTTCAGATCGCTCCAGACGCACGCAGAGCCAGCTCTGCCTGTCTGCACACAGGAGCCCCACTCACACCGGCCAAGCCTCCCAGGAACGCCCCACTTCTCACGTCCCGGGGCGCAATTCTGAAGCTCAGCAAACGCCCCGCTGAGGATCTGACCTCTGCGAGTGGTTCCCTCAGGACTCCCTCTCTCGGCTTGGGTGGGGGGAGCACGCCTCCCCCTCCCCACCTCTGTTCCTAAAACCTTGCCTCCAGCTAAGCCCACTGTCAGATTCTAGCATCCTCTGTGCTCTTATGGCCTTGGCTCGGGCACGCCCTGTCTTTGTGCTTTACAAGCACGAATTCATTGAAGCCTCACCACAGTCCCGTTTCAGATGAGGAAACAGAAGCACAGAGAGGTTAAGTCACCCGCTGAAGGTCACACATTTGCTCAGCAGCACAGCCTTCACGCAATCCCAGGCAGCACACCTCCTGGCGCTGTGCTCGTAACCACTATGCTGTCCTGTCTGGCCCTCTGCTGACCGCTCTGCAGTCTCTTGGCGAGTCCTGCACGGCGTGGCCAGCACCCCATCTGAAATGTGCAGGCTTTGTCCATCCTTCTCTGCTTCTGGGCTTCATCCAGACCCCGGGGGCATCGGGGAAAGCCCAGTGGATGTGGGGGGCCCAGCGCTGCCTGAGCGGGCGGGGTGAGGGAATAAAGGAATGGCTATTCTCAGCCTGGACTCATAGCATGTAAAGGCTTATTCACAGGCAAGGCCTCCTGGGAACAGGCCTCTGGGCTCCCCGCCGCAGGCCCAGGACCCGGCAGCTCACTGCAGTGCCCATGCTAGGCGGCACGCTTACCCGGCTCTGGGCAGGTGGCGGTGACTCAGCCCTCAGAAATTACAGGCTTCCAAGGATCGGTGGGCGTCTGTCCGAGGAGGTGGCCCAAGAGGGGCCTAAATACAGGCTGGGGGAAGGAGAGCGGGGCAGAGCCGGGGTGGGGCAGGGCCTCTGCTGAGGGCGACCCGGGTCACACCTTCTGGGAGCCACAGATGGGCCCCAGCAAAGGGAGGTGAGGGGAACACAGTAAGGACCGGGGGCGGGCCCCCCCGCCCCGCCCCGCCCCCCGCAAGACAGGCCTCAGCAGGAGAAGGGGAGGGAGCACAGGACAGGCCTGGGGGCAGTGACTGGGGGCTGGGCTGGGCCTCAGCTCCCCCTCAGTGATGGAGGGGACCCCTCGCCCGGCCAGGTGCCAACCGAGAGATTGGCTCTGTCCGAACGCTGGCATCTGGAACCTTCCAGCGCTCTGAACTGCGACCACCTAGGGCAGGACTGGGAAGCATTCTCCCTTTGTTGCATTCCTGAGCCTGCGTTGCTCCTCCAGGGCTAGGCTGTGGATTAAGGGTTTGCGAACTGGCACGGAGAGCGGGGCTGGGTCTGATTCATCTGTGTGCCCACTCCCCACACCCTGCCTCTCTCCCAGCACGGAGTTGCGCACAGAAAGGGACTGTCTATGTTTCTGGAAGGAAATGGAAAAGAATGAAAAAGGATTGGCCTCTGGGGTCTCCCTTTCCTCCTGTCCTAATCCCCCCAAAGTCACCTGCCTCCATGGCCTCCCCGCCGGCCCCCACCCCGGCGGGGCTGTTTACACACTGACTCAGTGGCCAAGATTCCAGGCGATAAGGAGCTGGGAAGCTGGCGGGCTCTGAAAGGCAGCAGCCATTCCCTCTGGAACAAAGGCCCGTGACGGAGCTCTGAGTTTCGTTAGGCCCACAGAACTTTCTAGAGGTTTGTGCAGCTCCCACCTGAGCCCAGGCTCGGGCACTGGGGCAGTAGGAAAGGAGCAGAGAAAGGAGATTTGGTCTCAAGAGGTCCCTGGGCTCAGAGGGATCCGTGGGGCTCGCCGCCCAGCTTTTCTCTTTCCCTCTCCAAAAGGCTGCATGCCCATCCTCACAGACCCTCCACTCGAAAGGGTGACCCTCATCTGGGGCAGAGGTGGTTTCGCAGGTGCACCTCTCCCTGCTTCTCTCCATCCCTCAGCTGGGGAGCAGTTGGCTGCTTCCCCCCGGCCAGTGCCTTTCAGTGGAGGGCAGATGAGCAGCGGGTCCTTCAGGACACATCCCGTAGCCTGGGATCCTGGCCCATCGCTCCAGAGAGGTGCCCCTCCGGGGGTGGGGCGGTGGGAGAAGCTGGCTAGCCTGCGAGTCCAGCCTGTGTCTCATGGGTCCAGCAGGAGGCAGTTCGTCCACCTTTCACAGAGGAAGGTCTTGCCTGGGACAAGGTCCTGTGTGCCTCACTGTCCTTCAAACAGATGCTCCGTCACTCAGACAAATAATTAGGGACGTCCAGGCTGGGTAGGACGGTGCAGACTAGCCTCTTCCTGCACCTCTCTGCTAAGCACAGCTATAAACCCTGGGATGATGCAGGAGGCAACCAGAGGGGGTTCTGACGAGTGGAAGGAGAAGGCGAGCTGGTCAGGGACCCCAAGGCTGGGTCAGGACAGTGAACAGCAGGGCACCTATGATCCTCCCCCTCCGCAACCCAATAGAAGCAGGTGACCCAGGTGTGCATTTCCCAAGCTCTGACCGCGAAACAGGAGGCAGTCCCAGCAGGCTCACTGCTCTCCTGGACTGACCCAGAGTCCCACAAAACACAAGCTCCCCCAGCAGAACCAGCAAGAGGACCGACTGCGAGTCCCTGACATTAAGTGGCCAGGTGTCAGACGGTGCTATAATTTTTGTTTCAATCATCACATTTGATTTACAACCCTGGTGGGGAGGAGGGTATGTATGTACCTACATTTCTGCTCTTTCCATTGTTCTTTATACCTTCCTGATGCTTTAAGATTCCCTCTTGGGGCTTCCCTGGTGACACAGTGGTGAAGAATCCGCCTGCCTGTGCAGGGGACACGGGTTCAAGCCCTGGTCCGGGAAGATCCCACATGCCACGGAGCGACTAAGCCCGTGCGCCACAACTACTGAGCCTGCGCTCTAGAGTCTGTGAGGCACAACTACTGAGCCCGTGTGCCACAACTACTGGAGCCCGCGTGCCACAACTTCTGAAGCCCGCGCACCTAGAGCCCGTGCTCCGCAACGAGAGCAGCCACCGCGATGAGAAGCCCACGCACCGCCATGAAGAGTAGCCCCCGCTCGCCGCAACTAGAGAGAGCCCACGTGCAGAAACGAAGACCCAGCGCAGCCAAAAATAAATAAATAAATGTATTTTTAAAAAAGATTCCTTCTTTTATTATTTCCTTTGTTTTAAGAAATTCCTTTAGCCATTCTTTAGATCTGTCAGCTAGCAAAAATTCTTTTAGTTTTCCTTTATCAGAGGAGGCCATTCATTCCTGAAGGACAGTTTCACCGGATTTAAAATTCACAGTTGACAGTTCTTTTATTTCCGTACTTTTGTGGCCACGATTCCAATGACAGTCTCACTTTCAGAGCCTTGGCAGTGCTGTTTGGGTTGGGCCGGTTTATCCGGTGCTTCTGGTGCTCCCGCTGGTTTCGGCTGGTTCTGCTCAGGTGGAAGGATCCCGGACCGGTGCTTCTCGTGGTGGGGTTTCCCTCATCAGTGTCTCCCTCTCTCCCTATGCCGGCATTTTTTTCCCCAAGTGCCCAGAAAACACTCATCAAGATGGACCGTATCCTGGACGATAAAATAAACCTCAACAAATTTTTAAAAATTAAAATCGTACACGGTATGTTCTCTGACCCTAATAGTAGCAAACTAGAAATCAATAACAGAAGGACAATGGGAAAGAATCTGAACACTTGGAAATTAAACAACACACTTCTACATAATCTATGGGTCAAAAAGGAAATCTAGAAGGAAATTTAAAATACATAAAACTGAGCAAAAATAAAGATGCCACATACTAAAACATGTGGGATGTACCTAAAGCAGTGCTGAATGGGAAATTTATAACCCTGGATGCTTACATGAAAAAGAAGGAAGTCTCAAATCAAGTGTTTACGGAGATGAGTGCTGTGCTTGGTGCTGGGGTAACAGTGGGGCTTACCGGTACCCAAGGGGCAATTCCCTGGCGGTCCAGTGGTTAGGACTCCACACTTTCACTGCCCAGGGCATGGGTTCAATCCCTGGTCAGGGAACTAAGATTCCACAAGCCATGCAGCACGGCCAAAAAAAAAGAAAGAAAAAATACCCAAGGGGCTTACAACTCAAATGAAAGTGAGGCAAGGAAATAAAGATTTCACATGCAGTGTGGTCAGGGGCTTCCATCGAGGGTGGTGCAGAGGTCCAAGAGAGCACAGACAGTGCCAAATCCAGGCTGGGGGAACCAAGGAAGGCTTCTCAGAGGAGGTGATCCTGAGATGAGTCTGGTAGATGAGGTAGACCCCTAAAATGGGGAGAGGGAGCTCTGGGATCGGGGAGCTGGACACTCAGGAGTGCCCGGCAAAGGCGAACACGGCCCACTGAGGCCCAGTCAGCTTGGCCAGGGCAGGCAGACAGTGGCAGGCAGGGCCAGGCCCAGAGCAAAAGGGCCTTCCAAGACCGGTGAGGAGTTTGGGCTTGACCCCAAGGCAACTGTGGTTTGCAGATATTTTCTTCCCTTCCACAGGTTGCTCTGTCGCGCTGTTGGTTATTTCCTTTGCTGTGGAGACCCGGATTTAAAGGATGCATGTGATTAGCCCAACCTGATAATCTCCCTACCTTAAGGTGAACTGTCTTGGGACCTTAATGACACCTGCAAAATCCCCTCACTGCAGCGTCTAGACTGGCATTTGAGAGAATCACCGGGAGAAGGTGTGAGCACACGGGGGGGGGGCGCTGGGAATCCTGGGGCATCTTGGAAGTCTGCCCTCAGCTGTCACTGAGTGGAGGAGGCTGTTGTCACTCAGCCGAGGGTGTCGGCTAAGATGTCACAGATACTGAAGCTGTTTATCACGATGGCAGGATCTGGGTGAAAAGAACACAGTGAACCAGGGCCCAAAGCCCTAGGGTGTGGCAGTGGGGGCTGAGTCAGGTGGGAGCCCTGGCCTCAGTGGGGCAGGGGGAGGGGGAAGACCAGGCCTGGAAGCAGCGTGGGAGCCAGAGGTGCTGTCTGTTAGAAAGGGGGTGGGGGGCTTCCCTGGCGGCGCAGTGGTTAAGGATCCGCCTGCCAATGCTGGGGACACGGGTTCGAGCCCTGGTCCGGGAAGATCCCACATGCCGCAGAGCAACTAAGCCCGTGTGCCACAACTACTGAGCCCACGAGCCACAACTACTGAAGCCCGCGCGCCTAGAGCCTGTGCTCCGCGACAAGAGAAGCCACCGCAATGAGAAGCCCGCGCACCCCAATAAAGAGTAGCCCCCGCTCGCCGCAACGAGAGAAAGCCCGCGCGCGGTAACAAGGACCCAACGCGGCCAAAAATAAATAAATTTATTAAAAAAAAAAAGAAAGGGGGTGGGGAGGGCAGAGGAGGATGGGAATTGGGGTGGCAAGTCAGCACCCTGCAAGGAGCACCCATAAGATGCTCTTGCCGAATCTGAGATGTGACCAGCTACGGGGCCGCCCCTGGACCTCACTGGGGGATAAGGGTCCCGGTGCCCATCTGTGAGCTCGGCAGACACAGGTCCTGCCTCTGCACTGCTCAGAGCCCAGCTCAGCATCTTCCTTGGAGGCAAACCCCAGAGGTACCCCCAGCCAAACCCAGCAGGAGATGGGCTTCTGGTGCGTCCTCTGACCTTGCTCCTCCTTCACTGTTCTCCACCCTCTTGTAATTAAGTTAAAATTATGCAATTAAAGGTTTGGTTCATCACAGTGGGCAGGTGAACAAAACAGACGTGGTGACACCTTCAGGAGCTCACAGACTGGGATTAAGGTGAACGTGGGACAGGTGAACAATGATGGTCCAACCTGGCGAAAGCTAGGATGGGAAACAGGCTGCTAGGCGAGCACAGAGCAGGAGTACCCACCCTAATGTGGAACGATCAGGGAAGGCTTCCTGGAGGAGGTGGCCTCCTGGAGGTAAAGTTCCTTAGGTTAGGCTGAGGGAGAGAACATTCCCGGCAGAGAGCCACAGGTGACTGTGGAGCCAACCAGCCTGGGTCGGAATCCCAGGCCCTCTGCCCACCCACAGGCTGTGACTTCTTTGGGCCTCAGTTTCCCTGTCTTTAAGATGGAGAAGCAACGGGGGAGGGGGGGTTAGGGGGGAGGAGTGCGGTGTCATCCACCTGGTGCAATGAGGCTCAGTGAGGACCAGCCCTGCGAGGGAGGAGGGAGGCCCAGTCCCCGCTGACCTTTGGAGTGTCCACTGAAGGTCCCAAGGCCCAGCTCTGGGTGTCAGACGCTTCCCCGTGTCGCGCAGTCTCCTGGCCTTGGTCTTTCCGGGAGCGTTTGCGGGTGGGAAGGGCTAGGTGAGCCCCTGGCACCCTCGCCAGAGGCTGGGAGATGGCCCAGTGTCCGCCGGCCTCACTCCAGCAGGTGGCGCTGTTGCCCGTCGGACCGAGGCCCGGGGCTCCCTCCCCGCGGACCAGACCAAGAGCCGAACAGAGGCGGGGTCGGGCCTGTCTTCATCTGCAAAGTGGGGACAGCATTCTTTGTCGCCCTTCCCTACAGATAAGGGGGAGCTGAAAATTCAAGCCCATTTTCAAGTGCTTCGTTTCTAATTATCCTGGGACCATGGAATTTGGAGTTGAGAAGAGCCTTCGAGGTCTCACAGATGGAACAAACGGTCTGGCATTCCTTGACCTTTGCACGTGCCCCCCATCCGGGGCTGAGGTGCCTTCAGCTGGCTTTGGTTTCACCTTCAGAGGGATCCTCCCTCTACTCTTAGGTCTTCGTCAGGCAGGTGAGAAGGTCGGGTCTCAGAGAGGCTGAGAAACTCACACCAGGGCCCACAGCCAGTGACTAGGAGGCAGGGCTGGAAGTCTGACCCCACCAGCCCAAGCCCGATGCTCTCGACCACGCAGTCTGCAGCCCCGAGACCCTGGGAGGGCCTGGAGACCCCAGCTCCCTGCCCTGCAGCCCTCTCCTGTAGTAAGGACCTTGATGATCCATCTTCATCCTCCATTCAACCACCCCCACCCGTGAGACTCCGGGGCTACAGCACTGAACACGGCACACGGGGCCCCTGCTCTCATGGGGCCCGAGTCTGCGGGTCACTTCAGAGGAGACTGCAGGAGTACCTGAGCAGGCGGTGCCGTTTAAATCAGGTGGTCAGAGATGGGGCCATCAGGCCAAGACCTGGAGGAGAGATGGCAGGTGCAAAGGCCCTGGGGCAGAGACCAGCCTGACTTGAGGGAAGGGAGGCAGGGGAGAGGGTCTGCAAAGAGGCTGAGCTGATGAGCAGGGCTGGTGTGGTGAGCTGCACACAAACCAAGTTCATACAAGAGACCAGGCAACGGCAAGTGTAATCTTCCACCTCAGTGCTGGCCAGTGGACACTGTTCTCTTCATTTTTGTAGATAAGAGGCATGAGCTTCTGGGACTTCCCGGTGGTCCGGTGGGTAAGACTCCATGCTCCCAATGCAGGGGGCCTGGGTTCGATCCCCGGTTGGGGAACTAGATCCCGCATGCATGCCGCAACGAAGACCACACACACCGCAACAAAGATCACGCACGACGCAACTAAGACCCAGCACAGCCGAAATAAATAAATATTAAAAAACTTTTAACATAAATAAGAAAAGAGGCATGAGCTTCTGAGAAATTCATTCTCCCAAGGCCTCGCAGCTAGAAAATCATGGCCTGGGATGGGCGGCCTTTCTCTCCCTGTGATGTGCTGTCTCAGAGTCTCTGCTCCGCTCGTTCCCCTGAACTTTGCAGAGTTTAACTGCCCATCCCTTGCACAGACTCTCCTCAGGCCTCGAGTCACCCCCCCACAGTTCCTTCCTAAAGCTCTGAACTTTCCGCTCTCCTTCCCCTCAGACTCCTCCCACCACCACCACCACCACCGCACCCCCCCCCCCCCGCCACACACACACACACACACACACACACACACACACACACACACACACACACAGTGTTGATTACAGCTGCCCTGTAATCAACAGGTTGATTGATGCCCTGTAATCAACAGCTGGTGCTTCGCACCCTGCCCTGGGCCCTGTCACTGCCCCCTCCTGGCTGAGTTCCCTGCCCAGCCCACCATCCACTCTCACTGTTCTGATCGGCTCAGATTGCCCAGTGCTCACCCCCAAAGTGGGTCACAAAAGTTTGAAGTGGATCCTTAGGAACCAAGCTTATAGGAGATCATGAACAGGTTAGCCTGAGGTTTGGAACCAGGGCCGCAAATACCCTGGGGGAGATCCTTCCACCGAGAAAACTCAGGGGGAACAGTCACCATGCAGTGGGAGGTCTGCAGGTTCAGACCCCAGCTTGATGAGTGTAGGGGAGGGGCTGTTGAAGCCGTGTTACCTCGGATAGATTTGGGGTCAGAGACAGTATCTCTCAGGAGGGACCAACAATCAAGGAGACAGGGTGAGGACGCAGAGAGGACACTTTAGGCTCCGGGTCTGACGGCCACAGAGCCTGGTGCTGGAGGCAAAGGTGAATGAGCTGATTTCATCAGGAATCAGTGAGACTTGGGCACAAATGGTTCTACTCCCGCCACAGGTGAGAAGTGCCCCCTGGTGTCGGCGGGGGTGGGGGGTAGGAGGTCTTCCATTTCCATACAGCACACAGAGCGGCCCTGACACAGCTAGGGGTAAGCGGGGCAGCGCACTCCGGTCTGGTCACAGCCATGAAGGTGTGCGCCCCCTTCCTTCACCTGCAGACGTTAAGAAGTGGAGCTGGACAGAACGCACCTACACACCTGCCGTAAACAGGTGTGAATGAATCATCTGGGAGACACGGGCTTATGGCAGAGGCAGAGGTTCTGACGTTTGGGGGGTTTTGCCGATACTCTGGCCTAGTGAGGCCTTGGGAAGCTCAGCTTACAGATGGGAAGGAAAGATCGCAGAGCCAGACAAAACCCGTCCTGTGTCGCTTAGCCACACGGTGACCAGCACTGCCACTTTAACCACACCGCTGCTACTCTTCCTATGACTGGGTCTCCTTGCCTAGGGCAGTGCACCTGCTCTGGGCCAGCATTCTACCCCCAGGCGTGGGCCGAGAGGCTTGGAGTTCAGCCAGCTCCCCAGGCCCAATGTCTCGGGTCTGGAAAAGTGACATCATGTGTGATGCAGCCAGACCCCAGGCTCAAGAAGGACGTGCAATTACCAGGAATCGATGAGAGATGGGAGTGTCCATGCTTTGCAGACCACAAGCACCCCCGTGCTCAGATTTTGGTCTCTAAAACCAGTCTCTACTCAAAGGAACCAGGGCTCCTTGGAGAAATGGCTGATTCCAGGTCTAGGGGCAGAGAACGTACAAAGTGATCATGGGACATCTTGTGCCAGAAAGCAAGGAAGCTTTCCAAGACTAATAGGGTCATGTCAAAAGGACACAGGAACCAGCTCAAAGAGGGTACCCCTGGCCAAAGCGGTGACCATTTGAGCATCAGAAAGAATAATGATTGAAACACACTGGATATATAAAAATCCACGAGTCCATTATAATCAACAAAGAAAAAGCAAGGACAAAACAAACAAATAAAACCTTCCTTGCCTTTCTTGGAAATTATTACACTTACTCCTTAATTTGAAAACAGGATATAAAGAGAACAAATCAAGTGTCAACACTGCCACTCAAGTAGGAACTGTATTTAAGGACAACAGAATGGTCCAGGTGATGAGGCAAATTCTTCTTTCAGAAGACCGTCACGCGGGCGAGGGAGAGGCATGGACATATACACACTACCAAACGTAAGGTAGACAGCTAGTGGGAAGCAGCCGCATGGCACAGGCATATCGGCTCGGTGCTTTGTGACCGCCTGGAGGGGTGGGATAGGGAGGGTGGGAGGGAGGGAGGCGCAAGAGGGAAGAGATATGGGAACCTATGTATATGTATAACTGATTCACTTTGTGGTAAAGCAGAAACTAACACACCGTTGTAAAGGAATTATACCCCAATAAAGATGTTAAAAAAAAAAAAAGAAGAAGAACATCACGCAGTAAACGTAGAAGGAGTGATCAGCTAGAAGATGCCCATTTTGTAACTCTGAATGAAACGACAGATTCAAGCAGGGTCATCAGCAGGTGCTGGTGACGGACTGGCAGGGAACTACATGCTCTCCCTGTGCCACAGTGTCTCCCATGGGTTACCCGATGGTCCCCAAGAGGGGAGCTGTGGCTTTAAGAACGGAGAGGGCCAGCTCTCACTCCCGGGCCCAGGGACCAACCTTAGAACCACTGGCCACCATGTGCGTCCTGATGTGACGCATCACCTACAAGACATTCCCGCCAGACGTCTAACCTTCTGCTCACAGCTCGTTCAGATCTGACACCCGTGTCATAGCCAACGTGGGGCCACAAAGCGAGTAACGGCAAGAGGGAACAGACAAACCCTGAAAATCACCCGGCCCAGTCTCTTCCACAGTCAGTGTCATAAAAACGAAAGGGGAGGCGGGTCTGGTTCTAGGTTACAAGTGACATAAGAGACTTAACAACCCAGTGCAAGGCACCATCCTTGATCACATCTTGATTGCACAAGTCAGCTCTGAGAGACATCTGGGAGATAACTGGACAGATTTGAACATGGACCAGGCGCTCAATGACAGTAAGGAATTATTGTTAATTTTGTTAGCTGTGATAATGGCATTTTTGTTTTGCTTGGTTTTGTTTTTTGGCTGCGCCATGTGGCATGCGGGATCTTAGTTCCCCGACCAGGGATCGAACCCGCGACCCTTGCAGTGCAAGCGTGGAGTCTTAACCACTGGACCGCCAGGGAAGTCCAATAATGGCATTGTTGAAGTTGGAAATGTCCTTTTTTTTTTTTTGGGCCATGTTGCACGACTTGTGGGATCTTAGTTGCCCGACCAGGGACTCGGACTCCCAACCACTGCACCACCAGGGAAGCCCGAAAATGTCCTTTTTTGAAGATACGTGTACTCAAATACACGGAAATGTCACAAGGGCGGAAATGTCACAAAGATGGCAACTTACTTTAAAATAATTTTGGAAAAACCAGATGAAGCAAATATGGCAAAATGTTAGCAACTGCTAAATCTAGAGGATGGATGCATAGGCATTTGTAATTCTACTCTCTGTACTTTTCCATACGTTTGAAATTTCTCATAAGTCTTTTTTAAACTTTCAATAAAGATCAAGTACAGATCACACGGGGGACGTGGGCGTTGTATAGCACACAATTATAGTGGCGACAACAAAGTGCAGTCGATGGCCCTGACGTACAGGGAGTGGCCGTGTTGGAAATTCCACGTGGGTGCTTGGGAGGTGGGGACGGGTGCCAGAGGACGAAAGCCCTGGGGGCCCCGGGGGCACCTTCTCCGGGGCTCAGCACCCGGTCCATGGCTCACACACCCCACGGCCAGAGTGGAGACGGAGGAATTGTATGACTTGTCACAAACCACATCGTTAGTAGGTGAGGGAGCTGAGTGTTGAACAATTTTAGAAGCCGGAGAGCATGGCAGCCTGGGGACACTTAGTGAAGGAGCAACACAGGGGCATGCGAGTGGGGAAGCCCCGGCGCTCAGACTACAGCCTCCACCTGAGACCTCCGCTCCTGACCAATCACAGCACCTGCTGAGGCTCCTGGCCAGTTCAAAGTGCTCCTTGAGCCACAGGCCCCCGCAGGCCTGTCTGCACCCTGCCTGGGGGATTCTGGTCACCCCTGACTCACCTCCAGTTTCATCGTCCCATTGGGAGGATTGGCTTTGTTTCTGGACGGGAGCTGCCTGTGTGAGGCTGGCAGGATTGTCTGGTGACGTGCGCTGCAGGCCCCCCCTGAGCCACTTTCATGGAAGAGGTGCTATTTACCCTCTCAATTCGTTTCCAGGGGGCTGGGGGTGTGGGAGTCTCGCCGGGAAAAGTATTGAGAAACTGCGGTCTCTGAGAAAGGTCACCGGTCCCTGCGGCAAATGCAGCGGCCCGGCTGGTCCGTGGGTGCCCCCAGGTCACTGCCCTGGAGTGTGCACAGCCGTCCTCGGCCACAGATGGAGGCACAGCGAGCTGTCCCCAAGGCAGCCATCCCGGGAGCCAGATCTGAGGACGGGAGTGTCGTGGGCACATGCGCTAGCAGCCCTGGCTCAGCTCGGGGGCCATGCATCTACCCGGGATTCTCCCGAAGGCTCAGCTGTCTGGGGAGTGGGCGAGTCTGGAGTTGGCCCTTTGGAAAGGCCCAAGGCATAACGTGACACCCCAAATCAAGGGGAAGGCCTCCAGGAAGGAGCGCTGCTGTATGGGGTCAGGTTTGCTGACATCTAAGAACTAACGCAATCCAGCTACAGGTACTGGAGTATGCAGACTTCTACCATGTTATTATGTTCATCAGCTTGTCTCTCAAGTTTCAGGGGACCCTCAAGCGGGTCTGAGTCCTTTGCCTGGAGGAGCCTCGGCTGCTGGACCCCGAGGGGCTGTGTGGCCGTGTTCCCAGGACCACAGGCGCAGAAGCAGCCGGCGGCCCTCACTGGCGTGCACAGCCTGGTGGAGGGCCTCACTCTGTGTTCTGCTCCCCTACTTCTGTCTTCCCTCTGAGACCAAGCAGGCGTCCTCTGGCTGTGAAAGCTGGAGGGAAGGGACAGCGGAGCAGACAGCCTGTGACAACACCCGGCTGGGCTGAGCTGGAGCCCGGAATGGCTCTGGGGGCCTTGCTGCAGCCGAGACCCTGCAAGTTTCAGACTAGCTCTGATCACATCTGGGGAAGGAACCGAACCCTGAGTGTGACTGCAAGGTCCTCAGGTCACCTCGAATCGCGTCATCACGGGCCTCCTCCAGCGGTGAATATTTATAAAAGATTTGCTGTGTATGTGCCAGGCTCGAGGCTAAGCACACCATGCACGTGAGCTCATTCCACCCGGAGGATAACCCTCTTGAGATTTAAAGAGGTCCCATAGCTTCCCCAATGCCGAACAGGTAGCCCGTGGCAGAGCTGAGGCCCGCAGTCCCCGAGCCCTCGCCGGCTCCCTGACACCTGGGCTCCCGTGTCTCGGTCTGCAGACATCCAGCCTGAAGGCGTGAGACGGGACACACGCAGACCCCAGGGCTGTGGGACGTGCCTGGATGAAGATTAGAAACCCCCACCTGGCTCTGACCGAGGCCGTCCCAAGGGAGTCGGGAGAACAGGCTGAAAACAGGAGCGAGGCTCTGCTCATCTGGGGCGACTTCCCTCGGATGTGCGCGTCGTGTGCGGGAGCCGCTGACCCCGTCTGGATGACAACGTCAAATGCGTGCCTGGATCCACGCACCCTGTTCTAGGACAGACAGACTCAGGCCTTAGGGTATGTCTGACCCCCACAGCACACGCACACACTTCTATCGCTGCCCCCAAATAACTGTATTCGTGATTTAAGGAAATTCCCCACCGTGTCTAGTTTCATTTATTAAACAGAAAATCAGGAAGTAACCACAAGGGGAATCTGGCATTCCCCTGCATTGGCAGGCGGACTCTCAACCACTGCGCCACCAGGGAAGCCCTAAAGGATTCTTGCTGGGGGCTCCTTTCTACACCCTTTTCCCAGAGCACATCTTCAAATCTGATCTGATCGACTGGGAAGGTGTTTACTGAGGAGCCTGCAGTCACGTCTGGACCTTGGAGTCTGCGGTGAGTAGTTACCGATGATTAGGAGGATGAAGATGGTCCGTGAGGCTGAGCACAACAGCTGGAACAACCCGGGCATTGTCCGGAGGTGAGCGCGTTACTGTCTGGTCCAGATGTCCCGGCCCGGGATCTGCAAGGCTGTGTTCTCCGTGCAGGATCAGGCAGGGAGGGTCCATGTTGGGGCCTGGAGTTCAAACTCCCTTGGCTCTTGGTCCAGCCGAGGAGACTAATTTCTGCCCGTCCCAAGCACCTGCAGTCTCAGTGACTGCCGTGGGAGAACTGGGCCTTGGAGGAGTCCGAGTTGCACCCTTCATTAAAACCACACTCCTGGGCTTCCCTGGTGGCGCAGCGGTTGAGAGTCCGCCTGCCGATGCAGGGGACGCGGGTTTGTGCCCCGGTCCGGGAAGATCCCACATGCCGCGGAGCAGCTGGGCCCGTGAGCCATGGCCGCTGAGCCTGCGCGTCCGGAACCTGTGCTCCGCGACGGGAGAGGCCACAACAGTGAGAGGCCCGCGTACCGCAAAAAACCAAAAGAACAAACAAAAAAACCCCCACACTCCTCGCACCGGCTGCTGCACTTGCAATGGGCAGAGCACCAATCTGGGGGCCCAGGACCAGAAGCCAAGCTCCAGCTCCACCTCCATGGACTCGCTGTGTTACTTTGGGCAGATGTCTTAACCTCTCTGGACCTCAGTTTCTTCCTCCCACTCATGAGAGTGTTGGATTAGAACAGCAATTGGGGATGGTTTCACCCCCACAGGGGGACAGTGCACAATGTATGGAGACATCATTGGCTGTCACAACTGGAGGATGCTACTGGCACCTGGAGGGTAGAGGCCAGGGATGCTGCCAAACACCCTGCAGTGCACAGACAGCCCCCACTGCAAAGAATGATCCCGCCTAGAATGTCAGTGGGGCCGAAGTTGATGCCATTTGTCAGGATGACGGGGCAGGACCAAGGTCGTAGCCAGCCCTGGCCGGGCAGGACTCGACCGGGGAGGCGGAGAAGGCTCACTGCCCAGTTCTCCCCCCGTGCTTGAGGGTTTCCAGGGAATCTGGTGACATTCCAATGGGATCCCCTCCAGCTCTGGGAGCAGCAGAGAAGATGTGAGGAGCTGGCAGCCGAGCCTGGACCTCGTGACAGTGAACCCTGGGAACTCGGGGTCCAAATGTCACATTTGGGGCTCAGAGTACAGGGTGACCGAGGCCTGGGCCTGCCCTCTCTCCTCCATCCTGCCTCCGTTTGTTCATTTCCTAATAGCTTCAGAGACAGGCAGGCACCCCTTTAACCTGACAGATGTTCCCTGCCTATTTCCAGAGGCAGTGGAAGCAATATTCTTTATGTTGGTTAATAGAAACCTATGAGCCTCTTTCAGATCTGTGTTGGGAATCAGACCCTGCCCAGGAAACAGTCACCTGCTCCAGAAGCCCAAAACTGACCCCTAACAAGTGACCCACAGCCGAGTAGAGCCAAGGTTTCAGGGCAAAGCCTTCCCCACTTGTCTCTAGTTTGCATTTTCTCTTCAGCTTTCTCTTGTAATTTTTCCAAACCAAACAGCGTCCTGGGAAGCATACTGAAATGTTTTAAAATGAGGCAAGGGACCTCCCCGGTGGTCCAGTGGGTAAGACTCCGTGCTCCCAATGCAGGGGGGCCTGGGGTTCAATCCCTGGTTGGGGACCTAGATCCCACACGCCACAACTAAGACCCAGTGCAGCCAAAATAAATAAATAAATATTTTTCTAAAAAGACCGCTTGATTTAAATAAATAAATAAAATGAGGCGGTAAAAGAAATCACTTGTCCTCGGACAACAGCTGGTTAGTTATCTGGCCGCATGTTTCTGGGACTCAGCGCTGACGTAGGGATGCTGTCAGCTTTGTGTCCACGTGAGGGTGATCACGACTGTGGCCGCTGGGTATGGAAAGTGTCCGCGGTCAACACCTGAGCCGACTGGCGTTAGCACTGCGATTTTTCAACCCTTAAAACTGTCTGTCCACAAGCAGCTTCCCAGCTGGCCCTGGCCCTCCCTGGGGACCTGCTACTGTCCGCCTCTTTCTCCCCGCCCTTCCTACCCGCCACTCGGCACCAGTCCCTAAAGGATTTCTCACGAGTGTCTCAAGGAGCTGGAAATGAGTTTGGCCCTGCAGCGGCTGAATCTACAGAGTCACTGAAGATGAATCAAAAGTCACTACATAGAAACCAACATCTGATGCATCAGAGATTTAAATGTGGAAAAAGAAAACCAGGAAAGCACCTTAAGAATGCAGGAGATTTTTTTTTTTTTTTTTGCTGTGCCACACAGCTTGTGGGATCTCAGTTACTCGACCAGGGATTGAACCCAGGCCACTGCAGGGAAAGCCCGGAATCCTAATCACTAGGCCACCAGGGAACTCCTCAAGAATGTAGGAGAATTTAGCATGGGGAACTCCTTTCTAAGCAAGATGTAAAACCCAGGAGCTACTAAGGAAGAGATAATAGAGTTGATCTCATAAAGATTAAAATTTTCTGTTCAAAAATAAACAAAACAAAAGAAAAAAGTCAAGGCCAAAGGACAGAAAAGACAACTGCTCCCAACTCATTCAGAGCTTAAGCCAAAAAGCTGGTGGCCTCACAGGACCCATATAGCCTTTGGGGACCTAGCCTCCCCTCCGCCCCCCCCGACTCTGACCTCATCCTGTATTTGTCAGGACAAACTCCTTTCTGCAGTGGTGACAGATAAACCCTGACGTCACAGAGGCGTAATGCAGTATGAATTTACCCCCACTCACGCCAAGTCCAGTGAGAGACAGGCAGCAGCCACTCCACGCGGTGACTCAGGGATCCAGTCCATCCTGGGCACGGGGCCATCACTGTTTGAGCTTGTCCAGAGGCAGCTCATCTCCTCGGTACCAGGTCCCCGTCCCTAACAGCCAAGTCCTGCGGTGCCAAAATCAAAGTGCAGGTGAGGGAGAAAATAGCAGCAGGTGCTTGTCCCCAGACTCACACCTGTCCTCGCTCTCTTTCCTGTGCAGAACTCCGACTTGCCCTATTTCGCTTCCAAACACAAAGGGTCTCCTACTTGCTTGTCTGTGGGTCGGCAGAGAGCGGTTCTGAAATAGGTAATCAGGTCCCAGGAAGCTGAGCGCCACCCTCCACATACACCCACCCACCAACCACCAGGGACCCTTCCCCTCCTCCAGGCTTCTCCTACATGGTCTATGGGGCACGGGTCCTTCAGAGACCTCCGCAGGGTCAACACAGACCCAGCGTGCACAGATACACACACGCACACACATGCCAATGCCTGGGGCCGTGAGGGGGCAACATCCCCTCGGGGAAGCGCTGTAGGGACAGGGCCGCCCGGCAGGGCTCAGGGTTTACCTGTCAGCGGGTGGCTCCGGAAAGGACTTCTGGAAACCTGGCAGGTGCCTCCCCTCGCCCTCTGGGCTGCCCTGACACTGGGCCAGCGCCGCCTTCCTCACCAGGCCCGGGAGGCCGGCACCCAGGGCCCAGGATTCTTCCGGGGGCCCCCGAACGTGTCTTAACTTCTCTTAAAATCAGAAGGAAACATGAGCACAGCCGTCCCTTGGTTTCTGGGGGGGTGGCTCCAGGCGCCCCCGTAGCGCCCAGACCCCGCGGTTGCGTGAGTCCCTCACCCAGAATTCCTCCCGCGGCTGCGGATTTCGCATCCGCAGATTCGCTCCAAGCAGCCACGGTCAGTTGAATCTGAGGATGCGAAACCCGCGGCCACGGAGGGCCGACTGTGTCCCAGGGCTGAGTGTACAATGAGTCCAGACCGGATTACGTGCATCTTTATGCCTCCAGACAGAAACGTCCTCAGCCGCCTTGTCGAATAGAGGAAGGCCAACGTGCCCGGCCCGTGGGGTCAGAATAACGCCCTGACTGCGAGGCCGGAACGATGAGAACTCCACTCTCACTGCACAGATGTTTCGGGATGCGTGCCCTGTGGCAGGCACTGTCCTAAGCCCCGGCAGGGCCAGAGCCACGGGCCGGGCGAGCCCCCGCCCATTGAGCGCGGGCGCCTCGTCTCCGCCCACCCCGCCCCGACGCCTTGTGCTGAGCGCCCCACACGGAGCGCGATGAGTGAGGCCAGCCGGAGGCCAGCGTGAGGGCAGAGAGAAGGTGCCGGAAGGCCTGGGAGCAGCTCTCCCGGGCAGCCCCCTACCCCCCCCGCCCCCACCACCCAGCCTCTGGCTCCAGCAGCAACCCGTCTGTCCTCCGGTTCTCATGGGCGCCTGAGCAGAGGGACATTTAATCATCCCCTGTGGTTGTCTCATTTCCTCCCCAGAAGAGGGAAGAAAGGGCCCCACAATGCTTTCTTACTGTTTGCCCTTTCTGATCTCCCCTGTGGTGGCTTGCCTTCCGTTGATGCCGAGCTCGCTCTTCTCCCAGAGGACCCTCCCGCGCAGGCACGGTGGGGACGGGCAGGCCCTGGTGTCTCCTCGGACCTGGGCCTGGCTGTGCTCCCAAGTCCTTGGTGCGCCCCGGCTGTACCGCACTCCCCGCGTTCGCAGAGCGCTTCCAAGTGTGTGTGACATGCGCTAGTATCGCTTGCTGTTGTGTCTTGACAACGACCCGAGGAGATAACCTGCTTCTTCCCACTTTATGATCAGCGGCAAGGACAGCGAGATGGAAGGGATGCAGGAGCTCTCCCGGCTCAGCCTTCACGGTGGGTGGATGAAATCGGGGCTGAGGAGGGGGACTCACGGCCCCCTGCTCGGGGAACACCCCCCCCCCCACCCCTCTGGGCTGTACCTTCTCAAGCTGCAAGAGCTGGAACCAGATCAGGCTAAGCTCTTTGCCCAGCTCTGACAGACCGGATTTTTTTTTCTTTTTTTCATTTTTTTTAGAAAATTTAATGGCTGCTTCCTTTTTTTAAAATTTATTTAATTTATTTTGGCTACATCGGGTCTTAGTTGCAGCATGCGGAATCTTCACGGCGGCGTGCGGGCTCTTGGTTGTGGTGCGCGGGCTTCTCTCTAGTTGTGGCGGACCAGCTTAGCTGCCCTGCAGCATGTGGGATCTTAGTTCCCCAACCAGTGATCAAACCCACATCCCCTGCATTGGAAGGGGGATTATTAACCACTGGACCACTAGGGAAGTCCCCAGCCTGGAATTTTATTCTACATAAAGAAGGATAAGCCTACTGATGGAAAAAACCCAAACCAAAACACACACACACCCCAACGAGATATGATTCCAGATTAACCAGTTTTTGGTAAATGTCAAAGGCTTTGCAATGCCAGGACTTTGGAGCAAACTTCCTGTAATCGGTCAAGGTTCCACAGAGAAACAGACCCAATAGGATGCATATATACAGAAAGAGGCTTATTATAAGGAATTGGCTCACATGATGACGGAGGATGACAAGTCCCAAGACCTGCAGTGGGCAAGCTGGAGACCCAGGAGAGCTGATGGCATAACTCCCGTCTGGAGGCCGGCAGCCTGAGACCCAGGAAGAGCCAGTGCTCCAGTCCAAAGGAGAGAAAAACCAGTATCCCATATCATGGCCATTGGGCAGGAGGAAGCCTATCTTACTTGGGGGAAGGTCATCCTTTTTGTTCTATTCAGGCCTTCAACTGACTGCATGAGGCCCACCCACATTAGGGAGGGCAATCTGCTTTACTCAGTCTACTGAGTAAATGTTACTCTCATCGAAAAACACCCACACAGGGACTTCCCTGGTGGCGCAGTGGTTGAGAATCCGCCCGCCAATGCAGGGGACACGGGTTCAAGCCCTGGTCCGGGAAGATCCCACATGTCGTGGAGCAACTAAGCCCGTGCGCCACCACTACTGAGCCTGTGCTCTAGAGCCAGCGAGCCACAACTACTGAGCCCACGGGCCACAACTACTGGGCCCATGAGCCACAACCACTGAAGCCTGCACACCTAGAGCCCGTGCTCTGCAACAAGAGAAGCCACCACAATGAGAAGCCTGCGCACCGCAACAAAGAGTAGCCCCTGCTCGCCGCAACTAGAGAAAGCCCACGTGCAGCAACGAAGACCCAATGCAGCCAAAAATAAATTTATTTTTTAAAAACCACAAAAAAACAAAACACCCTCACACACACACTCAGAACCTTAGTTTGACCAAATATCTGGCCCATGGCCCAACCAAATTGCCACACAAAATTAACTATCACACCCCTCCCAAGGTAAGATTTCGGTAGACATGTGGGCTGGAGACTTTGCTCCCATGGCTCGGACGCCAGGGGCAGAGGTGAAAGGAGCAAAGACACGCTCATCGCCCCAGCTCGGTGACCGGGATGAGCATCTCCCATGTGGCCACAAGGTGGCGCCCGCGGAGGCAATTCCCTGGATGGAGCCGTGACCACCTGCAGCCGGCTGGAAACGGGCTCCACCTGGGGGCTGAGGTTGGGTTTCACTCTCTGGCTGTAGCCCCAGGGACTCAGATCTAGAGTGTAGACCAGCCTTGCAAAAGGGAAGGAGAAGGACTTGGCAGCCAGACAATTCCGTGGAAATCTGGAAGACTCTACAGGTGGAGCTGAGAGGGTCCTCCTTTCTGCAGCCTGGCACCTGCCCCTCTTTGGTTCCCAGAAATAGCCCAGAAACCCTCTGTGCTTGTGTCTCACTTTGACACAGAGTGGTTTGGGACTGGTGCACAGAGGCTCAGTAATTTGAATCTCCCAGGGCTCGTAGCTGGCTCTCTGTCGCTGTCAAACTGGGTCCTGGTGACTGACCGAGCTCTTAAACCCAAAGGCAAGGTCAGAGTGGGAAACAGTCTAGTTGCTTCTATTTGAAGAAAGAGAAAGGACGGGTCATGGGCAGCACATGGCAAGGGGCAGAGCTTTAAAGGGACTGGCCTCAGATTTTCTCCTGGAGAACTGCAGGAGCCTTGCTGTCACTTGTCACCAGCTGGGTGACTCTGCTTTGCTGTCCTGGGCACAGACACAACACACGCAGGATTGAACACTAGCTACTGCAGGGTACGTCCCCGGCCACAGTGCCTGGGCCATAGGTGCCAGCAGTCCCCACATGGTGATTTGGGTAAAAGAAGGAAACTCCCAATTCAAGAACCTGCGTTACTTTCCTTGAAGGCAAACTAGCCCACCTAAAGCCCTAACTAAAACAAAAAACCTTTCTATTGTAAGATAAAACACAGACATGGAAGAGCACACATGTCGAATCTGCGACTCAGTGAATAAGAACTGCCCCACGCCTCCCATTCCATCCCATGCAAAACCAACACTGAATGCTGTCTTCGCTCTCTGCCTTTATTCATGAACGCAAAAATCCTCTTCGGAGTTGTTACCGAAAGTGGGTATTAATGTAGGTCTTTCATAAAAGCAAAATGGTGTAAGACGAACTCTGGAAAAGCAGGCTATACCTGTATACACACACATATACACGTGCACACACACAAACATGTTACATATGTATCCAAGCATATATACATCAACATGGTTATTCTTAGTATGTGACCTATGTGTCTATGTATGTGTATACATACATACACACATATATTACATACCAAGACGCCCAGAATAACCATGTTAATTTCTTGCATATGCCGTCCCCACTCTCCCCTCATTTTTTTTGGCTGTGCCCCACGGCATGTGGGATCTTAGTTCCCCAACCAGGAATAGAACCCGTGTCCCCTGCAGTGGAAGCACGGAGTCCTAGCCACTGGACTCCCTGGACCAGGGAATTCCCAGACACTCCATTGTTTAACATGAGTCTTGTGACTATAGCTGGTTTGTGCCTCTATTTGGGCCTTATCCCCTAGCTTTGTTGTAAATTATGTCCATAGCTTTTTCTTTCTTTTTTTTTTTTTAACTGTGGAGAATATATATCATAAGCTTTGCCATTTAGCCATTTTCTAGGGTACAAGTCAGTTGTACGGAGGTTTCAGGTTCCACATCGGTCTTTCTGTTTTCGTGTGGGGACGACACTACAATCCTCCCAGAATCCCCTGCTTTCCAAAGCCCTAACTTTTCAAACAAAACTGATTCATTGGTTTGTTTCACACCAACACTTTACCGAGAACACCCCTGCCACGACTCAGGACTGCAATGCAGCCTGTGGTTAGGCTCTGTCGACGTCTGATGAGACCTGGTGTTAAAGGGAACGACACACTTACGGATCAATACATGTTACAGCTTGGTGGCCCGGTACAAAAACCTGACGCCCGCTGTCAGGACGCCCCGTTTCACTGTGGCCCTGAGATAGTCAGAGACGGGCAGCGGGGGACAGGTGCCCACAGCCTCATCTGCTTTTCACGTTGCTCTGGCCACCACTGCGAGAACCTGACGCTAAACCAAAGGCTTGGTAAAGTGGGCCCAGGAGATGGCAGAGCTCGAAGGAATTCGTGGGAAAAGCCTTTCCCTTCCCTCGGGGACAGGCTGGCTGAGTCATCAGTTGCACGTCCTGCAGGTGCCGCTGAGGGAGGACTGAAGCCCGTCTCCTGTGTCGACTGCCGGGGGGCGGGCTCACAACCCAGGCTGGGCCGTGGGCATGGGGGCTCACGCAGGCGTCACCCGCGCCCACCCCGCGGCCGGGCCGGTCCCACGGCCGCTGCCACCAAGGACGGGCCCTCGAGGCTCCTGACGGGGTAGGCACTGCTCCTGCATGTGCAGCGGCCCACCCCGGCAGCCCAACTGCAGGAGCCGGGGACAAGGCGGCCCAGGTTTCTGAGGGTCCACGCTGGCCACCTGACAGAAGGACCCATTTTGTTACTAAAGAAACATTGCATCGTGGCTGAGTCCTGTTCGACCTCATGGAGTTTAAGGAAAACTACAGCCTGTTCTCTTCCGGAAGCGAGGGAGCTGTAAGTACCGGGCTCCACACTCCTGAGGAATCGGCAGCCCACAGCTGCAACATGTGTGCAGGACAGTGTACAATGGCCCCTCACAAGCTAGCCACTGTTCCCGAGCTTCTGGAACACCAGTCCTCTGGCTCCAGAATCTCCCCTTCCTTCAATCTCTAAAGTCTCCTAAGGACGTCACACCCTTCAAGGGAGACTGCCGATTCACAGTAAGAAAAAGACATTCGTTTTTTTAAACAGTTCACATTTATTATTGATAACAATAAAAAAATCTTTTAAAGACTATCAGTATTGTATTACCAAGAGTGAGGTAATATGTTTACAAAACATTTACAGAATTTGATACGTAAATAATGAAATTAGGAAAGAAAGTGAATTAAGACACTAGTAACAGAGGGGAAACCAAAAGGATCGTTAGTGCTGAGAACAGGTGAAACGACAGCAGCATTTTAAAAAGAGTGCAGGGCACTGAAGTAGAGTAACGGTAACTGCGTGATCGAAGTCTACCTGCCTCACAGCCCCCGTCCAAGGAGGACAGGGCGATGGGTACTCAGGAGGAACCCTGTAAGGATTTGTGCAGTGATGTGCTGTGAACGCTTAAGGATGCATTCGACTCTTTGGGGATAAGACAGTGCCACTTCCGAGTCAGCTCAAAAAGAGCCGCTCTTCAGACTGGGGGAGGGGTGGCCGCAATTCAGATAGCTCTACAAGCGCCCCTGGGCTGATGTGGACTGTCAGTGAAGTGTTTTCTTGGCAGCTGTCAGCAAAATCGCCATCTGAGACACAGAGAAAGAGAGAGAAGGAGAGAGACGGGACTGTCTTCAGGTCCTGAGAATTTGGAAACAGGAAGCAGCACGGATGCACTAACTAACCCTACTGTGCTTTCTGGAAACAAGGCTTTAGGTGCCAATGGTGAGCTTCTCTTGTGTAGGAAATGCACAGCTGTGCTCCTGACGGGCCAGCAGCCCTGGGAGACGCCCAGAACGTCCTCTGCGTGCAGGCAGCCACCGAGTATCGCTGCCTGAGACGGTTGCTCCGCCCCTCCGGAGCCCTGCAGACACCTCCCCGCGGGCGCACGCTCGTCCACACAGCTCTCCTGCCACGCGGCAGCCACCTAACACCTCCAGGGCAGGTTTACAACAACACAACTCAGGGTTTCCGTGCCCGTCACACACTGAGGATGGCCGCCTGGCTTTTGGCCCAGATCCTTAAAAGCAGAGCCTCCGCCACGCACCCACCACGACACACATCTTCATTCACCACAGAGACTGACCCAAGGCGACACCTGGACAGATTCGCAAAGAACCTGCTTTTCCCATAACAAGCGGAGAAAACGAGGGCCAATAAAAGGTAGACCAGGCTTGGTAACTGGAATCAAAAAGAAAAAGTAAAAAGCAGACCGACCTCACAATCTGACCTGCTTCTATGCAATCGAACCTTTCATTACTTGAACTAAGTTTCTACTCACCCTGTCCCCCGCTGACACACACCCACCCCGAGACGCACATGCCTGCAGGCACACACACACACACACACACACACGCCCACAATTTCCTGTCACAAAGAAGCAGGGCTCCCCCAGGCCACAGGCTGTCCCGACATGGCCACACAACGAACACAGGACAGTTTCAAAACGGCAGATGGGACTGTCTCTTAAGTACCCTTCTAGTGACTAGAAGAACCATTTGGGCTCTGATGCTACCAAGCTGTGAGGGGCCTAGGGGAGGCCAATCTAGAGTGAGTTCAGAACTAACGCGTGCAGGTAGGAAGAGCAACACACCGGGAGGAAAAGGGAGAGGACGCCCTCGGCCCAAGTTCATGGACAGAGGAAGCCTGCTCTCAAGGTACCAAAAGGTTTGAAAGGAGGAAAGAGAAAATAATGTTTAATGATGGCGGTGTTCTTCCTGGCATCGTGGGGAGTCCGCGAGAGCCCCTGACCCCCCAGACCCACTTTACAACAGTGGGTCCGTCTGGCCCCGGAGCCGGGCCGCGGTGCCCACAGGTTCCCTCTGAGCGGCGTCTGCTCAGAGGAAAAGGAGCCTAGCGGGCAGTCACTGAATCCTCGGACCGCGTCGACCACCGGCAGGGAGGAGGTGAGGGCCAGAGGCAGGGCAGGGGACAGGTTGGCAGCTTCTGCTCCGCGGAGGAAGGCGGGTCACCTCTGACGGGTGGTGGGGAGTTCATCCACTAAGGGATGGTGTGGAGGTGCTTGGAAACATTTTTTGCATCAACATTTGAGACAAAGGCAACCTCTTAATTGGTATATAAACTACTTTTCTTTGAAGAGAGAGCCCTTGTGCACACTGTATGCAAATCCTACGGCTATTGAGCTAGAGTTACAACGACCTGTCGAGAGTGTTTCGGGGTCAGTGACTACGCTTGCCCCCTGGAGAGCTACGTGCTACCTAGAGGGCCAGAGGAGGCTGCACAACGCGGCTGCTGGGCGGCGGCCCGAGGCGGCGGGCGTCCCCTCCGCGCACTGGGCGCTACCTGGAGACCATGGAGCTGGAGTAGGACTGGCTGGACGAGGTGGTGGCAGCGCTGAGCTGGGAGAACCCGCTGTGGCTGGACTCCAGGCTGGTCATGGAGCCTCTGCAAGAAGCACGGGGAGTGGGTTGTGTGAGGACCCCACCGCGGCCGCCCACCGCCTTCCTGGCCGATCCCAGGCCGCTCCCAGCCCGCTCCCCGCAGCGCCCCCCAGAGCCGGGCCGGCCGTGCAGGGCCCAGGGGGACACAGCCCACCACCGCCCTCCCACACTGATGACACCGTGAACTACCAGCGACAGGGGGCCCGAAGGCCGCCCCAGCCTGGACCCCGGCCTCACGCACCGGAAGTCCTCGGACCCGATCACTTCAGTATAGTACATCACTTTGCACTTGTGGGAAGAGACCTGCAGGGAGGCCAGCACGTCGTCCACGCGGGGCAGGCTGGTGGCGGCGCAGGCCGGCATGCTGTGGAACTTCCACTGCAGGATGTAGAAGCCCGGCCACCGTGTCACGTGGGAGCCCTGGAACGAGTCAGGCGGCACCAGCTGAGGCCCTGCTTCGCGTGCCCTCCCACAACGGGTCTGACAAACGCCAGGAGACTGGGTCCACTCGAATCCAACACCGATTACTGACCATCTCGACGGGGGAAGGACTGGCTGCCCTGATTCATGATCGGGGTCCACCCCACGCTGCCTCCCGGGTGTTGGCCCTGCAGCCAGGCCTCTGCCAGGAGCAGGGGAGGCCACGGGAGGGACCCTCAGAGGCTGTCCGCCCCCAGGACTCCACCGTGGGAGGCGGATGCAGGCGCCTGCAGGGTGGGAGCGCCCGGGGGTCCCCTGCTCACCCTTGAGGGCCTGGGGTCAAAAAAGGCCACTTGGACCAGGCGATGTTCTCTCTGATGTGCTTCCAATGACCTTACCGGTGTATTCTGGGTTAAAAGGACGGCAATCTAAAGTAGAATGCCAATAGAATGCCAATAGTGAAAACTACTTTCTCCCTTAATTCTGGAACTAAAGGCTGTGATACAGATTAAAATGTTCATTATTTTAAAAATGGAATAAAATACTCTCTTTTACCCTGCTTCTAAGACCACCAAAACACTGACAGGCTTATCCCTGAAAACCGTAAAGACAGCAAAATTATGCATCTATTATGAAGGCCAGAGGCACCCGAGAGCTACCACTCTGAGCTCAGGCACTCGGAATAACCAGCCAAAATTTTAAATGAGCCGACAGAGCATTTAAGATAAAGTAGGATGCTTAGTAATGACACTTAATAGTTCCCTAATTACTTGTTTCTCTCCCTTCTATTCGGGGTGATTTTCCTTGAAGAGAAGAATGCCGCCAGGTCAAAGGCCGTCTTAGCAGAAGCCTTCTCAATCCCAGCTTTGCACGTGCACCGAATGCCTTTCCCTTTCTTCCATGTCGCTTTTGTGAAAATACTTCCAGAAATAATTCATGACTTTAGATACAAGTAATGGATTCTGCTGAGCTCTAGGTTCTTCTGGGATTCGCTCGGCTTCTTAAGCGACTCTAACCGTAACTAAGAGGACACACTGAACTGCCTGTCTGCAGACGCAGGACGGGGCCGAAGCGAGACTGCCTTCTCCGACGGAAGAGCCGCGCTGCGGGGCCCCGGGAGACCTCACCTGCACGCTCGCGGGGGCCCCGGGAGACCTCACCTGCACGCTCGCGGGGGCTCCGGGAGACCTCACCTGCACGCTCTCGCCTTCTCTGCAGATCAGAGGTGACTCCACCAAGCTGTAGTCACGGCCCAGCTGCCAGATTCTGTCTATCAGCTGTGCGTTGTTCCCTCCCGGGGAAGTGATGCTGTGCGCCCCCAGGGAGTCCTTTTTGGGCGGCTGCGGCGACCTCTTGGAGTGATAGATGTTAAAGACGATGTCCCCTTTGCACACATCGAAATCCCAAGTGATCACCGAAGAGGCATCCACAATCTGAACGAGAATCTGGAAAAAGAGGTTGCATCAACCCACCAAAATAAGCACGGGCCTCCGAGGCGACACCGCGGCAGCAGGCCCCCCGGCAGCTTTCCCCCGGCGAGGGGGGCGCGCACGGCCGACCCTCCTCACCCCACCTTCCAGGCCTCTGCTCGCTCTTTTCTTTCTTTCACCCAGCTGCTCCTGCTACGCGTCAGCGCCAAGCTCTGTGCTCTGTCAGCCACACCTATGGTCCAAGCTTCCCCTCAATTCCCTGAGTGCTTTAAAACACCCAGTGCTGGCTGTAAAAAGTGTCTTAATACAAAACAGAAATAACGCGAGACACCACAGAAGTGGTTCCGTGGGTTGCTCTGGGCTGAAGAGCACAGGGAAGGTCGCAGAAGAGCCCAGGAGGGACGGGAAGGAAGCATGCAAGCGGGGAGCGGGGTGGACGCGAGCGCAGGCTGAGTGGCCTCTGCCCGTGGCCGCTGCGCTAGGTGGGAAGAGGGTGCCACGTGGCCCTGGGGTGGGGAAGGGCCCCGGGTGTCAAGTGCCAACCTAAAAGCTGAATTTCATGCGGCGCCCATACAGCCTCCCCACAGGGAATGATCAAAGTTACAGTTTCAAAAGATTACTGTGGGAGGGATGTGAGAATTAAAACCAGCTGTAAAAAGTTATGTATTCACTAAAAAATTCCAGCAGAAGCCAGGCCCCGCACCCCACCCTGCCCTGGAAGCCTGCCCGCTGAGCCTTCCGGGAGGCGTGTTAGCGCTTTGCTTCTCGTCAAGCAGCCCTTTTGGCCCCACCACGGCCACTTCTCACCGCTGACAGAGCCACACAGAATCTCCCTAAAGAGCGGATTCCGTAAGCACAAGAGCTGCATCTAAGCACAGCGGTGGCACCAACGACACCAAAGTGGCTCTGAGGGCAGAGCTCCCTTGGACGTCAGCCCCTCTGCGGACCGGCACTCTCGCTCCTGCATTCACAGCGGGGACGAGGAATTCAGTGCTCATTTCATGAGACCACCGTTCTCGATTTGCGCTTTACTGAACCCCCAAAGCAGAACTGAAGTTTTCAGTTTTGATGTAGAGACACTTGCACAGGTATCCTGTGACTCACAAGAACACATCACACCACGGAGTCCTCTACCCTGGACGAGAGCAACCACAACCTAAGGAAAGAACTTGGCCTCCTCGCGCCTGCCGGCCTCCAAATAAAAAACGAATACAAATAATCCTCAAGACACAGTCGACTTCCCCCTACAGAGGCTATGAATAAGGTACATCGAACCTGTCTTTTTTGCTCGCTCAAACCACAGCCCCATGTCCACTCGCCCCACGAGTCACAGGTGGGCCGTGCGGGACACACTCCGGCCAGGAGGATGGAGGAGGCAGTACGGCGTCAGCTCCCGGCCACCACTGTCCACCCGGCCAGCAGCCCAGCGCGCTGAGCGGCCTCTCCATGCCAGGTGCCACCCCTCCCACCATCCTGAGCCACAAACCTCAGCCCGAAGTCCAGGAAGGGCCAGTCTATGCTGAGTCCCTCATGACGCCACAGCACACACGCGTGTTAAAACACAGGCACACTCTTGCTTCTGCACCACCACGTGACAGCAAGGAGAGAAAACACATGTGCTAGTTTCTCCTCACTCCATCAGATTTATAAAAACGGGCAAATTCCTTAAAGGTAATAAATACCCAAATCCAGTCAAGACAAAACAGAAGATGCGACTGGTCCTGATCACTGAGTACATTAAACTGAAGAGCTACAAACCTTCCCACGGGGAGACCTGCTGCGCGGCCCTGTGTGTCCAGGCTCTCGGGTGAACTGGACCGCGAGCTGCCTACCCTCCTTCCAGGCGCCCTGACCAAGGGCAGCCCCCTTTCCCTCTGAGAGAGCCCTGCTCTCCTGTGTCGACATCTACCTAAACTGCAGATCAGTGTCAACACAAACCTAAAGACCAAGACCAGAGAAAAGCATCTGATCCTCCTAAACTACACCCCGCTGGGGAGACCCACGGAAGAACCTCGGTGGGAAGCAGGGTCCCGGCCCCTGTGGCTTCGTCCCGGCACCTACCTCGTGCGGGGCCCCTTTGAAAACGCTCGCGGACTGGTAGATGGTTTCGGTCCAGAGCTTGAGGTCTTCGTTCTCCAGCTCCTCCGCGGTCCTGTACAGGGACTTGGGCACCAGGCCCCCCTCTGGCACTTCACACTGGAAATGTAAACGCAGTCGTGCGAGCTGAGCCAACACAGGCCACTCCTCTGAGAACCAAACGCCGGCAGCGCCTTGTCCTGACACACGCGACTCCTCGGAGCCGCTTAGGAAATGGACAACACCTGCCATGTCGCAAAACACTCTACACTACTTAGCAAAATAATTGTGAAAAACCACTTAAATACATGTGTCTCGCTTTAAATAAATGAGAACAAGTTGAAGCTGATTTGCCACAGAATTCACACTAGTGCGTATGAGGGACTGGATCCAACTACTGAAGCTGGTTTATGTAAGAATAGTTAAGTACGTATATTGCGCTGCAGAAGAAAACATTATGTTAAGAAAAGAGTTTTATTCTCTGCAGCTACAGGCACTGTTCTCGTTACATACAACTACAGTCAAGATATATAATCTATAAAGAAAGCTTCGTGTCTAAGCCAGACCAAGCGATCAGTCCGTGACACCAGCCAGAAAATAATAAAGAGCAGCAACTTTCGGACTTGCTTGAAACAGGCTGAATTAGAATTTGCACATTTCATAAATTTCCTAACTGACCCGGATATAATGACTTAACACTCGAGCTCATAAAATCCAAGCACTGCTTCCATTATCAGCCCTGGGAGGCGACCACACAGGAAAGAAACACAGCCGTCTACAGCGGGCAGTGCAGCGGGACACAAACACGCCACAGCACCGAGGCCACGTTAGACGGCAGCGGGCAGAAGCGAGCACTGTCTCTTCAACGCCAGCCCGACAGCGGCATGGAAGAGCAGAGAAGGAGCCTTAACGGCCAGCGTGGGGAGATCTCTGCTAACTGCGGGACTCTTAGCATCCTGAACACCTCATGGGGGAGTCAGGCCTGCTTCTGCTGCAGCCCAGTTGCTTTCGTCGTAACTGGAAGAAGCAACCTCGCCGGGCCCTGCTCTGATATAATCGAAGTCTGTGGGTTTCTACAGATCTGTCCTCGCGCTTTAATCTCACGGGCACTGGGTGAGTGAAGGTCTTCTACCTCACTTGCTCCTTTGTGCTGCACTGCGATTCCCTGGAGCAGGACTGAAGGCCTCAGAGCTGATTTCAGTGCCGGTTAAATTCCTCGAACGGTCCAGAGGGGTTCCCCCGAGCGCCCAATCATCAGCTAAATACGTGAGTCAGCCGGGGGGCCACATCTCAATATCTCAACGGCTAACCTTATTTACTATGAAGGATGATGGAAGTCCCCTCTCTGAGAAGAACCACTACTCCCTGCTGGCGGCCGTCACCTGTCACGTCAGCTAGATGCGTGGACCACGCTTCTGTTTCCTTCACAACCCCCCTCCGCCCCGTCAGGCCATTGTGCCCCCGAGGCTGTACAGTCCTCAAGGAACTAAACTCCTCCGACTCCATCGCCACAGTACAGGGTAAAGAAGTGGAGCCGCCTGCCTGATAACCTAGCAACTCAATGTGCTCAAAGCCCCACATCACATACGGGACAACTAGTTCCCTAGCAACTCAATGTGCTCAAAGCCCCACATCACATACGGGACAACTAGTTCCCTAGCAACTCAATGTGCTCAAAGCCCCACATCACATACAGGACAACTAGTTCCCTTAACTATCCCTTTTAAAATATTAGCCTGATTTAGTGTCAAGGGGGAGATCTTTCTGAGAATCAATTTGATTTTTTAATGTTTTTTAAAAATGCACAGCTCCTCTAAAACGATTAAAGAATCTGACTCACACGAAGCTGAGTGAATGAAGCAGGCTGCGATTACGCTGACTGTAAAACAGTCTCATTAGTATTTAACAATGGAGCATATGTGTTAGCAAAAATTACCGAAATGGTTCTGTTTAGTTTAACCCAGTATCAGAGAGATGTCAGCCAAAACAAAAACGGAAAGACAATCAAATAATCCAAACTAAAAGTTCTGAAAATCCTTTGCGCAAACCGGCATCCACCTCTGCTACAGATGCTTTCCTAGATACGTACCATGCACTCTCCACTCAGGAAGTCTGGAATAATCTCTTTATCGATGTAATCCAGCAGGCCTCCAGGACCCTGGTAGTCATTTCCTGCATAAATAAGGAATTTCCTTCTGGTGTTGTCATCAATGAATGGACTAACCTATAAATAATCAGAAAAAACCACATAGTCATATTTGCTTTGCTGTATTTCGAAGATTAAAATTACACAGTGATATTACGGGGCGAATTCAAGTTTGACACGCTTTTTCTGTAAAGCCCGAGTGCGCGACATTAGGACCCTCGGGAATTCTTTCTTTCCTTAAATAATCTGAGAAACTCTGATGTCTCTGTGCTTATTTTGCTTTATGACTTCGAGTCACAGACACATACACATACATGAACGCACGTGTGTGCACCTTCCAAGCGGCTACCAGTTATGCAGAACGACACGGAAACCCACCAGAGTCCAGAGGACAGGAAACACCCTGGGGGCACGCAGGATCAGAAGGCGGCCCAGCGTCTCGGGGTAGTTGGCCTCCACCACCTCGATGATGCGCAGCAGGGCCTTCACGCCCGGCCTCCACAGGTGGCGCATGTTCAGCCCTTCCAGGTCCACCAGGCAGGTCCACGAACTGCAGGTGAGATGAGCTCCGTTCAGTACACGGCACACTCGGCAAACCGCGGCCCAGGGCGACTTGCTTTTCTTTTCGATGTTATATACGGTCATTTGTATCCATTTCCATAGATACAGCAGGTTTTAAAAATCCCAGTGTAATGAACTCTATTTATATCTGCTTGTATCAAGATACAGGATGGGTGTGGTAGGACTAATCCCTGAAACTTCAAAGCCACCAAGAGCTAAGGGACCGTGACTCAAAGCTTCAGCCTGACGCACTCAGCAATCCAGCGAAGGAGGCCACGTGCTGCCCTTGACCTGCTGAGCCCCCTCTACTGACCCAGTGGGGGGGGTGTGGCATTTAAATACGTGCTGTGACCGAACGGCGATACCCTAGTCTTTGACAAACGTTATTGAGTCAAGCACTGTGGCAGGAGCTGCGAATACAGCAGTGAGCAAAGGCCCTCAAAGTCCCTGCCCCCCTGGAACTTACGCGCTAGTTAACCATCTACACCCTGCTCTATGCCAACCTCTGAACCACTGCACGTTTTCAAAAGGGTTTACCATAACTAGAAGTTTGGTTTAATAGCACAGACTAATTTTTTTCTGTCCCACCTCCCCACCACCAAAAAATAAAGGAGCAAAAACCAACCACCTGTGACTCTGGGCTCGCAAGGACCATGCAGACCTCGGACACGCCAATCCACTCAGACTGAGGGGATGGCAATGCCTGGGGGCAGAAACACCAAACTCTAGCAACGGTCCCTCACAACTGACTATATTACATGCTCTACATGTTTCCCTCTTACCTGCCTCCTAGAGCATTATGGTAAACAGTAAACTATTTCCACTTGGTCCTATAAAATCAAACCAGATTTTGGTTCTAAAAATCAACTAGAAATACTTAACTCATATTCTCAATAAGCCAGCAAGACAAACAGCACCACACAGCTACCTGATAGGCCGGCCGAAGACTTTCGTATTTTCTTCACACCGTCTTAGCCCTTCTTCATTTATGGAGAGAACCTACGTACACAAGGGCCATAAAGATTCCATGATCAGTCTAAGAAGCTACCACGACTGTATCAAAGCTATGCGACTGACAGCAACACGGCGTGTTTTAGGTAGGTGTGTAAACCCAGACATGTATTTAAATCTTGACACATTCATACACACAAAACACAGCACGGATGAAGAACATCTCTTTCAAAGAGAACGAGCGCTGTCCTGTGTGGCAAAGGGGACAGCTCCCCAGTGAGATGACAGGAGTCTCCAGATGGGCAGGGAGGGCACAAACTGCTGACCTATCTCCAGAGCAGACACGTCCGGAAGTGTCGGACATCAGTGTCCGTCAAGTGGGGGCACTGTGATGCCACACGTACCAGCCGAGAGAAGAGGCAGTCTGAGAACTGACGTGAAGCCCAGCTGAAGGGAACCCTTCAATCTGGAGTAACAAGCCCTTCCCCAACAGATGTAGTCCACCCGTATCTTTGTGCACACACGTGTGTACGTGTGGATGCATACGTACGCCCATGTCGGCACACGCACAGTGGCGAGCGCTAACAGAATAGCAACAAAATGCCAACAGTGGATATTTTGGGATAATGGATTATAGATATGCCTTTTAAAGTTTTTGCTTGTTTTTTCTAATTTAAGGACAATATTCTTCTCTTCATCGTTGCCCACGCGGTGGAAGCTGCCCTGGAAGGGGTCAGGGAGACAGGGAAGGAGACAGGGAAGTAGCCCTGATGAAAGATGCTAAGAGCCTGGATCATGGACGTGCCAGTGGAGACAGTGCTATTAAATGAGGTCCGATCTGAGGGGCATCTTAAAAAGAGAGTGAGGGTGGGAGGGGACGGCCCGAGACAGTGGGAGAGAAAGGAAAAGGCGACCAGCTCCCCATACCCTCTCAAGGGTCTATACTGATTCTTCTGTTCATGCTGCCCCACCGTGAAAAACACTTTTATAATTTTTGTGCCCTCTTTTGAAGTTTTTGAAATATATTAATAGATCTTCCTTTCTAATTATGAAAGTAAAACATGCTGGTGCAACCGGACAGCTGTCCTATCCCACCCCTGCGGGCAGAGAAAGAAAGTGAAGCCACAGCGGAGCCCGGTGTCCTCTGCAGGGGGCACTCACGTATCTCAGCAGGGCCTCCTCGCCGAGGGCTCTCACCAAGCCTTTGGTGTCCATCTGCCCCAGCCTGAGCACGTAGAGGGGCCGCCCGTCTGCAGGGGGAAGGACAGGCGTTGTGAGCGCCATTCCTGACATGAGGCTGGGGACACAGCTCTGAGGCCCTGACAGGGAGACGGGCTCACCCAAGTTCCAAAGGAGCTTCAAGCGCTCTCCCGCTGAGAAGCAGCAGCTGCCTTCTGTGGTGCCCACAGGGCCCCCGCAACCCCGCCCCACCAAAGCCAGCCGACGGAGCAGCTTATTAGCAGGGCCCCGGAGACGCTCTGCACGGAGAGAGGGGGCCCAGCGGAGCTCTGTGTTCCGTCCGGCTCTACCACCCACACCGCGTCCATTGCCGGGCTCAGCCGTGACCCCACTCCACCCGCCACCAAGTCGAGTCAGGAAGCACCAGGCACGCCTTTCGACGGCGCAGGCTGTCCTGCAGGGTAATCCAACCAACCCACGCACACCTAATCATTCATGTTAGGGATCACTGTTCTTGGTTTAAGTTTTGTTCACTCTCCAGGTAGAGCTGAAATTCTGATGTACAAAACCTGGCTACAGGTTTTTACAGATATTGCAGGGGTTAAGTCACTGGAAAGTACTTTCCTAGCACTGTGCTCCTGAAAAACCTCCGCCTTCGAAGTTTTTTAAATAAAGTCAAACTCCACGCAACTAAGGAACGCGGTGGAGCAGGCTGCCCGAGGGCAGCGAGAGCGGTGAGGGAGCAGCAGCCTCAGGCCCTTCCTTCCGCTCTACAGGGCATCCCCAGGGTGGCTGCGGCGAAACGGGCATCCACTTGCTCAAGCCGGGGGAGGGAGGGGCAGCGTGCCCACGGGCCCGCCTGTCTCTACGCGTGTCCCGATGCCAAGTTCCCAGCTACCTTTGTCGTGATGGTGCCAGCCTCCCGCGTAGTAGTCCTGAAGGACCTGGGGGGGCTGCCAGGTGTCGAGGATGTAGTCCACCTGGTGCTGCTTTCGCCAGGTCAGAGACTGACACAGGGTCTCTCTGGCTTTGTCTATGTTGAAGTCCCGGGCGCGCAAGAACCGGAGAATATGCTCATCTTTCGGGATCTGTTGAGAGTTAGAGATGTTTCTAAGCAATGTTAAAAGCTGCAAAGGGGAAAAACCAAGTTACCAACGGAACAAGACTCGGAAAGTCTCACTTCTTATCAACAGCGAGCTGCTATCGCACTATGTAAAATGAGCCATTACCAGAAATTCCTTAATGCTTTAGAAAATCGGCATGATTAGTCGGAATAATCTTCATGCTATTCCCATTCTAGTCTCAGCGAAGTAGAGTGAAGGCGTAAGGAACTTCCTAAACACCAGATGATTCAAGTCACTGAGCTAGCCTACGAGTTATTATGATCTGTGCACTTTTCTGTGTGTATATTACACATAAATAAAAACCCAGAACACAAAACAGTGTTGTTGGTTTGGGTAGTGGTGCTGGTGTCCTGACACACAGGAACCTTCTCCAGGTTCCGCTCCTGGCAAACAACAAGTTCGACAGGTCGGCTTCCCTGAGTAAAACACAGGCCGAGGCTGTGTCTGGGGCTCCCGTGGACTGGCTGCCCTTGACCCCGGCCACGCACTCACTGCCACATGCTGCTGGTGCACAGATGGGGGACGCGTGGTTGGCATCCCCTTAACTACCCCACTCCTGGGAAAATAAAGCACTGAGATGGCATCACCTTCTCTCAGAAAGGAGCACCGTTACAAGGAAGTGGCTAGGAATGGCGGTTCCAGAACCCAAAGGCCTGGCTTCAACCCCAGCCCACCACTCACTAGAAGACAGACCCTGGGCAAGTTACTGAACTCCTCTGTGTGTACCACAGGGCTGACAAAAATAGCACGACCCCATAGGGCTGCTGGGAGGATTTAATTAAGATCTTAAAAGAGAGGCTGGTGCACGGTCAGCACACAACAAATGGCAGCTCTTACCACAGGGGCTGTGTTCTCAATTACTAATACAAACGGTCCTCAGATGTTGGGCGCTAGTGACCAAGACTGACAGACTTAGAGGGCAGGCCAGCGAGTGAGTAACCACCCCGACACACAAACCTGCCTCTGCTCCTCACTAGTCCCCATCAGCTGGAGGATTACAAAAACCTAATTCCTTATGAGGCTGCTCACCAAAACCCTCAAAATCAAAGCCCAGGGGCTTCCCTGATGGCGCAGTGGTTGGGAGTCCGCCTGCCAATGCAGGGGACATGGGTTCGCGCCCCGGTCCGGGAAGATCCCACGTGCCGCAGAGCGGCTGGGCCCGTGAGCCATGGCCGCTGAGCCTGCGTGTCCAGAGCCTGTGCTCTGCTGCGGGAGAGGCCACAACAGTGAGAGGCCCGCGTACCGCAAAAAAAAAAAAAAAATCAAAGCCCAGACAGTTCTAACCTCTGAATAATCTGTGAACCACTTCCAAACCTTCTGAAAATTAAAATGTATGAATACTTGGAATACAATATTGCTTTGCAACTTGACATATAATCGTTTTTCAGCAAGTCCCTTCTCTGTAACATCTACAAAAGTACAGCTAATTACACACAGTAGGGGATCACAACTTGCCACGAAAGACTCGGATGCCACACACAGGGATACGGATTCAATGACTTTTAGACTGGAAGGGCCATCCCCAGCTATGGCGATCGGGTACATTTACTGAGTCGCTATGAACAGGACCAGGGACCCGAGGCTCCACAACAGCGCCCCTGCACACGACTGTGAATTCTCACTTTGCCCTTGTGGGTCTCCTGGAGCCACTGGCGAAGCCGGATCAGGCAGCTCTCCTGCAGTGGAGTCAGGTCACCCAGGTATCTCTTGATGTAGTCTGCGTCTAGTTTGTCTGGAATATAAATTACAGGACATCATTTACAACAAAGAACACTGAAGCTCGAAGGCTTCCAAAGTCCTCCTGCTTGGTGACGTTCCTGTGTGGTCCCGGAGTCTGAGAGGTGACTGAACGACAGGGACGGGGGACTCTAACCAGCCACCCTAGAGACCCCCAATGACAGTCTTTAAGCCCAATCACTGCCAGAGCCACACAGAAACGTGCCAATTCCTTTACACGCCCCGACTACCACCAGATCAACTCTGTTTGCAAAATATCAACTCTATTCATGACAGAATGATGGCTGTTACAGATATTTAATGATATTTAATTCAAAGTTACATAAGGAGGACGCACATCATATAAAACTACAAAATAAAACAAACAAGTGGATCTAGACCTATTTTGGATGTTCAAGAACACAAGAAATCTTCCTCATAAGGTAACATAAACTGGAAGAATGAGATTTCAAATTAAGCATAGCAAAGAAAAATTCCCAAAGTGAAAAATAAAACGTATTGCCAAAGCAACTAAAATGCCTGCCACCTGCCACCTGTTGAAAAGTAACCAAGGGCACAGCTGAGCCGCAGAGAAGAAGGTATGGAAAGATAAATGCCAATAATTCAACAAAACTTATGAGGGCAGAATTTTCTTGTATTTTCTTATTTTACAACGGGCACAAGTTTGAGAAATAAAAAAGAGGTGTGTGTGCGTGCGCACACGGGCGTAACGCACGAGAAGGCGGCACGGCATGGTGGAGCCCGCCACCGAGCCTCAGTTAACTCATGTATAAAATGCGAGCAGTAAGCACTTCCTACCTGACAGGAACGATCGTGAAATGAGTGAACGTTCATAAAGTGCTTAGAACAGTGCCTTGAATCTAGTAAGCCTAAAATGTGTTTGGTGATGATATAATTGTGTTAGAAAGATCAGTTCCTACCTTACAATTCCCTGAAGATACCTTCAACTAAAATGAAAAACATTTCCTGGTCTCGGTAAAGAATAGCTTGATACGTCCCTTCCTGCCCATTTTTGAAAAACTTATTTTTTTCTTAGAAGGAAGTTTCTTCATTCTAAGAGAAAAATAAAATCAATGTGTTATATAAGCCAGAGGAAAGGGGACAGTAACGAGATCAATTTTCTGCTCGTGTAACCTCTAAGCGTCCCAAGAGGCAATGGCTCGAGGTAAGCCTGGAGTCTTGCTCTCAGAGCGAAGCCTCGCTCAGACCCACCGTCAGGGGTCCCCACTGCGGGCTCAGGCACCCCGCTCGGGGTGCTGAGGGGCTCGCTGCTCAGCCCTTCCTTTAGCGCAGGGTCTGGGACCACTACAGCCAACGGCGCTGCTGGTTTCTTGCAGGATGAGGACATCTCTGAAGAGGGTGCAAGGGAAGGTGGAGTCCAGCGGGGCACAAACGTGATGCCTTCTTCTTCTAGCTGACGAAGGTAGTACTCAATGATCTCTTTTCCCTTTGAAGCAAAAGCGGTTTTAAAGTTAGTGTATACTGAGTTTTCAAATTATTCATCCCTCACGGGTTTTTAAAACCGTGATAAAAACTGAGTTACATAAATAGGAAAAAGAAAAGCCAAATGCCTTTGTGGGTTGTTTTTTTTTTTTTCATAATCTTACTTCCTCTTCTCTAAAGGTCTAGGAAATCATATCTAAGATGGAATTTTTTATATAACCAGTTAAAAGCACTGATTTACCACATTGGTACTCAACATGTGCTTTGTGTCTCAATCCAAATGCTTTCCAGTATCACTTAAAACAAGCCTTCAGAAAGCACTCCTAATCCCATACATACTGATACGTTTCGCAACCCAACTGCCACAATGATGAGCAGCAGCATGAAAACCAGAAGGAAGGGAAGACTCCAAGGAAGACGAACCTCACTCACCTCTCAGCGCCTGGGACCCGAGAGACCCCCCGAAATGCCTCTTCAGGACAGCAGCGCCTTCACCCAGCAGGGCCCTGCTGGCCCCGGGGCTGCTGGGGGCTGCTGCCTGGCCTGACTGCAGCGCTCACCTTTCCCAAAAAGCCAGGATGGGGGGGGGGGAGGGGGGCGGCGCCAGGCCAGCGCCCGCAGACCCCTCCTCCTCCGTCCCCCAGCGACCAGCGTCACCTGCAGCCCCGCCCACCCCTTCCACCCCCGGGAGCCCTGACTAACCCATTCCCAGCCTCCCGAAGAGACTCCCGCCCACCCGCTTCCTTAAAATCCCAAGACAGACTCACTTTTTTAATGTTGCTGGTATACTGTTTCATTGCAATTTTTTCCACTGTACTTTCAAAACCAAAGAAAGATTTAATATCTAAACTTGCAGACTGTTCAAAACAGGTCCAATCTTCATTTTCAGGGTGAACCTGCAGGTAAAAGAGAAAGTATTCCCACTGATTATACAGACAACTGAGAATATCATTTGCTCCTCAGTCAACTGGTACCCAGGAGAAACATTTATTTTACTAACGATGTTATTATCATGAAAACAGCAGATGGAAAAATTACACAGAGAGGTTCAAATTCATGAAAAGGCTCAAATAATGTTTCTAAAATAGTCAAAAAGTGACTATTAGAAGGAGAGCTTCATTTTCGTTCTTGGTTCAGTCATTCATTTATTCATTCATTCACCATATTCATCGAGCCATGTTCTCCACCATGAACAAAACCAAGATCCCTGCCTTGTGAAGCTTCCAGTCTAGCAGGAGGAGACTGACAACTGGCCACAAACATACAGGTAAGAAATGATATCATTGTTGAAGATAAGCACTATGGACAAAAGCCAAGTTGGTGCAGGTTAAAGGGATGGAGGGCAGGTTACGGAACCGAACAGGGTGCTCAGGGCTGGCTCCATCGAGAAGGGGAGAGCTGAGCGAAGCCGGAAGGAGGGAAGGACGGGAGTCAAGCGGAGGTCTGGGGGCAGAAGGAGCAGAGGTCCTCCGGGAAGTTCGCCTACACGACCACAGCCAGCGAGACAGCGGGCAGGCTGTGCCCAAGGCAGGCAGGACAGCAGAGGAGAGATGAGGAGAAAACAGGGCTTCATGAGCCACTGCAAGGCCTCTGGGCTTTTCCTCTGAGTGAAATGCAGAGACACTGCAGGGGTTTGAGCCCAAAGAAAGCATGACATGATCTGACGTACTTTAAATGGATCACTTTGGATTCAGTGTCGAGGATATATTGCAGGAAAGTAAGGGTGGAAGCAGAGAGACCTATTAGGTTTTTCCAATAATCTGGTCAGAGAAGTTCTTGAAACAGGGTGGTGAGCAGTGAAGACGGGGGGCAGATAAACACACTCGGCTCCAATCTTCGGGGCACACAGTAGCCTGGGTCCCTCAAAACACATTTCTAAAGTGTCAGAGTGGCCAGAAACGATGTGGCATATTAAAGAACAAGTCGGGCCATCACTTGGCCACCGGAACTGCGACAACAATGTAATCCACCCTGCAGTACACCACACCTGCCGCTCCCGCTCATCAGCAGCCAGTGACTCTGAGATGAAGAACCGCCTCTCGGACAAAGGCAGCCCTCACGCACTGCTTAAGGCAGCGGGCAAACGACTCTCAGAAGCTCCGCGCCAGCTCACTCTGCGCCCCTGCCTGAGCGCCGGTTACTCACGCTGTAGCAACAGTGCTCGTTGATGATGACGCGGTTAGAAAACGTTTCATTACGGGCCTCAATGTGCAAAGTACGTTCCCGAGAATTCAGTGAGTTTTTCTGGATAAAATAAACATAATCGACTCCTGCAATCTTTAAAACAGAAACAGAAAGAAAACGGGTTAATAACAAGAGCAACAGACACTATAAGCATAAGTTCGTTTTGGTTTTGGGGGGACTGCCTTTTAAGGTGTCCTTTTCAGTTACCTTTTTCAACAGTCTAGGGGCATCTATATCCAGTTTGCAGCGCCTTTCTATAACATGAATAGCCCCATCTTCACTCTTGAATTCATTCACAGTGTCACTGTCCACAAACATCGGAATCAAAGGACACGTAGGGAACCTCCTTTCATAGGCCTATGAATAAAATTTTTTTAAAAAGGAATTGAACAAAGATGCAACCTGACAGTCTGTCTTCGATAGTCTCCCTGGAATAAAATCACCTCTTAATACGTGGCAACATGTTACATCACAGCCATCTTCATCTTTACACCTTAAGCTTTCATTATTTTAAAAAGAAAAAGACATTCAACGTTAATGGACTGGAAGACTCAACATAGTAAAGATGTCAATTTTCCCCACGTGGATATAGAGTTTTAACAAATTCCTATCAAAATCACAGCAAGATTTTCTTCTGTAGCTTATAGACAAGATTTAAACATTTATATGGAAAGGAGAAAGAACGAAAATAGCCAAAACAGTTTTGAAAAAGAAGACCACATCAGGAGACATCCCTCTCCTCGGGATTAAAGCTTACTACACGGCTACAGGAATCCAGGCTTCGTGCACGGGTGGAGGGGAAGACACACAGGTCAACGGACAGAGCAGAGAGCCACAAGCTGACCCACACAAACATGCCCACCTGACTTTTTTTTTTAAACAAAGCTGCAAAAGCAATTCAATGGAAGAAGGATGGCCTTTTCACACATATTACTGGAGAAATTACACACCCACAGGCAAAAAAAAAAAGACCTCGACCCCTCGATCTAACTCCACACCTTACATAAAAATTATATCAAAGTGGATCATGAACTTAAACATTTCTGTAACATTCTTGAAATGACAAAATTATAGAAATGGATAACAGATGAGTGGTTGCCAGGGGTTAAAGAAGGGTGGGGGGTGGGAGGGGAGTGGGTGTGACTACAACAGGGCAACAAGACGGGGGCACTTGGGAGATGTTCTGTCTTGACTGCATCATGTCAGTATCTTGGTTGTGACGATGTACAACAGTTTCCCTGGATGTTACCATTTGGGGAAGATGGGTAGAGAGCACATGGAATCGCTCCATAATAGTCCTTGGGAATAATATGTTATTAATATACTAGGAGTCTACCATTATCTCAACATGAAAGAAACTTAATTTAGAAAAAAGAAAGAAAAAGACTTGCTGCATAATTCATCCAAACTTTTAGAAAATGTACTTAGGCACCAGATTTAGTTTGCTCTGTAGCAATCTGTGAAGATTACTGAACTAAAGATACTGTTGAATTCACACTAAAACCTAAGCCATCCAAAGGATCACAGGTGTGCAAACACAGGAAACCACAGGGCATGGGACGACCAGTGTCTGGCTGTAAGAAGAAACCTGAAAAAGGAAGCCCAGGGCTCGCCTCGCAGTTCTGCTCCCCTAAAATAAGGGACGGTACCGTGAGATGCTGTCATGTTAGATTGACAGACGCCACTCCCCTCTTAGGCGGGAGCAGAAACGGGGGCAAGGGGAATTGAGACACCCCATCTTTAATGACAAGCAAGCACAGATTTAAGGAAGAAATTTACGGTGTTGAAAGATTAATGAAAGTGTGGAAATGGCACAGATTGCTCTGACTGCACTTCTAACAAGGTGCACGTAGTTTCAGAGCACCGTCATACTGAAAAAGTTGGCCTTCTTGGAGAAGTTCCCTGACGTTCCCCTTCAACAGGCCCGACCATTTGAATGTAAGTATACTCATCACACGAGCGGTCACAGAAGACCCCGTAAAACACCGGAGTGACCTAGCAATTCCTCCACCCAGGATGTTCACAACCATTTCATTCCAAGTAATTCTCAGTTTTCTGGTATCTCATCTTCTCTCCATAACATTATAAAGTTACCCCAATCTGAAAAATGTATGCTGCCCTCCTGCTGTCTATATATTTATACTGTACCCAGCTAGGCAACATGGGAGGGAGGGGAAGAGGAAGCGGACAGTTCGGGAAACAGTGTCAGGGAAATACACAGGAGTGTCCTAAGAATAGCAAGTGCTGTAAGGGCTTAAGGAGAAGAAAACACACAGCTTAGAGGAACAGAGGGACGGAGGCTCCGGAAGGCTTCCAGGGAGAGGAGGCATTTACACCGGGTCTCAAAGCATGGAAAGGGCTGTTCATAGTCAGTGATGAGGGGAGAACATTCCCAGGAAAGAGAACCCAGGAGCGCGACTTTGAGGATACCTCGGGGCGTGAGCACAGAACCACAGCCGGCAGAGGAGGGAAACGGGGGCCTGCAGTGACGCCGTGACAAGGAACATCCCTGCTCAGCACCAGCCTAGAGGGGGGGGGGGGGGGGGGAGACCAGGACCAACAGAAGGCCCCGCCCTCTTCTGCAGGGAAGGAGGGAATGCTACCATGTGACCAGATGGTCAGGAAGGGAGGCAAAACCCACATGGTGACCAATTACATTTGCTTTTTAAATGTTTTTACTTTGGGAGTTGAAAATATAATCTTCATACTTATGTACTCCCCGCCGTTCAAATATATTCTGAATTCCGTGACTGCTACCATGGGATGGTAAATCGCACGATAATTCTCTTAATGCATATTATAATAAACAACATTTAAGAAGTTTTTTCAGCCGCTGAGATCGTAGCATAGGTAATTTAGGCCTCCATGAGGCCCTAAAATTTTTAGTATTAAGTACTGCACACACAAACAATTCTAGAAAAAAAAATTGCTATCATTTGTTCTACACACTGACACTGTCTAAACTGACTTTTAAATTTTACTACATTAAAAAAAAAAACTGGCTTTGTCCATTGCAGCACTATGACATATCAAGAAATTGAGAATACAAGGGCTTCAAACAAAACAATTCTTTTTAAGTTACATAAAAGGTAGAGTAAGCACTTAGCAAGCAACAACCTAGGCTCCGATCTCTCCTATTTAAGTACCTGTTATATACCATTTTCAAAATACCCACATCTTTAAATTCTTGAAATAGAGTGGTCAGCATAAGGCATTACCCACACAAGCTAGCCCTGAATTTAAAACGTAGTAAAAACTTTCCATTCCCTGTAAAATTATCCCTCCATGCAGATTCATATTTGCAGAGACATTCATTTTTACCTCGGTATGCCCCAACCAAATGGCATTTGAGGTATCCAGGCTAACGAGCCACTAATACAGGAATCGGTATGTTCCTCTCCAAAGCTCTGTCGTTGTGGAAAGTGGTTAGTAAGCATCTACCCTCCTCCCTCCACATCCGTCACCCTGCCACCAGATGCAGGGTGACACTCAGCCACAGGGCAGAGACCAAGTCCTTTTTCTCTTTGATTATCCAGGAGAACAAGGACCTTACTCAATGCCTAGTAAGAAGAGAGTCACTGTTCAGTAAACATTTTTTGAAATACGGAATAAAAGCTTCCTAAATAAACCAATGAATCCAGCTTCTTGCTTCTGTGCTCACTTACCCTGGCCTATCTTTCAGAGATGTGTGAGGTTAGTGAGTCCTGCGTACTGTTAGCACAGAAAACCCTAACTTTCTAGAGGGTTAAGGAAAGGAAGACTGCAAGAAGTTGACAAAACTTTAGTCTCTGAAACTGCTTAGGGTACCAGTGCCCTAGTTTTCCAGCATGAACTACAACCTGTAAAGTTTCTGGAGCCTCTGAAATATAGCAGCATTCTGATTTTATTCAAAACGTTAATATATGTTCTAGCTCCATCCACAGGAAGGGGCTCCAAGTGATGACACCTCAGCTGCCATGAGCAAACTTGGCATCCAGATCTTGTTTCCTAAATACCATTCCCTACTAAAAAGGAAGCTGTGCTCCCTGGAGAAATGGCTGATCACAAGTCTGGAGCAAGGAAAGGTCAAGGTTAGTCTTAAGTATTTCTTACCAGAAATCAAGGAAGTGCTCAGTGACTGATGCGGAACCAGCCTGAAGGGGTTCCACTTGCCAATCCCGGGATAATTTGAGCACCAGAAAGGAAAAAGGTGGTAACGCTTTATAAATCATAGAGTGATCCTCAAGAAAAATGGGCAGGGGAGGAAATTTTACAGAAAAAGATCACCTAATAATCATAGAAGGAATGACAGAATTAGAAAAAATCATCCTTCTGCAACCATCAATTTATAATAACTGATTCAGGCAAGGATCACAAATGGTTGCTGCAGAAAGGTAGTTGTTGGAAGATACCACAGCCTCAAATTATCGTCCTGCCGAGCATTAGTGACAAAGGCACAATGGTACCTTTATAATGGAAAGATCTAGTAGACATCACCTTAACCAAACGATTGCACTTGGGACAATCTGACAATCCAATGGTTGCAATGGAAGCACACACAAACCCACGAAGTCCTCGCGACGCAAACGGCAAACTAAAGCTAATCGTGGGGAGCAATCAGACGAATCCAAACTGTGGAAATTCTACAAAATAACCAGCCCGGACTCTCAGAAAAGAAAAACTGTCCACGTCTTGAAAGGTGGACAAAGAAAGCAGGGAAGTGTCTAGAATAAAGACAACTGAAGAGACAGGACTATGGAATGCAATGCTGTCCTGGTTCCTGGATTGGAATAAAAATAACTCTATGTACTCCATATTAAATAATATTATTCTATCAGTGTCAAAGTTCTCAGGTGTGATAATGATGACAGTTATGTAAGGAGAATGTCTGTTCTTCAGTATTTAGGGCAAAAGTGTTAATACGCAGCTTACTTTCAAATGGTTCTGCAAAAAAAAAATATATATATGGTGTGTGTGTGTGAAAAAGCGAGATAAAGCAAATGTGTTAATTTACCTGGGCGAAATGTATACAGGTGCTCGCTATACTTTATCAACTTTTTTTTTTAAATGACATTTGTTGTTGGCTTTTTAAAAATATTTATTTATTTGGCCGCACTGGGTCTTAGTTGCGGCACACAGGATCTTTGTTGCAGCATTCAGGATCTTTAGTTGCTGCATGTGGGATCTAGCTCCCTGACCAGGGATCGAACCCAGGCCCCCTGCAATTGGAGCGCAGAGCCATAGCCACTGGACCACCAGGGAAGTTCCTTTTTCAACTGTTTTTTAATAGAAAATTTTCAAAATAGAAAGCTGGGAAAAATATTAATAGGAAAAGGTAACCCTGGGGGAGAGAAAGTCCACGTGTAAACCAACAGTGCTTTTGCAAGTAACTGATTAAATACAACATTGTCCCATTTTATACGTGAAAATGTACACAAATTTTAGGTTTACCCACAGCCCTAACCCAAGGCGCACCTGCTCCTCCTTGTGGGGCCTCCTGCCCGCGGCCATTCACTGCAGCTCGGAGGAGACGCAGGCCCAGGGAGCTCCAGCTTATGGTTTTTCAAGAGAAGCCAGCAATCTGGATTGTATGAAGCTTCCCTATCTTTATAAAACCCTGTTTGGTCCAAAGAGCCCACACTAGCAGGCCTTCAATTTTATCTCCGCAGGAAGAAATCTCTAGGAGAGAAGTGAGGAAGAACCCCATATTTCAACGCTCACCAGGTTCCAATCACTGCGTCAGAAGAGCAGAGGGAACTTTCAAATGTCTTCTTATTTTTTTGCCAACTATCTGCAATATTATCAAGTCATCTCCTAATCACACTCGATATTTAACAAATACAAAAATCAAGAAAGGCCGAACAAAAGTAACTCTTCCAGAAGTAATGTCTTCAGAGGGGGAGAAATGTTCTTTGAAGTCTCCTCTTAAAAGGAAAAATTACTTTTGGAAGAGGAATAACCATTGTAGTCATTTGCTCACTCTTTTTGTCTAACTTAGTGATCGTTTCAATGGTAGAAGCAGCAGTAAAGCCTTGTCCACTTGCCCCTGAGAGCAGAGCTGCTTCTGGGTAGCAACTCCCGCCCACCTTCCTACACCCACTCTTCCTCCTTCAAAAGGGATTCTGAGCCTGCAATTTGGGAGCTTGGAAACAGTACTTTCGGTTTTTAACCAACCTCCGAATGCAACTGTGACATATTCGAAGCTAGTACTGTGCTAAAGAAAACCATATTTTAGTGAAGACATTTCAACTTGTGCATTAATGAGCTTAACACTGCATAGTGCCAGGAAAACCCATTTAAAAGAAATTCCATTTAAAGAACCTACCTTTAAATTGAACTATGGTCATACCCAATTTAGCTGACAAACTAAGCCAGTTGCTTTCCCTCAACTTGGCTATCTGTGGCACCAGACTTGACCCTCGTGAACAGACAGGGTTCTACCCTGGAAAGAATCAGTAAGTGAAAAAGCTAACCATGGCTTAAGTCTCTCTTAGAAGTTGCCAGTGTTCAAAGAAATATACAACATATCAAGAAAACATGGCAAGTTGACCAAAGTCCCTCAGAGTTATATTTCTACAATTCACGGAGTCTCAAAACAACAGCTACGTAAAGAGGGCCTACCATAACGCAGCCCTAGGCTAAGGTTCTGGAAGACACAGAAATACACGACTGTACACAAGGGCAGCAGAGAGGCCCCCGGGAGAGGTGAGCCACCACCGAAGGGGCTGTATGACAACAACGCCACGGCTGGGTGGTTCCAGAGGCTTCTCAGACGAAGTACGTCTGCCGGGGGTCTTCAAGGGTGGGCAGCTTTACAGTAGTAACCCAAAGAGAAGGAAACATCCCTGGTAGGAGGGACAGGAGCAGAACCAAAAGGAAGCCAAGCTGGACGAGCCCCGGGGAGGCTGCCAGGTTCCCGGGGAGCAGCTAGAGCGCGGGGGTCGCTGCCCCGACAGCAGCAAGCTCCACGTCTGTGGCTGAAACTCAAAAGCAGATAAACATCCAAGCTAATTCCAGACGTGGAAAGTGACACGTGCCCAGGGAACCCGGGGGCCCTGCACTGCACCCTGTCACAATTCAGCCCTCGGCGGGCCCTCGCACTCCACCTCTAAGCCGAGGTTCCAAATCACAGGCCATTTGTGAATAAATGCGTTCATACTTAACAAGACATTGATAAAACCAAAATCTGTAGAAATTTGAGTCCTTTTAAAGAGAAGTTATAATCCAGTTAGTCATGATATACTTCATTCATCCAAATACTTATTGACAACCCTATCAGATTAGCTATTTTCAAACCGGTACAAGACCAACAAAGGAACAACGGTAACATGGCACACACAATTGTATTAGTAAGTGCTGTATTTTAACCCAGTCGTTTCCCTCAATCACCAGTCTTCAGACAGACCAATGTATCAAGTCACAACAACAGGCTGGATACCCACTGGTAAAATCAAACAAGAAAATAAAATGATTATACTAAAACTAAAAAGATATATATAAAAATTTAATATACTCCAAGCCACTTCCCTTTAAGATCAAACATATCTGAAGTTTAAATTATGAATTTCATCTTAGACAACCTCAAATTCCATGGTCCTGATAACACACTTTTTTAAAATTAATTTTTATTGGAGTATAGTTGCTTTACAATGTTCTGTTGGTTTCTACTGCACAGCAATATGAATCAGCCACACACATGCATACATCCCCTCCTTTTTGGATTTCCCTCCCATTTAGGTCACTGCAGAGCATTAAGTAGAGTTCCCTGTGCTATACACTATGTTCCCATTAGTCGTCTAGTTTATACATAGTATCAATCGTGTATATGTGTCAGTCCCAATCTCCCAATCCATCCCACCCCTCCCTTTCCCCCTTGGTATCCACACATAACACATTTTTTCCAGCGGCAATATTTAGTCTGGAAGAGACTTGAGTTCAACCTATGGTGCCATAATGTCTAAGGAAAGGGCATCTAAGAGGATCACATAACCCAATAAGAGGTTGATTTCTTTTCTAGAACCTTCTCGTTGAAATGTGATTTTGATGAATATTGTGGAGGGCACAATTATAGCTGAAAGAACAGATGGTAACTGCACTGCTCACATACCATGCACCAAAACGCTTGCAACTCCAACCATTTTAGACAGCTTTACCAGGAACGTATCCCTTTCTCCCAACACGCACTCCCGCAGTGCACGACGATATAAGCCAGCCCTGTTTACTTTTGTTAAATGAGCCATTTCAACATACATTACTCCGCACAACAGAGGGGGAATGCGCAAACACTGAGAAGAAACGTGGGGAATTCTGCACCAACACATCACAGTTTCTTTCACTCATAAATCCACTCCTTTGCTTCAATGGTCCTAAACATGAAATCTTTTTGTTAAAGGATAAGAAACTTCAGAACTGCTTCTAAAATCCACATCTCTTCTCCTGGGAAACAGCACACAGACTCAGGGCCTTTGTGCCAATTGGCGTGTCAGGCCTGCATGAAGGAAAGTCACTACTTCCAGTGGCCGTCTGTGTCCTCTGCACTTCACTCACACCTTTACCACCTGCCCCTTAACGGACCTTCACACGACTATTACCAGGCAACAGTGACAATTCTAAAGGACCTGGTAAAAATTACCCACAAAATTAAAAGACTTCACACGTAAAAAGTTTTAATTCCACAGAGAGGTCAATAATCTGATTTATCCATACTATGATATTTTAAAATAGTATCCAAAAAGAAAAAAACAGTAGGAGGGTTTTTTGTTTTATTTTGGCTGCGTTGGGTCTTCGTTGCTGCATGCAGGCTTTCTCTAGTTGTGGCGAGCAGGGGCTACTCTTTGGGGTGATGTGCAGGCTTCTCACTGCAGTGGCTTCTCTTGTTGCGGAGCACGGGCTCTAGGCTCATGGTCTTCAGTAGCTGCAGCACGCGGGCTTCAGTAGTTGTGGCACGTGGGCTCAGTAGTTGCGGTTCACAGGCTTAGTTGCTCCACAGCATGTGGGATCTTCCCGGATCAGGAATCAAACCCGTGTCCTCTGCGTTGGCAGGTGGATTCTTAACCACTGCGCCACCAGGGAAGTCCCAGTAGTAGGGTTTTTGATCTCTTAAAATATCTGGTTCGTGATGCCCATGTACTTGACTCTACTCCAAAAGGCAGCATTCTTGCAGATCTGAATGACGAGTGGGATGGAAGTGCTCTGAACCCAAATTCAGGGCGATGGTCTCTTCCCAAACAGCCACATAAGTTGTTCCTAGAGAGTTCTACCATCAAACCCGTGTCCTCTGCGTTGGCAGGGCGGTACGCGGGCCTCTCACTGTTGTGGCCTCTCCCGTTGCGGAGCACAGGCTCCGGACGCGCAGGCTCAGCGGCCACGGCTCACGGGCCCAGCCGCTCCGCGGCATGTGGGATCCTCCCGGACCGGGGCACAAACCCGTGTCCCCTGCATCGGCAGGCAGACTCTCAACCACTGCGCCACCAGGGAAGCCCCCATTTTAAGATTTTCTACCACAAATTTTCCTAATCCTTTGGGTCCTAGAAACAAGCACTAGTTCATGACCTCCCCCCCGCAAAAAAAAAAAAATATCAGTGAGCAAAGAAACAAAGGAGTGGGTACAACAGAGGAGCAGGCAAATACGAGCAAAGAACTGGGACGTCACCCATGAAGTATAATCGGACAGTGCCCGCCACCCCCTGAACTCTCCCTGCGACATACAGTGAATTGTGGCTGTGATTCTACACTGCACATACGACAGTCACGTGTCCTGCTAACAAACTGTTCCTGGTTCAGGGGAAATGTCTACACGTTAATACTTTATAATGTTCAGCAAAAAGTACCATGGCATCTAAGTATCTGAGTCATCGCTATGAGGTCAAAACAAGTAGGAAAACAAAGAATTCTGCTTAGAAGAAAAAGAATCATCTAAACCTGCTTACAAACTGGCTTGTTTACATTGGCTAAAGCAAGACTAGCACAGGGCTCTTGCTTTAGACACAATGCACAACAGGAAGCCAGTCTCAGGTGGGCCCTGGTGGAAGACGGAGCAGACACTACCCCTTCTCTCCTTGCCAAACCTAACACGTATTCGGCAGGCATATCGTGAAAGCCGTGACTTAGCCGTGACTTAGCGAGGCCTTCCATCAAAGTTCTTGTAATGTGCTCCTCTTCAAGAATTTCCAGGCAAGACCACCCGCAAACTTTTGTTAACACAATTTAATAGACTGACAAAGTTACTGGGTTTTCAAATAAAACTCAAAGGATAATCAGTATGCTTGATTAACTGCATCTTCTGCGCGTTAATTTAGGTTAGGAAACTACGGCCACCCACACTCGTCCAGCTGTGTCACTTTCTGAACGATCTCAAGATGGACATCTAAGTCAATAGCCTGGGGGCTCCATACTTCCAGCGGGTTTATTTTCTTGAAGATAATCATTGATGACATTTCTGACTGGCTTATCTGGGGTCATCTGTCCTTTAAAGCACTGTCACTTGGTGCTCTGTGTCAGAGGTTCCCAAATTTCGGTTCACAGCACCCTTGGAATCTCAGCAACTTTTTCACAGTGCCCCAAGGCCAAAAGAAATACCTTTTATTAGATTATTAGGTCCAAACAATTTAAAAAGCATTTGTGTCTTAATAACTTAGTAAGCATTTGAAAGAAATAACGCACTTAAGTTGAAGGAAAAGATGTTTTTGTTTCATTCCTAAATGACCAGAACTACCTGAGGGTGTGTGCGCCTCTTAAGAATCAAGCTGGAGCCACACTGCTGCCCCAATTTCCTGTTGGACACCAACTCCTCTGTGGCACTTGCCTTTTAGCACAGCAACCACTGCAACCCTAGCTTCACCAAGATGTGACACCGTCAAAAGAAATGCAGTGTGATCCTGAAACCGTGAACTACTTGAACGAGGAGTCTGCAGTGTTTAAGAAATGTGGAGCACCACTGTGCTTCCTCAAAAATTAAAAATATCCCATAGCACTGGGGTGCTCCGGGGTGTCTCAGAACACAGCTTGGGAACTGTGGCTCCAAGTGCTTTAAATTTTATTCATTCATTCACAAACCCCTCTGCCTATAAATACATTATTCAAAATGCAAACAAATGAGCTTCAATCCAAGTGATTATCCTCTACTATCAAACTTTCAAAGGGTCCGGTGTTCAAGTTAAGTTTCCAATTTCTGCATAAGAGCCTTCAAAAATCTAAGAGAGGGGTGGGCAAACCTTTGCCGTAAGTGAAGGGCCAAATGGTAAATGCCTTCCGCTTTCTGCGCCAGTCTCTGTGGCAAATATTCAATTCTGCCTTTTGAGGACAGAAACTGCCACAGACAATATGTGAACAAATTGAGTACAGTTGGGTTCCAATAAAACTGTATTTATAGAGACTGAAATTTGAATTTCATATACTTTTCACATGTCATAAAATAGTCTTTTGAATTTTTCCCAACCGCTAAAAAATGTAAGAATGATTTTTAGCTTGTGTACAAAACCAGACAGCAGGCCATCATGTGCCCACTCCTGATCTAAGAGAATAACTGTAACAGGTTCCATTTAATTATTTTCTCACAAAAATTCAAGAGTTATTTTAAATGCCAACCAGTCAAAACTGTGAAGGACAGAAACTTGAAATAAAATAGAAAGGACTATAAAACCAATGGACTGTCACTTACTGTACTTGTACTTATCTGTTCTCCGTTATACAGAGGGGTCCCAACAAATGCACATCTAACTTACATACACAAATTGGACTATGTACATTTAACCCAGAAAAGAAAGTGGGGAGGAGGGGAGAGGAAAGAATGAATGTGAATAATGAAGGTAACTCCTACCATTCCACTCAATGAACAGATGCGCTCCAGAACCACGTCTTCTATAACCTGCAGCCGCCAACCACATGCGGCTATTTAAATTTAATTAAAAGCAAATAACATTAAAATTCAGTCCCTCAGTCTCACTGGCCACATTTCAAGTTCAAGAAGTTGCTCTGATCTTCTTGACTGACTCACCATGAATAACTTAAATCTGTAGCAAACATGCTGACCTGACAACCACACACAGAGCTCTGCCCTCGTTACTGTCCTTAGAATGTCTGTAAGGCTGTGGTGGCACATGCCCAAAATGATAAGTCTTAACGATAAATTTCTTCTCTCCATGAAACCCAAGAGTCATTCGTACTTGTTGATAAATGAATCTAGTATGAGTTTCAAATCTGTTTGATCAACTAGGCTTTTTTAATTAAAGCCTTTTGTCTAGAAGTAGAATAGAAGGCTGCGCTACCTATTTAAAATTTTCTGGCATGAGAGGGAAATTTTTTAAAAAACAGGCAGCCTCTGAACGCACACCAATCATAAAGCCAACTTACAGGTAAACATCAGCTAATTCTTTCAAGGACAGCTGACTGAGGTGGCTCAAAGGTCTTTGCTGAAGAGATTCTGGGGGCAGAGGGACCACTGTCAGGCCACCGGCCCTGCCCCTCCCAGGTGTGGCCTCTGGAAGCCACACCTCCCACCCCTGCAAGCTCCCTTCCTGTTCAACTCTTCCCCCAACTTTACCCACTATATCCCTCCCTCTCTAGCTCCCCAAGAGCTAAAGATCTAGTTTTGCTTTCTGCCTAGAATATAACCTCAGTAACTGGTTTTTTCTTTCTTTCTTTTTTTTCTTTTTTGGTTTACCAACTGAAAAGTATCCCTTTGTTTTCTGGCTTACAAATATTAATCCTAACTTGAAAATAAATGATAGGTTTTACTCTTGATTCTAACATCTAAAATATTAGAAAGGTACTACTGAATGAAAAAGTATTATCTCTTTTTAATGCCTATGTTTTCCACTGCAATGTATACAAATAATGGAGCACTCTTCAGCAATACAATGTCATGAACTCTCTTTCATCCACAATGAATGAATCCAAAATAATTATGCTGAATCAAAGAGGCCAGACAAAAAAAAAAGGTTATGATTCTATTTCCGTAAAACTCTAGGAAATACAAACTAATTTATAGTAACAAAAGGCAAATCAGTGGTTGCCTGGAGGTGGAGGTGTGTTGGTATGGGAAGGAGGGAGAAATTACAAAGGGACATAAAGCACTTTTGGGGTGATGGGTATGTTCACTATCGTAATTATGGTGATGGTTTCACAGGTATACATATGTCAAAACTTATCCAACTATGTATTTTTAAAACATATAGCTTATTATTTGTCATTTATACTTCAATAAAGCTGAAAAAAGCAATAAAAACATAAATACATATAGTTTTAAATGGCAGGCCAACTCAGGGAAGCATTTCTAATAGTGACCAGTATTTCCTGATAAAGAAGCTTGACTTGCCATCATCAGCACAGCTGGAAAACTCAAGGTTAAGTGAAAAGGAACGCAGCATAAAGGCTTGTTCACAATTGCCCAAAACTGGAAGCAAGCAAGATGTCCTATGAAAGGTGGATGGATAAACAGACAGTGTGTGGTACATCCACACAATGGAGTCTTATTCGGCAACAAAGAGAAATGGGCTATCGAGACACAAAAAGACGTGCTAGAAACTTAAATGATTATTGTTTAATGAAAGAAGCCTGTGGGAAAAGGCTGCAGAATGTATGATCCCACCTATCTGACGCTCTGGAAAAGGCAACACTACCGAGAGAATAAAAAGACCAGGGGCTGCCAGTGCTGGATGGGAGAAGGGAGGGACGAAGGGGTGGGGCACAGAGGAGTTATAGGGCAGTGAAACTACTCTGTAGGACACTGTCCTTGTGGACACGTGACATCATACATTTGTCAAAACCCACAGGCCTGTACTAACAGACAGTGAATCCTAATGTAGACAGTGGACTTTAGTTAATAATAACGTATAAACACTGGCTCACCAATTAAAACAAACCCACTACGCAAGGTGTTAATAATAGGGGAAGCTGTAGAGGAGTATATAGCAACTCTGTACTATCTGCTCAATTTTCTGTAAACCTAAAACTGCTCTAAAATCTATTAAACATGAAAAAAAGAGAAAGGGATCAAGTAACACCTTGGCCAAAGGTAAAAGCCTATTAGCTACCTGTGGTATAAAAAAAACAAAAAGAAAAAAACTTCTTCTAAGAAGAACCTAGAGAAATTCGTAACATCATTTATTCAACAAACATTCCCTCCAGTGCCCATGACAGGCACTGCAGAGCAGGCACCAGGGACGCAGGAATGGAAGGTGGGCAAGGGGGAAGGAGCCAGCACTGCCTCCCCACAGCCGCACCATTAAGCAGGTTCATGAAGATTAACGCATGTACTGGGCAGACTCTTCCTGTGAAACAAGTTTCTCCCCACTTTAAAAGGAGGAAACAGGGGCTTCCCTGGTGGCACAGTGGTTAAGAATCCACCTGCCAAGGCAGGGGACACGGGTTTGAGCCCTGGTCTGGGAAGATCCCACATGCCGCGGAGAACCTAAGCCCGTGCGCCACAACTACTGAGCCTGTGCTCTAGAGCCCATGTGCCACAACTACTGAGCCCGTGCGCCACAACTACTGAAGCCCGCATGCCTAGAGCCCGTGCTCTGCAATAAGAGAAGCCACCACAATGAGAAGCCCGCGTACCGCAATGAAGAGTAGCCCCCGCTCGCCACAACTAGAGAAAGCCCGCACGCAGCAATGAAGACCCAACCAGCCAAAATTAAATAAATAAATTTATTTAAAGTATATAATAATAAAATAAAATAAAATGAGGAAACAGAGGCAGAGAGAAGTCACATCCCGGGATCTGAACCCAGGCGTGTCCCAGAGCAACGTCATGTCTCAGAGCACAGGCCCTGGGAGAGAAGACCCGCCTTCAAGCCCAGTCCTACCATCAGAAGAGGGCCTTGGGAAGGCTACTCAATTTCAATGAGCCTCAATTTCTTCATCTTCAATTCATCTTAGTTTCTTCATCTTCTTTAACGTACAGAATTACGGAAGATTAAAGAAAGAAAATGTAGAGTGTTTAGCAGCCCTGACACAGAATAAGTACAAAAAATGTAGCTACCGTTCCAGGCTGCACACAAACTTCTCAAAGAAGACAAAAGTGATCACTAAGCAAAGACCCTGCCACCTACAGTCCAGGAACCAACTTGGCTCTGCGCAAGAAGAGGAAGAGAAATTTCCAATGTGAATGGCTTTAAAAACTAAACGTTTTCATTTGACATTTACCTTCTCTACTATACTTTGAAAATGCACCCCCAAAACCCATGTGTTCACCAAGCTAAGATTATAATTACATCCTCCATGGCCCTAAAAACACAGGATGTAAATATCATGAGGCTTGGTTGGAAACTAATTATTTTAAGTTTATAATTAGCCAACTGAAAAAAAAAGGAACTAGGTGTAAGTCATATCATATAGGTCTCTTTCCTTCTTTAAGGAAAAGAAAAAGCCAAGAGGGGATAAAGATAGAAATGATACTATTTCAATTTAGGCTCCGAGTAAAATACTCCCTCTGTAATATGAAATACAAGAAACACATGGATTTAGTTGTATAACTCATTAATTAGCTAAATATACTATACTCAGTTGCTAGAAGCAGAAAATATGGCCCCAAAGATAAATGACCAAAGCTGGGAAGAGAACTTTCATAAAATAAATGGGGGGAAGGGGAGTTGCTGAGGAACAAGATGTTCTCTGAAAGGTTAGGGTTACAGGTAGCCCTGAATCAGCTTAATGCTAATGGTATTAACGTTTTCCACAGAATGAAGAAACACAGTATACTTGGAAGGGAAAGAACTCGCGTCAGGAAACGAATTGCTCGGCTCCCATCATGGCCTGAATGAACGTAAACATCAGACTGCTGTTCCCACAATCCTGGAACGTCATCTACTGTTCCAAGGACAAAAGCCTTCTCTGGGTAACCTTGCACAACTGACTACTCGAGGGCGCCAGCACTCATGGCCTCACACTATTTTAAACTCAGAGCTCCTAGCAACTTGCCGTCCACTCCCTCCCTGCCACCCCTGCCACCCAATTACCAGGTATTCACCTCAGCTACACAACAGCGCCCTTTCCCTCTTCTCCTCCAGCACTGTCACTTCAGGACTCAGACACAAACCAAGGAGCTACACAGCAGAGCCAACAGAGAGCCTGGGCTGGAGTATCACCAGGCCTTGATTTGAATCTCAGTGGTACCACTTACAAGCGCCAGCCTTCTGTTACAGAAAAGAGCAAGAAAGGCTGCGAGCCACCAAAGATGGAGCATTAGGGCGAAAGCTCACTGCCCAGCTGCGAACCAGGTCAGACACAGACAGATCATAGGGAGAATGAGGCTGGGGAAGACGACTGGGGAGGAACTTCAAAGCAAAGACTGCAAACTCGCCCTGTCCAGAATCAGGAAAGCCAAGGGCCTGAGCGCTGCCTGCGGAGGGGCGAGATCGGGTTTGCCTGGAGGCGAGCCAGCTGCAGGCGGTCTGGGCTTACATGCAACCGGATCAGAGCCATGCCACCTGGGCCGTCTGCACCACGGTCAGTGGGCGAGGCAGCCAGGGCAGGGATGGTTACTTGGCAAGCAATTTAAATCTCAGTTTTCTCATTTGTAAAGTGGATTAAGAGAAGAGCCTATCCCAAAGGTACAAACTTCCAGTTATAAGCTAAGTTAAGTCCTGGGGATGTTAACTATACTGTACTGTACATTTGAAAGTTGGTAAGAGATCTTAAAAGTTATCATCACAAGAAAAAAAAATGTGTAACTGTGAGGTGATGGATGTCAACTAAACTTAGGGTAATCATTTCACAATATGTACATAAATCATTACATTGTTAAATGAATACAATGTTATATATCAATTATATCTCAAAAAAGGGGGGGAGGAGAGGGGAGAAGAGCCTACCCCACAAAGCCAGTGTGAGCAATGAATGAGATAGTGGCATACAGCACCCAATACATGCTCGTCATTATTCTTAGGTCTTTTAGACGTTCTTTAAGTGTTTCTTAAATGGTGGTTCAGCTGTGAGACCCCCGTCTGCGCACAGGGGCCCAGGCAACCAGGTCTCCTCAAGGGGCTGTATGCTGTCCGGTTGCCCACGGCGTGCTCAAGGCCTAGCACAGAGGAATGCCCTACCAGTCCCCTCCAGGAGATAAGACAAGAAGACTTCTGCAGGCAGAACTCGTTTTGAAATTGTTTCCCATCCCCCTGTGGCATCCGGGCCTATTTTGCCTTCCCATTACATGACTAACATTCTCCAACGAAATTGCCTTAAAGGCTTTAAGCTTTAAGTTAAAAACATGATACAGCTGTATTTGAGGGCCATTCACAATCTAAGATTTCCTTCATGAAAAACAAACATGACCATGAGAATCACAAAAACATAAAAAGATATTTTTTTCCCCACCATTCCCCTGTATGGTGACAAAGCAGAATCAAAGTGTTTATGCTGTGTTAATTTCCACAGATTTAGGTCAGACCCGGAAGCTGAAGACAGTGCTATCCCTATTTTCCATTCTCAGCCTCACCAGTCAATACTCAATTTTAAGTCAAAGAACTGTGACTCCTGATCCATCGTGCGAAAGGGCTGCCCACTATCATTGAAAACAGTTGAGCCAACAAGTCACTCAAGTGAATGTTTATCTCCCTCCCCACCCTCTGGTTGGTTTCAACCTTGGCTAAGTGTCAAACAAAACCCAACTTAAGGACCTAACTGACTTGGATTCATGAAAGTGTAGCAAAATCTATCTCAGAGAAACGGTTTGAGTAACGTACAAACTCCTTTTAAAAGATAAAAGTTTCCTTGGACCTTTAATGTTAACCAGTTATTTTTACTATAATGTTACTTAAATACATACAAACAAACTGGGCAAAAACTCATACAATTATAAAATTCAAACTATCCATATAGGGACTTCCCTGGCGTTGCAGTGATTAAGAATCTGCCTGCCAATGCAGGGGACACGGGTTTGAGCCCTGGTCCAGGAAGATCCCACATGCCGCAAAGCAACTAATCCCGTGCCCCACAACTACTGAGCCTGCACTCCAGAGCCCACGAGCCACAACTACTGAGCCCGCACGCCTAGAGCCCGAGCTCCACAACAAGACAAGCCACTGCAATGAGAAGCCTGCGCTCCGCAACGAAGAGTAGCCCCCGCTCACCACAACTAGAGAAAGCCCGTGAGCAGCAACGAAGACCCAACGCAGCCAAAAATAAAATAAATAAATAAAATTTTTTTAAAAAGATGGGCTTCCCTGGTGGCGCAGTGGTCGAGAGTCCGCCTGCCGATGCAGGGGACACAGGTTCGTGCCCTGGTCTGGGAAGATCCCACATGCCGCGTAGCGGCTGGGCCCGTGAGCCATGGCCGCTGGGCCTGCGCGTCCGGAGCCTTTGCTCCGCAACGGGAGAGGCCACAACAGTGAGAGGCCCACGTACTGCAAAAAAAAAAAAAAGATACATGCACCCCAATGTTCACCACAGCACTATTTACAATAGCCAAGACATGGAAGCAACCTACATGTCCATCGACAGATGAATGGATAAAGAAGATGTGGTGTGTGTTTACGCACACGCACGCACACACACACACACACACACACACACAATGGACTACTACTCAGCCATAAAAAAGAAGGAGATAATGCCATTTGCAGCAACATGCATGGACCTAGAGATTATCATACTAGGTGAAGTAAGTCAGAAACAGAAAGACAAATACCATACGACATCACTTATATGTGGAATCTAAAATATGACACAAATGAACTTATTTACGAAACAGAAACAGACTCACAGACATAGAAAACAAACTTATGGTTACCCAAGGGGAAAGGGGGTGGAGGAGGGATAAATTAGGAGTTTAGGATTAGCAGATACAAACTACTATATATAAAATAGATAAACAACAATGTCCTACTGTATAGCACAGAAAACTATATTTAATATCCTGTAATAAACCATAATGGAAAATATGAAAAAGAATATATATATACGTATAACTGAATCACTTTGCTGTACACCAGAAACTAACACAACATTGTAAATCAACTATACCTCAATAAAAAGAAAAAAGTACTGTTTGGTGCCCCCAAAATAAACTTAAAAGAAAACATTTACTGTCTAATAGCACTTAGCTATGAATATGATAGGTATCCAGATGATCTCAATGTGTTTATTTTTTTCAATTATCAAAATAAAAGCACAAGGCCTTCCCTGGTGGCACAGTGGCTGAGAGTCCGCCTGCCGATGCAGGGGACGCGGGTTCGTGCCCCGGTCTGGGAAGATCCCACATGCCGCGGAGCGGCTGGGCCCGTGAGCCATGGCCGCTAAGCCTGCGCGTCCAGAGCCTGTGCTCCGCAACGGGAGAGGCCACAACAGTGAGAGGCCCGCGTACCGCAAAATAAATAGATAGATAGATAGATAGATAAATAAATAAATAAAATAAAAGCACAACATTAACCGATCGTGTTAGAGAATTAAAGGATAAAAGAAAAAATACAGGTATACACATCTTTAAGTACATCTTTATACTTAAGATATCTTGCCTCTGTCAATAAATCTTGAAGGTCAAATGTTTCACAGACCACAGTTACTTAAGTCCTAGGCAAACAAGAATGTCTGGAGTGCTATGAAGGGTTTCTCTTCTCTTCGTTTTTTGTCTTTGAAACAGTCACATGACTGATCCGTGACCCAACGGAATCCAAAACATGCCATGATTTTCCAAAAATATTCCTAATCCATGAAATCTTTTGTCTAATAGAGAGCAAACTGAGTATATGTGACAATAAAAATAGCAGTTTTGCATATTCTTCTTCAAATTAAGCTGTATTTGGCAGAGAACTGTTTTACTTTCCAGAGTGTAAAAAATAAATTCGTGGACTTCAGAAGAGCATTTGATATTCCAGGGACCTGCAGCTGTCAGCTTTTAAAGATGCCATGTGTTTGCCCACATAAAAGAATGTAATGAGCCATGGAAATATTATCCGGTCTCATGAACCAGAATAAAAAATCTATCGTCGGTAGGCTAATAGTAGGAGTTGGGTTACTGTATCAGGAAAATATCTATCAAGCACTGCTTATTAAACGCCTATGATACAAGTTGTACCTCACAGACCTTGACGTGTTCGGTTCTCTGTCTTCTCTACCACTTCCCTTCCTTTATGGCAGGAGCCCCCATTCTGCTTCAGTGCATGCCCCCCAGCTCATCATTCTACATCTACTTTCAGATGCTCTTCTTTATTTGTTAAGAAACTAACAGCAGTGGCAATCATGAGATGTAACTTTAAAGATCTATTTTGAACAGGTAGAATGAAATACAGTGGTTGAACTCCTCAAGGAACTTGTCTTTTGGATCTGGAATCTATCAAATATAAAAGACCAAAAAAATAAACCTAGAGAGATATGCACTTATTTTTGGTTGACATAATAGTCAAAAACTAGACTTTAAAAATGTACAGTAAACACAATAGCCAAAAGGTGGAAGCAATCCAATTGTCCACTGATGAATGAATGGATAAACAAACTGTAGTGTGTATATCTATATATACACACATACATGGGATTAGTCAACTTTAAAAAAGAAAAAAACTTTTGACACATTACAACATGAATGAACTGTGAAGACATTATGCTAAGTGAAATAGGCAAGTCAGAAAAGGACAAACGTTGTGTAATTTCTCTTATGTGAGGTATCTAGAATAGTCAAATCTATAGAGACAGAAAGTAGAAAAAGGGTGGGG
>NW_020174923.1:8310251-8369943 GCF_003031525.2 Neophocaena asiaeorientalis asiaeorientalis | reverse complement strand
ACTTCTACTTGGGAAAATGCAAATGTTCTGCAGATGGATGGTGGTGATGGCTGTACAACATGTGAATGTACTTAATACCACCGAACTGTACACTTGGAACTGGTTAAAATGGTAAATTTTATGTTATGTATATTTTACCACATAAAAAAAAGTACAAATCTACTCCACCTGAAAATTAGCAAATAAAGCCATACAAATAATTCAGTTAAGACCAGTTCAAGGAAGCACATGCTTGTTAATATAATTTTGGTATCACTAAATAAACTCAAGAACAGCAGTCCGGAGAAGCACACAAAGCAAACAGTCTCCTTTTAGTGTACGTTCAATCCTTCAAAAGAAAACAAAATGTAACAAGAGTCTCTGTTACACAACTGTTAAAGAATCTATCCTTTCAAAATTTTTAAATTAAAAAAAGTTATAACTGAAACCAACTTCCTTTCTTCCTATTCCATTTACTACAAACCAAATTAAGGACATCTAAACAAGTGGTCCTCAAACCTGAGCAGGCATCAGAATCATCTCCAGGGCTTGTGAAACCAGACTGCTGGGCCTGCCCCCAGAAATCCTGATTCAGTAGAGAATCAGAATTTAGAACTGTTAGAATTTGCATTCTAAACCAACTCTGTGTTCAGTAAAATGAAGATAACATGCATTTGGGGAAGAGCTTTCTCAATATTAATAGCATATATCCTGCAATGCAACCATCTCTTAAATCAATTTACTTCTTAAAATATGTACCTGTAGCTTTTAGTTCTGGACTTGGTTTTTAAAAATATATATAGGCATTAAACTAGCAAAAAGAAAAACACACATTTTATGATTAGGACCACCTTATGTTACAGAGTAACTTATTCATTAAGAAAAAAAGAGTCAGGGCTTCCCTGGTGGTGCAGTGGTTGAGAGTCTGCCTGCCGATGCAGGGGACGTGGGTTCGTGCCCCAGTCCGGGAGGATCCCGCATGCCGCAGAGCGGTTGGGCCCGTGGGCCGTGGCCGCTGAGCCTGCACGTCTGAGCCTGTGCTCCGCAACGGGAGAGGCCACGGCAGTGAGAGGCTCGCATACCGAAAAAAAAAAAAAAAGAAAAAGAAAAGAAGAGTCATGCATCACCAACCTCTCAGGTTTAAACCTGTAGAGATCTCAAAAAGAAAATCAGAATACTATTCTATCAGAGTCAAGAATTTTTAAATGAATTTTATGTTCTGTAGAACCACAGAAACAAAATTTTTTATATACTTGGCATTCATTGCTATGGGAAAAAAGCCACTCAAACACCAAGTGATACATAAACCAGGACACGTTTGTCAGTCAACTATAGTAATTATAGGCTTCAGTTCACTGATCATAAACTCTATTTTACTTACAAAAACCAATTTGCATCAGATTCCTTCAAAACATGATATAAGTATAAGCAGTAAATCCAACCAAAAGAGTATGTTCCAATGTGACCTTTTGTTGAAATTTTCACTGCCAGAAGCAGAGTCATGCAGGAAGCGAGAGCACACATCCCAGGACTCGCTTATTCTTTATTTTTTTTTTTGCGTTACGCGGGCCTCTCGCTGTTGTGGCCTCTCCTGTTGCGGAGCACAGGCTCCGGACGCACAGGCTCAGCAGCCATGGTTCACGGGCCCAGCCGCTCTGCGGCATGTGGGATCTTCCTAGACCGGGGCACGAACCTGTGTCCCCTGCATCGGCAGGCGGACTCTCAACCACTGCGCCACCAGGGAAGCCCTCGCTTATTCTTTAGACACATCAATTTCTGGGGCCTTCCTCTATGCTCAGGGTAAAAAGCAGAACATTTGGTTCCCACCCTCAAGATGCTCGAGTGTAAGGGAAGGTGACAAGCCTAGCAACCCCAGGAAGGCAGGGACCGGCGAGGTGACAGTGGGACACCAGAGCCCAGAGCAGGAACTCCTCTGAGAACAGGATCTGACCAGTGAGAAGGATGGAGAAAGGCCCTCCAGGCACGAAGGTCAGGAAGCAGAATGGCACACTTGGGAAGCGGCCAGTGACCCTACAGAACTCGAGTGGGGAGCACGTGAGGGTCTCGCCTGTGGAGACGAGGCTACGAGAAGACCTTAAGAGGTAGAAGGAGAAGGGCTCCGGGATGGAGCTAAAGGGTCCAAATTCGTCTCGGAGGTGAGGTGCAGCCACTTGAGAATTTTAAACTAGCAAGTGACATGGTCAGATGTACAACTGGAAGACTGGGCGGCAGCAACCCTGAGAAAGAGCGGGTGGGAGAGACAGGGTTGAGATGCAGAGCCCGTAGGTCACTGCAGGGACCTGGACGTGAAGGGACGAGCTGTGATCTGAGGCTGAGCCAACAGGGTCAAAGGAGCAGATTCAGACCCAGGTCAGAAGACCTCCTCAACGGGCAAGGGTCCAGCCATCACCAGGGCTGAGGGGGTAGGGGGGCTGTCAGGGATGTCTGGGCTCCGGGTCTGAGGGTTGGGCACGTGGCAGTGGCACTCATCAGAAGCAGCAGCTCGGAGGAAAAGTAGAGCTTTTCAGAGGAATTTTAGTGTGTGTGTGTGTGTGTGTGTGTGTGTGTGTGTGTGCGCATGTGCGTGTCTTTTTTCTGTTGGTGTGCTCTTTGTGGGGCAGAAGGAAGGTGTGGACTCTGTTTCAGATGTACTAAATCTGCCTTGAAATGGCCAGGTGGAGATGTCCTGGCAGGGAGCTGGCTGGAAATCTGGAAGCTCCTGCGTGTAGGCTTAAGATAAGCTTTCAGAGCTTTGGTTTATAAAGTGACGGTTGAAGCCACGGGTTTAAATGAGGCTGCCCAGGAAGAGATGTCGGGTGAGAGAGAGCTGGATATTCCTAAAATAGCATTAATTACCAATTAAAACACCTGTGATGTCCAGAAAACACAAAATATTCAACTAGGGGGTCTCAAAACAGCAAAACAAGTTATCATTAGAGGAAGAGTCCATCTGTACCCAAGAAGGCAAGGAGGTAGGTGGAGTAACAAAAGCAAGGGCGACCAGAGGGAGGGCCAGAGACCCGAGAGGAAGAGCGCTACCACCAGCCGTCTAATCAAACACGCGAGACATTTAGAACCGGACACTTGTCAATCACTCAGATCTGCACTATGCATGTGAACAACGCACTAGGGATACTCTAGTGCAAAAACATGTAGGAGAGATCTATGAAATGCTCGTGGCGGACTTCGGAATGGAAAAAGGATTCAGTACATATCACGATATATATAGCAATTATCTTACAGAGTGATAATTACATAAACCTACATACAAAAAACAAAAACAAGGCCAGTACTCCTAACATCAAATTGTACCTTTCAAGAGAACTGTAATGCGATACATGCTTTCTGTTGCAACGTGTAAAATTATTCCACTAGAAGTATATGAAATTGTCAGTTTCACCCTCGCACAGGTTAAAAATCAAGGTAGAAGGATCAATTATCACACCTGCCAAGGCAAATCCTCTCTTCAGGGAATTTCTCTGTGGGCACTTCCCCAACTAGACCGACATCCCTATCCGGGGCTCTAATGAAAGAAGCACAAACAAAGGACTGGCCAGCACCACTGCCACCCCCACCACCTCAGGGGTCCCCAAGCGCTCACAGCAGACGCTACATAGAAACCCTCTTAATCAGACCTGCCAATAAATTAACTCCTTTCAACTGCTCACTATAAACAGTAGGATCAATGAAGTGGGTTACAAAGTAACTGTAAATGGAAAGACCCAGTTTAATTTGGGAAAAAAATGTTTTGCATCCTATTTGCAACTCAAAATTACAAAGGATAATCACCAGGACGAAAAAGGAGCAGCCGGTTTTAACCACTCACTTCAATCTCTATCAGGGAATGTTTAAACAGAGCTGCTAAAAAGTAGATGAACTGATTGATCTGAGGCCTGTGTGTACTCCCTGTGCCTATTTGCCGTCATGAACAATTAAATCAGCAAAAGGTTAAGGTAACTGAAAAGGACAAGTGACCCAGTTTCTGTATCAAAGCCATGGCAGGAAAGGAAACAAAGGAAAAGGAGGATGTAAAGGAACAGAGGAGGCTGAAGAAACATAATAACCAAACACAAAGGTTTATTTGAAGCACGATCCAAACAAGTTATAAAAAGACATTGCTTAAGGGGCTTCCCTGGTGGCACAGTGGTTAAGAATCTGCCTGCCAACTCAGGGGACACGGGTTCAAGCCCTGGTCCGGGAAGATCCCACATACCACAGAGCAACAAAGCCCATGTGCCACCACTACTGAGCCTGCGCTCTAGAGCCGGCATGCCACAATTACTGAGCCCACGTGCCATAATTACTGAAGCCCGCACGCCTAGAGCCCGTGCCCCGCAACAAGAAAAGCCACAACGATGAGAAGCCTGCGCAAAGCAACAAAGAGTAGCCCCCGCTCGCCGCAGCTAGAGAAAGCCCACGCGCAACAACGAAGACCCAACGCAGCAAAAATAAATTAAATTTAATAGAAAAAGACATTGTTTTAGACAGCTGAGACAGTCTGAACATGCACTTGCTATTGGATGACATCGGGGAATTATCAGTACTCTTGCCGGGTGGATAATGACACGGAGGTTACCTTTTAAAAAGAAAAAGGTCCTTATAGTTTGAGGTGCATGCTGAAGTGTTTTGGGATGAATTAACAAGATGCCTGAAATCGGCTTTACATACACCAGCGGGGGAAAAAGTGGGGAGAGCAGATGAAACAAATTGGCAAAATGTTGATGCTTTTGGAGCTGGGCCATGGGTACCTTTCTCTCCACTTCTGTATGCTTGAAATTTTCCATAATACAGGGTTTACCTGTTTGTTTTTTTAGACAAAATCAGGTAAATCAAAGAGGCAAGGAGCTGAATCAGATCCTGCTCTATTTCTTCTTGAAATATCTCCTACTGAAACATAACTGTCTTCACCCTAGCACATTAAAAGTAATTCAAGTGCATAATGTATTGGGAGAGTGGGTTTAAGAGAATGGAAAATGCCTGGTTCTGTACAAAATAGTGTACAATGGAAGTACACTATAATTGCTCATTTTCAAAGCTAAGCACGTCTGACTACAATCCCAGCTTTGATTAAATGCAATAGCATTTACACTATGGCATTCAAAAACTTGATAAATGAAAAGAGTACAATCTCCCCCACTAAAAACTGCCCAGGATCCTTAATATTACACTAGAGAAACTGGACCATTTCCCTTCACTCCTAGACTGAATAAAACTGGTTTTAAAGTTAGCGACCCCAAAATACAGACTGCTTATTCCTTTGAGTAAAAACAAATTCTATTGCATATTAAGCTCACTGAAGATCTAACAATACCTCAATTAATGAAAAAGATGTATTTCAACATCACACCTAACCATCAGAAACCTGGAAACTACAAAAAGGCCCAGGGATAAAATCTAGGATGAGAGGAAGAGGATGTGCTTCGAAAAGAAAAGCAAAAGATAGAATGAAAATATTTCATAACTGAAATAAAGGTAAAAACCCAATATGCATGGGACTCAGGTCAGAGGAAGAAAACGAAATCAGAGGAAAGGGGACTGGGGCTCCCGATATCTTTAGGCACGGAGGAAGGGGTGGGTGAACACACAGGGGCTTCAGGAGGCAGCCAGCCGCCTCGGAGCAAGAAGGCAGAGCAAGCCGGGCTCCGGCAGGACCCCAACCAACAGAGGAACAATCTGGAAAGGGCTGCATGGGGGGGCCTCCTTGGGAAGCACTCTGCCGCTCGGATTTCTGTGCACCTCGCCCCCGCCCCCACCCCAGAAAGAACCAACTTGATTGCCCTTGGTGTGAGGCTCCCCTCAGACTGCACTGCGATACACGAGCCTACGCCGGGGTCCCCCACGTATCTTCCCAGCTGTCCTGATGTATAAACTGTGAACGGATGAAATAAAGCTTAAATATAAATACAAATGTCTATTTAATCTAAAAGAGACACACATTCAGAGTTTATAAGCCAGCATATGACTCTGCTGATTCATTTCACCTTGTATTTGGGAGCGGGACAGGGGCTGGCTGTCAGAAAGGGATGGGGGAGGCTGTGGATGTTTCCAGGCCCTGCCTCACCCACCGTCACGTCTGTGGTCTGCTTAGTTCTATCACGTCCTCACAACAGTCTCCACTAGTGACCGGCCTAGACACTAGGTTACAGAGCACGTCTGTGGCGGGGCCCAGCTCTGCACCTAGTATCACATCAAATCTCTTTCTCCTCCCTTCATCCTCTAGTCTTGGTGGGAAGACGTGAGGTATCTGAGGAAAGAGAAAATGAACGGAAAAAAACCAGAGAACAAAACAAACAAGAGAATGAAAAGAGCAGAAGCAAATGTTGTTCTGGGGGCCATTCAATCAGCAACCACACACTTGCAAAGAGGGCTTTACGGTTACTCAACTTGTAAAAGTACATCACTTAAACTACTACAAAATTTGTCAAATGGGTTTTGCATAATTTATGAAGATGTTAAAAAAAAAAAGCCACTTCCCATATCCTCACACAAAAAGCTCAAGTGAACAAACAGACACCAGCTGATCAAAGATATCTGAGTGCCCGCTATGTGCTTGGTACCGAAGCTGGAGGGAACAAGGGAAAAAACACAGCCTCTGCCCTCAAGGAACATACAAAATAGAGAATAAAAGAAACTAATCACCTGCCACTGACCACACCGTTAAGGAGGAGTCGGAGGAAAGGGAGAGAAACGAAATGCGACGGGCTTCTGAGCAGCATCAGGGAAGCGGGTGGGCCAGTAGGAGTAGGATTAGACAGCTGGGGAAGGTGAGCATCTAACGCGGGGAAGGAAGTGTCAAAAGAAAGGGTGGGGGCAGGAAAAGACACCGAGTGGGAAACAGGGACAGCACAGAATAGAGGTAAACATTCATGCTGGGAAGTTTGCATAATTATGAAATAAGCTTAAACAGAGAGGGTAGGACATGAGGGCCCTGAAGAAAAAGCAAAGCAGTTTAGAACGGATATGACTGATAAGAGACATCACTTCAACAGAGGGCTGACAAGTGGAAACAGTGTCTGGCAGGAGAACACAGTACGGACCAAAGGGAGGCATGTGTAAGCAAGAAAATAACAGCTCTGGTCACGCCCTCCAAAGGCTGGAATGAAGGCGGTGCTCAGGAGAGAAAGGGACAGAGATGTGACTTGAGGGCACAATCTAAAAGATGCACCTGCTAGGGATACAGATGGCCAGGGGTCTGGGAGCACGATGACAGGATGGAGGGAACGGGAGAGCGTGCGGGTGCGGAGAGGAGAGAGCGACGTGACCACATCCGTCGGATGACAGGAAGCCCACCAGAAACGGGGCTGGACAAGGCAGCGACTCGTGGCACGTCACAGAGAGCAGTGGGGCCTCTCCTGTCACACGCTCCAACTAGTCCCGACGGCAGCTGTCCCCAGGCGAGGAAAGGACCGGAGACAGGTCCTCGCCTCCCCCGCCACTGTGACCACAGAGGCCTCGGCCCGTGCCCCGACCCCCTGCCTCTGCACTTTACTCTGTTCCATGGACTCTCTCTCCTTCGTCCTCCCTCTGTATCCTTTATGAAAGGGCCATGAACACCAGGAGGGAGAAAGCTCAAAGTTTCAAAATTTGTATTTTACCTCAGAAATTTCAAAATGAAACACTCAAACGCAAGCATCTCGGAACCACGCCTCCCACCTTAAGTCCCTTCTCTGCGGGCACCTCACTAGGCCCGGGTGAGACCACAGCTCCTTGAAGGCACAACCCATTGGAATGTTCTTCACTGATTAAGTTCTCCTCCCACAGGTCAGACAGAGCAGGCCCAGGAAATGTTTCTGGTTGAGCTCGGAAAGGTCACAGACATCTTCAAGGACAAGAACCCTCATAACACATTCCAGGATACACATTGTGATAAAAAGAACACCGAACTCTCTACCTCAGCTAACTGTGGAAGCTTTAACTTCTCTGAGGCTCAGAAGCCTCACCCTCAAAGGGGGCTGAGCTGGGGGACTTCTCAACTCACTGAAGCTCCAACAATTGTTCCTGGGCTCACATCTAACAACAGAATGTCCCTCAGATGCCACAAATGCCTCCTGAAACACCTTCACTTCAATTCTTTTTGTTTACCATTAACATTTACATGATTTCTTAATTCTACCAGTATGTTGACCCCAAAACAAATCATCAGTTGTCATTAAATCAATCAAAATCAATTAACATGCTTGACACCCACTGTATACCTACTGACACAGGCACTTCCTACCTCAGCATACCCTGGCAATGCTAAATTACAACAAAACTCTTGGTTAAAACAAAGGCCTTAAGTGAACGACAGCATCTCCGCCGGCGGTCATCACAGGACCCTGTAAATTCGGACCTGGATCCACCTGTCAATACCACAAGCTGATCACCTGATGAGCACTTCTGTCACTGTCACATGCTGTGATCACTGAAGCACAATCACTTTTTGAGGTTCTCAAAAATATTTCTAAAAAAAATATATTTCTGTTGAAGCCATAGTTCCGTTCTTGCATTAACTATATACCTCTTTGCTCATCCTGAACGAAATGAAAAGAACATTTTTAGAGTAACTCTTTTATACCACTGTTTTTCAGCAACAAGAGAAAAAACAGAGCAAGGAAAATACTGAGGATTTTATGTCGTGCAATTACAATCAGAAAAGCGGCAAGTGGCACCACAAAAATCACTACAGGCTTAACGAACGTTCAAGTCTATCTAATTCTGGAAGGAAAAAGGTAACATTTCATTTTCAGATTAAAAAATAATTTCTAACAATGCAAAAAAATTTACTACTGCTTAAAACAAAAGCAAGTGAAAATCAGTTAATTTTAAAAGATTGAGGTGTGGCTGAGAATTTCAATTTCTTCTGTAAATCCATGCATAAAAGTGGCAAGGCAAACTGTACCATTTTGAAAACTGTAAAGAAAGGAAAATAAGGACGCTGAACATTAGACAATCAAAATACCTCTTTATTAAAGCTAGTGTCTGCATAAGAGATTAGTCTTTGCCTCAAATGATCAGGGTTGCATCAAGATTTTAAAATCGTCCTTAGCGTTCTGGAAAACATAAGACACCAGTCTCATGCCTGCCCGCTCCACTCCCGGGCACCTCCCGGGCTCACTGCCCTCCACGGCCCCACACCAATCCCCCAGCGCCACCAGCCCCTGCCAACCGAAAAGGGATAGGTGACCAAGCCCCACAGGCCGGCCAGCAACCGACTTCCTGGGCCCAGGGGGAAGGACCAGATCTAGTCTCTCTAGAATCTGAACTAGGAAATGTGACAAGAATCGGTCACTTAGAAACTGAAAGAAGGCAACAAGAAATGCCACAAAGGCAAACTGGAGCCAGAGGGGTTACGACCAGCTGAAAAAGCACAGGAGCTGAAGGCACAGGGGAGGGAAAGGCAGGAGAGAGCAAAGCAGCCTGGTGGTGGTGGGGGGAGAGTAACCACCCGCCCGTGCCGGGCTCTTGGAGCTCAGCCTTGCCGGCTCGCATTCCTGGATTTCTGCACGATCTCATTGCACACAGCATGTGTTCCACCGACAATACCCGCTCTCAGGCCGGAGTGGGCCTCTGCTCCTTGTGACCAAATGCCAAACCAGCACCCAGAACATGCAAACAGGAAGCAAGCCTTTCTGATAAGCCCTAGACATAAAATACTGAACAGTCCTAGTATTGAAGGAACATACAGAACTAAAGAGTACCCCCCCAACAACAACAAAAAATCCAAACCTCACACCTGACGGAGAAGGGGCACAAGGGAACTTTCTGAGGTAACGGATGGAAAGGTTCTGCATCTTGACAGAGATGCGTGTCACTCTTCAGTCAAAACTGACCAAACTATAAACCTGTGACCATTTCACTGTCTATAAATTATACATCAATTTAAAAAACAGACGCCCTAAGTCTCAATTGTTCCCTTGAGAAGACTTGAGTTTTGTTTTGTTTTCCAAAACTAAATTGACCTGGATAAATCTCACAAACAATGCTGAGCAGGAAGAAGCCATATGCAAAACCACCTGAGTTTCTATTTATACACGGAACAGACACAGAGAAATTCATCTCCGTGTCATAGTCAGAGTAGGGGCTAACTACGCGAGACCAGGAGGAGCCCAGAGGGGCTCTCGTCGGGCTGGAAGGCTCTGGTTTCTCATCGCGGTTCAGACTGACACTTTCATCAGGGCATACTTCACGACAGAGGCATCTTCCTGTACATCCACTTATATCACACCTTAACAATAACACAAAAGAGAAGGGAAAGGAAACAATACCTTATACTAATCTAAAAGGGACTGGCAAAAAGTTTGTTTTGGGTTTTGGGGGGATTTTTTTGCCTCTAGCGAAATGCTTAATTTGAACCAAACTCTTTAGGCAGTAACAAAGAAAACTAAGACTTTAGTTACCCCATTTGTAGAATTCTAATATGACTCACGAATTTGATATTAGCGGAGGAAATTCATTCATCAGAGTCCTCAGAATCTGGTAAATTAAACTCCATCCTATAGTGTCAATTCCACATGGTGAATTCATCCATAATCTAAATGAGCAGCAGAGGGAAAAAAACCACTCTCCACATCCCTTTTCTACTTTAACACACAAAAGAAGGAAGAATTATTGAGTCAGAATCCCACTTCTGTGTTTTCAAATGCAGAATTAACTGAAATTCATACATTACCCTGAGGTGAATTATTTTAAAAATAAACATGCAGATTTTGATTTTCAGAAACTTGTAGTTTAAAAACATTTCACAAACTCGATAAAGTTCAAAAGCATAAAAACAGAACAAATAAAAGTGGAGCAACAGCTCACCAAATTTGAATACCTAAAAAAATAAGAAGCTGAAGAGTAAACTGAAAAGTACTTACAGCCATAATTAATTCAAAGGGGTGTTTATACACCCTCACGGGTGACTGGTATTTTTGCACCATGATTGCAATAAAACAGCAATCCTCTCACACCTGCAAAACACAAACATTTGTGATAAATAAACATGATGTGGAAAAAATTAAATCTGCATTTACACAACATACTACAGTCTAAGGAATCTCAGCGGGTCGTAATTCTATGCACGCAGAAGTCAAAAGACGAGGCTTAATTATAGAAGGACAAGGGAAGGCGATAAAGACAGTAAGAAAAGGTGAGGAAAGCCCAAGTGGAGTGAGGGAAGCAGCTCTGGTCTGAGGGCTGGAGGACTCCATTGCCCTACCTGCCTCACCGCCTCTCCAGGGGCTGCCCTGGGTCCTTTCCAGCAGTGAAATGTCATGATTCCATTATTCTGATAACCCATACAATTAGTTCTTGAATCATTTTCTCTTCAACAACTTCCATTAGAAGCCAAATTAAAATGATGGCACTTCAAGATATTAAGCCCAGGACACACAAAAATAAAAGTGGAAAAAAACACTAGTGTGTCTCAAATTATGGAATATTCCTCAAAAGCTATTTTCAAAGGAAACTTGTCAATCCCCATTTTCTAAGTGCAAGACCACAACTTCAGAGACTTCCCTGGTGGTCCGGTGGTAAAGAATCTGCCTTCCAATGCACAGAAGGTGGGTTCCATCCCTGGTCGGGGAACTAGGATCCCATGGGCCGTGAGGCAACTAAGCCCACGCACCACAACTACTGAGCCCGCGTGCCACAACTAGAGAGAGAAAACCCGCACGCCGCGGCTAGAGAGAAGCCCGTGCACCACAACAAAGATCACGCATGCCACAACTAAGACCCCACGCCGCAACTAAGATCCCACTCGGCCAAGAATTTAATTAATTAATTAATTTTTTTTTTTTTTTAAAAAAGACAACTTCAGGGATCTATCTTCAAATGGCGGAGACACCACCAAGCACTCTGGCTAGAGGCTCTACTGACTTCTCCAGCCTCAAATATTTGTAATATCAGGAAGCAATCAGCTAAGTGCTGAAGCCTACTTCAAAGTCAGGAATCCTCCTGCCAGGGACACATTTACACACTGGCCCCAGCCTACCTGGATTTTTCTGAAAACACACTTTTATTTGGAGTCCTCTATGGGACTTCACTTCCCTATTTAAAAGGGAGGAAGAAAAATAACTCCAAAGAGCCTACCTGTCCTGCGGAGGATAATCATTAAGAATGTTATTTTATGCTGAATATGATGAGAGGATATTCAGAAGTACAAAATGTAATATCCTCAAGGAGTCCAAAGTCTAGCTGTAAAAAAAGAAAACTTTACGAAGATACGTTTTATATCATAAGATTCCTACCTATATTATTACATTTAAACAGGTCTGGAACCTCCTCTGGTATGTTTCGCATATCTCTCAGAGAGAACAGGTTCTGGCGGAAAACAGCCATATCTGGCACTCTGAAAACTGCTAAAGAATAACTCTGGGAGACCTCAAGCAAGTCATTTGACTTCCCCCGGACTCAGATCCACCTCTGCAAAGCGAGGTTTGGGGTGAGATAATCTTGAAAGACTTCCAGCTCTAAAATCATGAGACTCAGAGACAAACTCCTGAATCCACCACAATCAACTGGAATGCCGTCATTAATCTTGATTCTAGGACTGGCAGGTCCTGGTGCGCTGGGACTGTGTTCTATAATCTTGATTCTGGGACTGGCAGGTCCTGGTGCGCTGGGACCGCGTTCTATTTAGTTTTGCCAACCTGATAATGCCGGTGCACAGCAGGAATTCAACAACCTTTTAAATTTTTAATTAGGAAAATTAATTTTAGGTTGTCTCCCACAGAAGGAGAGGATGATTACGGGGTATCAAAAGGGGTGGGGGGAGAATGTAAAAAAAAAAAAAAGTAATGCTCGGTTAAGACTCGGTAACACCCATTCGGGATTCCACTGCCCGGCAGAACCCAAAGCGACTACACTCAAGAACCTGCTAATTCACGAGCTTCTGAACTCCTGCCAGTTCCCAGCTTCCGATGCTCTGGTCCGAAGAAACGTCCTACGTGGGAAGCCGGAGTTACAACGGCCAAGTGGCACCGTGGACCAGGGCAACCTCTACTGCAGGACAATCGGTGCTTAAAAATTAGCCAATGGCCAGACCCAGTGAGTCCACCCCGAGCAGGCTCAAGGGGCAGCCGGGCCCTCCGTTCGATCCGGGGGTCCGGCGCGGCGGCCCCTCGGGCCCCCAGCCCCGGCCGACCCGGGGAGGTGCGCCAGAGGCCGGCTGGGGCTCAAAACTCCGCTTCCCCCAGGAGGGGTCCCGGGTGGGAATATCGACGGGTGGAGGCGGGGAGGGGGCGACCAATACAGTAGGAGCGGCGCGGGGGTCGGCGGGCCGGAGGCGGGCGGGAAGACAGTCCGCTCCCGAGTCGGGGAGCCGGGGGGAGCCGGGGAGAGCCGGGGTGAGCCGAGGGGCCGGGGAAGGGTAGGCAAGGCGGGGAGGCGGACGCGAGAGCCTCGCGCCTCCCGGAGGGGCCGGGCCGGGGGCGCGCTCGGAGCCCGCCACGGAGACGCGCGCCTACCTCTTGTCAGAAGGGCCGGGCCGGGGACGCGGGGCGGCAGGGAGTGCTCATGCCGGCGGCTCCGCGGCGCCGTCGCCGTTCCACTGCAGGCGGCGTCAGCTCAGCAGCCGGTTCCGGGGAGTGGGCCGTGGGGCGGGAGCCGGAGGGGCCCAGCGAGGCTCCTGTGGTTGTTACGGGTGACGGGGAGGGCGGGGCCGGGAGAAGAGGTACGCGTGCGCGAAAGCGGCCGAGGGGCAGAGGCAGGAGAGACGACGGTTGCTAGGAAGGGGGGAGGGGTGACAACCTGGGCCGAGCCGAACTGCGCAGGCGCCAACTCCAGGCCGGAGGGCGTGGGAGGAGCTCGGAGTAGGCGTCGGCCCAGAAGCAAGGCAGGTCTGCCCAAAGGCGCTTGGCCGCACCCAGATTTGCGTCACGGGGCGGGCCTAGTGTGAGGGGCGGGGCTCGCGAGTAGCTGGGCGGAGGTTGCCGAGACACAAAAGGGGCGTCCGGCAGTGGCCCCGGGGCGTTCCGCTGACTTGGAACTGGGAAGTCTGCGAGGCATCAAAATAGCCGGGGCCTTCCGGCTTTGCGGGTGCCCAGGGCCGAGCTGGTCTGTCTGATCGGCGCAGGAGGCTCCCCGTACTTCCTCATCTTTTGTTGACTTCTGCGGTGCCCTGACCACATTCTCGCCGAGTAATGCAGATGAGGCAAACGCCAGGGCTGGGGAGGGGCTGGGTGGGACCCAGCAGCATCTTGTCAACACGTCCGAGTTGTTCGATGGACCTAAGACAAGTGGATCTGGCGTTTCGGCAAGAGCTCCAACTTTGAAGCACAAGTGTGATACACACTGAGACATTTAGGGGTTCTCAAGAGGAGCTAATGACTAGAGAAGGACAGCACGCATGTCCACCCACACAACAAAGATGGTTTTATAGCCAACATACAGTTTCTCCATCAATGTCACTGTTGTTCCGTTTGCGTTAGTCACCCTCGGTGGCTGTGCATTTGACGCTGCCAGTGCACAGCACATTTTTGGAACAGTTTCGGAATTTCCTTCAGGGCCAGTTTACCAGCCACACAAGAAAATCATTCATTACTTGATCACACCTTGTTTTTCCCCTCAAACCATCATTTTTCCAGCTTGATCACCCACCCTGCTTACTAGACTCAGCTAGGGCTGGTTTTTGCCTGTTTGTGAAAATCACATCCACCTTCAAAAGATGGTCCGAGAAAGAGACAACCCAGTAAACAGCAGCACTTATGAAATGGTCTCGCCCCAAAATTGACCTGATCTGATAAGCCTCTAGATGGCAACGGCCAATTTACAAGAAATAGGAACAGAGGAACATGTTAAATAATACCAGGCGGAAACAATCAGCCAAGCATAAATCATGGGAAATACTGCATGACAAACACATTCCTTATCAAAGTACAAAGGAAAAAATAGGGAAAGTGCCACACTACAGATCAAAAGAGATTGAGAAATTTATTGAGCCATACACTTATGATTTGTTTGCTTTTTTATGTATATATCATACTTCAATTAAAATGTTTTTCACAGTTAAAAGTACATTGTTGAAAAATCCAAACTGTAAAAATCATCACCTGCCATTATTACATTAACATTTAAATAAATAGGCATTTTTAACAAACATTTAGACACTGAAAAACTGAAAAAAAAGAGGGCAGGATTCATAAATACATAAATACCCACGCATGCTTTTAGAATGATAGCTACTGGAAGAATGAGACTTTTTTTTTTTTTTAATCTAGGCTGCACCGGGTCTTAGTTGCAGCATGGAATCTTCATTGCGTCATGCGGAATCTTTAGTTGTGGCATGCATGTGGGATCTAGTTCCCCCACCAGAGATCGAACCCAGGACCCCTGCATTGGAAGCATGGAGTCTTTACCCACTGGACCACCAGGGATGTCCCAGAATGAGACTTTTTAAAACGCCAATCTAGACAAGATTTTCTTCCATTCCAATGCCTCTTTCCTACACGTTGGTGATACCAAGAGCTTAAAAGAGCCATTGTTGTCAATGTGGGCATTCATGCCAGCCTCCTGTTCCAGTCTGCAGCTGATGATGAAAATGTGATGAATCTTCCGCCTTAGCTTTGATGCTTTTTCATTAATTCACTTCTGGTAGTAAACTGTGACTGGTCTGCCACTTCAACGTCATCAGCCATTTCCATCACGTTGTCTCAAAGGTCTTTGTTGTAACTGTAACCCAGGAAGAAGTGGCTGGCCCAGACCATGGAGAGGGACAGCAGCTGGCCAGTCAGCGGTAGATGCCGGGTGGGTCGCGGTAGTCGGACAGGTGACACAGGATGAATTCCATGTGGACCTTCCATTGCTTCTCGCTCTCTAAGTGGGAGAATTGCTCCCTGAAGTTGGTTGCCTGCCACACCCCTGAAAGCAGCTCCTCCACCGTGGTGCCCACCCTTCAATTAAAATTTCTAAAAACAAAAAACAACCCAGATACTTGAGGTAGCTACCAATTGCAATATATGAACTTTATTTCCATCTTGATTTTAATAAAATAGTAAAAGAAACTTTTATGAAACAGGGCAACTTAAACATTATTAACAATAAATTATTATTGGCAAACAACAAGGTCCGACTATACCACAGAGAACTATGCAATATCCTGGGATAAACCATAATGGAAAAGAATATTTTTAAAAAGGTATATATAGGTATAACTGAATCACTTTGCTGTACGGCAGTAATTAACACAACATTGTAAATCAACTATACGTCAATAAAAGATAACTAAAACATTATTATTAATTGTTTAGGTGGGATAATGGTATTATGGCTAATACTGATATCTCTTAAAGAAGCCTTCTCATTTTAGGAATACACCCTGAAATATTTGGGGGTGAAATCATGTGATCTCTGGGATTAGTGTCATAATAATCCAGATGGGGAAAGAGAGGAGGAAGGGCCTAGATGAAATAAGGTTGGTTGTAAATTGATCATTGTTTATTATATTCCTCTGTACACTTTTGTATGTGCTTGAGGTTACCTATAGGAAAATATTTTTAACAGAAAAGATGGTTTGTCACCACTGAGGATGACAAATCATGGCATAATCACAAAGGAGGTATTGAAAAATGTCTCAAGAAAATAAGATACACAAACAGTAATCCCAGGGCCTGACCTGGATCACATGCCCATCCCTGAACCAACCTTTTGATCAGGGGGATCCAGAGGTCTCACTTTGCAGTTCTGGGTCATGTGATCTTAACATCTTTATTGGAGTATAATTGCTTTACATTGTTGTGTTAGTTTCTGCTGTATAACAAAGTGAATCAGCTATATGTATACATATATCACCACGTCCCCTCCCTCTTGCGTCTCCCTCCCACTCTCCCTATCCCACCCCTCTAGGTGGTCACAAAGCACTGAGCTGATCTCCCTGTGCTATGCAGCTACTTCCCACTAGCTATCTGTTTTACATTTGGTGGCGTATATATGTCCATGCTACTTCCTCACTTCGTCCCAGCTTACCCTTCCCACTCCCCGTGTCCTCAAGTCCATTCTCTACGTCTGCGTCTTTATTCCTATCCTGCCCCTAGGTTCATGAAAACCTTTTTTTTTTTAGATTCCATATATATGCGTTAGCATATGGTATTTGTTTTTGTCTTTCTGACTTACTTCACTCTGTATGACAGACTCTAAGTCCATCCACCTCACTACAGAAAACTCAATTTCGTTTCTTTTTATGGCTGAGTAATATTCAATTGTATATATGTGCCACATCTTCTTTATCCATTCATCTGTCAATGGACACTTAGGTTGCTTCCATGTTCTGGCTATTGTAAATAGAGCTGCAATGAACGTTGGGGTGCATGTATCTTTTGGAATTATAGTTTTCTCCAGATATATGCCCGGGAATGGGACTGCTGGATCATACGGTAGCTCTATTTTTAGTTTTTTAAGGAAACTCCTCACTGTTCTCCATAGTGGCTGTACCAATTTATATTCCCACATGAACAGTATCTTTAACTAGTATAATTAAGATACATGAACAAACCCCCAAGGCCAGTAATTTGAAGGAAACAACACTCATCTAGATGCATAAGTTATGGTATGTTTGCTTGTTTTACAATCAGTTCTAGGGATTTCCCTGGTGGTCCAGTGTTTAAGACTCCACGCTCCCAATGCAGGAGGCCTGGGTTCCATCCCCGGTCAGGGAACTAGATGCTGCGTGCCACAGCTAAGATCCCGGATGCCGCGACTGAAAGATCCCGCATGCCGCAACTAAGACCCAGCACAGCCAAATAAATAAATAAATATTTTAAAATAAAAATAAATAAATAAAATCAGTTCTATTGGGTGTGTATCCAAAATCTATAAGAAACAGTACTGAGCACCACGCTTCAGAGTTAAGCAGAAAGATCCGGTCCTTTTAACACACGTGCATGGAGTCCTTATTACGTGTCAGACGCTGTGTGAGGCATAAAGATGAGCACATATGGAGGGGGAAGTGGAGAAGTGTATCGGGATCAGGTTTGGCTGCCAGTGACCAAAAGGCCAAAGTAAAAGTGCCTTGACAAGATAGAAGTCTGTGTCCCTTGCATGTGAATGGAGTCCAGGGTGGGAACGACACCTCCACCGTCACCGTCAATGGCCAACTCCCAAAAGACCACCGGAATGGGGATGCAGGTGGCCTCAGGTCTCATCACCAGGGACATGGGTTCATTCTGTCTTGCTGCTTTGCCATCACCATGATGTATCCTGTACCTCCGGCAAGTAGGAAGAAAGGCTGAAGAGGATCAAGTGTCCTTCCTTGAACGATGCTTCCTTGGAAGCCGTGTGTGTGCGTGCAGTAGTTGGTGTGTGACAAGCAGAGCAAAGGACAGTGCAGCAGCACAGACCACGCTGCTGCTCTCTTCCTCAGACTCTCTCTAAGGTCATATTATGAGAGCATCTGAAACACCTTGAGTGAGCCCCTAGCAGGAGGAACATCTGTGTCCCCTCTTACTTGGTAGATGGAAGCCCTGCCGGGTACTGTGTAAAGGCCATTTATCCGGTGTCTTTGTGACGGAAACGGAGGATTCCCAAGCTCTGGCCTCCACAGCAAGACACTCTGGTTCCTTCGGGTTGCTCAGCTGAGTCCCCGGTAGGAGGCTGAGTGTGACGCTGCCTTTCCTGGTGGCACTCTGGCTGACGTCAGGATGCGGCATCTACAGCCTGGACACAGACCCTGTGGCCTGTTACATCTTCCCCAACAGGATTAACCTGAGCTGGGGACACTGTTACTGGTCCCTCCAACCACATCTTCTCCATTGATCTTAGCACAATATGAAGAGTCATCCCAAGGAAAGCATGGGAAGTTGTTGACACCAAGAGGATTGGGTCATTGCAGGAAAGACACTGGGAGAGAAGTGACGGTCTTAGCTGAAATTTCAGCCTGCAGAACCCAACCTCTTCCCCACAACAGCAAGATACGTAGGAGATGAGTCTGAATGACCCCTTTGAACATTACTAAGGGGCAGGGTCAATGAAACATTTAGGCTGTGCTGAGAACACCTCGTTCTGATTCTCTGGTAGCCCTACCCACCTTGGCATTTGCACCGTGCACTTTGGCCAGCTACTGGGACGTGTCAGGTCTCTTCCACTTCTGGAAGGGATCATTTTCTTATTCGGTAGTAAAAGGGTAAAAGACAGCCTTGCAAGGCATGACAGATTATCCTGACATGGACCAGCTGGCAAAGTTTCCAGCCTGGAAAAGTACGAAAAATATAGGTTACCCTACAGGCACAATTTCTTCATCCTGCTCTGGCAGTCATCCAGTGGTCTTGAGCTAACACCATTGCATCATTCCCAACCTGGGAAAACTTCAGGCCCAGAAACCAGATCTGCAAAAGTTATCATCCAGCCTTACATATTTCTAAAATATTTCATTTCAACCTGGAGAGGCAAAGCTCCGCATATCTTAATTGATTTCCCCACCTCAGAGTCTTTCCTCTTCCAAGGCACTCTCCATGCTGCTGGCAAAATTCTCTTTCACACACACACACACACACACACACACACACACACACACACACACACACACACACACACACACACACACTCACTCACTTACTCCTTTGCTCAAAATCTAACACTGACAACAGAGATAAATTTAAGCTTCAAAGCCTGCCATCCGAGGTCTTCTATAAATCTTTCCTCTGTCCAGAATGATTTTAGTTTCATCTCCACTTTATCTGCTCATTTATTCATTCCTTCGTTAACTCAGCAAACATGTATTCAGCCCCGTCATTTATTCAGACACCATATTTAGCACAGGAGTGTGGGAAGATCCACTATATAAAAACAGATTTTCCTTCAAGGAGCTCAGCCTACTGCATGGGAGAGACATGTAAACAGTGACGACCACACAGCCTCTTAAGCTCTGTGACCCCTCCCTACAGCCGTTCCTTTTCCTCTCCTTCTCCTCTGTGTCCTTCCACTGGAAGGCACACTGCCTGAAATGAGACTGTAAATGAATCGGGTCTGTCTCTCCCCTCCAGTTGTGAGTTGCTTGGGTCCTGGGATCACATCCACTCACACGTTCTTCTGCCTATGCGCTTGGCATTTTCCAGAACCCTATCAAATACTGGTTGGGTTGAAGCGATGAGTCTTCAATTAGGCCTTGAATCTGTGTGCGTTAAACAAGTCTCTCCACCCCCTGCACTGAGCTGATGCGTCCTTGGGAGACGTGCTCTCAGCACCTCACCCCACCCCCCTGTGCTGTCCCCTGTGTCACCAAGCGAGGACATCAAGCTTAGGGAAGCAGCCCAGCTTAAGAGAATTGCTGTCGTGTGCCTTGGAAAGCATAGCACTCATCCAATGAGATTTAGGACAAGAAAGGATGACCTGAGCCCTTTTAGCTTCTGGCTCAGAGGAATAAAAATAGGCAATGCAATCAGACTTTTTTTTGCTTTGTTTCTCTCACAAAATATTGTCCTTGCTTCTCCTACCCTGGTGCAGCTGTGTGGCGCTTTCATCGGCCAGATGGAGACTTAGATTAGCAAGTCAGCAACTCATCCCCGCTACTCCATCTTGGGTCATACTAGGTGGGCGGGGGAGGGTAGCTTCGCACAAGGAAAGGAGCGCTAACAAGGGACAGACCAAAGGCCACAGAACAAGGGGGGACCGGGTGAGGATAAGAAGCAGAGCGCCCCAAATTCGATTAGTAAAACAATTTTCCCAAGGCTAAACATGGACGAGAATCTCTTCAACCTCAGTTCTGTGGGCAGAGACTGGACTGCACAAGGAAGAGACGGACAGGGCCCATCCGAGCCCAGAGCTCCCCCCCTTCCTCCTTGACGTGGGTGAAAGACAGGGCCACGGCAGACCCCCAAATCGCCTATCCGCCCAACCGCTTTTTGTCTGTGGGGGGAGTGTTTATTTGGGGTGCATCCCACAGCCAGGCATCTTACAGCTCTGCCCCCAGAATATTCTGTGACCTCCTGCTGAGAATCACACATCTGCTCCTTTCACACCTGCTGAAAATTCCATCTCCCCTCCCTTCCCACCATGGCAGGGCCTGTGTGCCTGACTGGGCCACCTCAGTAGCCCGAAGCAGCTTTTAGGATTTTTCTTTTCTAAAGGGAAAGAAAACAAAACAAAACAAGTATTTTAAAGTCGGAAGTTGACGGGATTTGGTGTCAGAAACATGTATCTCACAGGGTTGCTAAGCTGAGATAAGAAAATATTTGTGAAAACACTTTGGAAATGGTTAGGCTGTAGGTAAATGCTTCCCACAGACAGGCATCCTAGACAGCTCTGCCTCCGGAATGTTCTCTAAGCATAGATTATTCTCCTGCCTACCCCTGTGGTTGGTTACCAGCATCAACCTCTACTGTTTAGATAAGTCCTTCCCGCATCTTAAATTTCCCCCAAACGGAAAAATACTATGAAGAGTGTTGTTCAAAAGATCAGTCCTCACTTGAATGGCTGTAAGCACAGACATGCTGAAACAATATGGGGTCTTTCTTGGTAAACCACTTTCCATAATTACAAGCTACATAGGACTTGAAGGGATCAGGGGACGCATGCAGAGATAGTCATCTTGCTTGGCTGGATACAGCAGCCCCTGCCACCCTCCAAATTCACAAAGCTCACTGGAGCACATGCCCAAGCGTGAATGCATAACTGATCCTAACAGGGACGTTCCTGGCAGCCTTGCTCCGCCGTGACGTCTGACAAGTACCGTGCCCCTGCCAGAGAGTGACCCTCGGCTGCTTCCGGGACACCAGCCAACCTTCTGCTCCCCAGAAACGTGCAACACTCTGATGCAAAACCAGGAGCCTGCTCGCCTTCACTCCTTACCCCCAGGGACACAAGCTACACCTCTGAACTTCACTCAGCAGGTTTACCACCTAGGCTCAGGGAGCACCTGGGGCTGGTGTGTTAGTTTCCTGGGACTGCGGTGACAAACTGCCACAAACCAGGTGCCTTAAAACAATAGAAACTTTTTCTCTCACAGTTCTGGAGGGAAAGTCAAGGCGCTGGCAGAGCCGTGCTCCCTCCTGAGGCTCTAGGGGAGGTCACTTCCGGCCTCTTCCAGCTTCTCGGGCCCCAGGCATCCCATGTCTTAGGGCTGCATTCATGTCCTCTAGTCTCTGCATCTGCCTTTTCCCTGTGTGTCTCTGAATGTCCTTTCTCTATAAGGACACCAGTCTTTGGATTTAGGGCCCCCCCGCAAATCCACAGCGATCTTCTCTCCCTTCCAGATCCTTAACTTAACTGTATCTGCAAAGACCCTATTTCCAAATAAAGCCATGTTCCCAGCTACCTGGGGTTAGGACTTGGACACATCTTTTGGGGGGAACCCCCATTCCACCCTCTACAGTTGGTTAGAACCAAAGTCCGGTTGGAGGGAAGGGGGCACTTCCTGCACGCTCCCCTTTCACTGCATCACCGGTTCAGCCTGAAGCTGAGAAGAAGGTGCTTGCAACCCATCGGGGGGCCTCCAGGACTCCGAGGGCATGTGCTTTTGCCTAACCCCCAACAAGCGTGGCTTTAAGGAAAGTGAGGCCAAAAGAAGTTTAAGGCGGGCCTACAGTCCACTTTAGGGCCCGGGCTCTGAAAGAGCCAGAGAAAAAAGACCATGCTCTCAGGACTTCCCTGGTGGCGCAGTGGTTAAAAATCCGCCTGCCCGTGCAGGGGACACGAGTTCCAACCCTGGTCAGGGAAGATCCCACATGCCTCGGAGCAGCTAAGCCCACAAGCCACAACTACTGAGCCTGCGCTCTAGAGCCCGTGCTCAGCAACAAGAGAAGCCATGGCAATAAGAAGCCCGCGCACAGCAATGAAGAGCAGCCCCCTCTCGCGGCAACTAGAAAAAGCCCGTGTGCAGCAACGAAGGCTCAACACAGCCAAATAAGTAAATAAATAAGTAACGATTAAAAACAAACAAACAAAAAAGACCCTGCTGTCCTTGGCTCCCGGGGCAGCCTCCGCGGTGGGTGGGCCGTGCTCAGTGGCTCACCACATGTATCTGCAGAGGAGCTTGTCCCTGGAACCCGCTTGGGCACACAAAGGGCTTCTCTGAGGACCAGCCTCTTGGCAGCTCAGGGGAGCCTTCCAGGAACCTCTGTGATGCTGGCAACCTGGGCTCATTCTACACCCAGGGAAACTGAGGCACAAGGAGGCCTGCTTAATCCCTACAGAGAATTCGGATCTTTGGAGGCAGTGGGTGGTGCCTCTCACCCCATATGGTAACTGAATATGGTACCCTAGTTAAGTTAGTTATGGTTTAATAACGGCCCCTTCTGCTGCACACTGACTGTATTGGCCGGCCACTAGGCAGGGATCCTCATAAGAGCCCATTTTACAGGTGGAGCCACCAAGGCACACACACGGTGACTTCCAGGGCAGAGAATATGACCCTAATACTGTTGGACTCCAACACTCATGGGAGTGTTTCCGTTGCATTAGCCTCTCTCTGCAGAGGTTAAACTCATTGTTTCTCCTTTTTGTTCTTTCTTCCAACTCACCAGGTTCAAGACCTGAACGCCCAGGTGTCGTGGTGAAATGCCCATCACCCCTAATCACACAGGCATGTGGATGCCCAGGTGGCATCCGACTGGCAGTGTGGGAGCACCTGATGGCAGAGACACCTGTGAGTCCCCGGACATTCTGCTGAGCTCGCAAACGTATCTGGCCTTAAGATATTTCCATATGACCTCTGTGTTGCAGTCAAATAGGCTTGACTCATACATTCTTTAAATAGCAAGTGGCAATAACCTGTGTGACTTTTTAATGTTCCATTTATTCTTCCATCCGCTAATTGTTCTGAGATTTATAATAATGGAGCTCCCAAGCGCCTGGCACATGACATAATGGAGGCCAAAAAACCCTGATTAAGTTCAAGTTTGAGAATGCTGAATGAAATTAAAGGTACCCTTAACTTGGTGAAAATAATAGAAAGGTTTTTTTCCCCTTTCTTTTTCTTTAAATCCACTTATTTTTATGTCCCAGCAGCAGACTACGAGGCCAGCTGGGGTCTCGATACAAAGCAAAGCTTGCTCCCTGTTGGAAAACATTGAACCCTCTGTCTTAGCTTCTAAATCCTTTGCATTACACAGTTTAGCAACTGTACAACAGGCTGAAAGAAACTGATGATTTCTCTGCAGCTGGTTCAAACTTGCTGAAAGTGATACTGAGGAAATTTATGGATGCAGGAAAACCCGGCATACCTCCGAGTGGCTCCTCTTAGCCCCACCCTCAGATTTGCAATGCTGGGATCCAAGTCATCTTCAAAACCATTTCCTTCATCTTGGCCAAGCCCTTAAATGTTTAAGAAGTCTCAGATGAATGGATAAAGAAGATGTGATACATATATGTGACAGAATACTACTCAGCCATAAAAAAGAATGAGATAATGCCATTTGCAGCAACATGCATGGACCTAGAGATTACCATATTAAGTGAAGTAAGTCAGAAAGAGAAAGACAAACACCGTATGATATCACTTATATGTGGAATCTAAAATATGACACAAATGAACTTATCTATGAAACAGAATCAGCCTCCCAGACATAGAGGACAGACTTATGGTTGCCAAGGGGGAGAGGGGGTGGGGGAGGGATAGTCTGGAAGTTTGGGGTTAGCAGATGCAAACTATTATATATAGAACGGGTAAACAATAAGGTCCTACTGTATAGCACAGGGAACTGTATTCAATGCCTTGTGATTAAACCGTAATGGAAAAGAATATGAAGAAGAATGTATATACTGTGTCACAGAATCACTTTGCTTTACAGCAGAAGTTAACACAACATCGTAAATCAACGTTACTTCAATAAAATAAATTTTAAAAAGTTTTTGGGTGCTTGAGAAGTCTACATCAAATAATGTCTGATAAAAACTTAGCGTTCTTCGTGGTTAAGGACACGCTAAAACTTAATTTTGAGCCATAACACCTTAAGAAAGGAATTTTATTAGCCAAGGCAGGGAGCCCCGGTCAGTGGTCTGGCCCATGTGACCCAACTGATAGACATACCTGAGGAAATTCAGGCCGCATGACTGCCAGCTGGGACTTGTTCGGTTCCTGATGTTCCCAGAGATAAAACAATAGCCTGAAGCAGAAAAAGAAGGCTTTTGTTCCTGCTTAGACGGTGATTATTTTCCAAGAAGGAGCAGAAAGTTTTCCTAAACAGAGGGACCCACGGGCACAGCTCCTGCCAAAACTCTCAACTGTGGCTCCAACCGCAAAAAGGGTGATTTAAAAATTTTAAATATCAATGTAATTTTTTTTTTTTTTTTTGGTACGTGGGCCTCTCACTGTTGTGGCCTCTCCCGCTGCGGAGCACAGGTTCTGGACGCACAGGCTCAGTGGCCATGGCTCACGGGCCTAGCCGCTCCGCGGCATGTGGGATCTTCCCGGACCGGGGCACGAACCCGTGTCCCCTGCATCGGCAGGCGGATTCTCAACCACTGCGCCACCAGGGAAGCCCATCAATGTAATTTTTTAAATTATAAAATAATATACGCTACAGCAGACTGTCTACACAGCATCCAGTGCCCATGTCTTCCTTCCCAAGGCCAGACTCTGTTCAGGCGCCCACCCTCCTTCACATGCGGGGGCGGCTTCCAGGGGAAGCTGACTCTGCTCCAGCTCTGGCAGGCAGACCAGGTAAATCTAAGGCATCCCTTCTCCCAGGGACTGATTTAGGAGTGGGCATGTAACCCAATTCTGACCAACGAGACCCACAGGGAAGTCTGCTAGGGGATTCCGGAAGGGCTCCTGCCGTCTAAAAAGGAGACACTGAAAAAGACAGCCCATTCCTGTGTCTGGGCACTGCTGTGTCCACTCTGATTCCAGGGACTGCGACAGCTGTGCTGTGCCCACGAGGGGAAGTGGCCTTTGATGGGGATGGGTGGGTCCTGGGGCCACAGAGAGTAGAGGTGGAGGGAGCAGAGCAGGTCTTTGGTGACACATCGCCACCTTGCCTGGGGCTCCCCTTCCTGCTAGACTTCCTGTCATTTGCACTTGTCAATGTCCTCATTGTGCAGTCCAGCTTGAGGAAGGGTTTTCTGTTCCTTGTAGCTAAAAGCAACCTGAGCTCACACTTGTTTCAGAAACATGTTGAAATGCAGAAATGCATAAAGAGGAAAATAAAAATCACCAATCCTCCCACCATCCAGTAACAACCATGATTTATGTTTTGTTGCTTTTCCATCACCTGTTGGTGGTGCTAATTGTGATATATAACTACAGAAGTCATACACTTGCTTTTTGTAAAAAATTCAGATAGAACAGCAGTTGAATACAGAAATAGCTGCTGTAACCCCAGCCCCTCAGTGACGGACTCTTGGCAGTTTGTCATCTATTATGGGAATTTCCCCCACAATGTCAGCGTTTTCTAATGTAATTGCTGCTCCTGAGGGATGAATTGCTCACCTAACTTCCTGAGCCCATACGCAAACTGTAAACTGTAGTGTGACTCAGACTAGCAGAACGTCCGGGCTGTGAGAGCGGGAAGCTGGGAGGAGTAAAAGGAACCGGGGAAGGAGTTTCCCCTCCTTTCTGCAAGCAGGGCTGGCCTGGGCAGAGGAACAAAGTGGAGAGATCCTGGGCCTTGAGCACAAAGGATCTGGGTTCAAAGTCCTAATTCACTGTAGAAGGCTTTGTGACCTTAGGCAGGTCCCTTAACCATTCTGAGCCTATTTTCTCAGCTGTAAAATGGCATAGTAATGCCTAACAGAGTTGTAAGGGTTGGAGATAATGCACGTTGTACAGACGCAATAAATGGTAGCCATTATTCAAAATATTTGCCAACTTCCCATTTCTCTTTCTGGACTCTTCTACTACATCCTGAACATCTCTTCCCACTCCCCCCATCCCACCCCCCACCCCCCAGCTGTCTTTGCTACATCTGTATTAGCCAGGGGGTTCTTAGTTGCAGACAATAGGATCCACTCTAGCTATCTCAAGCCAGAGGGGGTTTCTGAAGGGCCAGAGGGCTCACGGAATTGCTGGGAGGACGGGAGTTGAAAGCAGTAGGCAGGCTTCCAGGAACAACTGACTCCCCGAGTCACACTGGCTCACCAAGGGAGCTGCCACCTCACCAGGATCAGGAAGCTGCCAAGTCTGCTTGGTCTCCAGAACCGGGCTCCCTCTGCCACGATCCATGCCAACAAATTGATGCCCTGTTTCCTGTCTCCGTCTCCATGTGTCAGTCCTGAGTCAGAGTCCCCTGCAGGAGCATGTGATTAGTTGAATCTAAATCGCACATCTGAACCCCAGTAGGTTTTATATTTCTGCATTAGAAAGGGGATACCTACAGTCTGGAAATCTGATTATCGTCAGTATGTGAAGAGAAGGCTCAAAACCTTGGGGGCAGCCTCAGATTCTGGGTGGGGAGCAGGCCAAGGACACATGCTCAGAAGCGCTGTACCTCTGTCCTTGTCCATCGGAGATGGCATTGTGGGATGCTCCAGTTACATCCTTGGCTGAGCTCATATGTGAGAGGCAATGCCAGGTGATTCAAGATCCATCCCTAGGGACAGTGTTTAATGGGTCCTTCACGTTGCACTTTTAAGAAGTTGCTTGGGATGTGGGGTTCAGGACATGCTCCCCCGCAATACTGCCCCTTGATATATTAAATATTTTAAGCTGAAGGAGTTTGAGAAAATGGCAGAAGCAGGAAGTTCACACTGCTTCCCCTGCTTCTTCCCCTGCTTCTCCCCTGAAACAGGTCATAAAACCCTTATGGAAGAGGTGCCCACCCTGTACCCAGAGGAAAGGAGCTTCCTTACCTCCTAAGACAAAGGGACACCAGGAAGAATCCAAACGGGCCATGCAAAGTTTCCACCAGTTTGCTACATTCACTTCATACTCTTTCACCTATCATATTCCTCCACGACTATCCACCCCATCAAACTTAGCAAGAAATACTCAGGTTACACTGTTTCTTTGGGTCTTCATTTCTGTGGGAAGCCTCCCGTGACACATAAAGTTGACATCACATACATTTGTATGCTTTTCTCCTGTTCACCCGTCTTTGTCAGTTTAATTTTCCTAAGAGACCCTAAGAGAGTCAAGGACAACTTTTTCCTCCCCTGCATTTGTCAACTCTAATCTCCGATTCATGAAATTTGGGGCCTTATAACAAGTGAGTTGAAGTTGTTTTCGGTGCAGTGAAGGAGAATGTTATGAGTAAGGGCGAATGAAGCCTGAGGGTCAGAGCAGCGTGTAGAAGTCCTCACGATCAGAGTCCTGAAATTTTTCCTTCCTTTTTTTTTTTTGGTCACGGCCCGCAGCATGTGGGATCTTAGTTCCCCGACCAGGGATCAAACCCATGGCCCCTGCACTGGAAGTGTGGAGTCTTAACCACTGGACTGCCAGGGAAGTCCTGTTCCAACTTTTTTAAGCTGCTGCCTTTTCTCTGGAAAACTGGATCAGAACGTATTTGTACAGGCTCTGATTTTTCTAATAATTACAGCCTTTGCTCTCAGAGAGATAAGAGCCGGTAGGTGTGAGCGCAGGCTGGCTAATGTAATCCTGGGATTACACACATGATAGGAGTATGAACTGCTGGAGTGTAACGGCCCTTCGAGACAAGCCAGACTGCGGCCCTCTTCTTATAGGTGAAGACACTATTCATTGGCTGCGATTGTAGATGACATTTTGCATTCACTTATCATAAACGATTTCATCGAATATTGACTCGTTTTTCTGATGGGTGGATAAAAGGAAATGCTGCCTCTTGTCCTGCCAGAGAGTTGGCATCCTCGACAACAGCGCAGACTGCTCTCCCACAGGGATACAAGCTCCTTTATGGGTTTTCCTCCAGCTGACGCAGTGATTTGAGAGTCATCCTTTCAACTCCTGAAAGAAGCGGGTATTTGTTCCTGGGTAGGACAGAAGGCTGAAATTCACTCATAACCCCTAAGGAAAGGCGGCCTAGTGATCTTCTAGACTATTTTTCTTCCTCCGTTGCTGCATGCAGAGGCAGCTCTTGGGACCCTGCTTAGGAAGGCAGCAAAGCCAGGGCTTCCTTCATCTTGTTGAAGATGATGGGATGGTTACTGGAAGATACTAGTTATTTCTTTCTTGTTCTAAACCCCCTGGTATTACATTGCCAGTCAAAGCCTGTGCTCCCTGCATAATAAGATAGGAATGCTGTGCAGAGACGATGCTAATGGCAGCTAAATATAGATGGCAGCTTCTAGGTGCACGTGTGCCTGCACGAACACTAGAACAATTACGGGAAGAAGCCTTCCATGCTGCATGGTTATAACCTTGACTTTAGGAAAGTATGAACTTTTCTGGCTGGGCCCAGGGCTCTCCTTCTGTTAAATGGCATTCCTGGAGGGGCAGCTGGAAATGCTCTGTCCTTTGGACTTGGTGGTGACCGGGATATTATTACATAACAGAAAAGTGTCCTTTAGTCACTCGGAAATGTGTGGGGCTCAAAGGACAGTCCTACATGGGTGAAGATTAATATGCCTCATTAATTAGTCACATTCCTGCCCTTCTCCATCCTTTATAATTAGGGCGTCAGGCATCCCTGTTGGCCTGAGATAGTCTCAGTTGATGCCTACGGACTCAAGGGAATTATCAATAACGTCCCCTTTCACTCTCAGCAGTGACCTGGTTGGGTGATAAATTTTTATTTTAATTTAATTTTTTAACTGAAGTATAGTTAATGTACAGTGTTGTGTTCGTTTCAGTGTACAGCAAAGTGATTCAGTTATACATATATATATATATATTCTTTTTCAGATTATTTTCCATTATAGGTTATTTCACGATAGTGAATATAGTTCCCTGTGCTACACAGTAGGTCCTTGTTCTTGATCTATGGGTGATAATTTTTTTTGGCCATGCCACACAGCATGCGGGATCTTAGTTCCCCGACCAGGGCTCGAACCCTTGCCCCCTGCGGTGGAAGCTCGGAGTCTTAACTACTGGACTGCCAGGGAAGTGGTGATAAATTTTAAGATCACTGATTTGTAATCCTTAAGGAGAAGGAGGGAGACAACACCACTTTGTAGGTGTGGACCCCCTGAGAGCCAGCTTGGGTAAGAGGGCTTTAAGTTGAAGAAAGAATAGGGAGAAGCAGCTTCTCCAAACCCTTCTAAAGAGCTGTCTGCTGTACTCATCCTCAATGGCTCTAAGTGGCCATATACCCCCAGCTTCTGGGGCATTGGGGTGATCAATCTAAGCCAGGGAGACCTGTTGGCCTAGGCAGTATGGCCAGACTGGAAAAATCAAATGGTTCCTGCCATCCAGTTGACCCTGGAGCTGACCAAGATGAAATGGTCACCTTGCTGCTGGCCTTCAAGCCTAAGGTCATAGTTCAAGAGAATGTCAGAACTTGGCTTGTGCAGGGGGTGCTGGCCATCTGTGGGGCTGGTCTTGTTTGTGGGGTCTTCTCCCCATGCTGGGTTGTTTCAGGGCCCATTGTAAAAAGCCAAATCATTCCCCGCTCTACAAAGATTCTCACCTAGAGTGATGAGAAAGAAGGGGGAAGGACTGGGTGATAGTGTTAAGAGAGTCTCAAAGATCTGATGCCCCCAAACTAAACCCTTTCCCTCCAATCCACTGGGATGAAGGACTTTCTAAACCCTCAGCCCTTCCAAATGTGTCTTCCTGCAAGAGGTGGCCAGTGCCGATAGGGGGCTGAGTTTTCTTGGGCAATCTCTTGGTGACAGGCCAACTCCATGGGGAAAATTCTCATCTAGGGCTTGATCTTGCAGTTACTCTCTAATTCATCAGCTCTGTGTAAAAGCTATAGAGCACATCGACCACCGTTAGGCTGTCAAAACATTCATTCAGCTGATGAGAATAAGGGCTTTTAAAATTACCAGTCTTTTGCGAAGATGTTGGTTGAGTTTCCACATGCACCCAAAAAGTGCCTTTGCATAGAGATTATTTCAGTAGCATTTACTGCAGATAATGACTGGAGACTATTGGCTAGATGACATTCCACAGACCCAGAGATAACCAGTTGTGGCAAAAGAAAAGGATGCTGAAGATTTAATTTTGTAAAGATGGGTTGTTGGCCTGGAATCACGTTCCAAAAATTCCTCCTACCCGCAGACCAGCTCCCATCACACCCACAGCATTCGAGATGAGGTGAGGTGAGAAATTCTACAGTCGGCTACTGAGTATCCTGCCGGGCACCTCCTCAGAGGACTGGGAGGAGGTTGCGGAAAAGTCTGTGAAATTCTAAGATTGTTTGAACATGCCATTACTGATAAAAACGTCCTTTCAAATCCCAAGTCAAAACTCCTGACTTTTAAGCAAATTTATGCCTATGCTAGTTTTCAAACTCGTAAAGCACAATATGGAAACAATGACAAAAATATGAGATTTTAGTTTTGCTGCGTCCCAGGAGCCAAGGGCTGAAAGCCCGGTCCATGGTGCCATCTGAGGACTGTCTGTCCCAGGAGCACATGCCTCTCTAGGACTTTGAACTTCTTCCACCTGGAACGTCTCTTTTCCCCATCTCTGCCCTCTGAAATCCCATCCCATCCGTCAGATGGAAAGGTCAGAATTCATTCCTCTGGGTTCTGGATCTGGTTTTGCTCACACCATTATTAAAGCTCTCATAAGACTACGCCTTGGATAGAGGCCCCTCACACACCCCATCCAGCACCCAGAGCCCGAAACAGCCATGCGAATTTTTGTAGGGTTTCAAAACTTTTCACTCTTTTCTTTCGTGGGCCTCTCACTGCTGTGGCCTCTCCCGTCGCGGAGCATAGGCTCCGGACGCGCAGGCCCAGCAGCCATGGCTCACGGGCCCAGCCACTCCACGGCATGTGGGATCTTCCCGGACCGGGGCATGAACCCGTGTCCTCTGCATCGGCAGGCGGACTCTCAACCACTGCGCCACCAGGGAAGCCCCACTCCTTTCTTTTCATTTGCTTTACCACACAGTGAACTGACTTCAAAACAGGCCTTGTTAAAGAGGATTTTAAATGTAAGTGTTGCTTGATTCTGACAAGTACCCTTAGATCCTTGGAAAGCATCTCCCACGACCTCTCCCGTTGCTGGTTCTGTTCCTTTTCGTTTAGGAGACAGTGATTTGTTTTCTGGGTTGTAAAAACAAGAGAACACGCTGCTTTGGTTGCAGTAACTCGCGGGGTAGTCAGAGAAAAATGTCCCTTTACTTGGAGGTGGGCGGCATCAGAGAAGGGCTTTAGCCACCCAGAGTGAAGGTCCCAAGACCCCCTTCTCCCCTCCCATACACACCCCCAGCCAAGAGCAAGGGTCTGTCTGATCCCAAAAGGGCCTGAAACAAGTGGTGTCGTTGGTGAAAACACCTTGAGCCCAAACTTAGCTGCCAACGGCAAGCGCAAAGGACAAACAGTATCTGCAGATGCTCTCAGCCTGACTGTTCCCAATGTAAAGACCCCACATTTGAGTTTACCAGTTCATTAGAAACTGGTGGAGGGTCAGACCCAGAAAGGAGCTGGCAGGGGGCAGTCTTCTGGAGTGAATGATTAAAATAAGTGGTTAAAACTCTGCTCAATATTATGTAATAACCTAAATGAGAAAAGATTTTGAAAAAGAATAGATACATGTACGTGTATAACTGAATCATTTTGCTGTACACCTGAAACTAACACAACGTTGTTAATCAACTATACCCCAATATAAAATAAAAATTAAAAAATAAATCAATAAAATAAAATAAGTAGCTAAAGATAAAACAAGAGTACAGCTCTGTGCCTGCGAACTGAGAGGACCTGTGATGCTCCGGTTGATGGCCTTGAGCCTCCAGAAGATGCTCCGGGGACCCCATGTTTTGTTTGAAGTTTGTGCCTGACTCTTGAATCATGAGGGTTGGGGGTGGGGGAGTGGCTCCTAGGATCTCTAGGATAATGACTTTTATCACAGATACCCAGGTGGCCACACAAATAGTGTCGTGAAAAAGATGTCACTTAGGCAGAGGCGGAAGGCTGGGCTTTTGCATCTCTTTTCCACCCAGGGCGACCTTTACTGACCTTATTTGCACCCACATTTAGCAGCCGGTATCTCTCTCCTGAGACCAGAAGGCGTGTGCCTGGGAGTATGTTAGGCCTGTGAGTAGGGTAAGAGGCTGTGTTTATTATATCAGAGTTGGGAGCAACTATGGCAGAAGACACATTAAGACACAGTAAGAACTCGTGTCTCACGTGTAACTCCTTGGGAAGCATGAAGCCTTAAGGGTCTTCTTCACTTGTGAATTGTTGTTTGTCCCAAAGGCAGTGATAACCTCAGACTGGCAGTATTTCAGGGGCAGGCGATCAGAGAGACAAACTTATCTCGGTTGGCATTTCTTAACTTGTTCTTTATCGAGTCTGTGGCTGCAGATACGTTTTGGGGTGCATTCAGCTTGTGACCCAGAAAGTACCCAAGAGAGGAGGGCTGGCAAGGAAGGCAAAGGGGTGACTTGGAAGAAACCCATGCCAACTTCACACTCTCAGTGGTTCTGTAGGCAGAGGACGTGCTACCCCTCACAGACCCTGGGAAGGTGCCCAGGCAACCCCCTGCGGAAAGGAATGTTAAGGTACCACTGGCAAGTTTCCAATACTCCAACCCCAAAATGTAATTCGCTTGTTTCACATATTTTCAAAATTCCGTAGTAAAGCATCCTTTTATTTCAAATTTTCAACTTTAAAGTTCAATCAAAATTTTAAGCAGTGGGCTTCCCTGGTGGCGCAGTGGTTGAGAGTCTGCCTGCCGATGCAGGGGACACGGGTTCGTGCCCTGGTCCGGGAAGATCCCACATGCCACGGAGCGGCTGGGCCCGTGAGCCATGGCCGCTGAGCCTGTGCGTCCGGAGCCTGTGCTCCGCAACGGGAGAGGCCACAACAGTGAGAGGCCCGCATACCGCAAAAAAAAAAAAAATTTTAAGCAGAAAAGCTGTTTTTATGGATAAGAAGATTACTCTGCATGCCTGGAAGGAACAGAGAGTCTCCAAGGGCAGTGATCTGCTCAAGGCTTAGGTGCTTTTTTTTTTCTTCTTATTTATTATTATTTCTTCTTTTTTTTAAATGGAAGTATAGTTGATTTACAACGTTTTAGGTATACAGCAAGGTTATGTGTATATATATATATATATTTATATTTATATGTGTATATAATGATATATATATGTTTTTTTATATATATAAATATACATTTTTTTATATATATATAGTGCTTTTTGTTTCATCCTTTAGAACATTGACGTCTCGGGTACACTATTACCTGCCCAGGACTGTCCTGGCCAGGAGGCTGACCACACCTTGGAAAGACACCATCCATATAGACAACTGAGATTTAATTCTTCTCACCTCAGAAGCAATATGTGTATTCCCAGGAAAACTTCTGAAGATACAGATAAGGAAATTAGCGTTCTTAACTTTGTATTGTACGCTTGTGGTTGGCAAAAGGATGGCCCCCAAAGATGTCCACATCTAAAACCAGAACCTGTGAATATGTTAGATCACATGGCAAAGCGGAATGAAGGTTGCAGATGGAATTAAGGATGCTAATCAGAGAAAAAAGGGAGATTAGCTTGGGTTACCCAAGTGGCCCAATGTAAGCACAAGGTTCCTGCTTTCGGCTTGACTTCAGCTCAGTGCGACCTCAGTCACACTTCTGACCTCCAGGACTGTAAGACAATACATTTGTTGCTTTAGGCCACTAACTTTGTGGTAACCTGTCACAGCAGCTACAGGAAATGAATACAATGGCCCTCCTCCCAGGTTTATTTCTTTGCATGTGTATTTTGAACCCCCCAAAGTAGGACCATACTGTACATAATATTTTCAGATAATCTTTTATTGAAGTACAGCAATGGAACAGAGAATCACAAATCCCCAGCATACAGCTGGACGATCACAAAGAGAAAACACCCGTGTGGCTACAGCCCCAGTCAAGAACTCTAACACGATTGCCCCCTGGAAGCCCCCTTATCCTGTTCCCAGTCACCCGCTCCCCAAAGGCAACCCCCTCTTGACTTCTACACATAGCCTAGCTTTCCTGCTCGTGAACTTTATAAATGAAACCACATGGTATGCACACAATGTTTTCTTTTTTATTGAGGTATATCTTACACATACTGAAAAGCACAAATTTTAGATGTTTTCACACATGCAGACACTCAATTAACAGCCCTGTGAATCAAGATAAAGAGTATTTCCTGTCCCCAAAGTTCCCTTTCCTCTGCTCAGCACATATACCCCTCCCCCAAATAACCAGTTTGCTGATCTCTATCACCATAGAATTACTTTTGCCTGATCTGGGGCTTTGTGGATATAAGTGGAATCATGCAATATGCTGAAACCTGTTTTCTTCCTCGCTCATTAAATTATCATAAGCCCCTTTCCGCCGTACGGCTGGACCGTCATTAGTTTAATCAACTTCCCCCTTTTGTGTATGGTTGCTTCCAGTTTGGGGATAATTTTAAGAATTAAATATCAAAGATGCATCAGGCTTCTCTTATTCATAAAGGCAGTTGGACCAGGGATGAAAATCCTCCCCTACACAGCCTTCTAGCTGGGTCCTCACACGTCATTATCACCCTTTTCCCAGAGTCACTTCCTTAACTGATCCCTGCAAGACCCAGGCTCTCTGGAGGACACTGAGAACTGTCCCCGCTGAAACAATTGTTTTCTTACAGTCCAACGATACCGGCCACTTCCTCTCCCTGCAACCCAGCAACCTCTTGGAGCTCAGTCAACTGTCTAATTACTCCAGCCAAAGAGCCACTGTTCAGAGCCTCGTGTTCTAGACAGGAAAGAATGTTCCTCAGTGAATAAGTCCACACCTCTATTCTGGGTAACACAGCAAAAGTTAAAACGAAGCAGTTGTCCTGCAGTTGGTTCCAACTATTATGTTGTTTACACAGAAAGCACGGAATCGAGAAGCACAGGGGAGCCCAGAGTATTCCAAGGAAAATGTTTGCAGGCTGACAAATTAGGACGCCGCTTTCCAAAAATGTGCACATAGGATATTGGCATTTTCTGCGTTTAGTTAATGTAGTAGATAACAGTCTGTCCAACTGGAGTGAAACTGGGGGCTCTGATGACTGAAAATGAGTAGGTACTAAGCACTTGTGGATTATTTTGTTCTTTTTAGACTATATGGAACAGTACATGCTTCCAATGCCAGGCACAAAAAACAAACGGTACAGAAGGGAGATAGAAAATAGACCTTAAGGGACTTCCGTGGCGTTCAGTGGTTAAGACTCCGTGCTTCCACTGCAGGGGACACAGGTTCGATCCCTGATCGGGGAAGTAAAATCCAGCATGCCGCATGGCACGGCCCAGGAAAAAAAAAAAGAAAAAAAGTAGACCTTTAACAGTTAGTTTCGTTTCGTTCCTTTCAGAGGGAGGCAGTTAGAAAATCTGATTAAACATCCTTTACTCCTGTGTCATCAGGAGTTTTTTCTTGAGATGACCATGGTTTTAGCAGAACTGAGATGAAACATCATTCAGAACATGAAACGTCACATTTATACAATCATCTTATAAAACCGGGTCCCCTCCCTCTGGGCCCCTGTTTCCTTTACCTGCGGGAGTATGCGGGGTGGAGGGGGTGGAAGACAATGACAGAAATGTCAACCCCAAATTGTCTTGTGCAGAGGCTGTGGAATGGAACCCAGCAGCAAAGGCCCTTTGTCAAAGGGACTTTGGGGTGTCACTGGCAGAGCTAGTGGGCTCCAAGATAAAGCTTAAACAACAACCTGAACGTTTGCATGTGTAAAACCTTTAGAAGCACTGTGGAATAAGCCCGGATGTCAGCAAGAGCTAAGACGAGCGCCTTGGGAATTCCCTGGCGGTCCAGTGGTTAGCGCTCCACGCTTTCACTGGCGAGGATGTGGGTTCGATCCCTGCATCCCGCAAGCCAAGCAGAGCAGCCAAAAAGGAAAAAAAAGACCGGCCCCTTTAAGTCACTGGGGTCACCCCCCACCCCAGGTCTGAGCAAGCCCAGGGTTGTGATTCATTCTCCCTTCCCTGTCCCTGTCCCCATGTGTGCAGAGGGGAGAGTGTGCTGGTCTGGTCCTCACAGCGTCCACTCCTCTTTTCCTGTCTCTTGGACTCAGTCAATCTCCCTCTCTCTCTCCTTCTACGGCTTCGGCTTCGTTAAGTGGGCCTAACAGAAAATGGAAATATTGATATATAATAGATATTCTGTACTTAAAATACTGTTAACAATTTTACATTTTGTTGGCTTAAAACCAAATGAATGAGACTCTCTCTTTACTTTGCATGGCGGTGGGAGTTGGGCATGGCCCACCTTCAAGCTCCAAGTTCACCAGCTGCCTGCCGGGCTGTCCCTGTGCTCCTGGCCCTCTCTCTCTACGAAGTAGAGAAAAGAATCGTCCGGCTTCAGAAACCTGTTCCCAGGAGTAAATGAGATGCAGGTGCCACACTCAGCCTGTTGCCCGATGTGGGCTAGGTGGTCCTTAGGTGGAAGCTATTTTAGGTTCATAGGTCTTGGTTCCTTCCCCTGTGTGTCTACAGCGTGGTTGCCTGAATAAATAAGATTCTTCATCCCTGCTCCGGAATCTGAAGTCATTATAACCCCACACGGAGCAGCTGTTTCCCCCCAGTTCATAAGCAATTCCCTGATGGTAAATTGCATGCCTAGGGGAACAAATGAACTTTTAGGTGATGGACAAGTCCCTGGCCTTGCGCAGAGTGGAACTCTGTTGTCACCCAAGGACTCACGGGCGTGTCAGATGTCAGAGGTGAGGTCACAGCAGGGGAACACCCAGGACTGGGGCCCCGAGCCTGACACCTCCTGCCTCTAGAGCAGATCTGAGTCATTTCAGTTTCCTCTTACTTGGGAAGAGGGAAGTAGAGGGTGATTTCCTTGATTTGTACCAAAATTAGAAAAGACAAAGGCAGGTGAAGGGATCCAGAATAAGAGTTTTGTTATTGTTTTATTCTCTGAACTCCCCCTTATAGGCCTGAAAGCAGAACGTCCCAAAATAATTCAATAGTCACAAATCCTCTCCCGAGGCTAGGATCACAACTTGGGAAGACTCCTCTCTCTGGAGAGACATCCATACCCAGATGAGAATTCCCCCTAACAGACGTAAAACTACCATAGCTCCCATCTATTCTCCTAAAGCGCCATTTATCTTTCCTAAAAGTCTTTTGCTTTCCCATAATTGTCCTTCTTCCCCTCCCGTGCCGCTTCCCTTATTAAGATGGTTTATAAGCTCCCAATTCTAACCACCTCCTTGAATCACAGTTTCCATGAACTCCTGCAGACCTGTGTGAATTTTAAAAATCTGTCTCTTCTTTTGCTAAACTGTCTTTTGCAGGCCCCCAATTAACAGACCTCAGAAGGTAGAAGAAACATTTTTCCTCCCTGACACTGGAGTTCACGTCTTTACTGTTAAATGCTAGAAAAAAAAAATACTCAAAACCCTTGTTAGAGATGGTAAGGAGAACGGATTCCAGACTATCACAGTGGGACTGGGACCACTGCAATGAGATTTTACAACGGGGAGAGAGACTGGGCTCAACTCGGAATACAGTGTGGGCAAGTGGAAAGTTATGGAAAATTACTAAGAGGAAACATGAGGAGTAAAATGGGTTCTGGCTGAAGTGAACTAACAGGATTCTTGCTGAAGGCAAGCTAGGGGGCTTCAGACATCACCTGGGGGATGGTAGAGGGTGAGGAACCTGATCAGTTATCGGGAGTGGGGGGTTAGGGTTTAAACTGACTCAGCGGGTCTCTTGCTAAAACTAGGTTTTACAGGGAGGTGCACAGATGGGCCTAAGAGAAGGTCCAGGAGTCTGAGTAAAGTTTGGTCAAACAAAGAATCTTTGTCATAAACTTACCCTCATTTAGTCCTTTTGAGGTTAATTTGAATGTTCTCTAAAAAGAAGGTACTATATAATATGATGAAAAGAGAAAAGTAGATACTATATAATGAAAAGAGAATGGTAAGCATAATTTATTACAGGCCTAGTAGGGCCTATGCGCTTTGCAGATGTCACCTCCTTGAGCCTCTCATGTTGCAAGGGGGACGTGGGCTCAGTGAGGGCCAGCTCCTGCCCAGGGTCCCAGATTAGTGTCCACTTGTCACACACAGACATGGACTGCACCCTCAGGCCCTGTGCCAGGCACTGGGGATAGAGGGGTGAGTGAGACAGTCACCACAGCCCCGGGACAGACCAGCTGGTTGAGGAAAGACCCCCTCAAAGAGTAAAGCACACAGAAGTAATGCCTTCGGGGGAGCGCTCACGGGGTCCCTGCCTGGGCCCGGAGCAGAGGGGAGGGAACCCTGGTGGGATCTGTGCTGAGAGCAGAATCACAAGGAACAGCGGGTAGAGGAAAGTGGAGGGAAGGGCATCCCAGGGCCAGGGACAGCGAGAGCAAAGGCCACACGCACACAGGACCAAACTAGTGGTGGTGCTGCGGCCTAAACCCGGTGCCACCCAGCTCCAAAGTCCATTTGACCTCACTGAGGCCTCTGTGTACCTGTAACCCCAACAGAACCGGGCCTTTTGGCTGCCTGGTGTCAAGTAAAAACCGAATCCAGACTTAGGGAAGAGAGACTTTATTGGGAAGGCTTATTGCAAGGGAGGTGGGGGCAGGACCACTGCCGCAGGGAAATCACTGTGACCCACCAGATCCGGGAGCACGTCAGGCGTGAGGCAAGAAGGGAGTTTCCTTCATCGGGAGCGGTGAAGACGGCTAGCAAGAAGCAGGTTGGGCGCAAGTGGAGGGAAGGGTGGCTGGGTGGGAGAGGAGGTCAGAGAAGGTTTTAGCTGGACTCACGCCAAAGTTCAGGGGCCTGGGAGAGGGAGGGAGACTTAACCAAAGTCTCACTAATGAGCACTTTGTTCCCACTGATGAGTGGGACAAGCTGTTGAGCCAGAAGGGGAAACCGGAGGGTCCGTGACAGACCTTAACACAGGCGAACGGGGCGGGGGGACATGGATAAGTCTGCTCTAACTCCGTGGCATTAAATCTGTCACCAGCAACACTAAATGGGTGGAGGGGGTGTTTGTGAACCATCGGGCTGTTTTTCAGGAGCTCAGTTCCCACTTTTGTTCAAGATGGAGTCATAAATGTCCTGAGGGGGTGAACAGGATCGAAGACAGTCTCCAGCCCAGTCAGAGCCCGTTCAGCCTAGTGACGAAGCCAAAAGGGGGCGTTTAAAAATCATTTGGGTTTCACTGAATGATGGTCGACAGAAAAAAAATGAAGAACCGCCAGCCATAGTTTGAATTTCAGATAACACATTTCTATAGTATAGGCGTGGCCTATATAATATTTAGGACTTACTTATACTAAAAAAAAAAAAAAAAATTGTTTGTCTGAAATTTCACTGTGTGTCCTGAATTTTTACTTGCTGACTCTGACAACCCTGCACTGAGTGGATGCCTCAAAGTTACCCTAAAGAACACTTTTTAGCTTCTCTTTCCTGACATCGGTCTCAGCACCATAGCTGTTCCCTACACCCACTCCCACACACCCCAGCTCTCACCACACACTCCAGGCCTCTGGCTCCCTCTGCGTTCTCTGAACCCCTGGACCCTCCTTCTCAGCCCTTTCTCTGTAATCAATTCAGCCTCTGACCTTGTAGAGGAGCAGAATTTGCCCCCCACCCAAAAGTTTTCTCTTTGGCATGAGGATTAATTTAGGCTGATTACTTTTAAGAAACAGAAGCCTCAAAGTTTTTATTTCCTTCCCCTTAACTGCCCGAAAGAATTTAGATAAAGGGCCTGAGGTATCACCAGAGGTATCTGCGAAGAATGTGGGGAAATTCGTCAGGGCCTGAAGGTCAGAGTCCACGCTGTGTCACATTGTGTCTGGGGCCCCGCAAACGTTTGTCCACCAAACATTTGCTTTCCCATCTGCAGGTGAATTGCCTTCCTCCCCTTTGAAGTCCCAAACCCTCACCCCCAACATCCTCTTTCGTCTCTAGCTGAAGATGGTATTTAAGGTGACGGTTTGGGCGATTTTGGTGAGTTACTCAGTCTTCCTGGGTCTTTCCCATGTATACATGTTACTAATCTTTTGTGTGATTTTTCTCCTGTTAATCTGTCTCCTGTCACTTTCATTCTTGGACCAGCCAGAAGAACCTAGAATGGCAGAGGAAAATTTCTTCTTCCTCCACAGCCTCTGCCCTGAGGATGAAAAGTCCCAGCTCCTCAGAAAGGTGGGAGAGTTTGTTTTGAATTATATTTCCCCAACACGTGACTCCAGATTTTTTAAGCAAACAGCAAGGAAGACTTTGGGTGTTTGCCATTGCCTCTTGCTGCACCCGCATAAGTAAGAGGCCTCACAGAACCCAGTTTACATCCTCTAAGAGGCCCAGGGGCATAGACTATAAGAAATTGCTAACACTACAGACTGTGCTGGGAAATTCTTCCCCAATACAGAACGCTGGCTCAAAGGCATGACATCAATGTGTATAAGTACTGCCAGTGATCACAACTGTGCAGGTATCATACACTACAGTTAAATCCACCATCCATCTGTGAAAAAAGTACAAAGCGACTAACAACACCCTCCCTCACTCCTCAAAGTGTGGTCCCCAGACTGGCAGCATCTGGGAGCTAGTGAGAAAGGCAGAGTCCCAGGCCCGCCCCAGACCTACCTGCAGCTCCAGACTCCGCATCCGATAAACCTCCAGGGGATTTGTGCACATTGTTTCGGTAGCGCTGAACTAGGACACTTTCATTTTTGTTCCTAGAACAAAAACACCACTAGATGGCCCTTCTTGACCAAGTCAGGTATTTAACCAAAACAGGTATGATGCCCAGGACAAAAAGAGGGACTATAGTCCCTCTTTCTTATTAGCCTGATGTAATTCATATCTTCCTTTGGGGAAGAGATTGGCATCCCTGATAAAGTTCATAAGGAGTTATCTGGGAAACCAGTTACCTACCCACCCAGCTGATTGTCAGGACCATTAGCCAGTGATTCTTACTGTATTTAGCCTGGCAATGATACTTTCTTATAAAATATACGTACCTAAAAATGAACTTCTTTTTTTTTTTTTTTTTTGCAGTACGCGGGCCTCTCACTGTTGTGGCCTCTCCCGTTGCGGAGCACAGGCTCCGGACGCGCAGGCTCAGCGGCCATGGCTCACGGGCCCAGCCGCTCCGCGGCACGTGGGATCTTCCTGGACCGGGACACGAGCCCGTGTCCCCCCCCCTCGGCAGGTGGACTCTCAACCACTGCGCCACCAGGGAAGCCCAAACTTCGTTTCTTTTAAATTGAAGTATAGTTGATTTACAGTGTGGTGTTAATTACTGCCGTACAGCCAAGTGATTCAGTTATATATACGTTCTGTTTTTTAATATTCTTTTCCATCATGGTTTATCATAGGATATTGAATATAGTTCTCTGTGCTATACAGTAGGACCTTGTTGTTTATCCATTCTATCTATAGAAGTTCACATCTGCTAATCCCAACCTCCCACTCCATCCCTCCCCCAACCCCCTTCCCCTCGGGGAACCAGTCTGTTTATGTCCGTGATTCTGTTTCTGCTTCATAGATAGGTTCGTTTGTATCATATTTTAGATTCCACATATAAGTGATATCATACGGTATTTGTCTTTCTCTTTCTGACTTACTTCACTTAGTATGAATAATCTCTAGTTGCATCCAAAAAAATGAACTTTTGGTTTGGCCTATAGGGGCCTCTCCCCTTGCCTACGAGATTGTGATAAAACTTTCACACATACTCATAACTAAATTGTTTTAAGTCTTCTTTCACTCATCTAAAAAGAAATTAGAATGGATAGATTACTTAATGTGGTTGACCTCGCTCGTGTCAAGTTATGCTAAGAGGCTACCGTAAATGCAGGAAGAATCAGCTAAGAGGCTACCGTAAATGCAGGAAGAATCAGCAAAGAAAACTCAGCCAGAGAAACGGCAAGACAACTATGGGGGAAAATAAAAAGGCAAAGAGTGATTTTGCACATGCACGATCGTGTAACCTCTGAACGGTGAAAACAGAAATGATATAGGATGCTTGCATTGGGAGGATGGACACAGGGAAGCAGAGGGCAGGTGCTGAGAGCTCAGCCTGAATCCACCAGGAAGGAAGGCAACGGGCCAGGATGAAGAGGGTGAGTCAAAGAGCAGCACGTACAGGTTATTCAGAAACAGGGAGATGAGTGAACTAGGAAGGAACTAAGCTGAGCGCTGAGGGCTGTGGGAAGTGGGGAATGGCTGTTTAGTGTCAGCCTTTTCATCCTATGAACATTTTTTTTTTTTGGCCCCGCTGCGCGGCTTTAGGGATCTTAGTTCCCCAACCAGGAATTGAACCCGGGCCACGGCAGTGAAAGCACCAAGTCCTAACCACTGGACCACCAAAGAATTCCCTCATCCTATGCACTTTTAAAACTAGTGCACTAATGATCCCTTTAGGAAAAAAACTGAAAACAAACACCAAGCAGTGTTTACACAGATCTAACATGACCAGAGGAAGCGAGGCCTTTATTTCATTTTGACTTCTTAATATCTTCTTTTTATCTCCCCCATTAACTTTCAAAGGGGTAATTAACTTTCAAGTAATTTGGAACAGAGATGGCACGTTAGTGAAGGGGATCTACAGGAGCTTTGCCCATAGATCATTACGGTAAGTCATCGTGACAGAAGATGACAACCAAGTAAAGTTTGCAAGTGGGCACAAATGTTGGAAGTTTGACTCAGCGGGGACGGCCCACACAGGTGGAATACGGCTTACATAGCTGCTGGTGGAAGTCAGTTATTAAAAACCCACGTCTTGGTTTTGTTAACTAGGAATCTGTTGTTGAAAGAAAACAGGAGTCCTATTTTATTATATTTATTTTAATTAATTAATTTATTTGTGCCAACTGTCCTATGATCAAGCTTGGTTCAGCTGGCCCATGACATGATAAATACTTCCCAGGAGCTGTGTGCAGCTGGGACTCCCCGGCAGATTCCTAAGAAAGAGCCCAACCCTGCAGATTAACCTTCTGTATAAATTTCCAGTGAATAAGGTCTTGGCTAAATTACAAAAACAAAAACAAAACAAAAAAACCAAAAAAACTTTGTGCCAAGTTACAAAAGAGAACAGTCTGGTGTAGGATTCCGCCCTCTAGTGGACGGAGAGAGAAGCTCAAAATCTTGACTTGATAGAACTATTCTTTAGCTCAGTTTTTATTAACTTTTCTGCTATAGGCCTTTTGTGTCCCACAGCCATTTTTCACATAAAAAATTACTTCTTAGAGACCACAGTTTAATTATCCATTGTTACTAAAGTTTAGCATCTTTTTGAAAGACTGGACTCCTGCCGGCTTTAACACTCTTACGTAATCCAGAGGAAGAAACATCATAAATGCTAAGGCCCATTCACAGTACACAGCCTCCTATAACACACACACACACACACACACACACACACACACGTATTCTTGGGGAAAACAAGCATGCCGTCCCCGTGCCTCGAGCAGCTGGGCCGACTCCATGAAGGGGCTGGAATGGACTGAGCAGGAGACAGCTGGGGAATATTCCAGGAGCCACACGCAGGGGTGACATCCTCCACACATGTTCTCACAAGTCTCTTCCTGTGGGTTCGAAGTTTCCCTCCATCACCCACTCAGGTGCCAGCAGACTCATCATGTAGGAGGACAAACGAAAACTGTTGTCTTGAGGTGCGGTCACAGACCAGGGCTGGAGGTTCAATGTTAAGAACCCACACCCGGGCAGCATTTCAGCAGACGGAAACAGGATGCAAAGACATGTTTGTTTAACGTCCAGTGCTCTAGAGAATGTTCAACTGGAGACCCTAAGTCCTTTCTCACTGGGAATAGTGTAGAATGATCTGGACAGTTGCATGTCACTAGTAGCTCCCGGGAACTGTCTTCCCCTGTAGCGTTTCTAGCATTGGGTTTCATGCCAATCTTTCCCTTAAGCCTCTGCTTCCCCCGAGGCTGGGGTGTGTGTGTGACTCTATCAAGGACTCCCTTTCAGGCCATTTCACTCCGAGATCAAGGACCTGAGAGCTGGGAAGAGCCCTGGGAGTGTCTCATGGTTGGCACCCTCTGCTCTGTGGGCTGAGGGGTCTACAGAACTTACAGGAGACCTCTGGGACCAGGCTGGCTCGAGGCCTCGGGGACTGTCCTGTTTCCACCAGAGCAACTCCTACCTTTTTCCCCCACACATAAATATTCTTTTTTTATTATTTCTAAAGTAAATGGTAGCACGGCAAACATATTTTTCTCCGCCTTGCTTTTCTCTCCACTTAAAAGTATATCTTGGGGCTTCCCTGGTGGCGCAGTAGATATGAATCCGCCTGCCAATGCAAGGGACACGGGTTCGATCCCTGGTATGGGAAGATCCCACATGCCGCAGAGCAACTAAGCCCGCGCGCCACAACTACTGAGCCTGCGCTCTAGAGCCCGCGTGCCACAACTCCTGAAGCCCGCGCACTAGAGCCTGTGTTCCGCAACAAGAGAAGCCACTGCAATGAGAAGCCCGCACACCGCAACAAACAGTAGCCCCCGCTCGCCACAACTAGAGAAAGCCCGCACACAGCAACGTAAACACAGCCAAAAATAAATAAATTTATTTATTTATTTATTTTAAAAACGTGTATCTTGAAGGACTTTCTATCCACTTTCTCTTTTTTTATTGTGCTAAAAGATAAATAACATAAAAGTTGCTATTTTAATCATTTTTAATTAGGAAAAAATTTTATTATGGTAAAATATACCTGACATAAAACTTACCATTTTAATTTTTTTGTTTTCGGCCATGCGGCTTGCGGGATCTTAGTTCCCCGACCAGGGATCAAACCCGCACCCTCGGCAGTGAAAGTGCAGAATCCTAACCACTGGACCGCCAGGAAATTCCCAACCATTTTTTAAAATTAATTAATTAAGTAATTTTATTTTTGGCTGCATTGGGTCTTTGTTGCTGCACGCGGGCTCAGTAGTTGTGGCTCGTGGGCTCTAGAGCGCAGGCTCAGTAGCTGCGGCGCACGGGCTTAGTTGCTCCGCGGCATGTGGGATCTTCCCGGACCAGGACTCGAATCCGTGTCCCCTGCAATGGCAGGCGGATCCTTAACCACTGCGCCACCAGGGAAGTTCCCCAACCGTTTAAAAATGTACAGTCTGTGGCGTTAAGTACATTCTCAATGTTGTGCAACCATCACCACTATCTGCTTCCAAAGCTTTTTCATCGCCCCAAATAGAAACTCCATGACCATTAAGCAGTAACTCCTCATTCTCCACTCCCCCAGCCCTGTAACCTCTAATCTACTTCGTCTCTAAGAGCCGCCTATGCTAGATATTTCATATGAATAGAATCATACAATACGAGACCTTTCCTGTCTGGTTTCTTTCACTGCTTTCAAGATTCATCCACATGGTAGCATATGTCAAAACTTTGCTCCTTCTACAGCTGAATAATATTCCACTGTATGTATAGACCACATTTTGTTTGCCCATGCATCTGTTGATGGACACTCGGGTTGTTTCCACCTTGTAGCTTTTGTGAATCAAGCTGCTATGAACATGGGTGCACAAGTACCTGTCTGACTCTTTATTTTAAATTCTTTGGGGTGTATAGCTATGAGTGGAATTTTGGGTCACATGACATTTCTATGTTTAACTTTTTGAGGAACTTCCAAACTATTATCCACAGCGGCATCATTTTACATTCCCACCAGCAATGTACAAGGGTTCCAGTTTCTCTACATCTTCCCCAATGGTTCTTATTTTCAGATTTTTGGATTCTAGCCATCCTAGTGGATAGGAGTGGTATCTCACTGTGGTACCATGATTAATGATGTTGAGCATCTTTTCATGTGATTATCAGTCGTTTGTATGTCTCCTTTGGAGATACGTTTATTTGAGTCCTTTGCCCATTTTTAAATAGGGTTTCTTATCTTTTCGTTGTTGGGTTTTAGAAAGTTTATCTGTCTTAACCACTGGATTTCTGAAAAAATATTGCATCTAAAAAAAGAGGTTTACTGATAAATGAAGGCTGGGACCCGGTCCAGCCTTTTTATCTCACATACAGAGAAACAGAGGCCCATGAGGTTAAGCCACATGGTGAGTAGCAAAACAGCCTGTCTGACAGATTGCTTCACCTCCTCCCATGTCACTCAACACCTGGAGTGAGCAGCGCCCAGGTGCCCGGCTCTGTGAGGAACTACACGTGCAAAAACAAATCCTGTCCTTCAAGACTTCTGGGAAGATGAGGCTGGCAGGGTTGGGTGTTCAGGGGGCATGGTGAGAAGTGCCTCGTAATTGACGGAGGGAGAGAGCAGCAGCATACCAGGCTAGATTCTGAAGAATTTGAGTGCCAATGAGTTGGGATTTTTAGGCTGGAGGCCCCAAGTCACAAATTCAAACACCTTCTTGGGACCTCGGGTGCTGTAAATGTGGAGAACAGTGAGTGAAAAGCAATAGGGATTGGAGGGGGCCTGTGGCTAACCAGAGCACCGCCCCGCCTAAAGGCAGATTCCAAAACTGATGGGTTGTGATTCCTAACATAGAAAGCAGAGGGCCGTTGGCTTCCTGGCTGGCCAAGCTTGGGAAAGTAACTCATCTTCTTTGCAGCACCGCTCTTCTCACCTGGAAAACAGAAGTGATCATTGTACCTACCCGCTGCCTAAGGTTGCATTAGGAGTAAAGGGATAATTCACGCTCAGCACCAGGCACCTGGATGGCCTTCTGATTCTCTTGCTCTAGGACCCTCCCCTCTCGCTAGAGCGCTCCTCCCCATTAACCAACATCTCGCGGCTGCGGCCCCTTTAAGGCGGCCATGGAGGACCCAGTTTCAAAGCTAAGGGCGACCTTCTAGGTGCCATCTCTATGGTAAGTCGTCACTTACGGCCGGAAGTGCGTATTCGGAGCGGCTTTGTCTCGGGATTAGGAAGAGAGTAGCGGCACGTGCTTTCTGGTGTCCGAGGGGATGTGCGCCCTCGACCCCGACGGGTGGCCGACCCCCGGCCCGCAGGGTGATGCTGCCCCGCGGCGCCGGTTCCCTCCCCGGGCCGGGAACGAAGCTCTGGGGGCCTGGACTTCTGGGACCGCCCCCCGTATAGCAACTGCGGCTTGGACGGAGGAGAGAGAATGCAGGCACCAAAATCGGGGTGAGGGGCTACTGTAGGAGGCGCTGCACCGCACAGAAAAGCCTTGGATTCCCCGGCTGGGGGGCCAGCCTGAGTTTCTGGGGGTGTGTAAACATCCGGTGAGACTCATCCTCCTAGAGTACGTGGTATCACTTTCTTTTCCCAGGTATTTCTCAGGCAATAAGAGCTCTCCAGACCCCGGTATTTGGATGAAGGCATGCAGCCTCTCTTTGCTCCTTCTTGTCGGTGACCGTATTCGGAGTGACCTCAGTTTGGAGGATCCAGGTATGTCAAGCGTGGAGACGCAGTGTCCTGAGGCCGATGGTCTGGGAAGAGGCTCCTGTGTTGTTGAACCTGCCCAGTTGTGGGTGCAGCCTTGTACCAGGCAGCCCGACCCTGACCTAAAGTAAATTCCCAGGAGAGGTTTTTCCTGGGTTTTGAATTTGCAGTAACAGGTGTGAACATTCTAGCAGAAGTTTGATGATCATGTATGATACTGCAAACAGGATTTTCGCTGAAAGAAGAAAAGCTATAAACAGTGTTGATGTTTTATTCAATAAATATTTTTTGATTCTTTGGCCAGCCACCATGCTAAGTGTTAGGGATACAGAGATGTTACGGCCCTTGTTCTCGGGAAGCTACAGCCCAGTTGGGGAGATAAAATTAAGTGATCACCCTAAAGAGGGTATAATTCAATCCGAGTTGAGTGCTCTGAAGGAAAGCAGAGTCTAATGAGAATATGTGTCTCAAAGAATCTGATGGAGACTGGAAAGCTTTCCTGAGGATGAGACCCTTGAGCTGGACTCTGAAGGACTCAAGGATGAGTAGGAGTTTGGTGGGAAGGCCAGGGGACAGCATGTGCAAAGGTCCAGTGGGCTAGCGAGTATGGCTAGTGGAGGAACTGGAAAAAGGCCATTGTAGCCTGGAAAGCAAAGTGGAAAACAGTGTGAAACGAAGCTGGAAAGGTGAGGAGGGCCAGACGACACAGGGCCTGTGGCTTATGTTAGGATTTGGGGTTTGTCCTGAGAATAGTAGGAGGTTAGTATGGGATTTAAACAAGAAGATGATGTACTGAAAATTATAACTTCAAAAGAGCCCTGTGTACAGAGCAGCACAGTCTAGCAGAACTTTCTGCGATGCTGGTCTATTATCTGTGTCATCCTGTGGAGCAGGCCCCAAGCCTGGAGTGGAATTTTAATTTAAATGTAAATGGCCACGTGCGCCTAGTGGCCGCTGTGTGGGACCGCGCGTAGCTCTGGAACCTGTTGGAGGGGACAGTGACAGATCGTGGCACACAGATGCCCTTTCACTTCTGAAGAAGGGCTGAGACAGGTTCCACTTTGGGGAGGATCCACACGTTGATCATTCCTGGGGATCTCACACAGTAACTGCTTGTGGAACTGCTTTTCGTTTTTATTTTCTTGGTGTGGTTCAGCCTGCTCCTTCACGAAGCAGCATATTCCTCCTTCTCCTACCTTTGCCTGTTTTGTTGTCAGCACACAGATGGAGAAGTGATTCTTCAACTCATCGAAGTACCTACAGTGGTCAAAGCGTTACATCTCCGCTTTGGAGGGGCTGTCAAGAAAAGTGGTCCCTGGTGTTCCAGGGTTTGGGATGCAGAGAGGTAGACGGCAGGAAGTGCCCTGGACCCCAGGAAGGAGCGTTTCCAGTGGAACCCGGCAGAATGCGGCCCTGTGAGGAAGTAAAGGCCGTTTCCAGCCGATGAAACATGTGACCAAAGGGAGGAAGTGTGAAAGTGCTTGAGAGGGTGTGGGGAACTCAAAAGTTGGGGGGAAACTGGGGAACTGTACAGCAAGAGAAAGGGAGGAATAGGTAGGGATAGATGGGCTGGTGTTGAGTTATGGGGGGCTTTGTCAGAGTTCGGCTTGTTGTGCCCACTATGGGCCAGGAGGGCCCCACGTGGTGGTGGGCAGATGTCCAGGTGTGCCTGCAGTGGTGGGTTAGGAAGTCACTGGGGTGGAGCCCGTAGGTTTGGAAGGAGGGGGCTGATTGGTCGCTGCGGGGCACCGGCTGCATCGTATTCTTGGTGGAAGGTAGATTTTAGATCTTGGAGGGCATTTTATTGTGTTAACAGTCTTAAATTCTCTGAATATTCAGACTTGCTGAAGTCAAATAAAAACTGATGAAGTGTGCTTTTTTTGCAGGTGAGTTCACTGGAAGATTTGTGTGTGTGGTGGGTGAAAATCTGCTGAGTTCGTTTCTGCCTGGTTCTGTGTGCCTGAAATGTAATTGTTTTGTTTTAGCACTTTCCAAGTTTGTTTGGTTTAACTCCTGTCTACATAGTTTTTGAGTGCTGACCTGTTTAATGCCCTGTTTTGTATGAGAATACAAATAAAAGGAGTCAGACCCCAAGGAGACTTTTCATACACGTTATGGGTTCCGTGCCCGGTGACCAGGCACTGAGTGTGTCACCTCGGCCTCCGAGGGGGCACAGTGGGCAGCGCAGTTCCCGACTGAAGAGTGACTCAACAGTCACACACCCTCAGTGCTGCCAGTGCCCTGGACCAGTAAGTTAGTCCCTGAGCACCCCGACCCCAGGCTTCTCGGTGGGCGCAGAACCCCCCCCTCGCCAAGTCAGACTTGTTCGACTTCAGCAAGGCTGAATATTCAGAGAATTTAAAAGTTAACACAATAAAATACCCTCCAAGATCTGAAATCTACCCCCCCCGCCGACACCTAGTGTGTGCACATATGACAGGGTCAGGAGGCTTTGTTACAGAGGTTAGGGGCTCTGCTGGCACTAGCTGGGGCCATACTTCACAGCAGAGAATTCTCCCAAGTCCCACTGTCTTTGAATGTTTTGCCGTCTGTTAAGGTGCGGAAAGGAAAAACCAGCCTGTGTTTTGAGCTGTGATGGTGGTGGTTCTACACGTAGTGCCATCATCAGAGCGTTCCATGCTATCTTCGTGTTGTGGTCAGGGCGTTACAGAAAGTACATACATTTTTTTATGCAGTGTAGAAGAGTTATCTTGGACTTTGGACCTAGTTGTGCCAGAGCCAGGTACCTGCGTGACATACTTGGTGACCCTCCCGACTTCACACTCACCTCATTCGTGCAGCTCATCTCCCGAGAGTATGTGGCCCGCTAGTGCCCACCAAGGCCGAGATGTAGCTTTGCAACTTCAAGGCCAGCCTCTGGTGGGTCTTTATGGACCAATAATCTAAAAGGGCTGCAGGTGTCAGGGGAGGCACGGCCACCTCGGGCAGTGCTGGGAGCGGCAGCTCGTCAGCTCAGATGACCCGGGCGGAACAGCGCTGACGGGCAGATGTAGCCAAAGGCTCCACCGCTGGCCTGCAGTGTGACCTTGGGCAGGCCACTTCCCTGTTTGTCCCTCAGTTTCAGTAAAATGGGGACGATGGTCATAATTAACGATGATTCCTGCCAGATGGCACTTGTGAGGGTTGGGTTAGCAGATTGTGTGAAGCGCTCAGACGTCTTAGCTGGCACATCATCATGGGCATTTCCGTTCTTCCCTGGATTTTCAGTGCATTTTACAAACAAACATGGAAAGAAGGGCGTGTCAAGAGGACAAATCAGAAGAGCAGATCAGATCCATAAAACCCAGGCCGTGTATAGTCACAGCTCGGAATAAGCCGAGAGGTACAGAGGGTGCCGAGGACAGCAGGCAGGACTTGCTTGTAAAACCCACAGAACATAAAATTTACTATTTTAACCATTTTCAAGTGTGCGGTTCAGTTTGTTTGTTTTAAAGTACATTTACAATGTTGTGAAACCTTCAGCTCTTGCCTACTTCCAGAATATTTCCATCACTTGGAGAGGAAGCCCCCTCCCCCCAGCCCCTGGGCACCTCTGATCTGTTTTCTGTCCCTGGATTTGCCGATTCTGGACTCTGCACTTTGCATCCTTTTATCATCCAGGCCTCCCCTAGGGTTCAAATAGGACCTCCAGCCCCTTGCCCCACGTCACCCAGCCAGCTGGGGACTATAGAGTAGAGATTCTTAACCTTCTAAACCAGCAGAATCTGACTGGAATTAGGTTTATCCAAAAAGTCAGGTAAAGCGGGGATTAAAAACAGACATGTTACATACATTTTATTTTAATGTAAAATGGAAGAAGATGACATCCATTTGCTAATGTTTTGATAGGAAGCTGAGGCCTTTTATCTTTGGTGGGCATGGTCTAAACACTTTTAGGGAGGTCTTAAATATGCTTGCGAAGTAATCTGAGCAAATTCGTCTAGATTTTTATGACCCCCCCCAATCTTGTAGAGTTGTCCCGCTCACACCTAATTAAACAAATATTTTTACCTTTATATAAGACTCCACAGTATTCAACTCATGGAAGAAATTTTCAGTATTGAGGTATGGGGAAATCATTATGGCTTATACATGATTTAACATGAATTTTATGCTAACTACAATAGCCTGCTTGTGGCCTGTCAAACATACGTCGTACATCTGCTTTAGCCATTAAAGAAAAAGGTGCATTGGCCGGAAGTAAAGAACGGCCATGTGAAAAATAAAGGTGGGGACTTCCCAGGTGGTCCAGTGGTAAAGAATCTGCCTTCCAGTGCAGGGGACGCAGGTTCGATTCCTGGTTGGGGAACTGAGATCCCTCATGCTGCAGAGCAACTAAGCCTGCGCGCCACAAGCAGAGAGCCTGCGCTCTGCAGTGCTCTGCAACGAAAGATCCCCCGTGCTGCAACTAAGACCCAACGCAGCCAAAAATAAAGAAAGAAAGATGAAATGCCTCCCTTCCTGGGAGGTCAATGCTGGTACTCCTTCAATGATAAGACTCCCTTCCCAGGTGCCAAGGCTATACTGACTCACTGTGTACCTGCTGATTTGTTTTGGGGTTTGGTTTTTTTGTTTTTTTTTTTGAAACCTTAAAGGACTGTATCCCTGACTTGTTTAATGTTTTGTTTTGACAAGATACAAAACAATGCTGAAAACCCTGCTTCTGAGCAGTTGCTCAGTTATCTAAGAGGCCGTCTCCCAGGCTGTAGTCCTGTTTGGCTCAAATAAAATTTTTTTCTATCCCTATTATAGATTGTTAATTGGTTATTTCTGTCGACACAGCTTAGATTTGTTTTTATCTCCAAAAGGAGCAACACTTCTGTTTGTTTTATAGTATTTCACCAGTCTGCATCATCCTTTATTAAATCATGTATTACTGAACAAGGTCAGCTGGCACGCACAGGTTTGGGAACAAATACAAGTGGCTTTGGCAAGGCTTCAGCTCATGTGATTGGAGCAGAAGCCTGGGTCCTCCCAGCGAGGAGCGTCAGCCTTTGGTGTCCGAGTTTTCTGGAGACCGTGAGGACTTTCCCTGAGGACCAGAGCCTCAGAGGAAGGGGGAGAGAGGTGTCCTGGGCGGAAACCGGAGGGGCTGCTCCATGGCCCCGGCTGTGCTCGCTGGTGGCCACTGTCGACAAAAATGAACCAATAGGCGGTTAAAAAGAGAAACAGGATTTTATTCAAGCCAACCTGAGGATTACAACCCAGGAGACAGTTTCTCAGAAATCTCTCAGGGGTGCTTCACTTCTTAGAAGTCGAAGGCACAGTTATGTATTTTTGAGACGAAATGACACACGTTTTACAGAGTTCACCAACGGTACATAGTCCAGATCTGCACGTCGGAGGCAAGCAGCAGGTCACCATGACCCCTGACAGGGTTAGGAAAGGAATGTTCTTAAGGAATTCCTTGCTGGTGTCTGAAGAAAGGAAGAAGAGTTGATCTTTATGGCTGAGTAGACATCCCTGCCTTTGAGGAGGTCTGGTTAACATACACTGCCCATTAGGGAGGGCCCAACCTGCGCAGGGAGTATGTTATGCCTACATTTTCTTGTCCTGCCTCAAAAACATAAATTTTACTCTGTCACGGCTCTTGGTGGCGCTGCTGACCACAGGCCGGGTCAGAAACAAACCAGCCACCTGCCTGGCAGTTCTGTTCAGAGGCCTACACAGTCTCTCTGTGAGCTGGGAACACATAAATCACGTGTTCCTTAAGCAGCGGAGAGGCATGGGAAGGAGCTGATGGTCCCCTGCCCCACCCCAGTTCAGGCCAAGACAACCTGTGGCCTGTGTGGGTCCTTGTGCACCGTTCTCCAGGCTCGGGCAAACACGCATGATACACGTGTTGTTACGTATGTGGTTTCCAGAGTTATCTCGGCATTCAGGGCCCTCCAGAGCCTGCGCCACCGGCTTCGTCAGTCTGACCTCCTGGGTCAGCGCCTTTGTCCGCACGCAGACGCCCTGCTCGGGCCATTCTGGTCAGCCCAGCCTGAGACACCCCACGTGTTCTCACTTAAGCAGAGCCCACCTGTCCTTTGAGACCAGCTCTGGTCCCAGCTCACAGTTTCCGCTCTGTGGCTCTTTAGTGCCAATTCTCTGTCCTACTCACCTGACCCATCTTGTGCCACCTGGGGCTGTCTGTCCTGCGCCTTTTCATGACGTCCAGCTGCCCTGCATCTGGCCTCTCTTTCTCAAGACAGGACATTGCCAGCCTCCTCGGGCTTATGGGGAGGACAGGTTTGCAGTGAGAGCCTTTGCCCCTTTCCTTCCACCGACACGAGAGAGGGCGTGGTACCCCAGGTGAACACCCAGAGTTGGGGGGGTGGTGCTGCTGGAAGCAGAAACCAATATCTCATCCCCAGCTGGGTGCTTGCTAAGCTGTAGACCCTGCCAGCCCATCCTGGTGCCGCCACCAGGATGTGGAGAGAGAGTCCTGGGAGAGGTTGACAGGCGTCCCCTGAAGGTGGGGTGTACTTGAGCACAGAGCCTGGTGCTGGCTCTCACCTGGGTAATTCCAGGACCAGAGAGTTCTGCAGTCACCCTTCGAGGCCAAAAGGGACAGGGGTATAGTGGCTTTGGGATGAAGAAGACAGTTACTGTGGTCAACTGAATAATGGCCCCCAAAGACGTCCACACCCCAACCCCAGAACCTGTGAATATGTCACCTTACAAGGCAAAAGGGGCTTTGCAGATGTGATGAAGTTAAGAAATCTGGGATGGAGGCCATCATGGACTAGCCACGTGGGCCCAGGGTCATCACAAGGGTCCTTATCAGAGGGTCAGAGACAGAGAGGAGATGTGATGCTGAATTTGAAGGGGGTGGAAGGGGCCACGTGCCACGGAGTGTGGCAGCCTCTAGGAGCTGGAAAGGGCAAGGAAATGGCTTCTCCCCAGGAGCCTCCAGAGGGAACAGTCCTGTGGGCACCTAGATGTGTCACACTTAGCTCCAAGGGCATTTGGAAAGCACAGCCTTTTACCTGGCTGTTCCTGTTGGGGGCGTGGCAACTGGGAGAGGTCTCTGCTCGATGCCTTGCAGAGCATTTGGAGAGCTTGCTGGGGGTTGGAAGGGCCAGGCAGCAGCTGGCACTCAGGAAATGATGTTTGCCGAAGCAGCGGACCTGCTTCTCTGTGTCATTCTTTTCAAAGTGTCCCCTCTGAAGGCCGAGCACATCTATACCTGTAACAGGAACCTTGCAGACTGGCAGTGATTAACTGAATGTCGGGACCCTTTGCTTTGATTTGACAAACAACGGCATCACGCAGTGGCACGGCTTTTGCAGAAGTCATGACCCAGAGGGGGAAACAAGCCTGGGAATGCTTGGCGTGCGGCCTGGTGGTTAGCTGGGTGATTTCCGCTCATCTTAACCAAATCTCTTTACCCTCTTTCAGTCCAGTGGCTCAGAGAGGCCCAGGAGAACCTGGCAAAGCCCTGTCACCCCTCTGATTGGCTCTGGCTTTCCTCACTCAGGGGTCAAGGGGCACAAGTAAGCCCAGGGTCCAGCAGACAAGGGCTGCCTTCCGTACCCACCAGGCAGGACACTTCCCCTAGGGGTCCGGGCAGTCCTGGAGTTCGAATGCCACAGTGTCCTGGGAAATGTGCGCCTTTGTGCCTGACACTCCCAGCACACCCCCTTTTGGGGGAGGAGAGCGTCCTACCCTGGCTGTGAGAGCTGGACCCCAGCCCGCTGCTGCGTTCCCTCTCTCATCCGCGACACGGCAGGGGAGCACTTCCGACGTGGCAGGTTTCCTGTGCACTGTCTCATCTCCTCCCCGCGACAGTCATACGAAGCAGGGACCATGACTGTCATCTCCATTTTGCAGATGAGAAACTGAGGCCTCGAGGTCAGGGAAACAGAGCTGGCAGGTGGCAGAGCCAGAACCTGAACCCTGAGTGGACGCTCTCTACTCTGCACACTCAAACCCCAAGCCCCGCTCCAGAGTAGTCCAAGCAGGGCTGCCGGATTTAGCAAATCAAAGCAAAGAAGGTCGCCCAAGTTCGGTTTGAATTTCAGATAAACAAGGAATTTTTTTTTGAGTTTCAGTATGTCCTGAATAGTGCATGGGATATACTTATAAAAAATTCTGTGTCGTTTATGTGAAATTCAGATTTAATCAGGTATTCCCTACTTTACCTGGCAACCCTAACTGCAAGGCAAAAGCCAGCACGTAGTCCTGTGTGAGCCAGTGGCCGTGGGACAGGGAGGGTACCGCCAGCATAACATCGATGTGCAGGGTGAGGGCCAGGATGTCGAGTCTGCGCGTGGGAACCCATTCTGGAGAACAGGCCTATCTCCCCGGGGCCAGCCCCAAGCTCTCCTCAAGCACAAGCGGAGCAGCGCGTGGCCTGCAGCACCTGAGGAATTGCTTGCGCGTGCAGAGAGAAGGGTGGCCTTGGGGATGCTCAGCGGCGAGGCAGAGGAGACCAGGTGTGTTGGATTAGAGTTTGCAGTGCCAGCTGGTCCACTGTGCAAGGTGGGCTTTGAAGAGCCGGCCTGGGGCCCTGCAGCTGTGGCAGCCGGCGGGACCCACCGAGGAGCCAGGGCCAGGACACGAGTCCCACCGTGGCCCTGATAGCTCTTGGTGGTGTTGGGCCCAGGTTGCAGCTGTGTCTCCAGCTGTGCAGGCAGACGGCACGGTCCTCAGGAGCACCTGTGCAGGAGCCTCCTGCAAGTGTGTGGGCCAAAGCCCCGTTATCACCCGCACCCTCTGGTAGTGGAAGCTACCTTGTCTTATGTGGTTACCACGGCTGGGGACTCTGACCACTTGACCTCATCGAATCCTCATAGAACCCAGGAGGCTCCTGCCATTAATAGTTTTACAGATGGAGACGTGCTCAGAGAGGTTAAGTAACTTCGCTGAGACCACAAAGCCAGTGAGTGGCAGAGCTGGGGCTTGAAGCCCCTATCTCTAAGCCCTTGCTTTTAACCACTGAACAACAGAGCGCTCTTCGTAAGGCTGGGGGCCCTGAGAGAAAAGGCTTTGAAGGGGTAGACAGAACATCCATCTGCACCGCATAAAATGCTCCTGCCTGGGTTTGAATAAGGCTCCCCCATCACGGACACACATCTCAGGATGTACTGAGGTGTGTAGCTGCTTAACCAGCCTCAGCTTATATTTTAGATCAACAAATGAAATTTAGGGACTTCCCTGGTGGTCCAGTGGTAGAAAATCCACCTTCCAGTGTAGGGGACGCGGGTTCGATCCCTAGTGGGGGAACTAAGATCCCTCATGCCGCGGGGCAACTAAGCCTGTGCACCGCAACTACTGAGCCCTCGCGCTCTGGAGCCCGCGTGCCACAACTAGAGAGAGGTCCTCGCGACGCAGCGATAGATCCCGCATGCCTCAACTAAGACCCCACGCAGCCAAAACTTTTTTTCAAAAAGTAAATAAAATAAAAATTAAAAAAAAATTAAAAACAAATGACATTTACCAAGAGGTCCCCGTCAGCCCACCAAACACTCTTCCTGGGAGCTCCTGACCTCCCCTCTCTGAGGGGAGAGGGTCTGTCTTTAGACCTGCAGGAGGGTTGGCAAAGCCATGCCTAGGAGCGCCCTCTGCCCCGGTGTTGGTGGCAGCCTTGGAGGAGGTTGCCTCAGAGCCACTTGGGGGAGACAGTGTGACACTGCATACAAGTGCACACGTGCTGAACAGTTCACATCCCAGGCCCAGCTCTTTCTAATGAGACTTAAGTGAGGATTAACAAGTAAAGCATGTTGCAGGCACTAGAAGTACCAGCTCTCCTAGGGAGGTTGACAGAGTGACTTGGTAAGCTAGCTATTGCTTTTCACAGTTGAGAAAAGCCCTCATCATCAGGGGCTCATGTGACCTCCCTTCACCCTGCAGGAGGCCGCCTGTAGCTTCTGGGATGGACTCTATTCATTTATTTATTTATTTATTTGTTTATTTACTTATTGTTGGCTGTGTTGGGTCTTTGTTGCTGTGCGCTGGCTTTCTCTTTGCGGCGCGCGGGGGCTGCTCTTCGTTGCGGTGCGCGGGCTTCTCATTGCGGTGGCTTCTCTTGCTGCAGAGCACGGGCTCTAGGCGCGTGGGTTTCAGGAGTTGTAGCGTGGGATGGACTCCTTTTGATTCCATGTGAGGCAGCCCTGTCCAATATGGATATAATGTGAGCCACACCAGTAATTTTAGATTTTCGGTAGCCACATTAAAATAAGTAAAAAGAAACAGGTGAAATTGATTGTAATAATATATTTAACTTAATATAACAAAACTATTGTTTCAGTATACAATATAAAAATTATTAGTGAGAGTACTTGGGTTTTTTTGGGGGTTTTTTTTGCGGTAAGCGGGCCTCTCACTGTTGTGGCCTCTCCCGCAGTGGAGCACAGGCTCCGGACGCGCAGGCTCAGCGGCCATGGCTCACGGCCATGGCTCACGGGCCCAGCCGCTCCACGGCATGTGGGATCCTCCCGGACCGGGGCACGAACCCGTGTCCCCTGAATCAGCAGGCGGACTGTCAACCACTGCACCACCAGGGAAGCCCAAGTACTTATTTTTTTTAACTGCGACTTCAAAATCCAGTGTGTATTTTACACTCACAGCTCATCTGGGTTTGCACCAGCCCCGCTCCAAGTGCTCAGTGGTCACGTGTGGCTGCCAGCATGGAAGGTGCACCTCTAGGGCCTGTAGGATAGCCAAGCCCATGCCCTGGTTCTTGGGGATGTACAGGGAGGGAGGGAGGGAGATTACACTGCGGAGGCTGGCTTTTCTGTCCGTGGTGTCATTTAATCTTCAGAGCAACCTCAGAAACTAGGAATTATTGTGCTTGATTTTTAGAGGCTCAGGCTTGCCTGAGGTCACTGGACAAATTGCTCCCCCTTCAGCCTTCTGGCTGGTCAGCTTGCTCAGGGTTTTTGCTGCCAGGACATCTGGTCAGTTCCATTCAAGGCCAGCCTGCCCTCCCAGACCATCTCCCCGGATGCTCTCCACGGTGGGAGGCATGCGAGCCTGGGGAGCTTAGCACTGGGCTCTCACCCGGCTGAAAACGTATCTGGAGGCTGAAAGCAGACTGGCTCCATACGGGCTTTTTTGTGAAAGGAGCCTCTGGGGACTGAGCCTCCCCCCATGTCCCCTGATTTAAGCCCTTGCTCCACGGCCCACCCACCTCGTGGTTACAAGCGTCCCGAGGACAGCTGGTGCGTTACTATCCAACCTATGCATTTCGCCGGGCACTTGAAGGGCCTCTGTGATTACTGTCACTCTGCCGGGCGGCCAGAACCAATTTCCTGAGGATGATAGATTTCTTCTCATTTGCTGCTCTCAAGCTGCGGTTCCTTCTGTGTCTGGGAGCAAAACACTTTCAAAAGAGGTCGTCTCCTGGGACTAACCCCCGGGGGAGGGGGCTTTGGAAGGGGAGTTGTCCCGGGCAGCACCCACCCGGCCCCTTCTGCCGGGTGGTAAGGATGACTGCCCCCACCCCCCAGGCTCAAGGGAAGCCAGGCTCGGGGAAGGGAGAGGAGAGAGGGGTGGGCTGGTGGGGGGTGGGTAG
>NW_020174923.1:8226940-8310170 GCF_003031525.2 Neophocaena asiaeorientalis asiaeorientalis | reverse complement strand
GTCCTGGGGGGGGTGGTTCTCAACTATGGTTGCATGTCAGAATCACCTGGAACTTTAAAGATCACCAGGCACCACCCACAGAGGTACTGATTTTAAGGGTCCGGGGTGTGGCCTGGGATCCGGCTGTTTAGAAGTTCCCCAGGTCATTCTAATGCACTGGATTGAGGCACTGTCTGTCCTGCAGGTGTGAAGAGACAGAGACAGTCCCTTGTCTAGAGAAATTGTCCAAGGCTTGAAAATGGGCAAAGTGATACTGGGCGTGCCGGGTGCAGTTCATCCCCAGGGGTTGCCTTGTTCTGGCCGAGCCTGGACCCTTGTCTTTCTCTTGACGAGGCTACTTTACAGCTCGATGGGGGAGAAGTTGAGCTGTAGAAAGTGGAAATAATTCTTGTCCACAACAATGCAAATGGATTTTGTCCCGCAGAGATACAATTGGTTTCTGTCATCTGGAGAAGATGACCTCAAACATTACATTTTATTGCCCCATTCACCAGTTTTGCATCTCTTAGCAAATTCATTCTGGAGTTTCTGATTGCCTCTATACATGGCTGATTTTCAAATTTTCCTTTCAACTGGTCTTAATATCTTATCGGTTCCCTCATTAATTAATGAGTTGGAAACAGTTACTTACATGTGTCCATTTTATATGTGGAAGTCATGTTTTCAACTTTTTGAACATTATAATGTAGCCCCCCTGAGCGTGAGCGGTGTGCCCCTCCCTTCCTGCTTCCTCAGGCCCTACACGCCATCCCGCCGTCTCCATCACCTTGTGCTGTCTGACCTGCCTGTCTGCCCAGCTATACTCAAATGTATGCACATGAAGGTGTTCATAGTATTTATATATAATTTTTAAATCTCTCCTACATCTGGAGTTGGATCCCCTTTTCCATTCCTGATAGTGTTTGTCTTTTACGTTTTTTCTTGCTTTTTTTCTCGGCTAGACTTTTTCTTTTTTCAGAACTTTTTCAAAGAAAAAACTTGTTTTATTGATGCCCTCTCTTTGTTTTCTATTGACAGTTTATGAATTTTTGCTTTCGCCTTCGTTATGTCTTTTATCTCACTTTCTTCAGCGTTACTCTGCTGTCTTTTTTTTCTAGCTTCTTGAATTGCCCGCTTAGCCCATATTTTCCACCTTTCTTATTTTTAGGGGTTTCCGGCGCCCTTTAAGTACCATGTTAGCTGCATCTCCCATGTTCTGATGACCTAGTGGACACACATCCTATGCACTTCTGTGGCCCCCTTCCTTTTTTTCAAATTAATTTTTTAAATTATTTCTTTATTTATCTATTATTTTTTGGTCATGCGACATGTGGGATCTCAGTTCCCTGACCAGGGATGGAACCCTCACCCCCTGCATTGGAAGCGCGGAGTCTTAACCACTGGACCACAAGGGAAGTCCCCTGGTGGCCCCTTATCTTACTCCGGCTGCTGCCAGCACTTCTGCCCAGAGCAGGCATCCAAGTGGAGAATAAAGAAGCTGCAGACCCCTTACGTCATGGCCTTGGAGATCACAGTATCACTTCTGCAGCATCCTATTGTCAGAACAAGTCACGGAGCCAGCCTGGATCCGAGAGAGAGGGAAATAGACTCGACCTCTTGTCAGAGAGTGACAAAGAATTTTCCATCGTCTTCCATCCAGACCACAATGAAAATACTGCCCATCTAGTCTATTTGTATAAAGTTCAAAACAGACAAAACAAATCTACAGGAATAAATAGGTGAATAGAGGTTGCTTCTGGGGGTTGGGGCTGGGGATGGACTGAAAAACTATACAAGAGGATTTTCCAGGGTGCTGGCAAGACTCTATAGTGAGTGTTGGGGGGGGATGTCAGTTACATGGGTGTATATGTATTTGTCAAAACTCATCAAACCGGACACTTAAAAGCTGGGCGTTTGGGCTTCCCTGGTGGCGCGGTGGTTGAGAGTCCGCCTGCCGATGCAGGGGACACGGGTTCGTGCCCCGGTTCGGGAAGATCCCACGTGCCGCGGAGCGGCTGGACCCGTGAGCCATGGCCGCTGAGCCTGCGCGTCCGGAGCCTGTGCTCCGCAACGGGAGAGGCCACAAAAGTGAGAGGTCCACGTACCGCAAAAAGAGCTGTGCGTTTTACTATATATAATTATACCTTAATAAATAAATAAACAGGCAACAACACATACTGCACAGCTATCTTAGCCTTAGTTCCCCTCCCCCCTCAACACACACACACACACACACACACACACACACACACACACACACTAACCAGAGAGCCAGAGACAAAGGTTTATTTATTTGAGAAGTAATCCCAGTGAGCAGGAGTGAGGGATATGGGGAGTGGAACAGGGGAGGTGGGAAAATCAATATAAGACGCGTCATCAATTTGGTGCTGCCAGTGGTGACTGGAGCTTGATTTCGCCAGGACCTTCTCAGGAGCCTTATGAAATGTACCTCAGAACTGTCCGCCTGGAAGGACAGAGGTGAAGCATTTTTCCATTGGCTCCTGCCCACATGGTCCAAGTTGACTTTTTGGCATTAACTCCCTGGTACTGAAATGGGGCAGGACCCTAGGGTCCTTGCCTCCCATGTCCTCAGCCTGCCTTTTGTCTGTGGAAAAGCTTTGGCCAAAGAATAAGTTTAATCAGAGAAGTGAGAAAATACAGAGGCAAAGGAAAACAGTCCAGCAAGACTAAATAATAATAGTTTAGTCACTAAGCAAATTCAAGGACCTTTAGTTCCTCCTCAAGGGCTGTAGATAATATTCCGAGCCATATCCTCTGAGCTGTCTTATAGATACTGAAAGCCCCACCAGGTGGAAGAAGTTAACTACGTGATGACCAGGCTGTAGCCATGACGTGGCTACATGACATGACAGCCAAGCTGCCACAATTCTGAGAACTGGCCTCAAGGAAATGGGAAAAAACCGACCCTGGAACTGAAGATGAACTGTAGTTAAAACTATCAAGATGACGCTGGTCAGACCACCAAGGACCAATTTCAAGATGCCTGTCAGAGCTGACTGTGCTGTTTCTACATGTAGCCCCCTCCCTCCTTCTATAAAAGCTCTTGCCCGCTGATTGTCAGTTGGGGGGAGTTGGCCCTCCCCCATCCCAGTTGCTGGCCTTTGAAGTAAAGCAAACTTTCCGTTCCACCAGGCTTGCCTCTTCATTGGCTTTTGAGCAGTGAGCAGCCGGACCCCACTTTCAGTTACAGTACTTTGGGGTTGTTCCCAGCTGTGATAGCCAGCTCGGAGATGGCCCCCAATGATTCTTGCTCGTGCATTCACGGCTCTGTGTGGGGTCAGCGCCCTCTAGCACTTGTGGACACAGCACCATGTATGGCCATCGATCTGGTGCATCCACCACATCCTGGAGGACAGCGCACTTGTGCCGCAGGATGTTAACTCCTTCTTAGGTGCCTTTGATAAGCCTCTAATGAGCCATCCTACTGTTCTCTGAGTCCAGATGCTTCCACATGATGGAGTATCTGGTGAGACCAGTGGATCTGATAGTGGTCGCCTGTACATTATCACATCTCCTTTGCCTCTGGGAGTTGGGAGTGGGGATTGATTGGGACAGAAGGGAACCTTCTGGGGGGATAGTAGTAATGCTCTATATAGTGATAGAGGTTTGGGTTACAGTGTATGAATTTGTCAAAACACAGCGAATATGCACTTCAGATCTGGGCACTTCATTGTGTGTAAATTTTACCTCAAAAGTAAAAACTATAAATAAATAGCTCTAGCTAATGATATGTGTGCTGAGTAGATCCAGTAAACTGGATTTACTTTGAAATGCATCAAAAATAAGGTGCATGGATAGATGGATGTGGGGATGGACAGATAAAGCAAGAGTAATAAAATGTTAGTGGTAAAACTAAGTGATAGATATATGTGTTCACTGTTTAATTTTCTCAACTTTGCTGTCTGTTTCAGAACATTCCTAACAAAATGTTGGAAAAAAGAGTGGGAAGTAGCTAGTGGTGAGAACCCAGTGGGTTCACTTCCATCTAGTGAGTTCATCACAGTGACACAAGGAGCACAACAAATTGGGGATGGATTTGAGCTGGTTCTGATCTCCTCGAGGGTTTGATATGTAGGTGAGTCAGGGCTGCAGGGAGCCCATAACTGGGAGGAAGGCTTTTTAATCTTGCAAAACAAATTTTTTGCAGCAACATAAATAGCCTAAATTATGTCCACTTGGGGGTAAGGTGTTTTAACCTACTCTTTGGGGAGGCCATGTAATGAATGAAAAACACTGGTCTGGACTCAAACAAATCCAATTTTTAGCTTCAGCTCTATCACTTATGAGCTAGGCTGCCTCAGGCAAGTCACTGGACGTTGCTGTTTCAGTCTCAGTCTCTCCATGTATACTGGGGTCATAGTTATGCCCACCTCGGAGGTAAGGTTGAATCCTGTCTTTAAGACAGTTTGTGTCTGGTACAAGTATGTTGTCAATAAATAGTAGTTTTTATTCCTCTACATAGGTAAGTAGAGACACTTGCCCAGAAATATTTGATTTTGTCTGGAACACAACTCAGAAGGATAATAAGCGTAGGGTTTTGAACCGAGAAGACATCTCATCAAGTACCATATTTCTGACATGCGGTTATTCAAAGATTCTCTACATCTACTGTTTCTCAGCTTCTTTGATTCTCAGTGGAGCTTGAAAAGAAAATCCACCCCATCTCACCACGTTTTACAGCATGTCAGTGTCACCATACTATTCGCTATGTTTCTTCTCCCGTTTCTTTCAAAACAGCAGTCACAGGACGAGTAGCCTGTACATGTGTCATAAATTCTTTCTCCCTCCTGTCGATTTCTTGGCAAGGGTCTGATTCCATTATGACATGGAGAATCAGCTTCGGGCCGCAGGAGGCTCACTGAGTTGCTGTAATGCCGTGGCATTTATTCATCATCCTCTCCCATGCTGCTTCCAGCCTTGTCACTCAACACAGCAAATACTTAATGGATCCCAACTCCTGCGAGGCTTCGCATTTCACAACCAGGAGGCTCTGCAGTGGGTCTGCTCTTTCCCGCTTTCCTGAAAAAACTGGCAGAGGGATAATCGGAAAGTTTTATTCACCCATCTCCTTCTTCTCATCTGGAAGGGCTTCCAGACACACATGACTTATTTATATTCTCACTCTGAGAGAAGCTTGCTCCACGAATGCCTGCTGGGTAATTGAAATGACGGTCTTCAGAATTTTTCCACTTCCTGTCATTACGTGTTCTGTTGTCAACAGTGGCATTCCTGAAGGATATACTGCTCTTGCGAGCACTTGCTGAGGTTTTCCAAGGGTCTGCAGGAGCCATTTTGACTTTGTTTACCGTGGCTGTCTCTTCTGGTTACTCGACATGGTGATGTGCTAGATGGTACCCAGCGGTGCTCAGCAAGAGCCCTTGTGGATAGAGAATGATGGAAACATTGTAATAGGGAAGAAACTTTGTATTCTATTACAAGTTCATCACTAAAGGGATGTTGCCTATAAGCTTAAATTATACATAATGGCCCATCTCTGGGAACCCTGCCTCCCAGGTAATGAGCATTAAGCTAAAATACCTCTGTTTAGCTCACAAGAAACATGCTGACCAAGCCCACCTGTGAATGACTGCAAGAAGGAAGAAATGAACACATCCCCTCCAGAGGCTGACCGGAACCAGGAAATGTTTGACTTTACTCCCTCCTCTTTTAGTATAAAAGAAGCCTGAATTCTGACTCAGGCAGGATGGTTCTTTGGGACACGAGTCCACGGTCTGCTGGCTTTCTGGATAAAGTTGCTACTCCTTTACCCCAACAATTTGTCTCTCAGGTTATTGGCTGGTGTGTAGTGAGCAGGACAAGTTTGGACTCGGTAACAACATATTTCTGTACACTTTTCTCCATGGTTTTTCTATTCTTTTTTCTTTATTGCAGCTATGATGGTTTGCCAGAGACAGAGGTCAGTGTAGCAGAGGGGTGAGCATACAGGCTCTTGAGTCAGACAGCCCTGAGTTCAAATCCTGGATCCCCAACTGTAGTCGAGAAGATCTTTGCTTCTAATTTTTTACTCACTCCCAGTATCAGAATTAGAAAGTGTCGCCCTTTTGGCACGTGACTTTGCAGCCCCTCCCGCTAGAGTGGGCAGAGTACGTGGGATGTGGAAGCCTGGTCCAGCCGAGGGCTTCAGAGGTGCCGTCTGTCCTGCCTACGTGTCCTCCATCTACCCTGAGAAGAATATGCCCTGGGAGACTGTTGCATCCCAGAACGATGCAGATGGACCCCACCTGAACCCATCCTGCAGCCTGGAGATAATCCCAGCCAACCCAGAGAACTGTGAGTAAGAAAAACAAATGTTGGGGACTTCCCTGGCAGTCCAGCGGTTAGGACTCGGTGCTCTCACTGCCAGGGGCCCTGGTCGGGGAACTAAGATCCCACAAGCCCTGCAACATGGCCAAAAAGAAAAAGAAAAAAAAGTGTTAGCAGGGTTGGTTCACTTTTCTTTACAGTACCAGAGAGTAAATAGTTTGGGGTTTGCAGGCCGTCAGTCTCTGATGCAGCTCCCCAATCCTGCCTCTGTGGTACGGGAGCAGCCACAGACAATGTGTAAACAAATGAGTGAGGCGGATCTAATAAAACTTTATTTATGGACACTGAAATTTAAATGTCATATAATTCTCTCACGTCACAAAGTATTCCTCTTCTGGGTTTTTGGGTTTTCTTAAACCGTTTAAAAATGTGAAAGCGATTCTTAGCTGTGGGCCATAGAAAGACAGGTGGTGGGCTAGATTTGGCCCACTGGCTACAGTTTGCTTCCCCTCCCCGCCAATTCTCAATTTTTTCATCATCAGATGGTAACAATAGAATACTTCTCTCTGGGGAAATGGAGTGATGTATAGGGATGGCTTTGATGATAAGCGTTTCATCTATTGTGGTTAATCATGATGAATTATGAGGAATCATTATGATTTCGTTCTACAGTTCCGTCATTCTAGTAGAGGGCGGGGAGAAGTACTCTTCCTTTCAACCCAAGCCAAGAGACGGAGTCATTCCCTTGCAAGCAAATCAAACAAGCGGGGCTCCGAGGGGATGGCTCTTAGCATTGGGGATCCTTATAAGCAGAGGCCGCAGGCAGCTCACTCCCAGGTGGGCTTTTGCAGATCTGCAATCTTCTCCGCTCCCTGCTCTCGGAACAGACTGAGGCACACAGGAGGTGTGCCCAGGGGAGCTTGGCCTGGGTCCTCTGGGGTGTCATGTGTAAAAAACATAGAAACGGATGTCTGCTTCCACCTGGAATATTCTGAGGGCAGGAATGTGGCCGGAGCAGCTGGTGGAGGCTGGGCAAGTAGGGACTATGACGCAGTTGCCAAGGAATTAAGGATATGGGGTCCCCCAACCCATATCTTCACAGTTCTTAGAAGGCATTGTAGAGGCCCTCATTGCCTCCTATGGTTCCATGCCAATGACAGTGAACAGGCGGGAGTCGTAGACCGCCCAGACTGCCCTCAAGTGGACCACTGGGGAAGGGCCTGGGGTGATACATGGGCGTTCCTTTCAGAGGGCGTCCTCAGCAATGGAGATGATGTCCAGCGTGAGTCTGAACAGCCCCCTAGAAAACTCGGGGAGTGATGGTCTCCATGGAGGCCACCTTGAGAGCAGAAACTACCTGGGGCAGATGGACCAGAGTAGATGGGCACTGAGTCCCTTCCACTCCTGTCTCAGAGCCACGGCTGGGCTGCGGTGGGGGACTGGGACCCGAAAGCTTTGAACTGGTTGTGAGGCAGTGATTTAAAGCCAGCAGGATTTGTAATGACTGAAAGTGATCAAGAAACAGTGGGGATCTGCCTGGCTATCGGTAGGAGAAGGAAAGCAGAATTTGACAGAGTGCGGCTAACAGCATTGATTAGAGAAAGTGTAAAACCATTTTGTTTATACCCCCGAGTCTGAGACTGCTCAGTAAACCAGCTACACAATTGATTACAATCTTCATATTTTCCCTTCACCCCAGCTCCCCAGCTCCCCTGCCTTTGGCAAAATGTTACAAGCCAGTTATACCTTTTTGCCAAAGGAGGGAAGGAAAAAGAAAGAACGGAGAGAGAGCAAGAAAGAAAAGCACCGTTGGAGGGCTATTTGCAAGGACACACTGAGGCCCAGGGCGCACCATTTATCATGGGAACTCCCCTGATTAGATGTAACCTCGGTTCCCTTTCCACTCTAGTGATTCGACTTCAGATTATGACCCACGTGGCTTATAAAACCATGGAAACATAGCTAAAAAGAGAGTTTACACTTCTGAGCTCAGATGAACCAAATGTTTGCTTCCTTTTTGGGTCTTTTCCCTGCTTTTCCTCTTAAACGTTCCCAGTTTGAACTTTATCTTCTCTACCAGCATGGTTTAAAGACTCATTTCCTGAGGTACAACCCTTAGCTAATGGAGATCTGAGGCTCCCCCTGGCCTGAATGAAACGCAAATTAAGTCACAAAAAATAAAGACATATTCTTTATGTCTTAATATGATGGTATATTCTTTTTTCTTTTATTTTTTTTGCGGTACATGGGCCTCTCACTGTTGTGGCCTCTCCTGTGCGGAGCACAGGCTCTGGACACGCAGGCTCAGGGGCCATGGCTCACGGGCCCAGCCGCTCCGCGACATGTGGGATCCTCCCGGACCGGGGCACAAACCCGCGTCCCGTGCATCGGCAGGTGGACTCTCAACCACTGCGCCACCAGGGAAGCCCAATGCTTTCGTTTTTTACATTGATGTCTCTGATCCAAACTGGATTAATCTGTGTGTAAGGAGGGAGGTGAGAGGCACGGTTTTAAAACAAATGCCTGTTCCCCTGAATCACGTGATGCCGCAGCTCCCAGCTTCCCGCCCCCATTTCACACGTGACAGGTAATGTTCACCTGGGTGATCCCCGACCCCGTGAGCCTGTGCAGGGCTGAGCAGGTGGCTGGAGGCTCAGGGGAGTGGACGGGACACAGACACGGAGGGAGGGCCCTTCTCACAAAGACAGTGGAGGAGGTAGGAGGGGGAGGCATTTTCCAAGGAAAGTAGCAGAAAGAGAAAAGCAGGTGCTGAGAACTGAACTCAGGGGCACTGCCTGGGCTAGGAAGTGTGAACAGGAAAGAGCACCCTCAGGGTAACAGGCTGGTTGGAGGGTTAAGGGAAGAATGGAGTAGGTTAACGTAGCAGCAGTCTGGCCAAATATCACACAGAAGGACAGCCCAACAGCTAGAATTGCTTCTGCTGCATCCAGGATCTCATCAACATTTGGGGGTAGCTGGTTGCAGAAGCAAGAGCGTCGGCTTTGGGGTTTGACGTCCTGCCTCAGTCGTAGACTAGCTGAGCGACCTTGACCAGGTTAACTACCCTCCCTCAAAAGCCTCCACTTCCTCCTTTATGAACTAGAAACAATTCCTGTCTCTGGGGCTATTCTGAGGATTAGGTGGGAACATCTGTAAAGCTCGAAGCACAGTGCTTTCTTTGTGCCTGGGAGAGGCTAATACCTTCATTATTTTTTCTTCCCCTCCCTCTTCTTTTGATTCCACAAGAGGGAAGCAGTGGCTGAGGGTACCCAGCTACACACATTTCTTCAGGTGAAAAAGGTTTAAAGGCCTTCCGGGTGGTTGCTTTTGGGGTTGGTGATAGTGGTGAAATTGGCGGGGGTGGGTACTTTGGCCTGTAAAGCAGGACTTCTTTATAACCTCCACTCTGGAGGGGAACAGAGCCCCAGCAATACACCTGCACCTCCTTTCTCAGGTTCCACATGTCTGTAGCTGGTATTTATTGTCTGCAGCTTCCAGATGGCCTGTGACTGGAGGGAACAACGATGGGGGGGTCCCACGTGGACCCATCTCTCAACTGTAAAATAGAAACACACCAGCGAAGCCGACTTGAAAAGGTTTACGAAGGAACCAGGCTTACTGGAGCATCTCCTCAGCTCTCAAGTGGTACCCAGCGGTAAGATGTGGATCTGCGTCCTCACCACCAGCAGGTCAGTTTCCCACAGGTGTCCAAGTGGCAGGTCTTGAAATCATCTTGTAGCTGCGCAAACCCAAGTCACCTCTTCTTCCATGTCGTTTTGTGATTACTGCTCAAGAGAGACAAAAGAGAGAGACTGACGGATGGGAGTGTGGGGACGAGAGAGACAGAGAGAGAGAGAGAGAGAATGCACTAAGGAAGGACTCTCAAGATAATAAAAGAATTCCAAGTCCAATTTTTGTCTCTAGAGGTTCTCATTTTGCAAGCTGCCACAAGGATGTGGGTGTTCACATGCAAACACAATTCTCCATAATCCTGCAGCACCTGGGCCCAGTGACAGACTGAGTCTGGGGGACATGTCACCCATTTGTTCTTCTGACCAGGCTCCTGCCACGCACCATCCATCAGTCATGGATGGAGGGAGCAGAACGTTTCCATGCTCCCCGGATGCACCGTCTCTCTCCACCTGCTGGAGATGCCTCTGTAGACAGGATGCAGTGGGACTGGCCCCAGGTGGGCCACTTTGCCTCCTCTGACCCTTTTTTTTTTTGCTTTCTGGTCACGCTGTGCGGCATGTGGGATCTTAGTTCCCCGACCAGGGATCGAACCCATGCCTCCCTGCAGTGGAAGCACAGAGTCTTATCCACTGGACCGCCAGGGAAGTCCCAGCCTCCTCTGTCCCTTTGCCTTGGGTGGTCTCCGAGGTCCCCGGAGCTCAGGCCATCCTGAGGCTGATTGCCTTAGAATGATCTCCCAGTGACACCCATCAAGTTGTTCTGGAAATCTCCTTTACTCCGGTTTGGGGGGCAGAGATGGAAAAAAAGGACGGGAACTTGAGCTTCTGGGCCCTCCAGTTCTGTGATTCAAGGGCTCAAAGGAAAAGGAGCTTCCTAAGCGGAGTGGTCAGGCTGCCTTTGCAGTTATGTGGGTGATGGGGCGATGAAAACACAGGTGCAGCCCTGGCGCTGAAGAGGCAGCGGTGCCTGAGGCGGGAGTTGGCCGCGCGGGGGCGCTTGTGGGCCAAGTACACTTGGGACCCTCAGCTCCCCCCGCCCCTTCCCTCTTGGCACCTCGCCTCTGTGCCTCCCGCCTGCTTCCTGCCAAACCTTGTTGGTCCCCCCACCAGCTCCCCACAATGGCCGTGACAGCTTGTGCTGGGGCCACGTGGTGGGATGGAAGGGGGTTTATCTGTCCTAAACACTCGTGCCGCTGGCATGTTTTATGGGATTCCAAAAGCGTGGCGAGTGGAGGGAAATTCTTCCCTCCGGAGAGAGAGAGAAAAAAAATGAGGAATGAGAGAGATGAAAAGGCTTTTTTTCTTCCCCAAATTGGAGCCACACTTCAGATGAAAATAATGCATCTTGAAGGTGGCGATAAGATGGAAGAGAAAATTGCTCTAGAAGCACTTAAGGTGGTGCCTGCCTCTCAGCTCCTTGTGCCCCTGCCTGTGGGGCGTAGTGTTTTCTGCAGACTGAAAAAAAACCCAGAATGTGGAACAAAAGCTGGTCTCTGAGACCATTAGCCCCTTGTTTAAAGTGTTTAATTTCAAGCCTTCGACACTTTTTTTTTTTTTTAACGAATCCATGAGGCAACTGTGGGGAGGAAACAAGAAGCTGCCAGGTAGTGCTGTGTCTTGCTAGCTTGTCCAACTGTTCCATCTTTTGTTAAAGCCATAAATGCATTTTTCCAAGCCACTTGGCTTCTCGGATGCTGTATATTTAATTTGCCTGGAACATTCCACAGACTGCGTGCTTTTCAACAGCATCTCGTTAGCGCCTTGTGTGACTGCCCATCTCTTCACGGGCAGTGCAGTGCTCAGCTTAACGGGCAGCCTTCCTGGCTGACTTTCGTCAGAGAAAATGCATGACTTGTGCTCATCGGTTGACTTGCGTCCCTTCCAAATTCATATGTTGAAGTCCTAACCCCTAGGACCTCAGTATGTGACCTTAATTTGGAAGTAGGGTCGTTGCAGATGTAATTAGTTGAGGTCATTAGGGTGGGCCCTAATCCAATATGACCAGTGTCCTTATAGAAAGGGGAAATTTGGTCACAGAGACACGCACAGAGGAAAGACAGCCATCCAAAAGCCAAGGGGAGGCGCCTGGAACAGATTCTCCCACCAGCCTCAGAAGGAAGCTGCCGACACCTTGATTTCAGACCTCTGGGCTCCAGAGCAGGGAGAGAATAAATTTCCATTGTTCAAGCCGCCGGTCTGCGGCGTTTTGTTACAACAGACACAGGAATTCCTCGGACATCATAGCAAAAGCCCCTGCGTGGTCTAGAGGGTGAAGGAGGCTGCCTCACTTTCGCCATGTTGCTAAGCAAGGACCTGGTTTAGGGGACGGCGTCGGCTTTATTCAGCCCTGTTTCTCAGGCCTCTCTTCACTCGCCATTACCCACCTGACTCACACCTGGGACCACCAGTCCAGGAGGCCAGGTAGAGGTGAGAGCGGCCCGCCGTCTGGTACTGCTCCTTCAGCACCAGTTCCCGTGGACCACTGGGTCCTGCTCTGGCACCTAGAGGTGCTGGGTATCTCAAACACCTTTGCTCTGGCTGGCACATCCCTGATCTCCAGGCCATCACCTTCTCCAAGGCTCTTGGGCCCACGTGGGTGAAACATTTCCTTAACATACTAAAAGGCTAACCATTTGACCCAGGAAGCCTGGCTTTCTAGGACATGTTTTTACACAGAACGATTGTCTGGACACTTGTCCTTCAGAGGCCTGCCTGGACCGATCAGGTAGTGAGAACATCTTCTGAGCCCCTTCTGACCATGAGAAGCGGGCAGAGGGGCTGAATCCTAGAACATGCCCCACACGGCTGCCTGTGTCATTGCAGCTGGTGCCTGACTGCCTGCACATGCCAGTGGGGGAAGGGGCGCTGGTGGGAGAGGGTGGAGCCTGGCAACTGATCTGGGGGCACTTCACGGGGTAGGGACAACTCTGTAGCCTTTTAGAGATGGGAAATGATGGAGCTGATCGTGGGAAGTGATTTCCACTGTGAACAAGGCCAGACATGACCAACGTTTTGAGGTGGGAGCCGGCAAGCCCAGTGTGGAGGACCCGAAGTGAAACCGACCCCTAAAACCAGGTTCCTCTGCTGAGTTGATGATTCCAACACCCGTTCCCCTCGAGACTGGGGAGTGTCAAAGAAAAAGGGGGACTGAAACCGAACAGGGCCCTCCCAAGTACAAAAGCCTTTCTGTGTCCCCTGTTGCTTGTTTGTTGGGAAAAGCCTTCAGCTTCCTTGACCTTCCCTGCGTTCCAAAGGTCAGATTCAAACAATTACTAATTAGGGAAGGGAGGGAATGCAGAAATGGGGGAGGAGCCACCAAGAAGCAGTAATGCAGCCATAAAGCAGGGTCCTTAACGACATACTCCGAGCTCTTCTACAGGAACTAAAGCCCCCACCCCAGTGGAGGATGGTAACTTCAGGCTGAGCACAAGCACGGGGACCCCGGACTGGTCGGAACCGGAAGGCTGATGATGAGATTCCTGGAGCACCGCCCTGTTACCTCCCAGCAACCAATCAGAGGAAGGTCACACACCTGCAGCCTGTCTCCCAAATTTTGCCCATAAACGCTCTTCCCTGAAGACCAGCATAGAGTTCGGGCTTTCTGAGTGCAAGCCGACCGTTCTCCTTGTTCAGCCCCTTTCTGCTCTCCAAATGCGGACGTGCTGGTTGGTCTGGCCTCACTGTGCGTCAGGCACGTGAACTGGACAGCGCAGGGCTTAGGTGAGGGCTGGGGCAGAGGACACGAGTGGACCTATTCTCGACTCCAAGGTAAGAAGGGAACCCAGATAACAAGTGCTCTATCGCAGGGCTGCTGTGGGCGTAATCGTGTCCCCCCATTCAAGTCCTAACCCCTGGCACCTGTGAATGTGACCTTATTTGGAAATTGAGTCATTGCAGATATAATCGGGTTAAGATGAAGACATACTTTTTTTGTTTGTTTGTTTGGCCATGCCACGCTGAGTGGCTTGCAGGATCTCAGTTCCCCGACCAGGGATTGAACCCAGGCCCCAGCAGTGAAAGCACCAAGTCCTAACCACTGGACCGCCAGGGAACTCCCGAGATGAAGATATACTTGATTAAGGTGGATAAGGGCCCTAAACCAATAGGACTGGGGTCCTTATAAGAAGAGAAGGGGCTTCCCTGTGAAAAAAAAAAAAAAAAAAAAAAAAGAAGAGAAGACACACAGACACATACAGACAACACCCTGTGGAGACAGAGACTGTCTCGGGACAGACTCTCCCTCAGAGCCTCCAGAAGGAACCAACCCTTCTGACGCCTTGATTTTGGACTTTTGGCCTCCAGACCTGGGAGAGAATAATTTCTGTTGTTTTGAGCCACCCTGTGTGGTCATTTGTTACTGCAGCCCCAGGACACGAATACAAGGGCCTACAGTGTGCAGGGCTTCACATACGTCTCCATCAGATGGGAACAGCCGGGACGTGGGAGGTGGCTGCATTTTCCAGAAACGTGGTCCCAGTGAGCCACAGGGTGAGCACCTAAACCCTGGCCACCCGAATGCTCAGAGGGCCCGCCAGGCGGGGGAGGAGACTACCCCTCTCCCTCCAGGATGTTTAACCCACTCGACTGTCTCCTGCTCTGGAAAATCTTCCTCCCCTGCTTCCTGGCCCAGGCAGGGCCAGCCCTGTGCCTTCCACACACTGCCCGTCGCACCCTCCAGCCTCTGGCGGGCAGAGGGGTGGAGCTGGATGCCAGAGGGAAGGCTGTACCCACCATCTGAGGTTGGAAAACCTTCTTCCACAGGCAGGACAGCAGGATGTCTGGCCCAGACACTTGCTCCCCCATACGGGTCACCCCAGGGCTACGCCAAGCCTATGGCTTTCCAGAGGGCAGAGCCCTGGGTTTGCCCAGCAGAGGTCTGAGCCAGACTAAGCTAAACTCTACAGCATCATTTTAAAGGCACAGAGAATTCTGGTTGTCACGAGAACTTGGAACCCTGTCCACGGTTCTGGAACACTCCTGGCTACCGGGTCTGGGAAGCCACTAGATGGCAGTAGAGACCGGGCCTGGCCCCAGTCTAGCCGAGTGGGGCTGGAGGGGAGGAGGGAAGCCAGAGGAACCCGGGAAGGGGGGCACTTGAGTCACCTGTGTCAGTGAGGGACCCAGGAGGGGAGACCAAATTGTCCACATGTGTGGAGTATGGGCTGGGAGCCCCATGGTTAGACCCACAGGAGCCTCCTGCTTGGAAGGACATCCCCTGGGGAGTCCACCTCCATTTTTGGGCTCCCAAAAATGGGCCCTCCATTTTTTAATTTAAAAAAAAATTTTTTTTGGCCACACCACGTGGCATGCAGGATCTTAGTTCCCCAGCCAGGGATCGAACCCTTGCTCCCTGCATTGGAAGCGTGGAGTCTTAATCACTGGACTTCCAGGGAAGTCCCTGGGCCCTGCATTTTGAAGCAGGCCGCTTTCCAGAGCCCCAGGACTTCCTCACGGAGCTTCCAGGGCCAGAGACTGATGGCCAGACGGTGTCCACCTGTTTGTCAGGCCAGGGAGATCCAGGGAGATGGGGGGGCACAGCAGAGGCCGCTGGGAGAACACGGGCCTGGGGGAGAAGCTGGGTGCCAGTACCTGCCCGCTGGTGACCCCAGCCGGGTTACTTAACCTCTCCTTACCTGTGAATTGAGGGTATGGACAGTATCTACCTGGTAGGGTTACATGAGACGGTGCCTGCCACCCAATCCAGCCCAGAGTACACGCCATCACCAGCATCACCAACTCTGTCATCCTCATTGTTCTTAATGGTATATGGTGACCTTAGAAAGGTGGGGCAAGTGTAAAACAGACAAAACCAAACCAAACGTGACTCTTTCAAATGCATGGACAGTCTGGACACGAGAAGCCCAGCTTTGAATGGCATCGTGGTCCACCCAGCCTCCTCTTAGACATCTTCCCAGGGTGACCCATTCCCATGGGTCACTTGGGGCGTCTGCAGGTGTATCCAGGCTCCCCGCTGACCGTCAAGGGGCACCCTATTTGACATGTTCCTATTGGGCGAGGCCTCTATCTGCCATTATCTGTGATGGTCAAAGGCGGTAAAGGAGTTGTGTTCTGGAGGGGCCCCCAGGTCAAAGGCAAGGGAGCAAGCCCCAAACTGGACGTCAGTCTCAGGGCCAGGCTGAGAGTTGGAGCCACTGTGTGGAGTCTAATGAGAGAGGATTGAGGTGGGGCGGAAGGTCTGAGAGGGCACATGTGTGGAGGCTGGCAGGGGAGAAACTCCAGAGAGAAAGCAGGGGCGTGGCAGCCTTTCAGCACGTTTGGTTAATGATGCTGAGCGGTGCCGAGTGGGCAGCGTGCAGCCTGCATCGCCCTTGCAGGCTCATGGGGGTATGTATTTGGTTCTCTGGAGGGATGTGGGGGACGCTTATGGGCTAGAACAGGAGCCTGTGTGTCCCCGCCATGAGACCCTCTATGCAGTGTTCACTCTCGGTAAACACTGAAGGAAAGTGTCAGTAAGTGAACTTCTCCTGGTCACTTTGAGCATCATGTCCTTTATTCACTTCATGTACATCAGACAGGATCCTTCTGGACCAGTCAGTTCATCCAGATCTTTGGGAACCTCTGGGGAAGCATCAATTACCGTTGGCCAGCAAGCCTGGCCACGTTCCGTTTCCCTGAGCCAAAATCACAACCATCCTGTAAGATGCTTCACAGGCTCTTTGGACCTGGTGTTGACAGTGATGAAAAGGCACCAGGGAAGCTTAATGAAGACGTTCTTAATTCTTAAAAAAATAAAAATGACAGTAATAGCTAACATTTGTGGAGTGCGTATGATGAACTAAGTATTTTGCATGCATTACCTAATTTAATTTGAAATGACCCTCTGAGATAGGAAATAAAATAATTCCTGTCTTACAGATGAGGAAACCGAGGCTCAGAGACCTATGCAGTGTCACCAATCCAGAAAGTCTTGAAGCCAGGTTCAAGGCAGTCCCTGGCTCTGGTGAGCCCACTCTGCAAGAAAGATGCTCAGCATGTGTGCAAAACTCAACGTCGGGACGAGAGGTGAGGAGTTAAAATTGTCGTGAGGAAGCGGTTAGAGGAAAGCCTTTGGTTGCAAAGTGGCTTAAGGTCCAGTCCCACTTTCCCCCAAATATCTTTTGAGAACTTTACAAAAGATTACATGAAAAGAGGGCTCCATGGATAAGACAGCTTAGGGAACGCTGGGTTAAGTCAAGTGCGACAGGGTTCTTTGTGGAAGGGTTCCGCCGGGGTTCCATTAAAGCCAGCGTGGGTCTCTGAGAAAGGAGGGGAGGGAGGGACAACGGTTCTGAAAGCTGTTTGATCCAGAACTCTCTTCACCATCACTCATCTGATGGGACTAGGGTTCCAAAGGACACACTTTGGGAAACACTGCTCCATTCAAATCTGGAAGACTAACGTTCCCTGTGGTTGGCAGGATAATGGTCCCCAAAGATGTCCTCCCTCTCCTGGAGTCTGTGAATATGTTAGTTTCATGGTGTGCAGTAAGGGGTAAACCTTGCCCAAAGAAAGGCTCCTGGGAGGTCACCTCTGAGCCCCGGGAAGGTCCTGCCTGATAAGAGTGTCTTTGTTTACCTGGGGACCTTGGCCGGCCAGGTAGTCTGTGCTAATGATGTGACTTGGTGGTGGCGGGGGGCAGAGGGGTAGAGAACTTGGGCTCGACTTCTGGAGGGGTTGCAGACTAAGGTCAGCCACGTGGACAGCCCGCTGTGTCTACATGACTGAAACCCAGTGAAGACTCTGGGCACCAAGGCTCAGGTGAGCATCTCTGGTTGGCAGTATTCCATGTGGTTTTTTTTTTTTTTTGCGGTACGCGGGCCTCTCACTGTTGTGGCCTCTCCCGTTGCGGAGCACAGGCTCCAGACGCGCAGGCTCAGCGGCCATGGCTCATGGGCCCAGCCGCTCCGCAGCATGTGGGATCTTCCCGGACTGGGGCAGGAACCTGTGTCCCCTGCATCGGCAGGCGGACTCTCAACCAGTGCGCCACCAGGGAGGCCCTCCATGTGTGTTTTTGCACATTGCTGCTGGGAGAATCAAGGGCCATTCACACAACTCCCCCTTGGAGAGGACACCTGGAAACTTACATCTGGTGTCTCCTGGATGCTGCCCCAGGTACCTCTTCCCACTGCTGATTTTAATCAGTGTCCTTTCGCTGCTATAAACCTTAACTGTGAGTGTAACAGATTTTTTTTTTCCTGAGTTCTCTGAGTCTTTCTAGTGAATTATCAAAACTGAAGGTGGTCTTGGGGACTTCCAAACTTTGCACATGGCAAAAGGGACTTTGCAGATATAATTAGAGATCTTAAAATAGGGAGATCATTTGGGATTATTGGTAAGGGGTGGGTGGCTGCGGGGGGTGTCATTATATGAGCCCTTAAAAGTAGAGAAGTTTTTCCAGCTGAAGACAGAAGAGGAAGCAGAGAGATTTGAACTGTGGTGGGCCCTCCACCTGCCACTGGTGCAGGGGACACGTGGAAAGCACGAGACAGAATGTCAGCATTATCTAGGAGCAAAGACTGGCCCCAGCTGACAGCCAGCAAGGAAGGGGGAGCCTCAGTCCTACAACTTCACAGAACTGAATTTGGCAATTACCCGAATGACCTTGGAGACAGATTCTTCTCAGTATTTGCTGATCACAACCCAGCCTGGCTGACACCTTGATTTTGTCCTTGTAAAACCTGGAGCAGAGAAAGGAGCGGGCCAACTGGACTTCTACCCTGTGAGCTAATTAATTTGTGTTGTTGTAAGCTGCTAAATTTGTGGCAATTCGTTGCAGCTGCAACACGAAATTAGTGTACTCACCCTTTATGTGTTCTTTCTGTTCCTGTTTTCCAGACCAAATTGCATGATCTCTGGCCCCCTTGCAGCAATGTTCCATCCTGGGCATCCCCAGGGTCTGTCGCTCTCGACCCCGGCTCCAAGTGTGAGGCCTGAGCGCCAAAGCTCAGAGGTCCTTTTCAAATTTTCAGTATGAAATGGGGTCTTTGAAGCCTGGAGAGAGCGGCAGGGGAAATGTGTTTGGCCCCACAAAAGCTATTTTGAATTTCAACGCAAATATTCCAAATCTAGAAGCCTTCTCCAGCACACGGACTGCATGGAAAATTGAAGTTGCTTAAATATGATTATTTGGCTTTATGCTGAGTTAAAGAAACCAGACACAAAAGAGTCCATTCTCTGTGATTCCATTTCTGTGAAGTTCTAGAATAGGCAAAACGAATCTATGTGACAGAAATCAAAATACTGGTTGCCTCTACTGCGTGAGTGGTGGGTTGAGGGGGGTGGGTAGAGATTGACTGGGGAAGGACAGGAGGGAACTTTCTGGAGTGAGAGAAGTGTTCTAAATTTTGATAGGAGTGTGGAATACACTGGGATGTATATTGGTCAAAAATCCTCCAATTTGGGGCTTTCCTGGTGGCGCAGTGGTTAAGAATCTGCCTGCCAATGCAGGGGACACTGGTTCGAGCCCTGGTCCAGGAAGATCCCACGTGCCACGGAGCAGCTAAGCCCGTGCACCACAGCTACAGAGCCTGTGCTCTAGAGCCCGCGAGCCACAACTACTGAGCCCACGTGCTGGAACTACTGAAGCCCACGTGCCTAGAGCCCGTGCTCCACAACAAGAGAAGCCACCGCAATGAGACGCCCGCACACTGGAACGAAGAGCAGCCCCTGCTCCGCTCACCGCAACCAGAGAAAGACCATGCAGCAACGGAGACCCAACGCAGCCAAAAATAAATAAATTTATTTTTTTAAAAATCCTCCAATTTTGTACTTAAGATATATTCATTTCAATATATGTAAATTACCTTTGATTAGAAATTAGAAAAAAATTAGAATAATTGCTTAGAGAAAAAATAACAGAGTAATGCGAACAAGCCTTTGTCATTTAGAGGAAAGGAACTACAGCTTTACAGATAAAACAAATTTCTCTCTAGACCTTTGTGCGTTTGCCCCCCATGCCCCATTTTTAATTTTGTTTTCATTTTTATTGTATTTTAGTTGTTTTTTTTTAGCTGCGCCGCGTGGCACACAGGATCTTAGTTCCCCAACCAGGGATCTAACCCATGCCCCCTGCAGTGGAAGCACGAAGTCTTAACCACTGGACCGCCAGGGAAGTCCCTAGGATATAGCTGCTTTACAATGTTGTGTTAGTTTCTGCTGTACAGCGAAGTGAATCAGCTATATGTATACATATATCCCCTCTTTTTTAGATTTCCTTCCCATTTAGGTCATCACAGAGCAGTAAATTCCCTGTGCTATACAGCAGGTTCTCATTAGTTATCTATTTTATACGTAGTAGTGTATATATGTCAATCCCAATCTCCCAATTCATCATCCCATCCCCCTTTCCCCCCTTGGTGTCCATACATTTGTTCTCTACTTCTGTGTCTCTAGTTCTGCCTTGCAGACAGGTTCATCTGTACCATTTTTCTAGATTCCACATTTATGCGTTAATATACACTATTTGTTTTTCTCTTTCTGACTTACTTCACTCTGTATGACAGTCTCTAGGTCCACCCACGTCTCTAAAAATGACCCAGTTTCGTTCCTTTTTATGGCTGAGTAACATTCCACTGTCTATATGTAGCACATCTTCTTCATCCATTCATCCGTCAGTGGACATTTAGGTTGCTTCCGTGACCTCGCTGCAGTAAACATTCATCACTGTAAATGGTGCTGCAATGAACATTCCTGTTTTATTTTTAAATGCATTAAAAATTGTGCTAGTCTCCTTTGCTGTATGGACTTCAAACTGCATGAAATGCAATAAATCTCATTTTAGATTAAAAAAATATATATATACATATGTATATAAAACACCCTTCAACAGGCATGCTTGGCTCTGGGGTTCAATTGTGATAGATGGACGTTGGTCTGTTTCTGCTGGTCTCCATCCCTGGGGGTCCTAACTGTGTAGGAAGGTCATCAATGTGTGATAGACTGGGAAAGAATGGGGATTCTGGTATTGGGTTTAGGGGCTGGGGCACAGGACCTTGAGGTGCCCATCAGATGGGTTTGGGGCACAGCCCCACCTGCCTTTTGTAACCAGGAGAAGCTGCGAGGGTGTTAAGTGCTCAGAGAGTTAACCGAGTGTGGAGAAAACATTCCCTCAAGCACTGAGGTGTTACAGTCTTAGTTGGTCCCTGCTGAGATTAAGAGTTGGGTCAGAGTTGACCCTGCCTGCTTGCCTGGGTAGGAATCAGTGTCCCTCGGAGGAGATGGGGAGCTGAGAGCTCTGGTGACCCTGCCTGCATCTCCTTTTGAGTGTCTGAGGAAGCTCTTGATAAGGCTTGGTGTGTGGATGCCAGGGAGGTCTGGGTCAAGGCTGCAGGATGTGGTGCCTAGGGGAACCCCAGAACCCGGGACAGACCAGGGAAACAGGGCTGTTCCCATCATCAGGCCTAAAAGATGGCTGGGCAGAACGCAGGATGAAGGCTCAAAGTGGAGGGATGGGGTTTCCCTGGTGGCGCAGTGGTTGAGAGTCCGCCTGCCGATGCAGGGGATGTGGGTTCATGCCGCAGTCCGGGAAGATCCCACATGCTGTGGAGCGGCTGCGCCCGTGAGCCATGGCCGCTGAGCCTGCGCGTCCGGAGCCTGTTGCTCTGCGACGGGAGAGGCCACAACAGTAAGAGGCCTGCGTACCACAAAAAAAAAAAGTGGAGGGATGTACTGAAAATAAGAAAGACGGCAACAGGGAGTTGGGAGGCTGGACTGGTCGTGGGTCCATGGAGCCTTTTAGAGGTACTGATGAGCAACCCATGGGTGGATGAGACCCTAGGAAACCCAGGGCAGGCATCTGACTTTATTTTATTAACCTTTAGATTTAGAGGCACATTGGTAAATTTTAACAACTGATTCTCTGAACCAAAAAAAAAAAAAGCCATGATTTATAGTATTTAGCAATTTCTGTGGTGTAAACACTCTCCCACTGAGACTGATTTCAATCTATCAGCATTAACACAGCCTTAAGTTATACCATTATCTAGTATTTCCACCATAAAAATCCAATAGACATAAACAACCTCAAGAGCATAGATGACGTAAAGCATAGTAATTAGCAAGTGATGAGTTTGAGCGTTCATTGTCTTTTTGTATAAAGCGTGTTGTAAGTTTACATAATTTATTTTTTAAATGATGGCTGTGTTTAACAATTGGTTTGCCAAAGAGCTGAAAATTTCACAATCTTGTGAGCCAGTATGAGCTGGCTCCAGAATCCCACTGTTGAAACTGAATCTGAGAATAAAACAGCCTGAGTAGCTCCAAGCTGGGGATTTGGGCAGTAGCCAAGACATTGGAAAGTCCAGTTGGAAGAATGAAGTTTTTCTAAGCAAGGCTCTCCACCGAGATAACACAGTCCCTGGGAATGTCATGAATAGAACAGGCCCTCAGTAAGCGCTGGTGCAGGAAATAGGCACTTACCTTTCCCTCAATTCCACCCCACTGGTTCTTTGTGTGTGATTTTAATACCTTGTGTTTTTATGCCCTCACGTACAGTTTTCTGTCGATTTTCATGCCCCTCTTGACAGCTTCCATTTGTTTTACATCCTCTACATGGATTTCAGTGTTTGGATGTCAGTGGGAGGTTTTTTCTCTTTTTTTTTTTTTGCCGTACGGGGGCCTCTCACTGCTGTGGCCTCTCCCGCTGCGGAGCGCAGGCTCCGGACGCGCAGGCTCAGCGGCCATGGCTCACGGGCCCAGCCGCTCCGCGGCATGTGGGATCTTCCCGGACCGGGGCACGAACCCGTGTCCCCTGCATCGACAGGCGAACTCTCAACCGCTGCGCCACCAGGGAAGCCCTAATGTTAATTCTTCGTTCAGGCATCATATAACTTGCAGCTTCCACTAGTACCCTCTCAGAATGTCCCTGTCACCCTATGAAAAAGCCCAGGCTCACCTCCCTGAGGGTGAGAGACCCCTTGGAGGAAGATGTCAGCCTGACAGCCTACACCAACCTCCAGACAGAGTGAATGAGGCTCTCAGGCTTTCCAGCCTCAGTCTAGCCACCAGATGACTGTAGTGACCCTAGGATAGGTTACCAGATAAGATACAGGAAGCCCAGTTAAATTTTAATTCCATATAAATGATAAATAATTTTTAGCATAAACTATTGCCTGGAACATATTTTTTACTGAAAAATTATTTGTTGTTTCTTTGAAATTAAAATTTAACTGGGCATCATGTATTTTTATATGCCAGATCTGACCATCCTACCATGAGCGAGACTGTAAGAGACCTGCCCAGTGGTGCCCAGTCCGAATTGTTGATCCAGGGAGTTAGGAGCGAATAAAATAGTGTTCTTTTAAGACCTAAGTGTTGGGGTGCTTTGTTCCACAGCAACAGATAATGGATGCACCATCCCCAATGGTGAGTCTGGGGATGGTGCGTCCATTATCTATGGGAGCTCTCAAACGCCTCCATGCATGAGAACCACACAGAGAGCCTGTCAACATGCAGTTTGAAAAAAAACTAATAGCATTTCAGGCTTAACATAGATAAAGTGTTTTTACATAAAATCGTGCTTTTCATTTTGTAAAATCTTAGATATTTTTATCTGGGAAATCTTTGTTTCCTTAGGGAATTACATTAGGTATTGTTAAGGTCATCTTCTGTTGAACAGTGGTTAAACCATGGTAATTATACTAGCTAATAGCATATAGTTTTTAAACTATATGCTATTAAAATGCAGTTCGCTGAGGCCTACCCCCAGAGTTTCGGATTCAGTGGTTCTGGGATGGCATCCAGGGGTCAATTTGATCCAGGGAATAAATCGTTTCATGGCCAGTGATTGGTTCAGGAACGACCACGTGACTGCCTTCTGACCAATGAGTGCTGAGAGGACGTCTGCTGAACTTCTAGGAAAGACATTCATGGCTCTTTTCTTCCTTTGGATCCTGTTCTCTGGATTCGATGCCTGGAGCACCTCAGCCATCTGGCAGCCCTGAGGGGAGCCAGCCTGGGGCCATGGCCAACATCCAGGGGAAGGCAGAGAAGGGAGAGAGAGAAGCTGGGTCCTTGTGACGTTTTTGATCAGCTGGCAACAGCCTGCTCCCTGCCCCTCCGCCACTGCTCCTGCTCTGGAGATGGCAAACCCCTTATTGATAAAGCCAACTTGATTCAGGGTCTCTGTCACTGCAACTAAAAGTACCTAAACCGATTTACTGATAAGCAGTCTCAAGGCGCCATGACAGATGCTAGAATGGAAATAGACGCAGAACCTACCTAACAGCTCACTGAGGTGCTTCTTGAAGCTTCTCATGGACTGAGCTAGTGGTGACGTTGGGATGCAGATGGTGGGATGTGAGGATGGGTGAGCACACTAACCTTTATCCTTGTGCCCGAGTTTCAAGGTTGGAACGTCGAGGTGTAGGGACCACTTGACAGCTAACGTCAGGAGTGCCGTGTGCATCGGCGGTGCGGCACTCGACCCAATACTCAATATTCCACTGGATTTGAGGGGAGGCGACTGGAGAGGGGGACTCTCCAAGCTCTTCTAAGCTTTCCTGGAGTGGGGTGGAGGAAGTGGGGCTGCTTCCTAACTACTTTCGCCTGGGGAGATTACTTTTCAGTCTTCGAGGAGAATTAAAAGGGATTTTCGCTACTGCGTTTGCCTTAAGGAGACAAATCAACCCTTGGTTTATTGGATTAGCATCACTGAGGCAGCAACTCATCCAACTTGCCTTTGGGTGCTTCGTGAGCAGGACAGTAGAATCTCAGAAGTACTTGGCCACTGTCAAAACCTTGCCTTGGGGCTGCTAAGGCTTTTTGTTTCTTTGGGGCCATGGTCTAAAAATAAAAACCAAGGTCCAAAGTCCTGAGCACAAGCCATTCAGATGCCACGTCATGACTGACATCATTTTTCTGGCAAATTATCTGTCCCGGAACAAAGCGAAGGAAGAAGGGAGGACAGGATGACGGAGCTGGGTGCTTACAAGGCAACTTGAGGTTCGAGGTCAGAGCCTCTGCTGCGGGGCTCAGGGAAACGGGCAAAACAGGAAGTCATCTGTGACCGTAAAGGTAATTTGTGTGAAAGCCAGGTGTGGAAGGAGTCCTTCAAAAAAAAAATTGAGTTAAAATTCACATAACGTAAAATAACCCTTTTAAAGTGAACAATTCCGCGGCATTTAATACATTCACAGTGTTGTGGAACCATCACCCTGTCTAGTTCCAAAACATTTGTATCAGCCTGAAAAGAAACCATGTACCAATATAGCAGCCACTCCGCATTCCTCCCTCCCGCAACAACGGCCAAGCTTCTCTTGATGGATTTACCTGTCCTGGACATTTCACATAAATGGAAACAGACAACATGTGGCCTTTTGTGTCTGGTTTCTTTCACTTAGAACAACATTTTCAGGGTTCATTCATGTCTAACATGTCTATGCTTCACTCCTTTTTACGACTGAATGGTATTGCATTTTACGGCTGTGTCACATGTTGTAGCCCATATCAGTGCTTCGTTCCTTTTTATGGCTGCATAACATCCCGTTGTATAGATGGACCACATTTCTTTTATCCATTCATCAGCTGATGGACATTTGGGTTGTTTCCACCTTTCAGCTACTCCGAATAATGCTGATGGAACATTCATATACATGTATTTGTTTGAATACCTTTCTTTAATTCTTTTGAATGTATTCCTAGGAAGTATAACTCCTTATAGGGCAAGCCTAAGCAAGCGGGCACACACATGTAAACACACGTACATCCAAGAAACCCACAGATGGGGGGGTGGGAAAACGTGACTGCTCTTACACCCCCAAGTTGATATAAGCAGCATAACACAGGCTCCCACACTTAGTAAAAACAAAATCCCTGCCCCCTACAGTGGTCAGATAAACGATGGTACATTCAGAAGAAAGAATACAACGCAGCTCTTAAGACTCTATTTTGCAAGACTATAGGATTATGTTCAGTAGAACAGGCAGAAAGCAGCAGCGTAATATGTAATATGATCACTATTAGGTTAAAAATCCATATGCACAGACGAAGGGCTGGAAGAAAATGCGTGATGAGACTACAGGCTTTGTTTTCCTTCCTTGTAATTTTGTATTTTACAAATTTTCTGCATTGAAAATATTAGGAGGATTAAATGGGCCAATGTATCTCAAAGACTTAGAACAGGGCTTGTTGTATAGTACGTGCTATATAGGTATTTACTCTAATTATAATAATTTCTGCTTTTAATCAGACAATTTTTAAAGAAAAAATACTTCCTGATTTCTGTCTTTTCTCAGGATTGGAGCAAGTGCCGTGAGAGGGCGGGGAGGGTCTGGTGGGGAGGGCAGGTGCTGGCTCTATGGACATGGTGAGAAAGACAGCTTCCCACCCCTGGCAATTGTCCCTGGATGGGGCAAGAATCCACCCCCACCGCTGAGATCCCCATCCAATCTAGAAATTCTGCAAAGGGGCCTTCGATGTGCTTTCAACAGACTGTTGCTAGGAAAGGTATAGAATAGCATCTGACCGGAGCCAAGGTGACACCTGAGGATGGCGTTAGTCCCAGGGGAGCGGTAGTTTCCAGGTATCCGGGGGCCCTGCCCGATGAAAAGCACCCCATTACAGGTTTCTCCCCCCAACACCCAGGGCCCTGGGGGGAGGAGGAGGGTCAGCAGGGGACAAGATGGGGTGTGCCTGTACCCCCTGCCTCCCACCCCCTTTCAGGTATCAGGAAGGTACCTGGACGCCAGGTGTCCAGATGCTGTACCTGCGTGGATTTGCCACAAGGGGGAGCTCCGGGCACCACGAGAAACTTGGATGTACCGCCTGTTAAAGAAAAGGAATATGATTGTCATCTTTTTACGGCAAGGGGCAATGTTTTAGATGCAGCGGATCATTCCTAACGCGGGTGGTGCAAATTGGGCTAAGGAGGAGCTGGGGGGCAGTTGGCGCAATTTCTCCGCCTGGCCTCAGGACAGGGCCTGAAGGTGGAGGCCTGGCCTTTTGCAGAGACATTTGCTCTTCCCGAGAGAGGCCGGTCTGGGCAGGGTGCCGGAGGCTAAGAGGCAGAGACTTCAGGTGCCCAAAGGGGCCCCAGAGGGCCGAGGGAGCCAGAGCTGGTCCCTCCCAGGCAGGCTGCCTGTCTGCCTAGAGGCTTCTGGAGGGCAGGAGGGCGGCGACTTCTGGGGTTAGCAAAGGGCTTGGGCCCCAAGTGTCTGCTCAGCGTTGAGGCTTGTCTGCTGGGGCTTTCCAGAGCCTTCTGGCACACAGCTGCTAAATATCAAAGTGTTTACGGCATGTGTGGCCGTGCGTGCATGGCGTGTGCTCTGGCTACCCACAGCATGCACGCTGGTGGCCAGAGTGGCATGTTTCTGCCTGGGGCTTTCTGAGGTGAAACTTGACCTCATCTCTGCTATCAAATACCCAGGCCTCCAGCCCAGAACACATACACACACGCATGCACACCTGTGCACACATATGCACACACATCTACTGGTCGGAGATAAGGTGACAAGAAACTCCCAAGATGAACAGAAAAATTTAGAGGCTGGTGCAAGCCAAACCCCCAGGCTCCTGGTTACCTGTAATCAGCTCTATTGAGTCATGACTGAGGCAGAAACCCAGTGATTTTCCTGCTGGCTTCCCGTGGAAGTGCCCCTAATGTCATTTGCTTCTAAGTGGAGCTGGCTGTACTTTTCTGGAGACTCAGCAAGGGTGGGGGGAGCCAGGATCCTGGGAGGAAAGGAGCAGACCTGGGCTGGGCCAGTCTGAATTTGCTTGAGATTCCGGCACAGCGGGGGTGGGGGCGGTGGGGGGGTGGGATCCAGGCCCACACCCAGGGAGGGGACAGAGAGGCAGGGTGAGAGCAGAAGATCCCCTTCTGCCGGGCTGCGTGCAGAGCTGTGACCTCAGCCTGGCTCTGCTCCGTGCGTGACCTTTTGACCTTGAAAGCAGAGCCGGGAGGTTTTCGTTTCTGTCCTGGGTGCTGTGGGCACCCCCTACCCCCGCTCCACAGCGGGGTGAGCTGCTGCGCTCACTGGCTGCTTGGCTGGGGGTTTGGAGAACAGCCTCCTCTAGCTTCTGGCTAAAGCGCTTCCCAACCTGGCTGCCCACTTGTCCCCTCGAATTCTGCCCCTGAACACACACACCCTGCACGGCCTGCCTCTCAGGCTTTCCTGCCCCTCCCCCACCCCAAAGCCCTTCCCTCCTCTGATCCCTCAAAGTCCTGCCCTCATCCCCGCACACTTCTCCTTTTTAAAAAATGAGCCTTTTTCTTCCTCAGAAAATTGCCCTCTTTCCGCCCACCTCATCCTTGGAGGGCCTTTATGGTAAGGAGTAAGGAGAGGCTTCCTTTGTGTGATTCCTGCCTGAGCCTGTCTGCAGAGGTCTGTGGGAAGGAGGCCTCCTGCAGGATCCGACTCCAGAATGGAGCTGGGATCCTGGGCAGAGAAGGGAGTGGAGAAGGGGGAGGCTGGGAGATGGAAAAAGACCAGGGGATTGTGGGGCTGAAAGGGAGGGAGGCCAGGGAGAGAAGGGCCTCCTGGTGAGACGTGGGTGTGGGGGGGATGGCAGATGACCCCACGGGGGGGTGTTGAAGGGACATTTGCACTGCCCCCTGGGCGCTGTGAGCACAGGACAGGCCACGACGAGACCTTCTCTCCTCAGAGTGTTTTCACACCGCACTGTCCCAAGGCTGCAGGGACAGCCTGGGGGATACGTACAGGCAACAGAGATGCTGCTGGACCCAGTCTGGGCATCTGAGGCCCCGATCCCAGACCACTGTCTAGATTCGCTAGGTTCCCCCATCCCAGGGTAGGGGGAGAGGGTGCAGACGGAGGCATCACACCATCTGCAGGGACCAGGGTGGGCAGAAAAGGAGGAATGGTGGACGGAGCCAGGCCTGGGCGGGCAGGATGGGCCAGCCTCCAGAACTGTCCACTCCAGGCAGCCAGCTGGAGGGTGAGATGGTGCCCCAGCCGTTCAGCCTGGACCCGTCCTGCAGACACCCTTAAGCCCTCCTCACCGAGGTTCCCCCTTGGCCCTCAAGGTGAAGCCTGGACTCCCTGAAGCCCTGCCTGGTCCCGAGACAGCCCTGCCTGTGAGGCTGCTGCCTGAGCGGGCCCCGCGTTCGGTCCTGCAGCCAGAGCAACGCGACCAGAATGAGCAGAGGCGGGGTTCGAATGTGGGCCTCTCCGTCCCTGAAGCCTGGGCGCTGCTGCACTGGGATCCACCCACGACCACGTCAGTGGTGGTGGCAGCTCAGGGCTCCGGGGGCCCAGCTGGTGCCAGACTGTACTCGGTGCTTGCTCCATCTTGCTCCCCCGGCCCTCACAGCCGGCAAGCCAGCGGCTCTTTGTATCACTGTTTTATGGCCAAGGAAACGGAGTCCTGGGAAACGGAGTCCTACTTCCGGATGGAGGGCTGGAGAACGGGAATTTCAGGTGGAGGGAAGAGGAAGGAGAAAGAGGGCTGGTGGGGCAGGGAGGCAGCCCACGGCCCTGTCTGCGAGGCTCCAACTTCTGTTCGGCTCACAGGGGACGTGGGGAGGTGGAGGAGGCCAGAACTGGGCTTCTGTTGCTGCCTTTTAGATAAGCTTGCTCTTGACATGGGACGACATGAGAGCACAACTGAGGGCGTTTTCTGTTTGCATAGTTTTTGATTTATCCTTTGCTAGTTTCTTCCTAATGCTTTGAGGAGGTTTCCAGTGCCTATCAGTAATACTTTCCAAATGTTCTTGGACGTGTTAGCTCATGGACTGGGGCTGGCATCAGGGCATGAAGGAGGGAGGAAGGAGGGGGGTGCGTGAGAACCATCCTTCGTGTGGCCAGGCATGCACTAGCCTCTCCTCCATCCTGCCACAGTGGGGTTAACCAGGGACAGAGTTGGGGTCCCTGGCAGGGTAGCCTAAGCACCTATTTGTCTACTCTTGGTTGCCTTTTTTTTTTTTTAAGTTCTCTTTCCCACTTTATTTTTAGATGAAGTCCAATGTTAATTTTCATTTGCCTATAGTTGAAAACACCAAATAATAAAAAATTGTAGCCCCACTCCCACCCTGGCCCAATCCCCAGTCCTGGGACAGACACTTACAACATTTGCGTCTTTTCCTTCTGGGTTTCGCCTCCATGAGTCTAAATACTGTGCTTACACTGTTATTTTCTTGATATACTAAGTTTAGGTATTATCTATTTCTTTTCTATTCTGGTAGGTGAGGATTTAGCTCTCTTATACTCTAACTTTACCTCCTATTCTTTCCAACAATCCTCCCGGTATGCTTATATTTCATTTTTCTGGTTAATTACGTAGTCAGTGTTTAGATTATTATACCTGTGTAAATACTGCCCATTCCTTTCTTCTGTAGCTTTTTGCTTTTCCTGGTGTTAATCATTGCCTCAGTGTTTTCTTTGTAGAGTTCTCAGGTTAGCTTTTGATAACGTCTTCCCAAATGCTTTGAAAATGTTTCAGATGCCCATCAATTATATTTCTAAATGTTCATTAGGCATTAAGTAATATACCTGTTTCATTATTTTCTTAGTGACCTCTCTTTTCACTCTGATCTGGAGCCATTCTTTCCATCATCCTTCCCTTCTCCATCATTCTGGGACTTCCTCTCCCTATTTTCCTGTGGTTGGATCTCCTGTTCCTTGGATCCTGTGTTTTTGTCTAATTTGATTTATGTCCTTGTTTTGCTGGAGCACATCCTCCAATAACTTCCACAGAGGGGTAAGTGAGAGGTGACTCTGAAATCCTTCTGTCTAGAGGGTTCTCCTCTGCTCAGTGCTCATACTGGCCCCCTCCATGATCCAAAGAGACAAAATCAACCAGAACCAAATCCCAGACCAGAGCCAGGTGAGTTCCAGGTGTCATAGAGGAGGACAAGCTGTGGGTCATCAGCCTCCAGAGGACCCTGCCTCCTGCATCTGCCCAGGGCTCACCTCAGCTGGTCTGGCCTTGAAGGCCCTTCTTTCCCAACCATCCTGCCCAAGCCTGCTAAAGCCTGGCCTCATGGTATGTAACCTCTGCAGGATCACCCGAAGGGGCTCCTGCCTTGGGTACCAGCCTGGAGGCCCAGGCTTGGGTGAGCTTCACACACTCAGTGGCCACACGCTTTCCCCAAATGCCGATATTCTTTTCTTTTCTTTTTTTTTCAGAAAAGAACACTACCCCCAGCCCCCAGGTAGCCTACTTCCTTCTCCAGACCTGTCTCTAGTGTGTATCATAAGGCAGTTCAGGTGGGAAGGCCCTGAGCTCAGAGTCAGAAGCCTGGATTTGAACCTCAAACCCAGCCACCATGAGTGAGACACTCAGCTCCATTTTACAGTTGAGGAAACAGAAGCTCAAAGAGCCAGAAATACTTTCCCAGGGTCATGTTCAAATGAGAGCGTATATGGAATACTTTCCCAGGGTCATGTTCAAATGAGAGCGTATATGGAATACTTTCCCAGGGACATGTTCAAATGAGAGCGTATATGGAATACTTTCCCAGGGTCATGTTCAAATGAGAGCGTATATGGAATACTTTCCCAGGGTCATGTTCAAATGAGAGCGTATATGGAATACTTTCCCAGGGTCATGTTCAAATGAGAGCGTATATGGAATACTTTCCCAGGGTCATGTTCAAATGAGAGCGTATATGGAATACTTTCCCAGGGTCATGTTCAAATGAGAGCGTATATGGAATACTTTCCCAGGGTCATGTTCAAATGAGAGCGTATATGGAATACTTTCCCAGGGTCATGTTCAAATGAGAGCGTATATGGAATACTTTCCCAGGGTCATGTTCAAATGAGAGCGTATATGGAATACTTTCCCAGGGTCATGTTCAAATGAGAGCGTATATGGAATACTTTCCCAGGGTCATGTTCAAATGAGAGCGTATATGGAATACTTTCCCAGGGTCATGTTCAAATGAGAGCGTATATGGAATACTTTCCCAGGGTCATGTTCAAATGAGAGCGTATATGGAATACTTTCCCAGGGTCATGTTCAAATGAGAGCGTATATGGAATACTTTCCCAGGGTCATGTTCAAATGAGAGCGTATATGGAATACTTTCCCAGGGTCATGTTCAAATGAGAGCGTATATGGAATACTTTCCCAGGGTCATGTTCAAATGAGAGCGTATATGGAATACTTTCCCAGGGTCATGTTCAAATGAGAGCGTATATGGAATACTTTCCCAGGGACATGTTAAAATGAGAGCGTATATGGAATACTTTTCCAGGGTCATGTTCAAATGAGAGCGTATATGGAATACTTTCCCAGGGTCATGTTCAAATGAGAGCGTATATGGAAGGGTTTATACGGTGTTTACACACCACACTCAGAGTTTGGGATTGTTATTACTCTTGAAGGAAATAAAGTCATTCCTGGGGGTCCAGTCTATTGGTTGAGTTGCCAGGTTGCTGAGATGTTAGGGTCCGTTTTACCCATGTGCAGATGCTATGCAGAATTGAGTGACTATCTTTTTTTTTTTTTTTTTTTTTTTGGGGAGGGGGGCCCCTTCCTGTTTGGGCCTCTCCCTGTTGTGGCCTCTCCCGTTGTGTAGCACAGGCTCCGGACGTGCAGGCTCAGCGGCCATGGCTCACGGGCCCAGCCGCTCCGCGGCATGTGGGATCCTCCCGGACCGGGGCACGAACCCGTGTCCCCTGCATCGGCAGGCGGACTCTCAACCACTGCGCCACCAGGGAAGCCCCTTGAGTGACGATCTTAAAGCCAGAGGGATGCAGAGTTTCCAGGGGCTCATTTTAAAGCAGAAGGAATAAAAGTATTTAGAGCAGCAGTTCAACCTTGGCTGAACGTTAGACTTACCTGGGGAGCTTAAAAAAAAATCTTGCTGCCCAGGCTGTACCCCAGGCCCATTAAATCAGGATCTCTGAAGCGAGGTCCTGCCATTGGTATTGTTTAAAGCTCCCAGAGAATTCCAGTTGTAGCCAGAGTTGAGAAACTCTTGCCTCCAAGATTCCCATGAGGGGGTGATTTTCAACTCCGGCTTGGCATTCAAATCCCTCACTTGGGGGTGTGTTAAAACCCTGATGCCAGACCTCACCAGAGAGGACTGGATTGACTCGTTTTGGGACAAAAGCAGCCCAAGTGATTCAAATGTGCAGGCAGGTCGAGAAACTTTGCTCTAAAGCCGTCATCATCTTCTCTGGGCCCCCAGGAATTAGAAGGCAGGGGCTGGGAGTGGGTATCTTGTGATCCATGGAACTTCAGGATGTAAAATTTGCTTTGCCTGGAGGAGCCAAAGGGAGCTGGTATTGCCTTTCAACTTGCTTGTCCTGCCTTCGCAGTCGGTGCTGTCATTTCTTTCCAAACCATTGTCCCCATCATTTTCTCCACCAGTGCAGCAGAGACTCTACAAAACCGGGGGTGATGGAGGGCAGCCTTTCTACTCAGCTGGAAAACTCCATTGGTGAAGTGGGCGGGGCCGGGGCTGGAGGGTGCACTTCCTGAACGCGCGCCTGCAGAAGAAGCTTGGGGTAGTTCCTTTGCCCACCACAGTCGAGAGGTCTGCCGGGAATCTGGGGACACTCAGACTGCACACAGAATGTCTCACCCTTATGAATATACCATGATGGGGGGGGGGCGGATAACTATTGGGAGTGGTATATACCTTTTCGCCTGGAGAGAGATGAAAGAATCTGGGTTTGTCCTCCTGTAGAGAACTTGCTCTTTGTCTGAGACATGGCTTGGTTACTGCCTCTGGGTATACGGAGCACCCTCGTGAAGGGGGTGTAAACCCAGTCACTTCCTGGCCCACAGAGGAGAGAGGCTTGCCAAAAAGCATCAGGATTTGGGTTTCACTTCCCGACCGTCAGGACAACAATACCCTGCACTAGTCCTCTTCGTGAACTGTTGGATTCATCCTGATGAATGAACAGCACAATTGCCAGGCACTGTTGAGCTGCCAGAATTCCTGGCTGAAGACTGCAGTCCTTGCCTTTAGGAATCTCCCCCTGGTGCCACGCCGGCCGGAGCCTGAATCAGGCTCAGCATGGAGGCGGGTGGATTCTAGGTCAGCATTTTCACTCACCCATCCTTGACCTGGACTTTGGATGGAGGTTTTCTCACCTGTCAGATAGGATCATTGCTTTACTTCACAGGATTTTGTGAGGCTCAAACATGATAAAGCTAGTGAATTGGCTTTGAAAAGCATTGCCAAGGCATGTAAACACGGGGGATTATAGGGCGAGGTCCCTCTGGCTCGGTGGTGCTATGAAGCTGTGTGCACAGCCCATGATCCCCCGTGGAACTGGGGACTGCAGAATTCATTGCCTTTGGAGTCTCAATGTGCTGTGTGTGCACAGTGAAGGGGAACGGGGGAGCCTGGCCTTTGCCTTTGATGTCAGTCTGGGAACTTGAAACAAACCCATCACTCTCAAAATGCCTTTTATAGTCCTTCAGAAGCTTTATGTCTCCTTCAGAAGCATATGTCTCAGCAGATCCACACATCACAGGTGTGCGGCTGGACGGGCTCATTAAATCATGAGCTAATGCAGGGGCTAATTAAATGCTTCTGACACTTGTTACCATCTGCTGAGGTTGGAGCCTGAAAGTTCTGTGGGTTTTATTGAAGCCTTCCAGTCCCCACCACCCCTTGGGGTGAGCTCCTGTGTTTTCAGCTCCAGAACTAAGGAAACACTATCAGAAGATAGATTCGATCCTTCACTGATTTCCATCTTAAGACACAAGCTTTGGGGATTATTACAAAATTACTCTTCAGTTAATTAAAAAAGAGAAAAGCTCTGAAGTAATTTACTAGTGTTTATGCATTCAGTCCCAGAGTGGTCTCCGCAGATATACTAAATTCTGGGACTGTGTGGCTTTCCCTGTCACTGACGGCAACAAGGAGGATCTGTGAGATTAATTATTGACATTGATTTTCTTGGTCATCCGATGAATGCCTCAGTAACTCTGAAGAATCTTGGTCAGCTGGGCTTTGAAAACTGATTGACTGGTTTCTTCGAAGTGGCCTTCTTCTTCTGCTGCAGTAAACATGTGAAGAGGGGCTTCCCTTAAAAAAAAAAAAAAAAAAAAAAAAAAAAGAGTACTTCCCTTTCAGAGATGCCTACAGAAATACCTATGGATAATGTTAAGAATTTGCTTACATATAATATGATGGGGGAGGGGAGTGGGGGAGGGTAGGCTGAAACTGAATTCACCAAGGGTTGATCATTATTGAAGCTGGGTGATGGGTCCGTGGATATTCATTATAGTATCTCTCTGTGTAAATATTTGAAATTTTCTACAATGAAAAGGAAATTTATTTTTATTTATTTAATTTATTTATTTTGGTTGCACCGGGTCTTAGTTGTGGCAGGTGGGCTCCTTATTTGCAGTTCACAGGCTCTTTAGTTGCGGCTTGCTGGCTCCTTAGTTGTGGCATGCATGTGGGATCTAGTTCCCTGACCAGGGATCAAACCCACGTCCCCTGCATTGGAAGGCGGATTCTTAACCACTGCATCACCAGGGAAGTCCTGAAAAAGATTTTTAAACGGGGGTTTGCTCCAAGCCAGGCTGTCAGAGGAAAGCATTTACTAACGTCTCGAAAGCAGCAAGTCCCTCTGCTCCCTGTGATTTGGTTTCCTGGCTTCACATGCCCCTGATCCTTGAGAACCAGCCTCGCGGTGCTGTTCCACAGCTCACAGCTCCCTTTGTTTCATGAGGGTGGTGTGAAAGCTTCCAGTTGCCTAGCGATGGTTGGCAGCAAATCGATCCCCCGCTCTGTAGCGCAGTAGCTGAATATTGATTACCTGGGTGATTTGGAGATATGACTTTCTGGATGAACAAATTTTTTTCCTGGGTAATTGATCAGGGCTGTGGCAGGGGTGAGCAAGAGGTATTCAAGAGAGGGGCTGGGATCAGGTAAAGAGACTGGCAAGGAAAAAGAGAGTGGTCAGGGACGGGGTGGAGAGCAGCCGACTGATGGCAGTGATGTCTGAATACTCAACCCTTGAGTCTGCTCTCCAAGACCTTCCAGAGGCCCCGAACCCCCAGCCCCCGACCCTGCTCTCGATTCAGCACCTCGGCAGCTGGACAGCGCCTTGGGAGGCCAGGTTTTCTGAGGGTGGGCTTCTACCAAGCACATTCCCTCATGTGCTGGGGTGGTCCCTATTACAGCTGGCTAGTTCAGCGGCTCAGCACACGTTGTTAAGGAGGCCAAGGCCCCAGCCAGGAGCCTGATACTGACCAACTGGCTTGACGAGCTGACCTAGCTTTGCTCTACTTATAAGCATATTGATAAGTATGAGGGGGTGGGGTTTTGTTGGGCAGCCTGGGTAGATAATGGGTCTGACTCCGCGCAAGGAGACCCTCACTCCTGGAAAAGCTACTCTTAAGTTCACGCTCTTCTTTGAGGACGATCAGCAATGCCAATTGCTGCTAATTGCATATTCAAAAGAATAGCTAGTGGGAATGTGGAAGGAAAGGAGCCTGCGCCCTTGAATTGATCAACCATTCTTGCTTACCAACCAATTGCAAAACTCAGTGGTACACAACAATAAGCAATTACTTCCCATCCGTGTGTCTGTAGGTCAGTGGGGGTTTGGGTGATCTTGTTTGGGCTCAGCTGGAATCGGCTCCACGGGAGGAGTGGGGTCCAGACCCACTGCATGTGCTCTCACAACAACTCATCGGACTTGGAGTTATTCGGGGCACATTCTAGTCATAGGCGAAGGCAGGTGGGCAAGAGGACAAGCCTGTTCACGTATATATACGTCAACCCACTGCTTACATTATGTCTGCTAACGTTTCATGGGTCAAAGCAAGTCCCAAGGTCAGGCTCAGTGTCAGTGGGGCAGGGAAGTATGCCCTGCCTGTAGGGTGCACAGTGAATATTTGCTGAACAGTCATTTAATGTGTCACATCCCACACCTGAAAGGTGGTCTGTATTCTAGCTTGACTAGTCCTGAGAGAGACATTGGTGGGAGGGGAAATGTTAACAGTGCACTCTGCAGCTAGCAATTGCATGTGCAAGGTCTGGCTCTCGCCCACCTGCCCTCCATGGGTCCCTGAATGTGATAAGAAGTAGGGAAATGATGCAGGAACCTGGAAGCTGCCAGCTGCCATCACGGGGCTAAGAGAACCCCTGGAGGCTGGGAAAAGTCTGCAGCTTTTTTGAGCTGAGCAGTTTTGCAGCATGAGAAGTTCTCCTCTGTGTGTGTGTGTGTGTGTGTGTGCGTGCGCGTGCATCTCTCCCTCTATTTATAGACTCCTGAGGGGGGCAGGGATAAGTGAGGCCTCCATCACCACCAGGCAGAGAAGGCAAAGCAACTGTCAAGTCTGCCAAGATGCTTCAAAGATGCAGTCTTGTTTGCACAGAAATCCCTGGCGCACAATAAGGGCTGGGAAGAGCAAAGAGACTGAAATTAAAACACAGGCTGGCTAGTTACTAAATACAATGTTTTCTGGGAGGTGTTAGCAGCTGTTTAAATTCCAGAGCATGGAATAACCTGTAACTCTGTCTTACTTAGTAGCAACTACACGGTACTCCGGCTGGAAACTGACACAGAGTAACTGGAAATGCAAATGCATCAGCAATCCCACAGAGTCCTAGATTGGTACAAATAGCAGGTAGGCCCAGGGAGCCCCTAGCTGATTCCCATGGCAGAAGCTCAGCAGGAGATGCTCCCCTTTCTCCTTCCTGGAAGAAAGTGACTATAAATTCCTCAGCCCTGGCACACGGGAGAACCCTTTCTCTGCCTCCTACCTGCCACCATGTTTGTTTGTTTGTTTTTTCCCTTCAAATGCAGGATCAGAGAGAAAATGGCACCATTTCTGGAAATGGTAGGGGAGGCTCCCTGCAGAATTAAGTCTTGAAATACATTTAGGCCAAGAGGAGTGTATAAGGGCATTCTAGACTAAGGAAAAAACAAGGGGAGGCAAGAAGTCAAAACCCAAAAACAACAGTATCGAGTCTGTATCAGTCAACTATTGCTGCAATAATGCTGCAAAACAAACATCCTGAAAAGTGGCTGAGGGTGGGCTGGAGAGACTGTATTCCATGTATATTCATCTGGGGACCCAGACACAGCAGCTACCACAGGAAGCCCTTCTCCCAGCAATGGAAGAAGTGCAAGAGGCAAGCTCCAAGGCACCTCCACTTACATCCTGCCTGCTCCATCCCGTTGGTCAAAGCAAGTCACATGGCCGAGACTTGCCTTTGGTGGGAAGAACTGTAAATGCACATCATAAAAGGTCAGGAGACAGGGAGGGATGATGAATTGGGACCAATACTAACATCTCCCACAGTGTCTGAGGGGCATCCACAAACAGTCAATCAATTTGTCGGAGTACTGCATGCAAGATAGGGTGGGGAGGAGAAGGCATTTAAGAGACAGACGAAGAGGAACAACTGGAGCCTTTGGGTGCTGTGCAAGGAGCTTGGGCTTTTCCATTGGGCAATAGGGGGACCTGTCTTAGCTCTCACTGCTGTAACAAAATAGCATAGACTGGAGTGTTTCAACAACAGACATTTGGGACTTCCCTGGTGGTCCAGTGGGTAAGATTCCACACTCCCAATGCAGGGGGCCCGGGTACAATCCCTGGTCGGGGAACTAGATCTCGCATGCATGCCGCACCTAAGAGTTCATGTGCCACACCTGAAGATCCCACCTGCTGCAACTGGGACCCAGTGCAGCCAAAATAAATAAATATATTTTTTTTAAAAACAGACATTTATTTCTCACAGTTCTGGAAGCTTGGATCTAAGACAAAGTTGCTGGCTGATTATTTTCTGGTAAGAGCCCTCCTCCTGTCTTGCAGATGGCCACCTTCTCACTGCGTCCTCACAAGGTAGAGAGAGAGCAAGCTCTCTGGTGTCACTTCTTTAAAGGGCCCTAATCCCATCATGAGAGCCCCACCCTCATGACCTCATCTAAACCCAGTTACCTCCCCAGAGCTTCATCTCCAAATACCATCACATCGGGGGTTAGGGTTTCAACATATGAACTGGGGGGAAGGGGATGCAATTCAGTCCTAGCAGAGCCTGTGGTGGATTTTGAGCTGCAGGGTGATGTGACCAGGTTTGTGTTTTGAAACGTGGCCCTAATGACTGTGCAGGAGAAATCGGAAGCGTTCAGACTGGTTATGATATCGCGTGTGTGTGCGCACGGATCTCTCCCTCTATTGGGACAGGTTTGAAACAGCCTGTGGTCACAAGAAAGGATCAAAAGGCAGAGGACACAGTTTTGAGAAAGGTGTTGGCAAGAATGGCACCTGGCGGGGCGAGGTAGGTCAGGTGATGTGAGCAACCAGGGCAGAACACCTGGGCTTCCTGCTTGGGGACTGTGGGAACTAAACCCCTCCTGAGACTTCAGGATGAGACGCTGGCCTGCAGAGGAGTAACAGGAATGTGCGTTCTGGTGTGAACCTGCTCAGTCATCACAAACATCTTCCTAGGAGGGAGCCATTGGAAGAGAGGAACCGTGGGGACAGGACCTTCTCTGGTTTATTCACTGCTGGACCCTCGGTGTCTCAAACTGTGCCTGGTACCTCAGGAAATGAATAGCTGGTTAATATCTGCCTGGGCATCTGAGTCTGGAATTCAGAGAGAACTCTGGCCTGGGATCACGATCTGGGGGGCCGTCCGGATCCAGGCGGTCACTGCAACATCTGGGGACCAACTTCTCTGTAATTGTCCTGAGCAGTCTGGTGGATCATATGGCCGTTATAGCTGGTTATTGTTTTCCCCCTGAGTCTTTCCCCCTCCATGCTGAAGAATTCCCATTCCTCCAGCGTGGCCCTCCCCAGTCTGTCCCCACCCCCATCAACCCCCTCACTCCCATCCCCTCACTGCACATTACGGCCTTTCCTTACTGTGTATGCCCCATCCCTCTTTCAAGCCCGGTATTGCCCTGCCTCTTCCACGCCTTTACTCCTATAGTTCTTCCAGCTTTGCATGGACCTCTCTCTCTCTCTCAAGAGAGCCACCCTCTTTCTCTTTTTCATGTCCTGAAATGCTACTCGTCCTTCAAGGCGAACCTTAAATATCACCTGCTCCGTGAAGCCTGAGCACCCCACCGCTCCAAAGGAAGTGCTGCCACCTCGCGGGCCCCGGCTGTGGTGCAGGCCTGATGTTAACGTGCGATACTAAATGCCTTGAACTTGGAGCCTCACGAGATCCCAAAGGCGTAACTGAGTTCTGCTACTCTCACCAGGTATCCACCCACAGTGGGAAGGCTCCCCACCTGGCTAGTTCCCCCACCAGCCAGACCAGCCACACCTGACTTGGTCCCCAACCTCGTGGGTCTCACCTCCCTGCCAGCCTGCAAATTTATTCAGACGAGCCAACTGCATCCTCCCATGGGAACCAAGGGTCACCTCACCCTCTTGGTACTACAGAGCCTGCTTGCCAGTCCCTGGTTTTTCGCTCTGCTCCTGAGCACAGCCCCCATGTGGCCCTGGATGACCTATGGTGTCTTCCTCCCCCAGCCGTGAGTATCTGTCTGTGAGTATCTGTATTAGTAAGCTGCTGACAATCTCATCTGTCCAGTGTCTGGCGTGTGTTCCACCATCTCATACTATTTAGTGTGGGCTTCCCTCCATCACCAGTGGGGTGAATAGGACAAGGGCAGAACCCCTCCCCTCCTGCCTTGTTTTGTTAGGCATTTCTGTGCCCCTTCCTCTCTTCCCCTCAAGGTGGCCACATCTTGGTAGCCCCAGCATCTTGCTTGGCCCAGGAAATGTGTATGAACTAGAAGTTTCCTTCACCTTCGCTGCCCCACCCGCTCCCTCATCCCCAGCTCTCCCAATGCCCTCCTCAAGTCCTCCATCCCCCCAAGACACATGGTCACAGCGTCACACCACGTTACCACACCTTGGAACATTCCTACTTCGATATGTGAGCAGCTGGCATGCCGAGTGATGCCATGATTTTCTCCGGGGACATTTTCCCATCATGTAGCGGATTAAAATATAGCTGACTGTAGGAGAAGCAGTGTCGCTCCAGCCGGCCTCGGGCGAGCCAGTGAAACCCAGAGATAATGAATAATGGTTTGTGGCAAAACTGGTAATGCACCCGCTATTATATTGACTGGAGCTTCGGTTTCAGTTAATCGTTCTAAATTGCTAGGCTGGAGCTCTGTTCGGCTGGAGGCCTGGCTGCTACCGTGCTCTTCTGAAAATGTCCATTTGTCTGAAGTTGGGTTCCTGTTTCTTCATCCTGTAACTCCATTCAAATGAGATGGCTATTTTTGCTGGCGGCTGCCTGTGGGAGTGTGAGTTTGGAATATGCATGAAAGCTATGAACTCCATCTGCCAGCCTGTGTGCACACCTTCCTATTGGGGCGTATATCATGTGCGCTGGACCCTGGGTGCCATGCCCTCCAGACGCGTGCTGTCCAGGGAAGGAGACAGACACCCCACCCGTTGTTTCTGTGCTGCCTATTAAGGGCTATGTGTGGGGCTCTGCAGTCCGTCTGGGAGGGGGTTCGAATCCTGCCTTCCCCACTTTCTAGCCACGGAACTTGAGCCTCAGCCCCTTGTCTATAAGGTGCCCACTTCAGAGTGTCGTGGCATTAAACGGGCCACAGAAGTAGACTGTTTATCACTGTGCTTGGTATAACGCGAGCTCCTGCCAAACGGGCCTTGTGGTCATAACCGAGGCCTGTGCAAAGGGCCACAGGGCACAGAGGAAGGAGTGACAGGCTACCGGGAAGGTCAGGACAGTTTCACAGAGGAGGTGACCGGGAGTCCAGTTTGTAGGAGACCAGAGGCAGAAGGAGTGCTTGTGCAAAGGCCTGGCGTGGCTGGAGAGGGCAGGGCGAGGCCCGTCCCTCCGATCTCGGCCATGGCTGGGGGGCGGCCCTGACTTGTCTCCTGCATCAGCCCCTGCTTGGAGCAGCCCCGAAATACAGGGGCGCCGATGGCCCCGGAGACAACCCTCCACCACCGTCCTGGAGTCTTGGCCTCCTGCCCTGTGGTGGGTAAGTCTGGGCACAGTCCTCACGGCTCCTAGGAGCCCCCAGAGGCTGGGCTCCCAACACAGCCTTCACCAGCTTGTCCTTCCTTCCTGCCTCCTGGGGTCACCCCCTAACAAACCATCCACATCCGCATCCTTGCCTCCGGTTCTGCTTTCGGGGAGCCCAGCTGAGGGAAACGAGCACACCCCTCACCATCACACTGCCACCGAGTCCACGCTTCCCTGGACGAATCTTGAGAAGAGGAAACGTGGACACATCCACCCCACACCCATCCTGGCCAGTGATATACCCACAGCGGGCAGGTCATTGGGACGTAAGGGTGGGGAAAGGCCACCCCAAAGAGAAGCCTGGCTGGGGGCTGCGTGCTGCCTGGAGGGATAACGGGGGTCTCCCCCCAGCTGCGGCCCACCCTCTGTCTCACTACAGTCGTCAGCAGGGAGTGGAGGGGCCACTGGCCCTTGGTGTCCAGGGCCCTTCCTCAGCTCCAAACCCACCAGAAGGTGCCCCAGGTGCCAGAGCCGCCCACGTGCAGCTAGACTGGCTGACTCGCCCGATGCAGATTCTGGTTCAAATTCAAGTGTGTCAGTTGTCAACTGCCACAGAAATGGTACATGACAACTCAGCCCTCTCTGGCATTCCACACGGAACAGTTGCTTTGGCTCCCAAGGCATCTACGGCTGGCGGGGCCATTCTGCAGCTCTGGGCTGGGCTTGGCCAACCTCAGGCCCTCGCCGGCATCTGCTGTCAGCCAGCGGGTTGGCTGGGGTCCACATCACTGCCATCCTCCCCAGGCCAGCCTGGGCTGGTGCTCACCCTGGTGAGGGGGTCTCAGGAGAAAGGGGAGGCTGAGGCTTGGAGCTGGTGGACCCACACTTCTGTCCCAACCTGGTGGCCAAAGCAAGTCACATGGCCAGTTCAGATTCAAGGGGTGGGGAATAGACTCTGCATCGTCTGAAAGAGTGTGGGTAGAGGGGAGGGCAAAGGATTGGGGCCATTTTTGCAATCAGTTCAGAGGCGGCCTGTTGTGGGGAAAGAACCAGGTCCAAGCCCTGCTCTGCTCCTCCATGCTGTGTGAACTCGGGCTGGTGCTGAGCTCCTAGTCTCAGTTGTATCGTCTGCAAAGGGAGATTAAACCCACCAGGAGGCTTCCTGTGTGGATTGGAGACAATTCATCTAACCTGTTTACTGAGTGTATACTATGTGCTAAGCGTTCTCTAGGAACTGAGATAACCAGCGAATTAGAGCCTGTTCTAGTGTTGTTTATATTCCAGCAGCAGGAGACAGACCATGAACAAGAGGCATGGTCAGTAAATGAAAGAGAATTTAGGAGGTTCTAAGTGCGGTGACAAAGTAAGGCAGAGAGGAGATGGGGGGAGTCTGGGGTGTGGGAGTAAGGATGCAACCAGAGCAGGCTTCACTGAGGAGGTGACATTTGATCCCAGGCATCAAGGTGATAAGGAAGTTAGCTACGCAGACATCTGGGGAAGGAGCATTCCAGGCAGAGGGAGCAGTGCAAAGGCCCTGAGGCAGAGGTGTGGCTGGTGGATTTTTTTAATTTAAATTTATTTATTTATTTATTTTATTTTGGCTGCGTTGGGTCTTTGTTGCTGCACGCAGGCTTCTCATTGCGGTGTCTTCTGTTGTGGAACACGGGCTCCAGGCGTGTGGGCTTCAGCAGTTGTGGCACACAGGCTCAGTCATTGTGGCACACGGGCTTAATTGCTCCGTGGCATGTGGGATCTTCTCGGGCCAGGGCTCGAACCCATGTTCCCCTGCACTGGCAGGAGGATTCTCAACCACTGCGCCACCAGGGAAGCCCTGGCTGGTGGTTTTGAAGAAGAGTAAGGAGGCCAGCGTGGCCGGAGCCACGGAGGTGATGGGGCCAGATCGGGTTGCACTTGGAAGCCCCTGCAAGGACATTTACTTGGTGAAACAGGAACCCGTGGAGAACCCCGAGCATCTGATTGCCATGTGTGAGAAGCTCCCCGTGCTTCCCCATGGAGAATGCTCTATGGGGGCGGTGCTGCTAAGAACCGAGGAAGCAAGGCCCGTTCGGGGGAACATCATAATCCATGTGGTGGGAGCAGCGGGGAGAGATGGGGGGCGCGGTGGTCCCACTCTGCGTCTGTTCTGAAGGTGGAGCCATGGGATTTCCTATGGATTTCGGATGAGGTGCAGGAGGGGAAAGGGAGCCAAGAGAGACTGCACGCCACGTACAGGAGGTGCCTGGGACAGGGTCGTGCAAGGGGAGAGGAAATAGAAGACGTATGTGAAAGACCTCAGGCCAGGAGCGAGAGGTGACTGCGAGCACAGGCTCTTGAGTCCTGCGGGTCCGGGTTCGAGTCCCACCTCTGCTGTTTACTAGCTGTGTGGCCTTAGTCAAGTCGCTGCCTTCTCTGTGCCTCTTTATAAAATGAGGGTTAATAATGCCATCTTCGGGACTTCCCTGGTGATGCCGTGGTTAAGAATCCACCTGCCAATGCAGGGGACATGGGTTCGAGCCCTGGTCCGGGAAGATCCCACATGCCATGGAGCAATTAAGCCCGTGCGCCACAACTACTGAAGCCCGCGTGCCACAACTACTGAAGCCCGCGTGCCTAGAGCCCGTGCTCTGCAGCAAGAGAAGCCACCGCAATGAGAAGCCCGCGCACCGCAACAAGAAGTAGACCCTGCTCGCCACAACTAGAGAAAGCCCACGCACAGCCACGAAGACCCAACAAGAAAGACCCAATGTGGCCAAAAATAAATAAATAAATAGATGGTTTTTTTAAATAAATAAATAAATAACGACATCTTCCTCACAGGGTGCCGTGCGTACAAAAGCAGCTGAAGTCTGAAGCACCATCTGGTGGGATTCGGGACAAAGATGATGATGCTGTGACGCGTGGGGCTGAGGCCCCCGGTGGGGTGCCCACTGACCCCCTCCCGGCCTCTGCTGCCTCCCCCTCTGCCCCGGCACAGGGAGAAGGAGGCCCAGACCCGGTTTCCAGACAGGGCCTCGTGCAGGGGTCGCCCCTTCGAGCTCTGCGGTGGGCTCCCCATCAGTATTCTCTCAGGTCCGCGTCCTGGGTGAGGGCGCGGAGTGAAAGAGCAGCTGCTGAGCTGCGCGATTTCCCCTGAGTCTCTGGAATTATTTATCGCCTTCACAGCCCAGAGTGATTCATTCTGCACAGCCGGCTCTGCACTCCGCTGTGCAAATCGCAGTCCTGAACTTCCTGACCTCAGGACTGGTGGGCACACTCCCTCCAGGCTTGGAAGCCCCCCACCCTCTCCTCCCCGCCCTCTCCCCCGTGCAGGCCAGATAGTGTCCCCCAGTGGTCAAGGCTTCACCCTGCGCTTTAAAGGCGATGCATTAAATGGACAATCATATACGAATGGGCGTGCACGCTTCTGGTGAGGCTTTTTATATAAGTAAATGGCTAAATCAGGAAAACATCTTTGGGCAGACCATCTGTCTCAATTTGAGCTTTGAAAAAAAATATGGTCACCTAGCAATGTTCCCATGTCAGACTCTAAAAACGAAAACTGGGCAGGTAGGCGAGCATCACTCACGCTGTCAAAGTGGACTGTCGGCCTCGGCTTCATGAATCACTGAAGACTTCCTTCCAGCCACAGCTGACTGGGTCTGGGGCTGTGCAGAGGAGGGGCCAGCTGGGCGAGGGACTGGGGCTCTTTCGGAGGAGGGGAGGTGAGCAGCCCCACATCTGCCTCTGGGGCCTCAGTCCGACCACACTGAGAGGTGCATACACAGCTTTATCAGTGTTCTCCTGTTTTATTTTCTACATCTCTGTGGCTTTCACTGTGGCCAAACCGGGCTGGCCTTTGGGGCACCCCACCTCCCCAACTGCCTATCCCTCTTGAAATCAGATGCAGCAGCTAGACATCCTTTAGGGAAGCTGAGGCAGCTCAGGACTGAAAGATATTGAGGGATGTGAGAGAGATGGGGAGGGTATGGAGGTATGAAAACATACAAAGACGGCCCCTCAGTTGAGAACACAGGAGAGGAGATTCAAGGATGGAGCTTGGGTTGTACCAAATACTCTGATAATTTTTTCACTTCCATGACCTTTTCCTTTTTCTTATTATATTATCTGAATATCAGTGAGGGCCCAAACAGGAAATAGAAAACACTCCAGGTATTAAAACTGGAGTGCATTTAATGTAGGGAAGGTTGGGAAAGGCAGTCACAGTTTGCCGTCTTTCCCCCTGCACCGTCGCATACGAACAGGACTTGAGCCTGGAACGTGTCCTCACAGAGAGATAAAGGGCCTGTGAGGGCAGCTCCCTTTGGGAATATCTTTCTCTGCTCTGGTTGTACTTCTTTGTTCTGCTTAAGCGGGTCTGCCATATGGCACGGGGCCAACCCCACTGTTAGATCTGCTCCTGGTGGGGAGGGGTTGTGGTCCCTCGCCTGCAGCATGAGAGGGGTGCTTGCAGACCATCGCCCTGTGCCGGCTGTGGGGCGAGACCCACTGGCCATGGGGGACCAACACACTTGAAGCTGATCTTGCCTTCTCATCTCCGTGCGCCTGGTGCCCGCGTAAGTCGTGCCTCTCTTGGCGACCCTGACAGCTGCAGACCCTGGGGCTGCTGTTCTTGGTGGCAGATCCCCCAGCAGTGAGCTCCCTCCCCTGCAAGTGCAACAGGCGACACGTGCTCCAGCGTCAATACCTGCACAGATGTCAGAAGATCTGAGGATCTAACCGGGGCAGTGAGGCGACCTAGAAGTTGGCATTGATAGGAAGTTGCTACCACCCTCAGGGCTGCAGGGACGAAGGGCAGACGTGGAGCTACGGGACCTCAGGACTGGGATCACTGGTGGGGCCACTGGGAGAAGACACAGCCCCTGTGGAGGCGCCACCCAGGGCAGAGGAAGAGGGAGGAACCCTCAGGTATTCCCATCCTCCTGTTTCCCTCCAGTGTCCCCCATGACCTGAAACCGGTCAGAAGCCCACGGACATGGAAGCCCAGGAAACAGCCTGCAGGGCTCAGACCCCCGGACCTCAGCCACAGAAGGCGAGGAATGGATCTGAGTGCACACAGGTCCTCATACATACATACTCAGGACAAAACTCAAAAGGTATCAGTACAAGGAGAGTTTCCTTTGGCTGTTGTAACGAATTACACAAACCTGGTGGCTTAACTCAACACACAGTTCCGGAGCTCAGAAATCCAAGATCGGTTTCACTGAGCTGGAATCAGGGGGTTGGCAGGGCTGCACTCCGGAGCCTCTAGAGGAGACTGTTTCCTTGGCTTGGCTGGCTTCTAGAGCTGCATCCCTTGGCTTGCATCTTCTCCATCTTTAAAGCCAGCAGGGTAGCATCTTCAAATTTTTCTCTGCTGAGGTTCTCACATCACCTTCTCTTTTCCTTATGGTCAAATCTCCCTCTGCCTGCCTCTTATAAGGATACTTATGATTACATTTAAGTCCCAACGAGAGAATCCAGGATAATCTTCCCTTCGTAAGACCCTTTACTTAATCACAGCAGCCAAATCGCCTTTGCTATGTAAGGTCACATCCATAGGATCCAGGAAAGAGGAGCAGGATATCTTTGGGGGCCATTATTCAGCCTTTCACAGATACAAAATTGTACAGCCTCCACAATACTTATCTGTTTCTGTGTGACAAATTATGTCCAAATTCAGCAGCTCAAAACAATGAACATTTATTCTCTCACACGATTTCTGTGGGTCAGATATTTTGGAGTAGCTTAGCTGGGTGCTTCTGGCTCAGGGTCTCTCGTGAAATTGTGGTCAAGCTTTCAGCCAGGGCTGCAGTCATCTGAAGGCTTCACCCGGCTGGAGAATCCACTCCAGGGTGGCTCACTCATGTGGCTTTTGGCAGGAGACCTCAGGTCCTCACCATGCTGGCCTTGGCTTAAGGCTGCTTGAGTGTCCTCACAACATGGCGGCTGGCTGGCTTCCCCAGACTGAGTGTTCTGAGTGAGAAAATGGGCTGGACACCAAGATGCCTTCATGACCTAGCCGGTATCAGTTTGCCAGGGTTGCCATGACAAAGCGCCACAGATCGGGTGCCGTGAACCACAGAAATTTTTTTTTTCACAATTCTGGAGGCTAGATATCTGAGGTGAGCGTATCAGCTGGGTTAGTTCCTCATGAGGCTTCTCTCCTTGGGTGGCCAACAGCCATCTTCTGTGCGTGTCTGTGTCCAGATTTCCTCTTCTTATAAGGACACCAGTCCTATTGGATCAGGGCCCACCCATGTGACCTCATAGGACCTTAATTGCCACTTTAAAGACTCTCACTCCAAATGCAGTCACATTCTGAGACACTTAGGACTTCAACATATGCATTTGAGAGGGGACACAATTCAGCCCACAGCACAGCCTCAGAAGTGATATACTTCTGCTGTATCCTCTTGGTCACACAGACAATGCTGCTACAGTGGGGGAGGTGGGAAATACTAGGAGGTGGGGCTCATTGGGGGCTGTCTTGGAGGCCTCTCCCTTCACTCCAAGGGGAATTCTTGTTATTTATTTATTTATTTATTTATTTATTTATTTATTTAGGCTCCCCTGGGTCTTAGTTGAGGTATGCAGGATCTTTGCTGAGTCATGTTTAGTTGCTGCACGCGGGCTTCTCAATTGTGGCGTGCAAACCCCCAGTTACGGCATGCGTGTGGGATCTAGCTCCCCGACCAGGGATCGAAGCCGGGGCCCTGCATTGGGAGCAGAGTCTTACCTACTGGACCACCAGGGAAGTCCCCTTATTTGTTCTTGTATGTGTCTCTAGGGATACCCTACATATGTATAGCTGTGTGTGTGTATATATATATGTACGTATATATATAAACACAAGTGTTTATATATATAAATATATATGTATACACATAGACACACACACATATATATAAACAAATGAAGCGCGTAAACCTGTTGTTCTGCTGCCCACTTTCTTCACTTAGCCAGTCCGTGGAGAGCTGCCTGATTCCTTGCTATATTCCACTGTGTGAATTGTTGCCATTTATTTAACCAGTCCCCTGGATGTTTATGTTGTTTCCAGTATTTTGCCACGGCACCTGATGCTGCAACAAATATTCATGGACTTGTGTCGTTCCTGGTGTGCGCCAGCGTGTTTATAGGATAAATGCCTGTTGTGGAATCGCTGGGTCAAAGGCCACGAGCCTGTGATAGATGTCGTCTGGTCACCGAGTCGCTTTCTTGGAGCTGTTCCCATTTATACTCCTGTGAACAATGTACAAGGGGGCCTGATTCCCCACAGCCTGGTTGACTGACACGGCTGCCATCAACCCTGTTCCTCTTGCCAGTCTGATGGGTACAAAATAGTATCTTGGTGTAGCTTTTTTTTTTTTTTACACGATTGAGGTAAAATTCACATAACATAAAATTAACCATTAAAGGGACTCCCTGGTTGTCCAGTGGTCAGGACTCCACGCTTCCACTGTAGGGGCCACAGGTTCGATCCCTGGTCGGGGAACTAGGATCCCACAAGCCACACGGCACAACCAAAAAGAAATTAACCGTTAAAAAAAATACTTTATTTTTTAGAGTAGTTTTAGGTTCACAGCAAAATAGAGCAGAAGGTCCAGATATTTCCCATAAACGCTCTGCCTTGACTCACGCACAGCCTCCCCCATTATCAACCTCCCCCATCAGAGTGGCACATTTATGACAATGAATGAACTTCCACTGACACACCATAATCACCCAGAGTCCATCGTTCACGTTACGGTTCACTTTTGGTATTGTACATTCTATGGGTTTGGACAAATGTTTACCAATATTTTCCTATCCCGTCACGGCTATTGCAGAGATCTTGAAATGTCTCTTACACTTATCACTATTAAAAATCACAGTGGTTATTAGGACTTCCACTGGCTCATGCTTCAATGTGCTAGTAAAAAAAAATACATAGCTTTCTACTTTTTTTTAATATTTTGATAAGTAGATTTCAATACAGCTGGAAGTTGCCTGCTTCATGGGGCATTGGTAGTCAATAGTTCATTTCTACTATCCTTCAGTGTGGGTCCAGGTGCCCACCTACCTACCAGCACACCCTCTCCCTCTGTGGGCATGATGCCCAAGAAACTCAACTCACCTTCCACCACCCTCACCCCTTGACTCACCCACTCCATTTTCCCCTTACCTTTTCCCCTTGCCTACCAGAAAACTCCTACTCATCCTTCAAAACCCAGCTCACATATGACTGATGATTCCCCCCAAATAGTGTTGGTTACTCCCATGACTCCTCTGTGGGCATACTGTCCGACACCTACAGAATAAATGTTATAAACGTATAGAGTTGGTTGTATAGAAAATTAATATAATACAGCCTACAGTAGGCAAATAATCTGCTCTTCCCCTTTCCCAAATAAATGTGCCCTCTTTGATTCATTCAACTAATTTGGAATTTGGAGGAAATAAGAGAAGGCTAGACAGGCTACTTTAGCACTGTCCATAATAAATGACTTAACCTTTCTAATCTCCGTGTGTAAAATCAGAGTCATAACCCTCTGCACAGAGGTGGTGTGAGGATTAAAAGGGATAATGTGTTCAGAGTGCCTGGTACCTAGTAAGTGCTCAGTAAACAGGAGTTGTTATTAATCCTACAAGACAGCAAGAAGTCATTGGCAAAAAAGTGAAATAAATGAGTTATGAGGGAGTTCACAGGAGGGAGAAATAGCCTCCAACAGAGGGATAGGAAGATATGGGAATAGATGTTTGGGTCTGGAAGGTGCCTGGTGGAAACCGCAAGGCTGTTTCCTGTGAAAGCGCTCTGCAGGGTCTGGGCTGGTGCATAGGGTACCACCGAGTGGAAGCAGAATTAACTTTCCATCCTTCTCTCATAACATGATGGAAATGCTGATTGCAAATTGTCTCTTCCCGTTCACTCCAGCAAGAAATTTGACTAGGCAAATTCTATTTTGTGAGTTATGTTGCTGTGCGTATTTTAGAAGTTCCTGAAAAATCATCCAAAAATCTATAATTCAGTCTTTTCCCATAATAAGACAGAGCTTGACCCCAGTTAGTCTAAATTAGAGCTGGTTTTGGAGGACAGAAGCCAGCAGCCACCTATAGGGACCTGCTGTCCCTGTTCTGTCCTCGGAGATTATCTGGGGAACACGTGGGGTGATGTCAACCTCCCTCCAAGTGTGGATGCTACGGCTCCGTGCAAAGCACCGGTTTCTCCAGATAAATGGCTGTTGCTAAGGCTTGATGAATTGTTTTCATTCCTTTTACAAATTTCTGCCAGCCACGATTACCAGGTACAGGGATGTAAAGGTGTTGGCGGTTTGGACCTTGCTTCCTGGGTTGGCGGTCTGTGACTGGATCAGTCCCCAGTCTGAGCACCCTTCCCCCTCCACCCCTCCTGCCTACTGCCTGCCCCTGCATTTCCTACCCCCACTCCAGGGGGTGGGAAGCTGCAGCAATCCTGGGGCTCATTGGGCAGAGGAAAGTGGTGCATGAGAGCACCAATCAGCAGCCTTCTAGTCCCGGCCTCTGCCCCGTGCCTCAGTTTCCCCATCTGTAAAATGGAGACAAGGTAGTTGTGAGCATTTCATGAATTAAAAATTATAAAGTTCTAAGAGCTGTGTCCTGCCCAGAGGAAGCTCTCCCTAAATGTTTTTTAAATTATATTCATTCAGTCATCATTTATCTATTATGACCCCATTCTGTTTTTTTTCTTTTGTTTGTTGGCATTCTGTATATCTTCTTTGGAGAAATGTCTATTTAGGTCTTCTGCCCATTTTTGGATTGGGTTGTTTGTTTTTTTGTTATTGAGCTGCATGAGCTGCTTGTAAATTTTGGAGATGAATCCTTTGTCGACCCCATTCTTTTATTCATTCAGTTATTCTTCTTCATTCAGCCCACAGGCCCTGAGCGCTTGCCAAAGCCCAGGCCCTGACTTCAATACTGGGGACACGAGGATGAACAGGGAGGATGTGGCTCCTGTCTGGGAGCATGATAGAGGCCACTCCAGACCGTTTCCGTCTGCCCCATCCTGAACCCTGGGGAATGCCAGGCCTGGCTGAGGTTAAGTGACAGCCCAGGTTTCACAGCCGGCAGATGGCAGGGGAGGATCTGATCCTTGGCGCACCCACCCTGTTAGGCCACCAGACCCCTGCAGCCGCATACCCTGCACCTCCTGGGTTTTGGCAGGAGGCCTCTGAGTGCATCTGACACATTCCTGGCAAGTGGCAGCAGGAGGGAGCTTCCCTCTGACAGATGGCACCCAGCCCAGCGCCTGGGCGCCTCCCAGTCCACCTGTGGGACTCCGAGATGTCCTAGGCCCCATCTGGGCTGCTTGTGGGGCATGAAACCCTGGGAAGGAACACGGTCACAGGGAGGCTGGCCTGGCCCAGCTCCTGGACTCTGTCCTCAGCTCGTGGTTCCAGAGATGCAGCTGGGAAAGTTATCCACAGGCACACTTCTAGAGCAGCCCCGCTGGGCCGGCGTTGATGGCAGAAACACTCGACGGTGTCGGGAAGATTAGCCGCCCTCCCTTTGGTATTCAGCACTGTAACTGCCTTGCAGAATCTTCCCCCCATGGAGATCAGGGGAGCCAACATCCATCAGAATCCCCCAAATCCCCAACAAGTGGCAGTCCTCATGGGGGTCCCTTGCTCCCAAATCCCTCCCCCACCGAGGTCGCTGAAGCCCCAGGTTTCCTGCAGACCCTCATCCTGGGTGGATGGGAATGCTCTGGGCAGGCGAAGCCGCTCAGGCTCTGAGGCGTGTGGGTGGGGAGCGTGTTCAGGCCCTTCCTGGGAGTCCAGTTTGAGGGCAAGGAGGGGAGAGCCTGCAGGCCCTGGGGCTCAGAAGTAGAAGGGTGAAAAGGTCAAGGTTGGAGACTGTGGGTCTGGTGGTCAGGCCTGCTGGCCCTGGCCTGTCCTTCGTGTGGGAGCCTCTGAGTCTTGGCTGCATTTCGGGGGCCTGAGGAACACCCATCACCTGGAATGTCAGGGGTTTGAGCACTATCTTACTTCTCTTCGTACTGACCTGGGGAGGCAGACAATCTAATGATCCCATTTTACAGATGGGGAAAATGAGGCTTAGAAAGGAAGCAGTCATCCCAAGGTGACACAGCTGGAATGCAGCAGGGGCAGGGCTGGACCCGTGCTCTGCTCCCTCACCCCCAACGCCCTGTCAAGGGGCTGTGCTGGGCCCACGGGGGCTCAGAAGAAACAGGGAGTGTTCTTCGCTCCCCAGAAGCTTCCGCTCATGTGTTCAGCTTGGGACAAGCATTACGTTTCCAGGGACTAAGGTAAGATAATATTTAAGAAAGGAATGGGGAGGGAAAGTCAGAGGCTGCAGAAGCTCAGAGGAGGGCAGCTCCCAGGAAGGGGGAACTTGAGTTGGCCTTGAAGGCTGGGCAGAAGTCAGGAAGACAGAACTAGAAGGACGTGGAGTGTTGAGGGGCCGTTTGAAGAATAAAGGGTTCAGATCTGGGAGCTGAGGGGGACAAATGGACATAAAGTCAGAGGGGTGCCCTGGGGACTCGCTGGGACAATTATATCCAGATTTCAAGCCTGGGCCCTGGTCAGGCAGAGCTGGGGGCCTCAGGCAGAGGCTGGACTCGGGAACGGGGAGGGGGTGGAAGACAGGGTCCTCGGTCCCCTTCACCCCTGTAGAGGGTTGAATAGTGAGTGTCCCCCTAAAATTTGTGTTCACTCGGAACCTCAGAAAGTGACTGGTATGAAATGAATTGCATCCCCTCGAAATTCCTATGTTGGGGCCATAACCCCCAATGTGACTGTTTTGGAGATGGGGCATTTAGGCAGGTAATTAAGGTTAAATGAGGTCATAAAGGTGGGGCCTGATCTGTTAGAATTAGTGTCCTTTAAGAAGAGGAGTATACATCAGAGTACTCTCTCTCTCTGCACGCACAGAGGAAAAGTCACGTCAGGACACAGCTAGAAGGCAGCCGTCTATGGGCCAGGAAGACAGGTCTCACCAGAAACCGACCCTGGTGGCACCTTGATCTCAGACTTCCATCCTCCAGAAATGTGATAATATAAACTTCTGTGGTGTAAGCCACCCAGCCTCTGGTATTCTGTTACGGCACCCCAGGCTGACTAGTACAGTGATCTTAATTGGAAACAGAGTCTTTGCAGATGTAATTAAGTTTCAGATGAGGCTCACCTGGATTAAAGTGGGCCCTAATCCAATATGACTGATGTCTTCATAACGAGAGGAGAGGGCACAGACAGACCACAGAGGTAGAAGGTCATGTGACAACAGAGGCAGAGACTGGAATGATGCTGCCACAAGCCAAGGATGCCAAGAAGTGCTGGCCGCCACCAGAAGCTAGGAGAGGAATGGGGCAGATTCTCCACCAGCCCCCAAAGGAACCAACTCTGATGACGCCTTGATGTCAGACCTCTGGCTTCCAGAACTGTGAGAGAGTAGATTTCTACTGTGTTAAGCCCCCCAGTTCATGGCGCTCTGTTACGGCAGCCCCAGGAAACGAATACAGCCTCCTAATCCATATTGTATGTCACAGCATGAAGCTTTTGCCAGCAGTGTTGGCTAAAAGAGGGGTCTGTTTGTCCCATGGACACTCTGCTCTGAAGAATGAGCCCATCCAGGGCAAACTGGACTCGCAGCTCAGAGTATAGGGCATCTGTGGGGTGGAGTGGGGTGCACTGGGGTGGGGACAGGAGGCCTCCCCTGGGTGCTGGCAGAGATGGCTTGTTCCCCTGGCCATGCAGAGTCTCTGCCCTCTGAACATTGCTCTCCTAAGCTCAGGTACCAGTCTTGAGAGCCACTGGAGATGAGACTGTTGATTCTGGAAGAGGGGTCAGCGGCAGCTGTAGATCTGGCAGCCACCCACATACAGGCAGAGTGTAGGATTCTGTCCCCCTACAGGGCCTCAATTCCTGGGGAAAGGATTTGTTTTGAGATCCAGTAAAAATGAGAGCCGTCTCAGATCTTTTTTGGCCTGTGACGCTCCTAGCCCTGGGTACATCGTTCCGTACATTTTCATTAAGAAATGTAGGAACTTAATCAGCACTGATTTCAACATGGTTTAAAGCGCTCCAGATTCTTGCAATTTTGATTGATGTGCATTTGTATATGTTAAAAATTAGCGAGATCAGTCGTTGCACATTCCTGGTGTGTAAAATAAAAGCAGAATATACATTATTTTATCTAAATTTCTGTTTGTGGACTCGGTCTGCATATTTTGATTTTTGATCTCTGTACCTCCTTCCAAGATGCTAAAATTCCAGAATTTGTTTAGCTGTAGCCCAAGTTTGGGTGAATGCTTTTATTCAGGGGCCTTTCTGAGGCCACTGCTCAGAACGTTGATTCTGGAAGAATACACCCAATGACAGTAGGACATGCAACGCCCCAGGCAAGACTGGCCTGGGTCTGTGTTAACCAGTTAGTGCCCAGAAAACAGTTCCGATGAGAAATGGAAAACCAGATTTCCGGACAAACGTTGGCATACAATAGCTTCATAATACAAAGCACTCTGATTTAATCAGCGTACGTTTTCACAGTTACTTCTGCACAGTACGTCACCTCAGTTTCTTTGGACATAGCCTACTCCAGCCCATCACCTTGCATACGGGCGCTTGATGACAAGCGGTCAGTGATGGGCAGGAAATAATTAATGGGGACTAAGCAGCTGGCTGGGGCCTCTGCCATCAGAACACCTGAGGGTCCCTCTCCCCCCATCAAGGAATAAAGACCACTAGCTAAGACAGGACAGACCCCGATAAAGTACCTAAATGCCACTGTTGGTGGCGTAGGTAAGTATGGTCCCAGGGAGGGAGCCTGGGGCCAGGAGGAACAATGTGAAGGTCAGAAAAGGTCTTTGGGGGTTTTCTGAGCAACCCGATAACCCAGTTTCTAGAATAGACCAGGCCTGGTGAATCTGGTGACATGGACCCCTTGCTATAAACATCAGCTACCTGGCTTCTGGATGGTTCCATCTCCCCTTAGTCCAGCCGGCCAACGGCACCCAACCCAGCCTCCTTCCCAGGCCAGCTTCACGGGGGGACCCTGTGCTGGGTTGGATGCTCTGCGGTCACCAACTTGAAATACTTAATATGTCCCCTGCATCGGCAGGCGGACTCTCGGCCACTGCGCCACCAGGGAAGCCCAATACTTAATAATTTTTGAACAAGGAGCCCCATGTTTTGATTTTGCACAGGGGGCCAGAAATTATGTAGCTGGCCCTGCTCCTTCTATATCGGAAATTCCTGCTGTGTTGTCTGTCTCTTCTTCTGGACTACAGACACATAACCCTCTCAGTCTGTTTTATTGACACCTGCGTCCCCAGAAAGGACCTGCTCTATAAGAGGGACCTATAAGCGTGGTTGGATGGATAAGGTTTCTAAGCAGCAGGGTATGACCAGAGGACTGGTCAGGTGGGCCCAAAGCCAGTGGTCTCCCCGCATTCGGGGCCCGAGAAGAACCCCAATTCTAGCTGCAGGTCAGCGCCTCTCCCAGTGGCTGCTGGCGGGCAGCACAACCCATTAGCTGATCTAGGGGGGCTGCATTTCATGGGCTGCGAGTGAGTCTCTGCTTCTGAAGTTCACTCCTGGGGAAGAACTTCACAGCTGGGGTGGCATTTAAATATCCTAAAATCACTGCTAGGAGTTTAGCCTAGGGTAGATTTTCATGCATGCAAATGAAATGTGTCTTTGCTTATGTAGAGAGCTTGGCAGGAACATATTTGGGGAGCAGACTGGGGTGGGCGTGTGGGCAAGTAGTGGAGCAGATCCAAATAGAAGGGGCTGCTGTGTGTCCCTTCCTTTGGCAGGTGGGGAGGGTCTTTTCTTTTCGGACAAAGCAGGTGAAGGTAATAAAGCTGTACTCTGCTGGGCCTTGCGTGCCAGGTGCCGACAATAAGGTACACACAAGAATAAATTTTTAATTTTGGCACTTTAATTTCATCCTTTCCTCCCGAAGCTCCAGACTGAGCAGCTGTTTAGCAGGAAAGAAAATTCAGAGCAGGGTAATAAAGAAGATTCGGGGACGGGGGCAGCTACCAGCTTGTAACTGTATTAACCCGGTTTCTAGTTGCTGTAAACTCGGTGACTTCACACGCATATGCTGGTCCCATCTTGCTCTGGACAACTCAACAATATGCCCGGGTCACGTTACCTTGGCCTCCTTCTCCCTCGCCTGCTTCCACCCCACCCCCCTTCTTACTCTCCACCCTGCCCCTCCTCCCACATCACAGGGAGTCCTCCGCCCTGAGGGCCACGCTTTTGCAATTCAAACCAAACCAGTCCAAGAGTCCACATCGCAAACACTTTCCTTATCGGGCGCTCAACACTCCCAGCTTAATCACCCCCTCGCCAGCCCCTACGCCCCAGGCCCAGCTGAAATTACTCAAAGTAGCCAATCCTAAGCCTGCTCACCCTGCCTTGCCCCCTCCTCTCCGTGGAAACCACAATAAAGACTCTTGTTCACAGTTCCCTCCTCTGGATCTGCCTCCCGACTGACTGCGGTTCTTTCCCACGTGACCCCTGGGGAATGCCGTGTACCGCTCTCTTGGGAACCGTGAGTAATTAACTATCTTGTCAGTGTCAGTCATCTCCTGATCTCTTGTCCTTACCATACCTCAGATTTTCTATTAATACACTCTTTTATTTGTTTAATTCTTTAATTTTATTTGTTCACAGTCCAACATCAGCCCTCAGAGGTTTACTTGAAGGACAATTATTATTTCTTTTTTAAACATTTTTATTGGAGTATAGTTTATTTACAATGTTGTGTTGGTTTCAGGTGTGCAGCAAAGTGAATCAGTTATACATATACATATATCCACTCCTTTTTAGATTCTTTTCCCATATAGGCCATTACAGGGTACTGAGAGTTCCCTGTGCTATACAGTAGGTCCTTATTAATTATCTGTTTTCTATACAGTAGTGTGTATATGTCAATCCCAATCTCCCAATTTGTCCCTCCCCCTCTTACCCCCAGTAACCATTAAGTTTGTTTTCTACATCTGTGACTCTGTTTCCGCTTTGTAAATAAGTTCATTTGTACCCCTTTTTAGATTCCACATATAAGCGATATCATATGGCATTTGTCTTTCTCAGACTTACTTCACTCAGTATGACAATCTCTAAGTCCATTCACGTTGCTGCAAATGGCATTATTTTGTTCTTTTTTATGGGTAATATTCCACTGCATGTATGTACCACATCTTTATCCATTCCTCTGTTGATGGACATTTAGGTTGCTTCCATGTTCTGGCTATTGTAAATAGTGCTGCAATGAAATTGCACTCTATTTTATTTTTATTTGTTTTTGGCTGCGTTGGGTCTTCGTTGCTGCACGCGGGCTTTCTCTGGTTGCGGCGATTGGGGGCTACTCTTCGTTGCCGTGCACGGGCGGTGGCTTCTCCTGTTGCGGAGCACAGGCTCTAGGTGCGCAGTCTTCAGTAGTTGTGGCACACAGGCTCAGTAGTTGTGGCTCACGGGCTCTAGAGCACAGGCTCAGTAGTTGTGGTGCACGGGCTTAGTTGCTCCACGGCATGTGGGATCTTCCCGGACCAGTTCGAACCCGTGTCCCCTGCACCGGCAGGCGGATTCTTAACCGCTGTGCCACCAGGGAAGCCCTACACTCTATTTTAAACAGTAACAAACATTCAGGCTTCTTACCCATTTCCAGAATAGGCAGAAGAATTAATAAACAATGGCTTCTCTTTTCACCCACTCATCCTTTCATCCATCCGTCCATCCATCCATCCAGTATTTATTGAGCAACATGGTGGTTTTAAAACATCTCCCAGAATGGAACTTGCGTTTTTACTTTGTTACATCATCTTTTTAGTTTAAGAGCTTTCATTTTTACTGCAGTCAAATATAATTATCTTATTCTGTATAACTTGTGCTTTTTGGATCCTAAGAAGCTCTTCTCTATGTTAAAAAAGAAAAGATGTTCTATATTTTCTCCTAAAAGATTTAAAGTTTTCTTTCTCACATCTAGGACTTTAATTCATCTGGAATTGATTTTCATGCATAGCATATGGTAATCACAAATTTTATGTTTTTCTTTACGGATAGCCAGGTATCCTAATACCATTTATTACATAACTCAGTCTTCCCACCACTGACTTGTACCGATACCTTTGACATTTGCCAAATTTCCACACACTGATCATCAGTTTCTGGTTTCCCTATTTTATCTCATTGGTTTATTTGTCTTAGATCCAAACCACACTGTTTTATTTCTTTTTTATTTTAACATCTTTATTGGAGTATAATTGCTTTACATTGTTGTGTTAGTTGCTGCCGTATAACAAAGTGAATCAGCTATACGTATACATACATCCCCATATCCCCTTCCTCTTGCATCTCCCTCCCACCCTCCCTGCGCTGTTTTATTTCTACATATCACTTTACAGTATTTACATCTGAAAGGACAAATCTCTTATCCTTCTGCTTCAAAATTGTCTTGGTGATTGTTGGACTTTTACACATGGACATGGTGGCAGGTGTGGTGGACCTTGGGATGAAGACACCATGCTAGGGTTGGTAAAACAACAAGATAGATGGAGTCTGGGTTCCTGGACAACCTCATGAACCACAAACATCAGCCCTGGACCACATCCAGATACTCATGTGAGGAAGAAATACCCATTTTGCTTAAGTCACTATCAATTTGCATGGATATCAATTAAGTGCAGACAAATATTTATCTTAAGTAATAGTATTTTTCTTATTTATTAACTTAGCTGAAGATCCTGGTAAAATACTGAATCGAAACGGTGGAGCCGGCAACCTTACCTTGTTCTTGGCTTTAGGGAAAATAATTCTAATGTTTTACCATTGAGTATGACGTTTTTTTGGTAGATGTTTCTTATTGGTTTAAGAAAACTTCTGGGGCTTCCCTGGTGGCACAGTGGTTGAGAATCTGCCTGCTAATGCAGGGGACCCGGGTTCGAGCCCTGGTCTCGGAGGATGCCACATGCCGCGGAGCAACTAGGCCCGTGAGCCACAACTACTGAGCCTGCGCGTCTGGAGCCTGTGCTCCGCAACGAGAGGCCGCGATAGTGAGAGGCCCGCGCACCGCTATGAAGAGTGGCCCCCGCTTGCCACAACTAGAAAAAGCCCTCACACAGAAACAAAGACCCAACACAGCAAAAGTAAATAAATTAATTAATAAACTCCTACCCCCGACATCTTAAAAAAGAAAAAAGAAAAGAAAACTCCCATCTATTCTGTTTGCTGAGAATTTTCTTTAAAGAATTATGAGTGTATATTACATTTTACCGAATGCCTTCCCTGCGTCTAGTAAGATGATTATATATGGACTTTCTCCTTTAATCTTTTTTTTTAAATAAATAAATTTATTTATTTTGGGCCGCGTTGGATCTTCGTTGCTGTGCACAGGCTTTCTCTAGTTGCGACGAGTGGGGGCTACTCTTCCCTGCAGTGCACGGGCTTCTCATTGCCGTGGCTTCTCTTGTTGCGGAGCATGGGCTCTAGGCGCGCGGGCTTCAGTAGTTGTGGCATGCGGGCTCAGTAGTTGTGGCTCACGGGCTCTGGAGCGCAGCGTCAGTAGTTGTGTCACACAGGCTTAGTTGCTCCGCAGCATGTGGGATCTTCCTAGACCAGGGTTCAAACCTGTGTCCCCTGCATTGGCAGGCAGATTCTTAACCACTGCACCACCAGGGAAGCCCTCCTTTAATCTTTTAATGTGGTAAATGACTTTAACAGATATTTTAGTGTTAAGTTGTCTTTATATTCCCGAGTTAAAGACTCTGTGCTCGTGATAAAGTATTTATATATAGATTGCTGGATTTGTTTTGCTAATTTTGATACAGGATTTGTGCATCTGTGTTCCTATGTTTCTTGTAGGTACTGTTCTTGTCTACTTTTGGGATCAAAGTTCTGCTACCCTTATAAAATGAGTCGTGGGGGGGTCCGTTCCTCCTGCCCCCATCCCAGGAAATTTCTATGGAACAATTTGTATCTGATAAGGGTTAAATGCTCCTTGAAGGTTTGGTAAAACTTGTCTTGGTGTTACTATACAAAACTTACAAGTACAAAACTTACTTGGTACTACTGTCCAGCTTGGTGCTTTAATTTTTTTGCAAATAGATTTGTGACTATTCGTTTAATAGTCTTAATGCTTACAGGGTTTCTATTACTTTTTGAGACAGTTTTGATTATTTCTACTTTTTCTATGCATTTGTCTGTTTCATCTGTTTTTAAACATTTTGACATAAAGTTGCACTAGGGAATGCTGTCTTTATTTTTCTAAAGAACTCTACTGTGTAGTTATATCTTCCTTTGCATTCCTGATAATATTCATTCGTGATTTCCCTTTTTTTTCTTTCATGATCTTTACTTCTAAGAGTTTATCTACTTTGTCTTCTTGAAGAATCAATTTCGCATTGGTTAATTATTTCTTTTGCAGATTTTATTTCCCTAATTTCTGTAGTTAACTTTATTATTTCCTTCCTCCCATTCTTTTAAAAATTTCCCTGGCATTTTAATTTCTTCTGTTGAATGCTTAATTAGTTTTCACTCTTACTCGTTAACGAGTTTTTAAAGTTACTCATTACTGCTTCAGCTATCTCCCCTGTTTGGAAATGTAGTCCTTTCATTGACATTCAGTTCTAAATATTTGACACTTTTTATTATGCTTTATCTTTTGAATGATTTAGAAGTATGCTTTTCAGTTTCCAAACACTTGTGATTTCTCATTTCTTTATTTAGTGTCAGGAAGTGATCTAGATGATATCAATTCTCTGGTATTTGTTGAAACTTCCTTTTTGAGCCTAATATCTGATTAAATTTGTTAAGTGTCAGATGCATGTTTGAAAAGAATATTTAGTTCCTGTGTATGTCTAGATCAAGCTTTTATTAATTGTGTGGTTCAGATCTTCTATAGTCTTACTAATTAAGCTATAATTTTTCTGACAGAGATATGTTAAAATTTTCCACTGTGATGGGTTTCTCCTGAAGTTTTGCTTTTTTTTTTTTGCCACTCCGAGTGGCTTGCAGGATCTTAGTTTCCTGACCAGGGATTGAACCCGGGGCCACGACAGTGAAAGCGCCAAGTCCTAACCACTGGACCACCAGGGAATTCCCAGTTTTCCTTTCTATATTTGACACTAAATAGAGGCACAGAGGCTCAGGTGTGGCATATTTTCTTGAAGAATTATGTCTTTCATTATTGAGTAAAGACTTGCTTTCTGTCTTAATGACTCCTTTGTGTGGCAGTAGTACTGCTATACCAGCTTATATTTTTTTCAAGCTTTATTTGTTTTCAACCTTTCTGTGTTGTTTGGGGTCAATTGTATCTTAAAACATTTTGTACAGGTAGATTTTTTTTCATCCAATCCAGTTAGTCCGGATTTTCTTCATCCGGTTAGTCTGAGTCAATTAACAGGTAAGTGCAATACATTTACTACTATTGTAATTATGGGTATATTTGGATTTACATCTGTTATCTTATTTATCATGTCTCTACCCTAATTTTTCCCTCCTATCTTGCATGTTATTCTCGGCTAGCATTTTAGTTTCAGTTTGGTTTTAACCCCCTTGATTCATCATTATTTTTATTAATATTATGGTTAATTATAGTCAGTGTGCATTGGGTTGATTACCATTTAAATCATTCTGGATTTAATTTCCACTCCAAACCTCTTAGTAGTTCATTCAGTGAGGATCCATGAATAGCAAACTCTTTTTGTCTCTGTCTGAAAATGTCTCTATCACAATCCTTACTTTTGGATGATAGTTTAGCTGGGCATATAATTCTAGTTGACAGATACATTCTCTCACTACTTTGCAAACACAGCTTTGTCTTCTGGCATCCATTGTTGATGCTGAGAATTCTGTTGATCAAATTGTCATTTCTTTTTAGGTAGTGGGTCTTATCTCTTTGGTTGCTTTTAAGATCGCTATGTCTTTGATGCTCTCTTGTTTCTCCACCATGTGTCTAGATGCCTATTTATTTTTATTTGTCCTGTTTGAATAATGTGACTCTGATGACTCATTCTTTCAATTATGGAAAAACCCTATAATTTTTTCATTTTAAATTTCCTTCCCCCCATTGTCTTTATTCTCTTCTTCTAGACCATCTATAAGATGTGTCTTCAACCTACTCATTCCATCTTCCACATTTATGTATTGTGTTTTCATATTTTTGATCTCTTTATATCTGGTATTGCATTTGGGATGATTTCTTTCTATTTATCTTCTACTTCTCTAATTCTTTCTTTAGCACTGTAAACTTTGCTATTAATCTCACAAATTTAATTTATACTTTCAATGAATTTTTTTAAAATTTAGGTCTGTTTTATTTTTTTCATGTCTGCTTATTCTCTTTTCAAAATGTCCTATTCTTTCTTTATGACTCTGATTCCTTCTTTTACTTCCCATGTCATTTAAAATATACTTTAAATGTATTTCAGATGTTCAGATGTTCTATTAAATTTAGTTATAGGGGAGCTAATTCTCCTTTTATTATTTCCTTTTCTTTTTTACTTTATTTTATTTTTCAGTTTTTGGCTGCGTTAGGTCTTCGTTGCTGCATGCGGGCTTTCTCTAGTTGCTAGGAGTCGGCGGGGGGGGCTACTCTTTGTTGCGGTGCGCGGGCTTCTCATTGCGGTGGCTTCTTTTGTTGCAGAGCACAGGCTCTAGGCACGCGGGCTTCAGTAGTTGTCGCACACAGGCTCAGTAGTTGTGGCTCGTGGGCTTAGTTGCTCCACGGCATGTGGGATCTGCCCAGACCAGGGATCGAACCCGTGTCTCCTGCATTGGCAGGCAGATTCTTAACCTCTGTGCCACTAGGGAAGCCCTCCTTTTATTATTTCTAATGTCTCTTTTTTATGGTGGTTTGTTTACATACAAATTTTGTAATTTTTCTATTGTGGGTCCATATTAAGAGTGTTTGCCCCTGCCCCATGGGAGTCCAGTATGCTCTGGGTTGTGAATTGTCCTTGCAGAGAAGTTTCATATTTGCTTCTGCCAGAGTGCAAGTGTTTAAATGGTTCTAGACCAGTTTTTACGTTATTCTCATGACTTAGGTTTCCTCCACGTCTCGGATTTCATAAAATTATAACTTCCCCCCATTTTTGGCAGAGGCCTGGGGTTTTGATTTCTGACAGGTGGATTTTTTTTTTTTTCTAATCAGGTCCCTAAGTAACTAGCCCAATAGGTGGAGTTTTCTAGCCCCCTTCGCACCAGCTTCAGGGCAGTAATGGGCAGCTCTTAAAGACTCTAGGCTTCAAACTGGGCTTCCATTCCAGCTACATCACCTCAAGTAAGCTCCAAACGTCACCTCTTCTTGACACATTAGAACCTCGGCCCCCATCCCCAAACCTGGGGAGTGTTGGGGTCAGCCTCTGCTATCCTGCCCCGGCCTTTAATGATCTATTTTCCACCCTGGGAATTTTTCTCTCTCTCTTTTGAGCATGAATACTCATTTTAAAAACCTTTTGGTAGTGGAATTATATTCTGTTCTGCTTATCCTTGTGCTAGAAGAGAGGAGAGAAAAGCCCCCATCCACTTGGTCTGCCATGTTGCTAGAAGCCCTTCTCTCCTTCCATTCACCTGCCCTCCACCTGCTTTTAACATAGACACAGGCATGTTTCCAAAGGCCCTTAGATAGAGGAGGTAGGGGGGAGGGACATGGACCAGCAAGGGAGAGGAGGATAAATAATAATGGAGGGATGCATGACCTGAGTGACCACAGGGCCAGTCTCTACAAGGATGGATTTGGGGAGACCTGGTTTGGGGTCAGGGATGGGCCTATTTAAATAGTCAACTCGGTAGGGTGGTTGGAAAGAGTCCTCCAGAGTAGATGTCCTATGTCTCACTCTATTATCTTTTCAATGGTAACATGACCTCATGGGAATTAACCCCATGGTTGCCCTAGGTCAGGGCCGTGGTCCGGCCAGGTCAGCCACTTCCCTCTAGCAGAGGTCCAGCCTGCAGACCGTCTCAGCCCTTGAGCGCCCTGAGGCCCGTGGCTCTAGAATGCAGGACGGAAAGAGGACACTGGAGGGAAAGCTTCACAGAGAGCCAAAAAAACGCTGGGGAAGAGGCATCAATCTCTCGTAAAATAGAAGCCTGCTCATTTCTGATCTCCAATCAAGCAAAGGAGACAGAAGGGGCAGCTGTCATCAAGCGGCCACAGCTCCAGAATCACTGCTGAGTAATTGCTTGGAAATTCAAGTCTGGGTTGGAGGCTCTTCAAGCCATATTTCATGGGAGAGATACTGAGCCCTCGCCGGGAGGAAGAAATATGGTCGTTAAATGACAGCTAATGGTCCATTATTCATCTGGGGGCAAATCAGTGAGGTTCATTAAGCTGACCAGCCCAGCCTTGGAAGAGGGATGTAAAATTAGCTGGAGGATGGAAGAGGCAAGAAAGACACTGGAGGGAAGTGGTGTAGAGGAAGCTGGTCTTCCAGGTGGTGACTCCGGAACATGAAAGGGAGGGAGGTGGAGGTTTGTTTTCTTCCCTGCTCCTTGCAAGGAATGTTTTGACTCTGCGGCACAGACTTCTGAAAAGAATCCCCAGTCCGTGCATCTGACTGGCCAGCTCCCCTCCAAGATCACCAACTTCTACTGTTAAATTCCCACCCCACGCCACTCCCCAAACCTTTCCACAAAAGGCTGCACCATCAACCCGACCTCTGAGTAATCAGAAGATGGAGAACAAACTCCCCTCCCAGGGAAAAAGCTGGAACCTACCTGCCCAGGGAAATCTATATGTAAATTCAGACAATCTGCAGTCTTCCTGGTGCAACACTTTTGGTCTCCAGCCAGGTCACAAGCAAAGATAAAACAGGCTGGCAGCAGATTTCTGGTCAGAGCTGGAACTGCCAGGATGAGGGGTTACTGTTTGGGCAGGGACCCGGGGAGGGGGGGTCCATGTCCCAAAACCAGGTCAAAAGTTCTCTGCTTTGTCCCAGAGAGCCCCAACCGATAGCTTACTTTCAATTCTTAACATTGTAATTGATGCACTTGAAAAAAATAAAAGAACACAGGTGGAAGAAAATTAAGTAGTTTCAGATATTACGAAGCAAAGCTTTCTAAAAGCATGACACTCGGCAGGGTGTGCCTCCCATCACTGTCCAAGTCGGCCTGGTCACTGGCCACACCTGCCTTCCATGCTTCGAGGCTCATGACCTCCTCACCTGGTGTTACCTAATGTTTAGCATCACTCAGCACAGGCCACGTGGTGCCGTGGTGCAAAGGCAAACAAGCCCCGAGTCTCAGGGGCTCCCTGTGAATAGTGTCCATTGTGGGTCATCTATGGCCCTGCCCCCAGTGATGACAGAGGCAGAGGTTGGAGTGACATAGCCACAAGTCCAGGAACACTGGGGGCCACCAGAAGCCGGAGGGGGCAAGGGCAAATCCTCCCCTAAAGGCTTGGGACAGAGCACAGTCCTATGATACCATGATTTCTGACCTTTGCCCTCCAGAACCCTGAGAGAATCCTTTTCTGTTGTTTCAAGTCTGTGGTACTTTGTTATAGCAACCATAAGAAACTGATACAAGTTATATCTTTACTCCGGGACCCAGGCTGACCGAGCAGCTTTTACCCAGACCACTGGAGATTTTCCTGGAAGCAAAAGAAAGTAAGGCACAACGTGTGAGCTGGTTCTCAAAGCTTCTGCACAAAAGTGACCCAGTCACTCTGCTGACATTTCATTGGTTGGAGAGGATCACCTGGACATCCCTGACTTCAAAAAGCTGGGGGATCTAATCCTCCATCGCAGAGGTTGACAAACTTCTTCTATGAAGGGCCCCGTAGTAAATATTTTAGACCGTGGGTTGCATGGTCTCTGTTACAGCCCCTGAGAGAGCCTTGAAATGTGTCCCTTATAGTTGAGAGATGCAAAGGACAGACACCCAGCCCAGCCTGAAGAAGCTTGCATGAATAGGGACGGGGTCTGCACCCCCAGAGACAACACAGCAGGGAAATGGGCTTCGGCTGTTCAGATGGCAGAGCCAGGAGAGGGCTTAGGAGATGAAAGGACAGCCCACAGGCCCAGGTTCTTCAGTGCGAGCAAGGAGATGAGATGTTCTTTGTGGACCAGAGAGAGAATCTGCCAGGGGCCACGTGGGGACCTGTCCAATGGGGCCGTCTGATGGAGTTAGGGGTGGTGCCCTGCAGCACTCTTGATGGCTGTTCAGTCAGAGGAAGGAGTCACATGGGGCCATTCAGAATTTGACGAGCACACCTGGGGTCACAGGTACCCCCAGAGACAGGCAGGGAACGTTTAAGGAATCCACAGAAGCCAGGAGAGGAAACTTTTCTTCACAAGCAGGTCCTGGAGTGTTATTATAAACTGGCAAAGCTCACTTACCATCTTACCTGCCTGCGGGAGCCTCCGTGAACCCCGCAAGGCGGCCAGTGGTTTGAGGCTCCTGGATTTCTGCTTTTGAGCTGTCTTACCTGCCTGCGGGAGCCTCCGTGAACCCCGCAAGGCGGCCAGTGGTTTGAGGCTCCTGGATTTCTGCTTTTGAGCTGTCTTACCTGCCTGCGGGAGCCTCCGTGAACCCCGCAAGGCGGCCAGTGGTTTGAGGCTCCTGGATTTCTGCTTTTGAGCTGTCTTACCTGCCTGCAGGAGCCTCCGTGAACCCCGCAAGGCGGCCAGTGGTTTGAGGCTCCTGGATTTCTGCTTTTGAGCTGTCTTACCTGCCTGCAGGAGCCTCCGTGAACCCCGCAAGGCGGCCAGTGGTTTGAGGCTCCTGGATTTCTGCTTTTGAGCTGCATTTGTTCTGCACACACCCTCCCTCAAAGAGATGGGAACCCGGTTAAGGCAATATGAAGTGGGAATACTGGAGTCAAACTCAAGATAGTGGGAGAGGAGGAGAAAAATAAAACCCCATTGTCTTTGAAATTTCAGGAGGGTTTTGGGTTAATTGCGGTGCCAGGGGATCTGCAAAGCACGCTCCTCCACCATGGCCAGGGCAACTTCCCCAACACTCCTTAATTAATAGATGTCCTTTTCTGCAGTGGTTTCTGGGTCTCTCATCAGCCAATTGAACTGTTCTCCTGGAAACAAAGACCTGTTTGGAGGTGCTGGACTTTCCGGTAATTTCTTTCTTCCATCTCTTTGTCTGGAGAAGAGTGCACCGAATGGCAGGTCCGATGAATTCCATTTCTCCGAGACAAAAGCCCTGGGGTGGGGGAGGGCGGTTGCTATAGTGACTGGGGGTGGGCCACTCTATTGATCTGCAGAGGGACCATGAGGAAGTCGCTGACCCTCAGCAGGAAGTCTGAGCTTGAAATGACCATTGTCTCCTGAGTTCTTCTCCATCATCTCCAGGCGAGGGAGAAGTGGACCCACAGGGTTAGCGCAAGCGCAGGATAAGAAAATTGCCTAAGACGTCTGGGGGCCCTGGATGGCGATGTCTCCGCTCCCAGTTCTTTCCTAATATGTTTTGCATGATGCATCCCCGTCCAGCTCTCCTGGGAGGTGGTGCACAAGTGCAGGCTGTGCATTTGAACAGATAAACATCCACCACCCCAAAGAACAACTTGGGAGAAACAGCTTCTCAGGGCAAGGGCTGGGAGGAGGGTGGGATGGGAGGGATTGCCTTCACAGTCAGGCAGAACTTGTGCTGAGTTTCCTTTTATCCGAGGATGAGGCAAGGCAGAAAGGGAAACTGCTGAGGAAGCCCGGGAAGGACCCCACCTCTGCTGGTCCTGATGTAAGACTGTGGTCATCGTACCCAAATGGCCTTCACCTCTCTAGCCCTCCCCATCCTAGGTCCTGGAGCTCGGGGCTCAGCCTTCCAGCAGGACTGGGGGTGCACGGGCATGCCCTCCATCCACAGAGCCCACAGAATTTGGAGGGCAGCTATGCGCACCACTATAGCAGCAACACTGCACTCAAAATTGGAATCAGATTTCACTCCCAATTCAGGAAAGGCCTGAGAGCCAGTCACAGAGTGTCCTCGGCAGAATAATGGCTCAGAGTCCTCCGCATCCTAATCCAGGGAACCTGTGAATCTATTACCTTACATGGTGTAGAATAATAAAATCTATATTTCGTTTTTGTCCCAGGTCCTAGGCACAGAGCTCCTAAGACCCTTGGAATTTCCTGAGTGCCAGGAGTGTCCTCTGTCATTCAGAAGCTGCCCTCCCTTTTCCAAAATTGAAATACAGCTGATTTACAATGTTTCCGGTGTACAGCAGATTCAGATATACATATATATATATATATTCTTTTTCAGATTCTTTTCCATTATAGGTTATTACAAGATCTTGAATATAGTTTCCTGTGCTGTACATTAGGTCCTTGCTGTTTATCTATTTTATGTATAGCAGGATGGATCTCTTAACCCCAAATTCCTACTTTATCCCTCCCCCACATAAGAAGCACTTTTTAATCTCACCTGAGTTTATGCTGATGACGTGACTTAGGGTGCCCCCTCCAAGAAGGCCTCTGGGTGGGGCTGGTCTCCAGAAAGACCAAGTGACTGGAGAGTTGGAACTTTTAGCCCCACCCACTGGCCTCCAGGGAAGGAGAGGGCCCGGAGATTCAGCTCAGTGAAAACTCTTGAAGATTTGATGAGCTTCTGGCTGGTGAGGTTGGCTCATCCCACAGGGACAGGAGATCGTGCTCTCAGGGCACTTGTGGCCCTGGCCCTGTGGGGACTTCCTCATCTGGCCGTTCATCTGTATCCTTTATAACCACCTGGTAAACGTCAGTAAATGTTTCCCTGAGCTTTGTGAGCCATTCTAGCAAATGATCAAACCTGAGGAGGTGGCGGTGAGAGTCCTGAGTTATAACCAGTAGGTCAGAAGTACTGGTGACAATCTGTGTGTTGCGGGGAGTCCGGTGGGGCTGAGCCCTTAACCCGTGGGGTCGGAGGCTATCTCCAGGTAGATAGCGTCAGAACCGAGTTGAGTTATAGGACAGCCAGCTGGTGTCTGCTGAGAACTGGAGAATTTCTTGATGTGGAAAACACCTCCCCGCTCCACACATGCACATCTGGTATCCGAAGTATTGAGAGAGAAGAGAAAAACAGTTTTCCCTTCACATGACAAAAAAGACTTTGCAGATGTGATTGAAGACCTCGAGATGGGGAGATTATCGTGGGTTATGCAGGTGGGCCTAACCTAATCACAGGGCTGTTTTCCTTCTTTTTTTTTTTAAATTTATTTATTTAATTTATTTATTTTTGGCTGTGTTAGGTCTTCGTTGCTGTGCGCGGGCTTTCTCTAGTTGCGGCGAGCAGGGTCTACTCTTCGTTGCGGTGCGCTGGCTTCTCATTGTGGTGGCTTCTCTTGGTGCAGAGCATGGGCTGTAGGCATGCGGGCTTCAGTACTTGGGGCTCGCGGGCTCAGTAGTTGTGGCTCGCGGGCTCTAGAGCACAGGCTCAGTAGTTGTGGTGCACGGTCTTAGTTGCTCCGCGGCATGTGGGATCTTCCCAGACCAGGGCTCGAACCCGTGTCCCCTGCATTGGCAGGCAGATTCTTAACCACTGCGCCACCAGGGAAGACCCCACAGGGCTCCTAAAATGAGGAAGAGGGAGGCTGAAATTGGAAGCAGAGAGGACTTGACTGGCCATTGCTGGCTTTGGTGGTGGAGGAGGGGGGCCGTGAGCCAAGGGATGCGAGTGGCCTCTAGAAGCTGGAAAAGGGAAAGACACAGACTGCCCCCCACCCCAGAGCCTCCAGAAGGAACTCAGCCCCACTGACACCTGATCGAGTCCAGTAAGACCCATGTTGGACTTCTAACCCATAGAACCGTCAGAGGTTAAACACCTGCTGTGTTAACCCACTCAGTCTGTGGTCATTTGTTACAGTGACAGCAGGAAACTCAGACACAGGGCACACTTCTGGAGGCTTTGAGGATCTCAGCTAAAGCTCCAGTCCCTTCAAAGAAAGAGGAGTAAGACAAGGAAAGAACCGAGCCACAGTTTGTAGGAGAGTAGATGGGCACCTGATCTCTTGAGTTCCAGCCTCCAGAACCATGAGAAATGCATGTCTGTTGTTGATAATCCCCTCAGTCTATGGTAATTGGTTACAGCAGCCTGAACTAAGAGACAGCGTCAGCCCACAGGAGTGGGAGGGGGGCCACTCTCAGAATGAAGGCGGATGAAAGGAAAGAAGGTTCCCGGGAGGAGGGTTTGGCCTCCATCCTGTGCAAAGAATCCCAGACACGCAGAGGCTGCCTGAGAGCACACAGCAGGTGGGACTCCCTCTGAGAAGACTGTCCAGTTCCCCAGAACGCGTGTCACATGGTATACACGGGTGTGTGTTCCCGGTGAGCAAGGAATGTGTTCACACACACGGGCTGGGTGGGGTGCAGGGGCTGGAGCAAACACCCACCCTTGTCCACTGGGGAGAAGCCAGCCCGAGCTGGGAGAGAAGTCACTGCTCAGAGGGCAGCAGGGGAAGCCACACCCCCTTCAGAGGGTGATTCTCAACTTGGGTCGGGGAGGGAACAGCCCTTATGCATGTAAACTTTGACATGTGCTCACAGCCAAGAGGTCAGAAAAGGTTTTTTTCTTGAACAGCTCATGTTAAAGAAGCACCAGGCAGGCTTTCGTAAACAGCCAAGACCTTCCTGAGGAGGCAGGGAAAGATGGCCCGTCCTGCAGTGACCGGGTAACTAAGGGACAGTCAGAGCCCTCAGGGGCAATAAATAGTACCTTGGGTCCCAGACGGGCAGGACTGATTTGTTCCCTGCTGGGGCGGCTATAAAGAGAAGGCGAGTCCATCTCCGGAAGGCAGAGAACAGGCCGGAAAAATAAACTAAAGAACTTCTATATTTTCTGAGCCAAAAATTATGCCTGGATTCCCCCCCCCCGCCTTCACCTCGAGAATGCATTTCAATAAAAAAGATGACGAGAGCTTCCCTGGTGGCGCAGTGGTTGAGAGTCCACCTGCCGATGCAGGGGACACGGGTTCGTGCCCCGGTCTGGGAAGATCCCACGTGCCGCGGAGCGGCTGGGCCCGTGAGCCCTGGCCGCTGAGCCTGCCCAAAAAAAAAAAAAAAAAAAAAAGATGACGATAACCAGTTCTATTCCCTGTGGGCAGCCCTAGTCCAGCCCTCCCCAGCCCGGAGCTTCAGCTATTCCTGTTTCCCCTGCATGTCATTCCTTCCAATAACCCCATGACTCCAGGTAACCACAGTGCATCTGGAGCATCGACAAAACAGCCATAAACATTAAGTCACATTCTGTTATACATTGAGCAACTCTCTTTTACGGAAAACAATAAAGTCTCGTGAGCAGAAACAGAAAATCCTGCAAAAATATACACCTGTTAATATAGTGAAATTGCAAGGGTTTTTGGAAACCGGGGAAGAATGACGTCTGTCATCTTGGGGACCCTGCCCCAGGGTGCTGTCTCATGGGTAAGACGCAAACATCTTCCGCCGTCACCCCCACTCACGACAAATCATCTTTGGAGTCCAGCTCCACTTCGCCAGGCCAGTAGGTGGGGTCCCTGAAACCTGGGAGTGAGTCAGGATTTTGTGAGTTGAATTCTATTTGCAGTGCCCCAGGTGTGCTTGCTACCTGAAAGGGAAACTTTAGGCACAGTAAAAAAAAAAAAAAAAATGATTATAAGGCACATCAGCCCTATCTATTCTATCCTTTTTTGGTAAAACTGATTTTTGACTTCCGTGTTTAGATCTGGGAAGAGTGTCCGTGAGGGAAAGGACTGGGTGGCCACAGGAGCTTGTCAGTAATGGTCCAGCTGAAATTCTAGGGCAACAGGCGGTTCTCAGGGCATGGATGTAGTGAGAACTTGGCTCTTTTTGCACTTCCGCGGGGAAGGAGCTGCAAGGACTTTGAGCCCTAAAGCCTCAGGTCAAGGGAACCAGCTGGCTACTCTGTGGAAGTGGCCTTTTTTTTTTTTTGCGGTACGCAGGACCCTCACTGTTGTGGCCTCTCCCGTTGCGGAGCACAGGCTCCGGACGCACAGGCTCAGCGGCCATGGCTCACAGGCCCAGCCGCTCTGCGGCATGTGGGATCTTCCCGGACCGGGGCACGAACCCGCGTCCCCTGCATCGGCAGGTGGACTCTCAACCACTGCGCCACCAGGAAAGCCCTGGAAGTGGCCTTTTGCCTGTGACCCCAGGTGACCCCATGTGATGGTTTAGCAGAGCCCTGGCGCTCCCCTTGGCATTCCCTCACCTCTATTCTCAGTGTCAGGGCTCTTACAGATGAAGCTGCTATGACTATTTCTGTGCAAGTCTTTCTTGAGTAAACACATTTTCACTGGGGAATGAATGATGGGTCACATGGTACGAGTATGTTTCACGTTTTAAGAAACGAACCAGGTGTTTTCCGAAGTGGTTTTTCCATTTTTCATTCCCTCCAGCAGCATCTGAGCGTTCTGGCTCCCTCACATCCTCTCCAACAGTTATTTTGAAAGGCAGGCGGTGCTCTCTCGTGATGGTTTTAATTTACTTGCCTTTCCCTGATGGCTGACGATGGTGAGCATCTCTGCACGAGCTTCTTTGGCATCTGTATATCTTCTTCAGTGACGTGTGTGTTCAAATCTTTTGTCCATTAAAAAAAATTGGGGGCTTCCCTGGTGGCGCAGTGGTTGGGAGTCTGCCTGCCGATGCAGGGGACGCGGGTTCGTGCCCCGGTCCGAGAAGATCCCACATGCCGCGGAGCGGCTGGGCCCGTGAGCCATGGCCGCTGAGCCTGCACGTCCGGAGCCTGTGCTCCGCAACGGGAGAGGCCACAACAGTGAGAGGCCCGCGTACCGCAAAAAAAAAAAAAAAAAATTGGGTTATTTGCCTTATTATCTCATGGCAACAGTACTTTATACATTTTGTCTTGGGAGTGGGTGGGACACGGTGGCTGGCTCTTCATCTTTTCACACCAATCCATCAACTTTATGTCCTAAGTCCTTCAAAGCTGACTTTTGAAATTCAAAATCCCAGGTCCTTGCCAATCAGAAGCAGACTCACCTCTGCTTTTCTGCTCTATCCTGCTGCCTTCCCTCCATCTCGATGGCCTGGTGAGGGCGGCAGTGCCTCTTCCCAGGGTCAGCTGGATGGCTCATTTCCAAGCAATTTTGTCTTTGCCCCACCCAGGGTCTACGCCTGCTTCCCGAGAGCCGCTAACTACCCTACGACGTGCTCTATGAGCAGAACCTCCCCACATGTCCAGTTGATAACAGGAGAGGTTTCAACACAGGAAGCCTTTAATGTTCAAACTTAGGAATTCTGGGCTGTGAAATTTGGGGGTGGGGTGGGGGACCTGCTGACCCACTCTTGGACCCCATCTATGATTCATCTGGAATCCTGTAATTCTTGGCTTTGCACAAAACAAGCACCTTTCTGGGTCCCCTGTCAGCCCGGAAATGGGCAAGTAGGATCCTGTTTATGGGCACCTGGATACCCCCCTCCAAGATGGAGCGGCATTATTACTTCAAAGCAAACCCGTGCTTCTCCCAGTTGCCAGTACACAGAGCTACTGTTTCTTTTTTCCATAACATCTTCCAGCACTATTTATTATGCATGTGCTGTGTCTATGGTATTATGCATGTGCTGTGTCTGGTTCCCCCACGAGGATGTAATCGCCTCCAGGGCAGGAATCCTTGTCACACACATCCATCCCCACATCTCCAGAAGAGCGCCTGGCGAGAAGAAGCAGCAGAATGACTATTGGTTGAGTGAGGATGGTCCCAGGAGGCTGAACTCCTTGGGGTTCAGCCTCGGGGCCTCTCCCTCCTGATGTCCAGCCTCCCCGACGGGGGGGGTCTCTAAGAGGGGCGAGGCTGCTGTATCTCCCCATCCTGAACAGGGAGAGAGGCTGAAATTATACCAAGCTGCCTCCCCGCCCCCCATCACTGCCTTTCTACCTAGCACGATCCCCCAGTTCCCTTACTTTGCCAGCAAATGGTACATGATGCCCTCCAGTACTTCCCTAGTCAGCCTAGGAGACACTGGTGAGGTCTAAAGCTGTTTCTATGGCAACAGGATCAGAGATTTGATGCTGCAGGACTTGGTACAAGGGGGCTGCCTCCTGCCCTCCTGGTGAGGGGGTGGGTGAATTGGGGGTGGGTGGGGCCCTTGGGGTGGGACCACATCGTGAGGTAGAAATCACTGAGGCATCGATGCACCTAGATTCTTCTTCCAAATGTGTCACCTTCTTAACTTCCCTGACCCTCAGTGCCCCGACCCTAGAATTGCCACTGGGTCAGCAGATGTGAGGTGCCCAGCATGGGCCTTGCACATAGCAGGAGTCAGTAGATGTCACCAAGAGCCCTGGCATGGAATCAGGGAGGGGATGTCTGGGCAGGCCGTGGGTGGCACCACTCGGGGTCAGGGGCTCAGAACCAGTGCGAAGGATGTTGGTTATGGACAGTTCACCCTGACTCTTTCCATATCCCGTCCCAATCTCCCAGCTTGTAGGGTCCTCACTCAACGATGCTTTCTTGTCCCAATCTCAGCCTTGGCAGCCCAATTCCCCAGAGATGTTTTATGCTCTTTCTACTCCCATCATGACAAAACTGTCCAGGGTTGCGTTACTCTAGGGCCTGCTTTCAGCTGGAGAAAGTGCACCTGGGGATTAGTCAAGGCAGCCAGGTCCCTGCCAGGGTGTCCCTTAGATGACACCGTGCCTTTCCCAGGGGACAGCAGGCTGGAATCTGTGTAGCATGTGTTTTCACCCCAGCTCTGAGGAGTGGCTCTAAGGTCAGGGAGTCCAGGCTCCCAACGGGCCAAGGGGCAGACTCTGCACAGGTTGGGGACACACCTTGGGAGTAAGCCAGCCAGAACATTATTATAAATGTGAATGACACTAGTCTCGTAGGGCTATCTTTTAATCCCTCCCAAGTGGCACGATTAGCCATAGAAAACATTAGTACCAGAAAGGCCCGAAGAAACCACCAGATCTGAGTTCACAGACTCCTATGGCTACAGAGCCAGTCAGGTGATGGAAATGGTCAGGGAACACTGTAGGACATGGTGCAACCTGTGGAAAACTGGAGAGCGTGTGACCCCTCTAGAGGGGGGCTGCTACCCAGCTCACGAGGGGTGTCACCACATGGGCGCCCCCTAGCTGGGTGACCTCAGGCAAGTTACTTAACCTCTCTGAACCACTGTGTCTGCATCTGTAAAATGGGGCAGATGAGAGAAACTGCTGTGTCTCGGAGGATCCAATGAGACAACGGGTACAAATGGACTGTCCAGTGTCAATGCCTGGCAGCTGTCACTGTGACTGCCCCTGACGACCTGTCCCATCCTCACTCCTCCCTCTGGGCCTCTTCTGTGTTTTGCTCGCTTGACAAGTATATATTGAGCACCTGTGTGGTGGGTGCTGGAGCTGCCCAGATCCCTAGTCAGCAAGGAAGGACTGGGGGCCTGAGTCACCGACACTCAGCCCTCAGCTGGCAGCTCCCTTTGGGGACTGCCTCGGCTGAAGACAGCAGCCTTGCTTGGATGACACCCCCTTCTCAGGGTGACCCGTGTCAAAGGACTAATCAACACAGGGATTTAAAGTCCGGGCCTCTCCTCCCACCTTGGGATGGCTCTGGGGGTCACCCATCTTTGCAAATCCCTGTGGGGTCAGCCGGGGCTTCTGTTGAGACTACATCACATCCCAGCTTTTCCCCCGGCCCAATCTGTTTCCTTCCCTTCCCTCCCCTCCCCTCCCCTTCCCTTCCCTTCCCTTCCCTTCCACAGGCATGATTCCAAGAGCACCCCGATCAACCTTGTGATGCTAATCTCTGACTCAGCGTCTGCCCCCCTGGAGAATCCAGCCTGGGGTGTCAGAAGGGTCCAAAACACCCACATGGAGTTGGATTTTGGAGCTGGGTCATCTACCATCTGGTTGGCAACGAGGACCCCAGCAGTGGTCAGGGGAGCATGGATCTTCACACAGGTAGCAAACGTTGTGAAAATTTTCCCCATGGTGACCTGGCATTTTGGGGGAGGAGAATGCACCAGCTGACGTGGTATATCTGGCATTCGATAAATATGGAGGAAACACTTATCAAATGAGGACCGCGATGCTTTGGGAAAAGATCATGTAAAGCTGAGAGTGATTAGCGGGCAATTAAAGGCCAGGTGTGAAAGATGGAGGGCCTTCCTGGGAAAAACATAAGAGGCTCTCATGTCTTGGGGTGAGACCCCAGTTTTGGCCCAAGACCTGACCCCAAGAGTAGCAGAACTCCATAGAAGGCTAAACTCCTAATCCAGGAAGGTCTGCCAAGCCAAGGGCAGAGTCCTGGTTGGGAAGAATGGGACCCTGATACGTGGGATAGGAACTTATGGGACGATATTCCCCAAATCTTGAATCTCAAGATTTCTCCAACTCTCAGCTTTACATTATCTGCAGAGAGGCCCACGACTACATGTAGCACCCTCCTGCTTGGTGACCACCCGGAGGCCTCTCCCCTGCAAAACAACACGCATCCTTTTCAGAAACTGCTCCCTCCCCCACCCCCACCCCAGCGGCCAGGGCAAGTTGGCAACATAGCTCAGCTGGGGACACTCTGGGCCTGATGGAAGAGGAAGACCACACTGCAGAGTAGCTTGGGGAGCAGCCGGCTGGATCCTGCAGAAGGCAGATGAGTCCACACGGAACCGGCGCCGGACGCGCTTGACCAAGTAGGTGGAACACGGGCCCGGCCGGGGGAACAGTGTTCTGGGCAGAGACCCCCGGAGGTGATGCGAACACCCCGCTAGGACAGCCCCCAGCAGCATAGCAAGGTGATGGCCCACACCAAGAGAGGTCGAAATGCCCGAATTCCATGGGGTCAAAAGGCCAGAGAAGTGGGTGGGTTCAAGGAGATCTACCAGGGAAGGCCAGAAAGCCACCAGATGAGCAGGTACCACGGGAAGTCCCAGAGGACACACCATTTACCAAAGCATATGGAATGCGCTGGGGAGAGGGCGCCAGCATCGCTAGAAGGTGCACTGGTGCCTCCTCTGTAAGCCCAGGCGGATGGTGGGAGGTACAGTTGCCCAAAGAGCAGAGCTGAGAGCAGTGGGAGGAAGAGGACCCCAGCCCGCTCTCTACCTCCTCCCCTCCCTGAAACAACAGAGGCCACGTGGCGACACCTGACCATCAGTACCCCGACGGACGCAGTTATCACAGTGGACAGCAGGATTGGAAGCCACCATATAGGTACCACTCCATGGGGTCTCCATGGCCATATCCATGGAAATTACAAATGCATGTACCTTGGACCCAACAAGTCTACAGGGAATGTATCCCACAGCTGCCCCATGTTAAGAAAAATAATCCTAAGCTGGTAGCTGCTTGTCCTTTCAGTGTCCTTGAGGGTGATGTCTACCAGACCCACACGAGGATCATCTAGTTTTATAGACATTTGCACCTTGGTTTGACCTGCTTTTTGCTATGGGTTAGGGTATTTTGCAATGCTGAAGGGCAGATGTCAGCTTGTAGAAAACTGTTAGCTATGCAAATGGTGCTTGTCTAATAACAATTCATATGAATTTTGTCTGGAAGAGATGCAAATCATTTCTATCCTGTAGAAGTACTAAGCCCGAAGGTTACAGTTTTACTGCCCTGGAGTTTATACATGAACCAGTTTTCTATGTAACACAGCTGCCTTATTCCAGATTCCTTTCAGTGCCTATATGTATCCAGCCTCTTGAATTCTCTTTGAACCAATTTTGCCATCCTGCTGGTTCCTCCCTTAATGAGTTCAAGGTCTTTGACACACAGTCACTTTACAGTGGTGCAAGAATCATGGTTTTCACTTCTTGGAAATAAAACTTTGACCCCTAGCACATATACAAATAAAAGCACTCATGGCGTTGTTTCTTGTAAGAGAAAAGTATTGGAAACTAATAGTAAGTAACAGGTTAAGTTAATTATGGTGCATAGACACAAAGGCATATTGTACAGCTCGTACAAAGGATGAGGCAACTGTGGATGTATTTATATGGAAGAATCTCTGAGATTTAACGTTAAATTAAAAAATAGCAAGGTAGGGGCTTCCCTGGTGGCGCAGTGGTTAAGAATCCTCCTGCCAATGCAGGGGACACAGGATCAAGCCCTAGTCCGGGAAGATCCCACATGCTGCGGAGCAACTAAGCCCGTGCGCTACAACTACTGAACCCGTGCACCACAACTAGCCTGCACGTGCCTAGAGCCCGTGCTCTGCAAAGAGAAGCCACCACAATGAGAGGCCCATGCACCGCAATGAAGAGTAGCCCAGCGCAGGCAGAGGACACGGGAAGGGGTGTTCTGTCCTGGGAAGGCCTCCTAGGGTCCTGCTTGATTACTCTAGGAGTGGGATGCTGGGTTTGCTTAACTTTGTAAGAAACTGCCAGATATTTTCCAGAGCCGCTGTCCCATTTTGCATTCCTAACAACAGTGTAGAAAAGCTCCTGTTGCTCTGTATCCTCGCCAAAACCCGGTATGGTCAGGATTTTTTCCCCTGAGCTTTAGCCATTCTAATAGGTGTGTAATGGTATCTAGTTGTGGCTTTTGAATTTCTGTAAAGACTTATGATGTTGAACATCTTTCCATGTACTCATTGGCCATCTGCCTCTCTTCTTCGGTGAAGTGTCTGTTCAAATGTTTTGCTGGTTTTTGATTGGCCAATTGTTTGTTTTCATATTAAGTTATGGGAGTTCTTCACATATATTCTGGATACAAGTTCTTTATCAGCTATGTGCTTCACAAATGTTTTCTCCAAGTCCGTATCATGACTTTTTAAAAACGTTATTGGCTTTCTGTTGTAAGCATGAGGATTTAGCTCACTTCTTTCTCTTCCCCTCTCTGTCTCTCAAAGTTTGAAAGTTGTTATTTTGTTCTCTTGAGTACGTTTTAACTCTAACATATGAACCTCTATTTCATGTTGCCATCAACTTTTTTTTTTTTTTGCGGTACGCGGGCCTCTCACTGTTGTGGCCTCTCCCGTTGCGGAGCACAGGCTCCGGACGCAGAGGCTCAGCGGCCATGGCTCACGGGCCCAGCCGCTCCGCCACATGTGGGACCTTCCCAGACCGGGGCACGAACCCGCGTCCCCTGCATCGACAGGCAGACTCTCAACCACTGCGCCACCAGGGAAGCCCTGCCATCAGCTTTTGACAGTATCTCCTGACTCCGACTTTGTAACAAGGATATATGCACGCCCACCCTTTTCCCTAACAATCTTTTCCACTCCTTCTGACAACCACATTTGAACCCTTACATCGTCAAAGTTCTTCACATCTATAATCTGTCTCTGAACTACAACCAAGTCTTGTCTGCTTTATCCATAGTTTGACTTTAATCATATGTCTACCGTACTGTAAATTCTATGGATACCCCTGCCCCCAGCCAGCCTTGCTCTTAGAATCTTTATTCCTCCTGCTCCACTCCTGACTGGCTGGTCTCGAGGCCTGGGGTGAACAACCATCCTGGTTTCCCAGCACATAAATAAGCCTGTTAGTGCTAAAAAAGAAAACATCCTGGCAACCTGGAACGAGTCGGTCACTCGATCCTGAAACTTCCGTTGACTCCTAGGTTGAATCCAGCTTTCTGGATGCTCTATCATCCTCTTTCTTTATTTCCTGACTTCTCTGATATCCTCCAGCAGTTTTTAGAGAAAGGGTGTGTTAAAGATAAACTGTGTCCTTCCATGTCTGAAATGTCTTTAATTCTTCCCTGAGGTTTATTGATGGATAGTTTAGCTAGATATAGAATTCTAGGTTGGAAATCATTTTTCCTTGTAACGAATGTTTCATTTTCTTCAAGCATCCAGTTTTACTGATAGGTAGTGTGGCGTTAGCCTGACTCTCCTTTCTTTACTGAGCCTGCTTCTCTTTTCTCCTATGTTTCCCATCTCTGTTTCCTTTAGTTCACTTGTTTTTTGGTGTGTCTATTGGACTTTCAATCGTGGCAAGCATGTTTTTAAAATTAAGAGCTCTTCAGTTGTTCTGATTTTATTCCCCCGACCAAACTGAGTTCTTGTTTTATAGATGGAACATCATCTCTAATCTCTGAATATATTCAGCAGAGGTTTTTTAAAATTATTTTTAAATTTTTTATTGGAGTATAGTTGGTTTACAACGTTGTGTTAGTTTCTGCTGTACAGAAAAGTGAATCGGTTATACATATACATATATCCACTCTTTTTTTAGATTCTTTCCCCATATAGGTCATTACAGAGTATTGAGTAGCATTCCCTGTGCTCAGCAGAGGTTTTAAATGCTATCTTCTGTTCATGACTCATCCCTGCTTCCTCAGGGCCAGTGTTTCTGTTGTTTTCCTGAATCGTCTCCTTCACACTAGTGACCTTCCTCAAATGCCTGGTAACCCTTTGTGGCTCATTCACGTATAAGAGACAAGGACTGGGTGACAGGTTGGTGTTTCCTCTGCCATTGTGTCACTAGGCCTCTCCATCCCTCTGGAGTGAGAATTCTATATAAGCCTGGTAAGGGCAGGCCTTATTTCAGAGAGAGCTACCCCAGTTCCCCAACCACCTCCCATTGCCGGAGGGGTAGGGCTTTATAGTATCCTCCTGGGTACCACAATCCTACTTGGTGGCCTTGCAGCTCAGTGGCCTTAGCTTTCCCTAACAGTTGTTTCAGCCTCTTTAGCAAGGGAGCCTGCTGGAGTTTGGTTGGGTGAGAAGCACAGGGACTGGGAGGGGTGAGCTGCCCCTGGTGCCGTTGTCTTATAAACAGACCCTCCATCCCTCCCCTGTCCTCAGCAACCCCTCTTCGCACTTGGGTTCTGCAGTGTCTCTTGACCTGAGCGCGGAGCCTCAGGACTGGATCAGTCCTCCCTTACCTGCATGGCCTTGCCCGCTCTCTGCAGCTCTGTCACAGCCTATTCTGGGCTGAAGTATGTTCCCCCTATGTAGCCCCACAATACCCTCTTACCACTGTCTCTTCCAGGATTCGGTGAGCCCCCGACCCAGGGTTACTCTTTGCTGTTGTGGCCGTTCCTTTCCTGCTTGTACACTTGCCTTTCACTGGGGACTTGGAAGACGCTCATGTACACAGCGCTCAAAATGGAAGCCTCACCCCAAGATTGAATTGGGGCTCAGTAGGAAATAGAAGTTCTCACAACACGAATGAAATTGGACATTGATCCGCACTTGTAACACACCAGGCACAGCGTTTCACGTGCTTCTCTCATTTATTTCTTGTTATTATTCTTTCCCCGTTTTACAGTTTAAAACCGAGACAGAGAAATTAACTCACTCCAAATTGGGAGGAACCAGAATTCCAACCCCAGCGCATTTGCCACGAAGGTCCAGATGGCTCTGCAGCCTCCCTGTGGCCCCACTGGACCATCGTCCACGGGCAAGACAGCTCCAGCCTTCAGGAATCAGCAAAGTCCACGCCAAGCACTGGGGGAGATGTTCCCGCACACCCAGGCCCTCGCATCCGGTATCCTCACCCACACTCGTGTTCCAGGAACACTGCCAAACACTAGCTTTCTCCAGGGCCCTTGCTGCCCCTTGCGGCTTCTTTCTCTCTTCCAGGTTATTAATGCACCTCCATGAGAGCCCCACCTGGGGCCACCTCCTGTTCTGACGGCAGCTGTCCGAGGAAGGAGATGAGATGCCTGATGGGGCGGGGATACCTGAGCCTAAGGCAGAGCTGTTCCCCATCATCCCCCACCTGGTCTGCAGGTAACACACCTGAGGAGTTTCAGAGTAATAGCTACCATCTATTGAAGGCCTCCCACAGTCACGTGCCTTAGGTACGTCATCTCTAATTTTCCACTAACCCTTTCAGGTAGGGATGACCATCTCCATTCTTCTGATGAGGAAGCTGCGACTCAGAGGTTAAGACACTTGTCGAAGAGCAGCAGCTGGTAAGTGGCATAGACATTAACCTATGTCTGAAAGTTACGGCCGTGTGCCCCGTACATGGTGACAGGATTCCCACCTCTGCCACAGCCTGGAGTGGCCCGAAGGAGCAGTCAGCCCCAGAGGCTGACCCCAAGAGGCCCCTGGCCTGGGTGTCCCCAAGGCCACTGGGTTGGGAATTTTGGAGGTTGAATCTTGGGCGCCCCCCTCCCCATGGTCCTGGAGAAACAGCCACGTTGTTGGTGGTCAAGATTCTGGATCAGTCCTTCCTCGCCTGCGCGGCCTTGCTGGCCACCCGACCCTGCTCGGCCGCCCGCAGCCTTCAAGCCTTGCAGAACTTGATTGTGCCTTTCATCACCTGTGCAGAGCAGGAGGTGGCGGCCCTTACAAAAGGTGGAAAAAACCCAAGGAAGCACGCGGTGAAGGGGGTGTGATGGGAAGGAAAGGAAAGGAGAATTGGAAGTACAATCTAACTTTTAAAGGGGAACTGTCCCCCAAATTGGTAGCTGGAGAGAAACCTTTTGAAAAGCATCTGGTTCAGTCCCCGCCCCCTCCACTTTCCCAGCAGCAGGTACCAGGGCCCGCGGTTGCGGGGCTGGTGTCTTGGCTCAGAGTAGGCACCGGAGGGGCTGGCGGGAATGGAGGGGGCCTGGGGTCAGCAGCCTTCTGGGCGGGGAGGGCTCGCACTGAGCCCCCTGAAAGGTGGGGTAGCAGGACAGAAACGAGCTTC
>NW_020174923.1:8188871-8226883 GCF_003031525.2 Neophocaena asiaeorientalis asiaeorientalis | reverse complement strand
CCATTCTCAGCCTCCAGGGCTGGCCTCGGGCTTTGGCAATCGATCCTGCCCTCCAGGAACCCTCCCCCTGACCCCTCTCCTCCTTCCCCATCCCCATCCGGGAGACAGAGAAAGAAAGGGTGAGGGAGCTGCCGGCCGCTGGGGTCTCCGGCATCCCCAGGCACAGCTCCTCGTACATAAAACAGGAGGAACCTTTTCCTCCGCAGTTAATCAAAACCTCTGGGCAGAGATTGCAAATGAAGGGCCCCTGTCATTTCCCTTGCAAATGAAGCCACTGCTCCCGCGTCTTTTCCTCTAAAACCTCATCAACTCAGCGGTCGACCCAGGAGCCCAGGGCTGCTCAGCTCACCGGTCCCCAGGCAGGTAGCTGGCACATTTCAATTAGCTTGACGAGTCCCCATTAAGCATACGGGGTACCTTCGATCCCTGACCACCACCACCCCCGCCCCGACCCCGGCCCTGGCTGAAGCCCAGGGAGCTGGGGCTCCCGCCTTCAGTGGTAATTAGTGGATTTTCAAGGCTGGTGCCCCAAAGCCGGGCCCAGCTGGAAAGGTCTGCTGCACAGGTCAGGCTGGACCTGTCACCATGCCTCTCAGAAGTCCGAGGATTTAGACTTAGAGGTGGAGGTGGGGAGGTGGGGTCGGGGAGCCCAGGGACACACACACCAGATCTTAAGGGAGACCCCCGATGGGGCTCTGGTGGAGGGACCTCAGCTTGCAGAGCTCAGTCCCAGATAAACCAAGAGATGAAGACTCATTGCTCACTCTCTGGGTGCCTGGAGTCCCCCTATCTGTAAAATGCGATAATACGATTATCTGCCTCGTAGGGCCGCTGTGAGGAGTAAATGAGATGGCCTGGGTATAGCCCTTGGCACAGTGTCTGGAACTTAGAAAGCATTTCATAAATGTTAGCCACGATTTGTATCAATGCAGTATTCTATCAGCACCAACATCAGACCACCCCTACTGTGGACAGCTGCCATATTGTATTGATAGAGTAAGCCATTCACTAAAGGAGGGGGAGCTTGGATATGTTACTTAACCTCTCTGTGCTTTCCTGTTCTCATTCCACAAATAATGTACCTATTTTGTGGGGTTAATGAGGGATTTACTCAGATAAAAAAGCTCGAGGACTCTCAGAGGCACGCAGACTCTAGAGCCAGATTCCTGGGTCCAAATCCCACCTCCACTTAGCTCTGTGACCTTGGGCAAACTACTTTACCTCTCTGTGCCTCGAGGTCTTCCTCTGTAACATGGGGGATGACAACAGTACCCATGTCAAGGACCGCGAGACATAGCTGAGGGATATTTCTTATGAGGGTAAAATTATGGCTCAAATGGAAAATGAACATGTTTCAAAGATTTTCTTGAGCTCATTAATTCCTGAGGGATCCAAGGTGTTACAACCAGTTCAAAGGAGAATTCAAAGAACACACACATGTGGGTAACTGGGAATGCTGAAATAAATTTACGAAGCGATGCAGACCTGGCCCCAGGACAATAATCAAGTGCGTTCCATCAGCTCAGCTCCTATGCATTCCTAGGGACAAAAACTCCGTACATTATTAACAGTTTTCTACAACTTAGAGTTGTAGCTCAAAGACAACAAAAAGCGGAGATAACCCCAAAGGTGTGTGAGACAGGATACACGGTAAGAGGTTTGGGGTTTTTGCCCGTGTCAGGGTCTTTTTCAGCATAAATGAATCACTACACACAGTGCCCAGTATATAGTAAGTGCTATACAAGTTTTTGTAAAAAATAATATGGAAATATTGGTACGTAAATGAAGCCCAACCAAATGAGAATAGGCAAAGACCATTTATTCAAGGTTGCTGTAGCCCCCATCACTTTTCTTTCAGCAGAAACTCAAAGGCAGGCAAGGGAGTGGGAAGGCTTTCTAGGGGTGCAAAGAGGAGACCTCAGGTGTGCGCCAATTGGTGGCTGGCAGCCTGTGCAAGCTGGTGGGGGTCTGCTAGCAGCAGGGCATCCCATTGGTTAGGGGTGCATATTTGGCACTCTCTGGTTGGTCCTAAGCTGGAAGTGGGGACAAAAATTAGGGATGCTGCCGGTTATGAATCAAGTCCTAGCTGTTTGGGGCCAGTTGTTACAGGGCTGGTTGTTAGGCTTCCAGGATGTTTGCTAGAGATAGTGGTCTGAATTCCTCCAAGTCTGACTTACAGCCAGCAGGCCGGCTTCCTGGACTGGTTACTGTAGATAATGGGTTTGTTTCCTGGGCTGGTTGCTGCAGGTTGTGGGTCAGCGTTCTATTTTTATTTACAGTCTGGCCGTTATCCATTTGTATATTCAGTCTCTCAATAACCCCAGTGCCTGACCCCTTGGACCCTCCAACAGTGACAATTAACATCAGCTGATACTCACTGATTACACAAGATAGCCAATTCTGACTGGTTTAAGCAGAATCAGGAGTTTATGGCCTTGGGAGCTCAGAACATATGGGGAGAGCCAGGCCAGGGAGGACAGGAGCCAGAGTGGCTCCAGCCCCATGCCTGATGCAGCCCGTTTCTGCCCTGAGTCACTCTTGGAGATAAGGTCCTGGGGGAGGATGGGGTCCTGTTGATCTGCCTTGGGTCATGTGCCACCAAGGGAGAGAGGTGACTATTCCCTCAAGGAAAACCAGGGTGCTGATACCATAAAAACGAGGCTTGGGGGACTTCCCTTGTGGCACAGCGGTTAAGAATCCGCCTGCCGATGCAGGGGACGTGAGTTCGAGCCCTGGTCCGGGAAGATCCCACATGCCGCGGAGCAACTAAACCTGTGCACCACAACTACTGAGCCTGCGCTCTAGATTCCGCGAGCCACAACTACTGAAGCCGGCACGCCTAGAGCCCGCGCTCCGCAACATGAGAAGCCAGCGCACCACAACAAAGAGTAGACCCCGCTCGCCGCAACTAGGGGAAGCCCGCGCGCGGCAACGGAGACCCAACGCAGCCAAAAATTAATTAATTAATTAAAAAAACAAAACAAAGCTTGGTTACCGGATCACCAGAAAAACACCAGCATCCAATCAACAACCCCAGGACATAGGTGCCACGGATGGCCACGGAAACATCCACGTTTCCAGCTGGGGATACTGAGGCACACAGAAGGGCAGTCATTTGTGGGATTCAAACTCAGGGTCTGCTCTCTTCAAAGCCCAGGCTTTTCCCTCTGTGTCCCTTTGCCTTGGTGTGTGGTGCACTTGGTGTCCCCTGACCCTCAGGTACATCTGAGCTCCCACCTGCCCTGCCCAGCATCGTGCACGGAGCCCTCTCCCTCCTCTGAACTTGGGTCCTTCTCTGCATGAACACCCTTTGGCCCATTCACATCACTAATTGCTGTGTGTGTGGCCTCCTTCCCCAGCGGGGCACAAGATCCTGGAGGTCACCTGTCTGTCAACACAGAAAAAACTTTAAAAGGAAATCTTGAAATCCAAGGGTCTCTGAGAGAGGAACCATCAGAGCAAAGGAGTCTCTGGAGTTGTTCATTTTCTTACTGTTGAGTTTTAAGAATTTCTTGTACATTTTGGATAACAGTCCTTTATCAGATGTGTCTTTTGCAAATATTTTCTCCCAGTCTGTGGCTTGTCTTCTCATTCTCTTGAAATAGATAACACTTGGCTAACTCCAGTTAAATCTTACTCCAAATCCTGCTACTGAAAGAGGCAAGAAGTTTGGAGTCAGTCATGTTTCCCGCCCCACACCCCACCCTCTCAAAGGTCATACAAGAATGGGGAAGCCCCCATCTTTATCCCTGCATGGTCCCCGGGGCGATGCTCTTCATCCAAGATGCTGGAGTCCGTTCAAAGATGGGCAGCTCCATCCCTGGGGCAAACTTGGGTTTGCGGACTCCTTTGCCAGGGCTCCCGAGCCCAGAGCTCTTGGGATCTGTCTACATCTGTGCATCATCCCTTCTGAAGACCTATCTCCTGGTAAGGATCCTCATGGGCCTGGGACACAGGTTTCTCCACCCTCAGAATCATTCACCCTCAAAGCTCTGATATTCCTTCCTTGGGAAGCCACCTCCCAGCCAGTGTCCCCATTCTGAAAGCCCCGGAACTGTCCACCCCCAGTAATTCAGTCATCTGGACTCAAAGCCCACCCCATCTTGTTCTTTGGGGTGGACAAGAAAAAAGAGCTCTCTGAAGTCGGATTCTTTTACAGGAAGGACAAATTAGACATGCCACATGGGGAATTATCCTGCCTCAAGTGTCACCAGGAGCCCAGAATGGTGCCTTTGTTCAAAGTGGGGTTTTCTGAGTTCTGGAATTCTGCCGGGAGTTACCGCCTCTGGGAAGCCCTTCCTTTCCCCTCCTCCCAGCCATCCCTTGCCGGCTGAGCCGCATCCTCTGTGTTGCCATAACACCGTCTTCCTGATGGGCTGTGAGGTCCCTGAGGGCAGGGCTGTCTTATTTGTCTCCCCGGAATCTGGCACAGATGGCGCCAACACATTCCCCGTGCCCGCCCCCAAGTGAAGGTGCGAACTCCAAGTCTTGGGTCGGTGCAGGAGGCTCCCCACCCTCGGGAAGCTCCTAGGCTGATGGGGTTGGGGATAGATGCTGGAGTCCTTGGCCTCTGGGTTCACCCTACTGGCCTCTCCCGTTGTGGAGCACAGGCTCAGCGGCCATGGCTCACAGGCCCAGCCGCTCCGTGGCATGTGGGATCTTCCCGGACCGGGGCACGAACCCGCGTCCCCTGCATCGGCAGGCGGACCCTCAACCACTGCACCACCAGGGAAGCCCTAGACTCCTCTTTATGCAACTTTCCTCGCCCACACCCACCACAGCTGGTGAGAGCGGCTCCTTTGAGATTCCTTTTGCATTTTCATTAATTTCTGCTGAATAATTGAAACCAGAAAATTAGTACTTTCAACCTAAACCTGAATTGCAGTGTGTGTGCTTTTTCTAATTATAATTCCACTGCGGTCTGAAACATTTGAGTGAGCCCACCTTCTCCGGGGATGGATGGAACAAATCTGACTCTGGAGAGCTTAAAACACAGTGCTTGGCTCAGACAGCGCACCTGGACGTTGCTTTTTTTTTTTTTTGCGCGGGCCTCTCACCGTCACGGCCTCTCCCGCTGCGGAGCACAGGCTCCAGACGCGCAGGCTCAGCAGCCGTGGCCCACGGGTCCAGATGCTCCGCGGCATGTGGCATCTTCCCGGACCAGGGCACAAACCCGTGTCCCCTGCATTGGCAGGCGGATTCCCAACCACTGCGCCACCAGGGAAGCCCTGGACATTACTTTTTAATTAATGGATGGATGGATGGATGGAAACAAGGACCCCAAAGGTCAATCATCAAGCCAGCTGTATAGAAGCTTCCAAAATTAGGGATGATTCTCCTTACTTTCTGAGCTAAAACCAATTTTGTTTCTTTTACCAAAATGAAATGGAGGAACTCCCCTGGTGGTCCAGTGGCTAAGACTCCACACTCCCAATGCAGGGGGCCCAGGTTCAATCCCTGGTCAGGGAACTAGATTCCATATGCCGCAACTAAAAATCCCATATGCGGCAACGAAGACCCTGTGTGCCACAACTAAGACCCGGTGCAGCCAAATAAATAAATAAATAAATAAATATTTTTTAAAAAATGAAATGGAAATCGCAGGACACCAAGGGGCCGAGAACCTGGCCAAAAAATTCTGCTTTTCCTTTCTGCCCTATCCGATGCCAGCCCACCTCACATTCTAGATGTGACCTGCTTCCAGCCTTCTCCTAGAGGCAGGATTTCTAAAGCATTGGCACCATCCTAGGCCTGGAGTGTGCTTGCTGATGAGAGGGGAGCAGAGAGCTTTGGTCTGCAGCCCTCAGCATGACCCCCTTTGGGGACAGCCAGGTGACCACTCTAGCAGGCAGGGACACCCTTCTAATACCTTTTACTCTTCTCCCACTCCTGGCAGGAATCGGGGGTCCTCGGTGTCACCTCAGTGCAGTTCCCATTAGCCTTACTTGGGATACAAAGGGATAAGCATCTCTGATTTTAGAGAAACGTAAAGAGCAAGTGAGCAGGGCAACCGCAGATGGTCCACGTTCATGTGACCGCTGATCTCTGGGAGGGGCCCTGGCGCCCTGATACGCCCTGTTAATTCCATTCTTTCCCCAGGAGAAGGGGAAGTCATCATCCAGAGTCAGCAGTGACTCATGGCCTCCCGGAGGCGGTTTTCCCAAGGGGGTCTCAACAGGAAAAGAATAAAGCTGATGCGGCCCGGGAAGCCAGGAGAGGACCCGGCTGGAGCGAGATGGAAAGCTGAGTGTGAGGCAATCCCCAGGGGAAGCTACCTCCCAGGCTCCACCCATCCTTGTTCAAGGCTGGGATGCCCGGGCTCTTAGGGTGGGGTCCCCCACCTGGCTGATCATCACAAGCCCTGGCAGGTTAGGGTTCTATTGCTATATTTTTCACTGCCATCTAAATGCCTCTCCATTTGGGGGTTCAACCACAGTACCTTGAGGGTCTAGCCCAGGGCCAGGCACAGAACTGGAGTTTAGGACTGTCTGTAAAGAGCATGGAGTCTGATCACCACTCTCCCCATCTCTGTGTTTGTTCCACCCACACTAGCCTTTTTTCCACCTTGTACCTGCCTCAGGGCCTTTGCACAGGCTGTTCCCTCTGCCTGGGATGCTCTTCCTTTTGACTCACTTCCTCCAGCTTCCTGGCCAAATGCCATCTCAGCAAGTGTCTTCTTATAAACCAATAGCCACCTTCCCACCTTCCATACTCCCTCTCCTTCTTGCTGTAATTTTCTCATTTTTGTTTATTGTCTATCTTCCACCAGCTGCAATATATGCTCGATGAGAACAGGTGTCTTTTGTGCACAGATCTCCTGAACAGTACTTAACACATAGTAGGGTCTCAATAAACACTTGCTGACTGAATGAGTGAATCACAGTTGCTGTCTAGGGAAGGAGCACAGGGTGCTGGGTCTAAAAAGAGAAAGTCTTAACTTTGGGCTCAGCTGGCACAGAGGCCATGTGGTCCAAGCTGGACACACAGGCTGTGTCTTGCCCTTTCATGGAGGGCGGCCACCTGCTTCTAGGCCATCTGCTTCCCTCCCCACTGGTGGCCACAGCCGCACCAGCCCTCATAGACTTGAGGGCTCACCCTGATCTTTGGGGCCCCACTCCCCAGGGCCCTTCCCAAGCTTTCTGGCTGCACCTTTATACCCATGACCAGACCCCTCACTCCCGCCTTCTCAGGCCCCATCTGCAAAGTTGGGATCACAGAGAGGTGTGGCAGCACTCATGCTGGGCAACAGAGCCAAGCTTTCCATTGCAAATCAAAGTTTAAAAGATGCCACTTTTAATTATGTTTGACTGCAACGTACCCTGAGGCTTTTGTGGTAAATGGCTCTCAATAAACAGTTTCTTTGTTAATTATTATTCATTATTGAGCAGTGGCAAGGGGGAGGCAGGACCCTGCTCAGCCCCCAGCCACATGTCAGCTGTCAAACCCTCGGATGAGTGGGGCTCTGAGCAGCTGCCCTGTCGGCTCCATCAGGCTCGCCTGGGCCCAGGGTGGGCAAGGGAGCAGCCTGAGTGGCGCCAGAGCCAGAGCTGGGAACTCCAAACTCTGGGAGGAAAGAAGGCAGGGGAGAGGGAGAGGGCTGTACTGGCGAAAACACCCCTTCCACCCGGGAGACACCTCGCCTCTGGAGATCCCCTCCATGGGGTAGTGAGGACTTTTGTCTTCAGCAGAGCAGGAAAGAGAAGAGAATCACCACTTACTGAACGATGACTGAGGCACCTTACACATGGGATGAACCTACTTTCTGAAAACAAAATGCAAACAAGACCTTCAAAGCCCTGATCTGCAGCACATGCCAATTTCCAAGGTGAAAACACTCCCACCACGGCCAGTTTCAAGATAACAGCAAGTTAACATTTGGCTTGTAAAATTCCTGAAAATTTAACCACCATTTCTGCACGTTAGTGGGAGCCAGCCCCAGCACCACAGTGTGTGTGATGGTATTCAAAACTTCCCTGCAAGAAGGTGTCGTGGTTAGTTAATTTCATGTGTCAGCTTGATGTGTACCCAGATATTTGGTCAAACATTAACCTGGGTGTGTCTTTGAGGGTGTTTTGGATGACATTAACTTTTGAGTGAGTAGACTGAATAAAACAGATTGCCCTCCCCAGAGTGGATGGGCCTTGTCTAATCAGTTGAGGACCAGAATAGGACAAAAAGACTGATGCTTCCCTGAGTAAGGCCTGACTGTCTTGAGCTGGGAAACTGATTTTTTTCCTGCCTTTGGACTCAAACTGAAACACTGGTTCTTCTGGGTCTTGAGCCTCTGATTTTTGGACTGGAACATACTCCATTGGCTCACCAGATCCTTAGGCTTTGGACTCAGACTAGAATTACACTGTTAGCCCCCCTGGGTCTCCAGCCAGATGGTCCACTCTTCAGATTTCGTACTATCCCAGCTCCATAATCACATGAGCCGATTTCTTAAAATAAATCTCTTCCTATATATGTACATATCCTGTATATACACATACATACACATCTGTTTCTCTGGAGAACCCTGACTAATACACATGGCAAGGGAGAAAACAGGGAAGAATTAAGGTTGCAGGTGGAATTAAGGCTGTTAGTCAGCTAACTTTGAAATAGGGAGATTGTCCTGGATAATCCACAAGGGCACTGTGGAATCACAAGAGCGGGCAGGAGGGTCGGTTGTCCAAGCGATGAGATGTGACAGACCTGGCCAGCCATGTAATGGGGCCACAAAGCAAGGAATGTGGGCAGCCTCTAGAAGGAGGAAAAGGCAAGGACACAGATTCTTCCCCAGAGCCTCTAGAAGGAACACAGCTTTGCTGACACCTTGATTTTAGCTATGAGACCCATCTTGGACTTTGCCCTCCAGAACTGTAAACTAATAGGTTTGTATTGTTTTATGCCACTAAGTTTGTGGTCATCTGTTACAGCAGCCATAGGAAACTAATACCGATATGTATTGTCCGCAGTTAACTAGATGAGCCTAAAACTCAGAGAAGCAGGCTGCCCAGGTTGCCATAGTGATGAGGGTCAATGGGGTTTGAGCCTAGGGCTGTCTGATTCCAAGGGCCAAGTTCTTTGTTCTGTCTAATGAGAAAAGCCATTCTTTAAATGTATACGCCCTTAGGAAGGTCACCGACTTAGTCCTATTTCAGCCTAGGTAACTGGGAAGTTTTCTTTAAGAGCAACGTCTAGGTGAAGGCGCAGCTGAGCTTGCTGGAGGAGGGAACCCGCCCCCTCCGCGGGGTAGGTGTGGCCCAGATGAAGCTGGAGATGAAAACTACCAGGTGGTCAGTGTATGAGCCTGGCCTTTAAGTCTATGAGGCCGAGAGGCGATTCCAAATCCTGCACCAAGGGGCTTGGATGTCAGCCTCTCCCTGGAGGCGGGAGACGGGGCCTGGGGATCGAGGTGGGGAAAAGCAACCTCTTAAGGACCACAGCTTCAGTGAAAGGGTAGAGCAGAAAATACCTGTCCCAGTGCAGGGACATGAGGAGGCTGTTCTGTTTTCGTGGAAGAGGCGAAATACGAGGAGATGCTGGCTGAGCACTTTCCAGAACGGATGAAAAGCAAGCATCAGCAGATTCAGGAAGCCCGGTGAGTCCCATTCCCCCAGGCCCTGGATGCTGGTGCCCAAAACACGGGCACTATAGATGGGAGCCCTGGTATCTTCTGGGCCAAACGCTGTAACAAGCACCTGTGCTGGGCCAGTGTTTGCTGGATGAATGAGTGACGGGAAATGAGGATGCCAGCTTTAGACAAGGCTGGGAATTCACAACCTCTACCCACCCCTCCATCCCCACCTTCTTAGGACCCCAGAATGGGGTGGACAGAGAGGGGTTCTGGGGGACCGAGGCTAGGGAAAGGGTATCAAGTGTCCAGGGATATCTCACATGGGTCCAAGACGCCCTCACGTGACCTAGCCCCCAGCCTGAAACTCCAAAAGCCAAATGCCCAACCCCGCCCAAGCCCTGGGGATCCCCGCTGGAGAAGACGCCCCCGAAAGGGTCTTGATAGGAAGAGGTGGCCGATGGTCAAGCCTGGGAAGCCAGGGACAGAGGAGGTAGCTGAGAGTTGAATTACCCAACTCGGGGGACTCAGCTACACCGTTTCTCCAGAACCACACGTCTCTGGTGCCCAGTATTCAAATATATGCAGAAGTCGAGGCTGGGCTATATTCAGAGTCAAGGGGAGATGATCTAAGGCTGACTGACCAGTGCCAACCTGGGAAGTCAGGCTGGAGGGACCGCCCCCCCTCCTGCTGGAAGTGCCCGGATGCTCCTCCCAGGTGCCCTGAGAGCCCGTATTTGGGGGTTTTGGTGGCGAGGAGAACAGGCATGACCCACAGCCTGCCTAAAGCCCTGGGTACAAGCGTTGTTTTTCCTTTGGGGGCTTTTATTGAGCCAGCACCACGCTTTTATGAGAAAAGATGGACTGGGCTGTGTGCTGGGGCCGACAGCCTGGCCGGGGGGCCATTGGGCTCATGACTGAGGGCACTCAGTCTGGTTACCTCTCTCCTGCTATTATCTTTAAAAGCAGCAGAAATCTGACCCCGTCTGTATTAGTTTCCTATGGCTGCTGTAATCAGTTATCACAAACTGCATGGCTTTAACAACAGAAATGTATCCTCTCAGTTCTGGAGGTTAGAAGTCTGAGATCAAGGTGTTGGCAGGGCCGCCTTCGCTCTGAAGCCTCGAGGGAAGAATCTTCCCTTGCCTCTTCCAGCTTCTGGTGTTGCAGGCAGTCCTTGGCGTTCCTCGGTTTGTAGCTACATCGCTCTAATCTCTGCTCTGTCTCCAAATTGCCTTCTCCCCTGTGTATGTATGTGTCCAAATTTCCCTCTGTTATAAGGACTCAGGGCCCATCCTAATCCAGTATGACCTCGTCTTAACTACGCCTATGGAGACTCTTTCCAAATAAGTCACATTCACAGGCACTGGGGTTAGGACTTCAACACAGCTTCGGGGGGGACGGGAGGCGGTGCTCAATTCAATCACGACACCTTGCATCTCGTTCTACCCAAGGACAGCCATCCCCCACCCCCAGCAGCTGTGGCTAAAAGAAGGCCCTCCGGGTTGGGGGTTCAGAATGTCTGGTGCAGCAGCAGGCTGGGAGCAGCATTTCCCGCAAGCCTTACTGGTCTCACCTGCCAGGGAGGGGCGGTCAGCCCCTCTTACCTGGAAGCACCTGGAGGCGGCCCTGAGCCTTCACAGCCCACTTGCTCAACACCCGCCTCATCCCACACATCACAACCTGGCTTGTACCTGCCTGGTCTTGTTTCATCTTCATCCCCCGTGTGTGCTGGGATCATTTTCCTCGTTTCACACAGGAGAAAAAAAAGGGCAAAATAAGGTGAGCCCCACGGCAGCAGGTTGGGTGCCCGGATGCCAGCTCGGGCCTGACTCAGCTCTTGTAAGAGCTGGAACAGGAGCTTCCACACCTGTCTTCCCTTCCGAGCTGGGGGCAGGGCTGCACAAGCAGAGGCCATGGGGAACAGGGGAACGTCTCCCTAGCACCGTCCTGAAAAGACCCCCCCAATTAAGGAAATGTTGTGACCACTTTAAAGGTTACTAGGATAAGATACTGGAGGAACCAGCGTGACCCCCGTGGGCCACCGGGACTTCCCTGGCAGTCCAGTGGTTAAGACTCTGTGCTCCCAATGCAGGGGGCGTGGGTGGGCCTTTTTTCTCGAGACCTCACCCCTGCCCTGGGCTCATTCCCCCAGACATGGCAGGAGGAACACATGGGGTTTCAGGGGACTTTGAGTCAGCTAAAGGGAGGGGCTGCAGCTGCGGTGCCAGGACATGGGGGAGGCATATCTGCCAGGCCCAGCCCCGGCTAAGAGGGTCCTTGGTGACTGGGAGAAGAAACTGGAGTTGGGAATGCCTTTCAGCGCTCTGCAGAGACTAGAGGAGACCCTGCCCCTCGGCAGCCCTCCCCCTCCCTGGTTCTGGGCAAGCAAAGCTGGTCAGCAGCCTCCCTGCACTCTCTCTCCGGCCCTTGATCTCAGGATTCTGTCTTGGAGCCTGTGTGCGCTCTTGGCTCCAGGCCCAGGCCGGACGCAGCCTCTTCCCTCTTCATTCCCAGGCTTGGCAGCCTCCCGAGCCCTGGGTTGTAGGGAGGAGCTGCTTTTGGCCTGAGGGCTGCAGGTGGGGACTGGGGGGGCTAAGCCTTCAAAGGAGGCCTCCTCCAGCGCCCTCAACCTGATCACAATCTATGAGACCAAAGCCGGGAGGTGAGGGAGCAGGGAGGAGCCATCCAGGCATGACGGGGAAACCGGTGGTTCATGCTGGACGCACATTAGAAACACCTGAGTGTTGTTTTTTTGTTGGTTTTTTTAATTCTGTCGCCGGGCCCCGCCCAGAGATTTCAGTTTAATTAGCCTGCGTGCAGCCTTGGACATGGGGATGGCCAACGCTCCCCAGGTGACTGCAAAGGCTAGGGCGGGGCCTCATCACACCTGCTTCCTCACCTGTAAGTGGAGAGAATGGAGTCGCCTTGCAGGGTGGGGATGAGGCCGGTCCATGCCTATTTCAGCAGTAGCACTGGGTGAGGCAGGGTGTGGCCAGCTTCGGTTTTAGGGAGGAAGGGCCTCCTGGCACCAGCATCTGGTCTTGTATCCGGGCTGCAGTTTCTTCCCAGCGCCTGACTTCTTTCTCTTGCCTGCCCCTCCAGCTTCACCTGACCCCCACCCACTCATCCACCTCATTAACATTTTTTTTAATTTATTTACTTTATTTATATTTGGTTGCATTGAGTCATTGTTGCTGCATACAGGCTTTCTCTAGTTGCGGTGAGCGGGGGCTAGTGCAGGCTCAGTAGTTGTGGTGCATGGGCTTAGTTGCTCCGCGGCATGTGGGGTCTTCCAGGACCAGGGCTCGAACCCGTGTCCCCTGCATTGGCAGCCGGATTCTTAACCACTGCGCCACCAGGGAAGCCCTCATTAACATTTTAAGAAAATTCAAATGTAGTCTCCTATACAAAAAGCCTCAAAACTCAACAATAAGAAAGCAAACAACTCGATTTAAAAAATGGGCAAAAGGGCTTCCCTGGTGGCGCAGTGGTTGAGAGTCCGCCTGCCGATGCAGGGGACACGAGTTCGTGCCCCGGTCTGGGAAGATCCCACATGCCGCGGAGCGGCTGGGCCCGTGAGCCACGGCCACTGAGCCTGCGCATCCGGAGCCTGTGCTCCGCAACGGGAGAGGCCACAACAGTGAGAGGTCCGCGTACCGCAAAAAAAAAAAAAAAAAAAAATGGGCAAAAGACCTGAACAGACACCTTACAAAGAAGATATACAGCTGTCCAGTGGGCGTATGAAAAGATGCTCCACATCCTATGTCATCAGGGAATTGCAAACTAAAATTCTATTGAAAATAAGTAAACTAGCTACTGGTACCCACTTGATCTAGACCAGTGGTGTGCAGCGTGTGGGCCTTGGCCCTGCAGCAGCAGCGCTGCCTTGGTGAGAACTCAAATTCCCAGCGCCCACCCCAGACCGACTGAATCAGAAACTCTGGGGGTGAGAGCAGCCTGGGTTTTAATAAGCTCAGACTTAGGTGATTTGATGCCCGCCAAAGTTTGAGAACAGCTGGCCTAGAACAGGGTTTCTCCCCCTCGGCACTGCTGATGCTTTGGGCCAGATAGTTCATGTTGGTGCCGGCCGTCCTGTGCACTGTGGGGAGGTTGACCCACATCCCTGGCCTCTACCCACTGAGTGCCAGGAGTAGGCTACTCCCCTGCCCCTATCATGACAGTCAAACATCTCCAGATCGTGCCAGTTGTCCTCTGGGGAGCTAACTGCCCCCGTTGAGAACCCCTGGCTAGGGGAGCATCTCAAACACAGGATTATGTAAAACCATGAACATATACTGTGGCTTGGGCACCATGCTGGGCTGTCCCTCTATTGGGTCATTTGATCCTCACTTTATAGCAAATCCCGTCTCACTGCTTAGAAGCTGTGTGACCTTGGGCAAGTTACTTAAACTTTGTGCCTCAGTTTTCTCAACTGTAAAATGGGGATAGAATAGTACCTACCTGGTAGGATGGCTAAGCACATAAAATGGCAAATCGTGGTGTATCAAACTCTCAGCATGGTGTCTGAAGTACAGTAAATGCTCAGGAAATACGTCTTTTTTTTTAAATTGAAGTATAGTTGATTTACAATATTGTATTAGTTTCAGGTGTGCAGAAAAGTGATTCAGTTATATATATGTATACATATTTTTCAGATTCTTTTCCGTTATAGGTTATTACAGATATTAAATATAATTCTCTGTGCTACACAGTAAATCCTTATTGCTTATCTATTTTATGTATAGTAGCATGTATCTGTTAATCCCATACTCCTAATTTTCCCTCCTCCACCTTTCCCCTTGGTAACCATAAGTTCGTTTTCTACGTCTGTGAGTCTGTTTCTGTTTTGTAAATAAATTCATTTGTTATTTTTTAGATTCCACATATAAGTGATATAATATTTGTCTTTCTTTGTCTGACTTACTTCACTTAGTATGATAATTTCTACGTCCATCCATGTTGCTCCAAATGGCAAGGTATTATTCCAATATACCTCTTCTTAAGCCAGTTGTCTGTTGATGGGTACTTGGGTTGTTCCTATATCTTGGCTATTGTAAATAATGCTGCTATGAACATTGCGGTGCATGTATCATTTCGAATTAGAGTTTTCATCTTTTCTGTATATATGCCCAGAGTGGGATTGCTGGATCATACGGAAACTCTATTTTTACTTTTTTAAGGAACCTCCATACTGTTTTCCACAGTGGCTGCACCAATTTACATTCTCACCAGCAGTGTAGGAGGGTTCCCTTCTCTCCACACCCTCTCCAGCATTTATTATTTGTAGACTTTTTGATGATGGCCATTCTGACTGGTATGAGCTGGTACCTCATTGTGGTTTTAATTTGCATCTCTAATGATTAGCAATGTTGAGCATCTTTTCATGTGCCTGTCGGCCATCTGTATGTCTTCTTTGCAGAAATGTCTATGTAGGTCTACTACCCATTTTTTGACTGCATTGTTTCTTTGATATAGAGTTGTATGAGCTGTTTGTATATTTTGGAAATTAACCCCCTGTCGGTTGCATTGTTTGCAAATTTGTTCTCCCAGTTCATAGGTTTTTTCATTTTGTTTATGGTTTCCTTTGCTGTGCAAAATCTTTTAAGTTTGATTAGGTCCCATTTGTTTATTTTTGCTTTTATTTATTTTGCCTTGGGAAACTGATCTAAGAAATATTGCTACGATTTATGTCAGAACGTTTTGCTATTTTCTCTTCTAGGACTTTTATGGTATCATGTATTATATTTAGGTCAAACCATTTTCAGTTTGTGTATGATGTGAGGGAGTCTTCTAACTTCATTGATTTACGTGGGGCTGTCAGCTTTCCCAACACCATTTGCCGAAGAGACTATCTTTTCTCCATTGTATAGTTTTTCCTCCTTTGTCGAAGATTGACTGTAGGTGTGTGTTTATTTCTGGGCTCTCTATTCTGTTCCATTGATCCGTATGTCTGTTTTGATGCCAATACCATGCTATTTTGATTACTGTAGCTTTGTAGTATTGTCTGAAATCTGGGAGGGTTATGTCTCCAGCTTTGTTCTTCTTCCTCAGGATTGCTCAGCAGTCTTTTGTGGTTCTGTACAAATTTTAGGATTATTTGTTCTAGTTCTTTGAAAAATGTCATGGGTGATTTGATAGGGATCGCATTAAATCTGTAGATTGCTTTGGGTAGTAAGGCCATTTTAACAATATTAATTCTTCCAATCCAAGAGCATGGGCTAACATTCCATTTCTTTGAATCATCTTCAATTTCCTGAATCAATGTTTTATAGTTCTCAGCACATAGATCTTTCACCTCCTTGGTTAGCTTTATTCCTGGGTACATTTTTTCTTTTTTATGTGATTTTAAATGGGATTTTTTTTTTAAGTTTCTCATATTTCATTTTTAGTGTAAAGAAGTGCAACTGGGACTTCCCTGGTGGTCCAGTGGTAAAGAATCCGCCTTCTAATGCAGGGGATGCGGGTATGATCCCTATCAGGGAACTAAGATCCCACATGCTGTGGGGCAACTAAGCCCGCAGGCCATGACTACTGGGCTCACGTACCTCAACTAGAGAGCCCACATGCTGCAAACTACAGAGTCCATGCACTCTGGAGCCTGCACGCCACGACTACAGAGCCCATGTGCCCTGGAGCCCGTGTGCCACTAGAGAGAAGCCCACGTGCCACAACTAGAGAGAAACCCGCATGTCGCAATGAAGAGCCCACGCACTGCAACGAAAGATCCTGCATGCCACAACAAAGATCCCTCATGCCACAACTAACAGTGCAGCCAAAATATAAAATAAATTAATTAATTAAAAAAAATAATCTGCCTTCCAATGTAGGGGATGTGGATTCGATCCCTGGTCAGGGAACTAATATCCCACATGCCACAGGGCAACTAAGCCCATGTGCCACAACTACTGAGCTCGTGCGTCTCAACTAGAGAACCCGTGTGCCACAAACTACAGAGCCTATGCGCTCTGGAGCCCGCACCACAACTAGAGAAGAGAAAACCTGCACGCCACAACTAGAAAGAAGCCCGTGCACCACAGCAAAGAGCCTGTGTGCTGCAACGAGTGCTGCAATGAAGATCCCGCATGCTGCAACAAAGACCCGACGCAGCCAAATAGATAAATAAATGTTTAAGATAAAAGAAATGCAACAGATTTCTATATATTAATCTTATATCCTGCTACCTTGCTGAATTCATTTATTAGGTCTAATAGTTTTTGTGTAGAGTCTTTAGGGTTTTCTATATAGAGTATATCATGCCATCTGCATATAATGACAATTTTACCTCTTCCCTTCCGATCTGGGTATGTTTTATTTCTTTTTCTTGTCTGATTGCTGAGGCTAGGACTTTGGATATTTTGTTGAATAAAAATGTTGAGTGTGGGCATCCTTGTCTTGTTCAGAATTTAGTTCAGCTTTTCACTGTTGAGTATTATGTTGGCTGTGGGTTTGTCATTAATGGCTTTTATTATGTTGAGGTATGTTCCCTCTATACCCACTTTGATAAGAGTTTTTATCATGAATGGATGTTGAATTTTATCAAATGCTTTTTCTGCCTCTATTGAGATAATGTGGTTTGTGTATTTTGTTGATGGGGCATATCACATTGATTTGCATATGTTGAATCATCCTGGTGACTCTGGAATGAATCCAACTTGATCATAGTGTATGATCCTTTTTATATACTGTTGGATTGGTTTGCTAATATTTTGTTGAGTTTTGTTTGCATCTATATTCATCAAAGATATTGGCCTATAATCATAGTGCTGTGGTCAGAAAAGATGCTTGAAATAATTTCTATCCTCTTAAATTTGTTGCGGCTTATTTTTTATCCTACTTTGTGGTCTATCCTAGAGAATGTTCCATGTGCACTTGAAAATAAATGTGTATTTTTTTTAATATAGAGTGTCCTGTAGATGTCAATTAAGTCCAACTGTTGTATTGTGTCATTTAGGACCTCTGTTGCCTTATTGATTTTCTGTCTGGAAGATCTGTCCATTAATGTCAGTGGGGTATTAAGGTCTCCCAATATTGTTGTATTCCTGTAAATTTCTCCCTTTATGTCTGTTAGTATTTGTTTCATATATTTAGGTGCTCCTATATTGGGTGCCTATGTTAACGAGTGCAAATCCTCTTCTTGTATTGATCCCTTTATCGTTAAATAGTGCCCTTCTTTGTCTTTCTTTATGGACTTCATTTTAAAGTCTATTTTATCTGATATGATTATTGTTATCCCTGTTTTCTTGTCATTTCCATTTGCATGAAATATCTTTTTCCATCCCCTCACTTTCTGTCTATGTGTGTCTTTCACCCTAAAGTGAATCCCTTGTAGGCAGCATATTGTAGGTTCTTGGTTTTTTATTCAATCTGCCACTCCATGTCTTTTGATCAGAGCATTTAGTCCATTGATATTTAAAGTAATTATTGATATGTATTTATTGCCATTTTAAACCTGGTTTTCCATTTGACTTTGCAGTTCTTCTTTGTTCTTTTCTTCTTCTGTTTTTCCTTTAGTGTTCTGATAGTTTTCTTTTGTATTGTGCTTGAGTTCCTTTCTTTTTGGTTTTTTGTGATTCTATTTTATGATTTTGGTCCATGGTTACCCTGGTTTTCAAGTATGTTAACCCATAACTATATATGCTTGCTGTAGACTTATAGTCGTATTAGTTCAAATACATTCTACAAGATCTACATTTTTTTACTTCTCTCCCCCACATTATGTGATTTTGATGTCCTATTTTACATCCACATGTTTATCCTTTGCTATTAATTATAGTTATAATCACTTTTACAAAAATATTTTGATTATTTTTTAATCTATGTACTGGTTTATTTAAGTGATCTTCAGTCCTTTGATATATTTGCCTTTCCTATTGTGTTTTTCCCTTTCCTATTGATTCTTCTTTTCTATTTAGAGAAGGTCTTTCAATATTTCTTTTAGGTTAGGTTTAGTATTGCTGTATTCTTTTAGTTTTTGCTTGTCTGAGAAATTCTTAGTGTCTCCTTCTATTCTAAATGATAATCTTGCTGGGTAGAGTATCCTAGGTTGCAGATTTTTCCTTTTCAGTACTTTGAATATATTATCCCTGCTGGCCTGCAAAGTTCCTGTAGAGAAATTAGCTGATAGCCTTATGAGGGTTTGTTGGTAACTGACACTTTTTCTCTTGCTGCCTTTAGAATCCTATCTTTAACTTTTACCATTTGAATTATGACATGTCTTGGTGTGGGTCTGTTTGGGTTCATCTGTTTGGGACCCTCTGTGCTTCCTGTACCTGGATAACTGTTTCTTTCTCTAGGTTTGGGAAGTTTTCAGCCATAAGCTCTTCAAATACATTTTAAATCCCCTTTTCTTCTCCTTCTGGAACCCCTATTATGTGTAGGTTGGCACATTTTATATTATTCCATAGATCTCGTATATCGCCTTCATTTTTTTTTTAATTTGTCTTTCCATCTGCTGTTGATTGGGTGATTTCCATTATTCTATCTTCCAGATCACTTATTTGTTCTTCTGCATTATTAATCTGCTATTCATTGCCTTTAGCTCAGTTTTTATCTTGGCAATTGAGTTGTCTAATTTTGACTGGTTCCTCTTTATAGTTTCTAGTCCCTTGTTACAGTGATCTATATTTCTATCAATCTTTCTTCATTCCTTTAACATTTTTATTACCTCCTTTTGGAATTTGGGGTCTGGTCAACTGAAGAGGTCTGTTTCATTGTATTTTCAGGGGATTTCTCTTGTTCTTTTAATTGGGAGTAGTTCTTCCACTTTTTCATTTTACTTAAATTCTCTGTCTCTGAATTTAGGAGAAACGATTTTCTACTGTGGTCTCAAAGGGCTGCTTTTACATGGGAGTGACCCGGTATAGACTGTGTGAGTCCAATATTTTTGGTGTGAGGGCTGTTTTGGGTATGGATGTCTGCCACATCTTTCCTCAGGGTGTGCTGGCTGTTGTCCCTTTGATAGGGGGCGTGTTTGGTGTTGTGGTGACCAGAGCCTGCACTGGATGTTGGGTGGGTCCTCCTCTTTGCTCTGTGGTTGTCACAGCTATGTTGGGGGCAGGGTCTGCTCCCCAGCTGTTGGAGTAGAAGCTCCCAGATCCAGCTCTAAGCTGCAGTGTGAGGTAGGTGGGACTGGAGCACTTCCGCTGGGAAAAGAACCCTTGCGTATTCCTCCCCAGGGGTTGCCCCCGGGGACATGCAATTCTGTGATGCTGCCTGACACACGTGCCTACCAACAAAGTCAGCTGCTGCTGGACCTGCCCCTGCTGAGGGAGTGCTGATAATAGGCTCAGATGTCAGCCCTGCCCCGCCGCAGTGTATGCACTCCCAGAGCCCATGGCCACTGTAGCCAAGCCCCACCTGAGCACACTGACAGCAGGGGTCTTATATGGCAGACTCCCGCCCCCCGTCTTGCACGTGTTAACAATGGTGCCCAGACCATACTCCAGGCCCTTTGGGCTGTTTCCACACAGCTAAATCAAGTCTTCTCCCTGGGTCTGTCTGCTGAAGCCCCAGCCACTGTGCATACTAGCAGTAGCATGTTTTGGGCTGAGAAGTGTGGAGACGTGGCCGCTGTCGGTGCTGGTCTCTCTCTACCCTGCCTGGCAGCAAGTCAGCACCCACCCACACCTCCCGAGCAAAGTCCAGGCCACTCAGCTCCCTGTCTGCCCCAGCGGGCCTCCCAAATGGTAAAGAGGGATCCCAAGATGAGGGAACCTTTCCTCTTTCAGAGCTCCCTCCCAGGGGCCCAGTTTCCATCTGCTTTGTTTTTTTTCTTCTGTCCTACCTGGTTACAAAGAGATCTTTCTTACAGCTTTGGTTGTGACAGATCTTCTGACAGCTTTCAGTTGGCTTTCTGGGAGAACTCTTCCACCTATAGATGTATTTTTTTTTAAATTAATTTATTTTTGGCTGTGTTGGGTCTTCGTTTCTGTGCAAGGGCTTTCTCTAGTTGTGGCGAGTGGGGGCCACTCTTCATCGCGGTGTGCGGGCCTCTCACTATCGCGGTCTCTCTTGTTGCAGAGCGCAGGCTCCAGACGCACAGGCTCAGTAGTTGTGGCTCACGGGCCTAGTTGCTCCGCGGCATGTGGGATCTTCCCAGACCAGGGCTTGAACCCACGTCCCCTGCACTGGCAGGCAGATTCTCAACCACCGCGCCACCAGGGAAGCCCTATAGATGTATTTTGTTGTTGTTGTTGTTGCGGTATGCGGGCCTCTCACTGTCGTGGCCCCTCCCGTTGCGGAGCACAGGCTCCGGACGCGCAGGCTCAGCGGCCATGGCTCACAGGCCCAGCCGCTCCGCGGCATGTGGGATCCTCCCGGACCGGGGCACGAACCTGCGTCCCCTGCACCTGCAGGCGGACTCTCAACCACCGAGCCACCAGGGAAGCCCTGTAGATGTATTTTTGATGTTTGTGGGAGGAGATGAGCTCTGTGTCCTTCTACTCCATCTTTTTTTTTTTTAATTTTTGGCTGCATTGGGTCTTCGTTGCTGCGCGTGGGCTTTCTCTAGTTGTGGTGAACGGGGGCTACTCTTCGTTGCAGTGCGCGGGCTTCTCATTGCGGTGACTTCCCTTGTTGCAGAGCACGGGCTCTAGGTGCGCGGGCTCAGTAGTTGTGGCTCGCGGGCTCTAGAGCACAAGCACAGTAGCTGTGGCGCACGGGCTTAGCTGCTCCGCGGCATGTGGGATCTTCCCGGACCAGGGCTCGAACCCGTGTCCCCTGCATTGGCAGACGGATTCTTAACCACTGCGCCACCAGGGAAGTCCCTACTCTGCCATCTTGATCTCCCTCCCCTAGTTAGTGTTCTTATCACAACCTGGCTCAGGCTCTCATCAAAATGCATTTATGTTCTCTGATCTCACAGCAACCACAGCCAGCAGAGGCCAGCCCCAGGTGAAAAGAACTGGATCCAGCCCTGCTGGTCAAGCGGGGTCCCTGGAGTCACAGTGCTGGAGTGGTAGGAGGGGCCGTGGACTTCTGGCGCGCGCAGGGACTTCCTTTAGGCAGCCTGACACAGCGCCAACTTTGTAGATGGAGTGACAACGTGGAGGAGGGGCCCGGGGGCCCCAGATATTCACCACCCCCACACCCAGGGTGTTCACACCCCCTCACTCCTCCAGGCCTGGGCATCCCAGGAAAAGATGAGAAATAGCACAGCTCCTCCTCTGCACCTCACATCCCAACAAAATATTTATTATTTCAAGAAATCTTTTTAAAAAAAAAAGAGAGAAAAAAGAGTATCTCTATTGCTTTCCCCCGACAGGTCAGGTCCTTGGTGACTGTTGAGTTTCTGTGGCCACAGGAGCTGCCCAGGCCGCGAGGGCTCTCTGATGGGAGGTATCCACCTTCAGGCCCTGCCCTCTGGACTCAGGGCCCTGTGGCTGCCTCCCTGGAAGGGAGGAGGGGCAGGCCTAGGTGGGTGGGGCGGGTTGCCTGGAAGGGAGTGGGATTAAAAACGGGGTTGGGGTGGCAGTGTTTCTGACGGCCCGATCTGTTTCCTCAGGTGAAGGGGGAGGCATGCCACACGGATGGACGGCTGGATCCAGAGGCGGTTGGAGGCTGGAGGAAGCTGGAGGTTAGGGACACGGACGCAGCATTGATGGGGCAGGGGTGGCTACGTGGGGGTAGCAGGCCTGGGCATCCAGGAACTGGGCCACGTGTGCCATGGGGCTGAAGCTTCATCCCAAGCCTACAAAAGATGCTTAGGAGGTGGGGGCAGGGTAGATTCTAGAGCCTGTTCTCAGAGGCTGGGGTGGGGACTGAGGCTTTGGAAACAAATCCACGGTCTGCAATCGAAGTCATGCTGGGATAGGTTTCAGGAAATGCCCAAAGTGAAGAAAGTTGGAATAAGCAAGAGGGAAACAATTCAACCCAGGGTCTAAGTGGTCCCCGCAACCCTAACTGTGGTACCCAAGTGTGGAAAGGAGGGGAATTTGGGAAAACAGGAGGGGTGGGGGGGCTGAGGAGGCATGAACAGGGTCCCCCAGCCTGGCCTCCCCCCAGTCCCCGGCCCTTTCTGTCCACACCCCAAACAACTCCACAGGGACAAGGCTGACCCCTCACACATCACTCCCCACTCTGTGGACCCTCCAGTGGGCCACTGGGCAAGCATCACCCTGCTTCCTCTATCGTATGCCCAGAGGCCCCATCCTTGGGCCCAAGAAGGACAAAGGCCCTCACTCCACCTGGTCCAGATCTGGTCTTGCACAAAGCAAGGGGCCTCCGACCACCTGCTCCTGGGCCAGTGGGACCCTCTGACCAACCCCCAGCTGCTTGGCCACAACGCTGCCACGAGCCCTCGGGGTGAGAGCAAGGAGCCTGCCTAGGGTGGGCACCAGGCACTCGGCAGATTTGCCTCCCTCCCCAGACCCGCGCACCTATGGGCTCGGCCCACCTCCCGGCCAAGAAAGGAGGCTCCAGCCTGGGGGCGTTGCGGGGTGGGGGGCTAGGGCGGGTCGCTGGAGCTCGGAATCTGCTGGTGCTTTCTCCTGCGGCGGGGAGGGCCAGCCGGTGGGCGCCCTCACAGACAGTCCTGGCACAAGGCCACCTGGCCCTTGCGGAAGTCTCGGCAGGGGCAGAGCCGGCGGTACTTGCTGCTGGAGCCGGCACAGCTGAAGAGCAGAGGCTCCTTCTGCAGGAAGCACTCCTGGCCCGGCTGGGCAAAGGCCGGGTACAGGTGGTTCATCTCCGACTCGGTGCCATCACAGGGCACCTGCAGCCTGGGTGGGCACCAACGGAGGTGGTCACTCAGCGTGCGGGGCGGGGGCTGCCCCAGCCTGGCACTGCCCACTCCCTCTCCCTGGCCCATCCCATTCCAGACCCAGGGAGATGTCTCTAGGAGGCGCCAGGACAAACGCTGGGCTGCAGCTCCTTCCCGCCCCTGCTGTGAGAGAGGAGAGTGGGCAGGAGGGTGGGGGGCCCAGGCTCACCCATCAGGGGGAACCTGGGGCAGCTTCTGTGGCCTGGACCTAGAAGGTGCCCAGACAGGCTGGGCAGGGGCTGAGGGAGGGATGAGGAGGTCAGGGACTGAGCAGGGAGCTTCCCCTGGTGGTTTGGGGCAGAGGCTTTGCCAAGAGTGGGCAGCTGTGCTGTGGATACCTGCCCGGAAGGTCCCTTCTGGATCCTTCCTGACTCACTGGAAAGCACCGCATGCCCCCACTGCTGGCAGGGCCGGGGGCAAGGCGGCCACGGGAGCAAAGGAACTACAGGTGAGGTCAGCTGGGCCGGGTCGGGCCGGGGCTCACTCACGTCTGGAAGGCGTCCTGGCTGTTGAGGAAGGGGAAGAAGGAGGGCTCGCAGATCAGCCCGTGGTCCAGGCAGGCGTCCGTGCAGGCCCTCCCAGCGGCAGCCAGCCAGGCCCGGAGGGAGTGCGCTGGGGGCCAGGCCCCGGGGACCAAGCTGGCGTTGCGGGCCCACTTGAGATGAGTGGCGTTGGGGGCCAGGATGAAGGGGCTCTCCGGGGCTCGGGCCCCTGGGGGGGCAGGGCCTGGGGCTGCACAGAAGTCCTGCCCAGAGGAAAGCAGTGTCAAGAGGGAAAATGGAATACCTCACTCCCAACTCATCCTGTGGGTAGGGGTTGCAGGGGGAGGGTCTTCCCTACTCCCCACTCACTCACTAAACTTCTAAACAACTGTGTAATAAAAATGAAAAATGAGTCTTTGCATTTCTGTGCTGTGATATGGGGGTTGAGACTCGAGCTGGGGGCCCAGGGCAGGGGTGCCCCAGGCCTGGTCTCTGAGCAGTACTGCTCGGCCCTGCCCATCTCCAACCCCCGCGCGGAAGGAAACAGATTGGAGAAGGACCTGGAGGTTAAAGCACGCTGCACCCTGGGCAGAGGTGGGGCCTCAGACACTGGAGCCAGCTCGGCCCCTGGAGACAGAGAGTGGGGGACCCACCTACCTGGTGCTGGATGTAGGCATGGACCCGCTCCAGCATCCCCTCACACGTGTACTCGTAGGGCAGGTAGGGGTCCACCTGTGCAAGAGACAGGCAGACACATGGGGCAGGAGAAGCCCTGGGCCTCCCCAGACCTGGCTGCTCGGCCCTGGGAGCAGCCAGATCTGGGGGCTCTCACGGCCTGCACCCAGGGAGCCGACCACCCTATCCACGCAGATGCCCCGCTCCCCGGTGCACCCTTCAGTGGCCCTCGGGGGCCTCACGACAGCTCATCCCTCCCTGACCCCCTCCCACTTCCACTGAGCTTCTCCTCTTTCCCTAAAGCTCAGCATTCCATCCCCTCCTCGGCTGTGATGCCTGCTCTTCCCCAGCCAACCACCAGATGCACCCTCCCCTCTTAGACGTCACCTCCTCCAGGAAGCAGACCCAGAGCTCCACCCCACCTCCTGTTAAAGGACCACTTTCCTTTGCACACACCCCAGACTTTCCCAGTAGAGAATTAGTGCCTGTGTCATCATTTCTGATTTTTTTTTTTTTTTTTTTTTTTTTTTTTTTTTTTGCGGTACGCGGGCCTCTCCCTGTTGTGGCCTCTCCCGTTGTAGAGCACAGGCTCAGCGGCCATGGCTCACAGGCCCAGCCGCTCCGTGGCATGTGGGATCTTCCCGGACCGGGGCACGAACCCGTGTCCCCTGCATCGGCAGGTGGACTCTCAACCACTGCGCCACCAGGGAAGCCCATCATTTCTTATTTATCCCTTGTCTCCCTCAGGTCATAAGCCCCATGGGCTGTGGGACCACAGCTTGTTCACCATTAAATCCCTGGTGCCTGGCACAGTGCCTGGTACACAGGAGTCACTGAGGAACTAGTCATGGAATGAAAAAGCATCCCCAGCTCTGCCTGTGTTCTGCCCAAGATGTGGAAGTTTCACGCAAAGCAACACAGGGAATCTCCCAGCCTGATGGAATGAGATGACATTTGTAAAGCTTCCTGCCCAGACCAGGCACCCGGGAGCTACATGAACTAGGTGCCCCCAAAGGGAGGCCACATACCGTCAGTCTAAATATCAGAGTTATAGAACAGCACACGCTGGGGCCGACGGGACCAGATAGACTTGGTAGCTGGGGCGCAAGGAGCAAGGGGAACGGAAGAGGTGATGAGGCCGCTGCCTCCCCAGCGCGAGTACCCCCACCTCCTCTCCAGTCTTCTTACCTGGCCACCCCCTCCCTGTTTACAGCAACCCTCGGTGGCCCAGCACACACAGCCTCCTTGGAGGAAACTGTCGGCCAGGTGGGCGGGAGGCGAGATCGCAGTGACCTGGGAGATGTTCCATCTCAGACTCAGAGGAAGGTCTGTTTTGGCCTTTGGCCCCACCCCCCACTCCCCACCATGTGTGTTGGCACCATACCCAGCCCAGCCGCCTCCTGATAATGCCGTTTCCCTGCCAGCAGCTCCAGAAATCAGGCAGTTTCCGCCCAGGTAGTGAAGTGTTGCTGGTCTGCCCAAGTCCTTTCTCCGCATCAGAGATGGGTGTGTCAGAACCCAATCAGGCTGCGCTGGGTCCTGCCTCCTGTAGACCCCACCTCGAAGGGCTGGAGGCCCATCCTGGGCCCTCTGGCCCACGGGACATCCCCGACTTCAAGCTGAGGAGGGCCTCAGGGAAGCAGCAGCTACCACCAGGACTGATTCTTGGGACCAGGCCCCACCCATCTGACCGTGCCGCGGTTCTGACTTCACCTGCCCTGTGAGTCGGTGTCCTTAATCCTGGGGCAGATCCGGGATCCCAGAGAATCCCCAGGTCCACATCCAGCCACCACTCCACAGCCCATCAACCAGCACAGCCTTTCCAGCCCTGAGCTCCACACAGCCAATCCCAACCCCAGCTGATGGCCACCAAGGCCCCGGCCGCCAGCTGCTGCCCCAGGGGATCCCCAGTCGCCTCGGGTCCAAGACTTCAAGTCCTGGTTATAAATAAACCCACCAGAGAAGAGATTTCCCCTCCAACTATCACCCTGCCTGCTCCTGGCGGCAGCCACCGAGTCATCCCCGGGGGTGGTTTGAAGCCCATCACGTGGTGATTCTAAGCCCCCCCTCCACCCGTGAGAGGGAGGGGACCATTCGCAGCAGCCACGTCCCGCCTGCTGTGAATCTCCCACCGGAGGAGCCAGCCTGCCTGGAAATTACCCCCATTAGGTTTAATTACAGGTGTGCATGGTGATCCGTCTGGACAGAAAGGCAGGTGCTGGTCCTGCCGGGATTGCTGGCCTGTGACGATGAGGGGGGAAGGGGGCGGGAACAAACCAGCAAGATTTCAATAAAAAAATTTTAAAAACCCGCAAACTCCAAGGCTGCACCGGTCCTTTTAAATCAGAAGCTGGGGATAGGCCAGGGAATCTGCATTTTAAACACCTCTCAGGCAATTCTTGGGTAAAGGGTTAACCGTCCAAGAGTCAGGCTGGGGGTGGGATGGCTAAAGGCAGCGGGGGCACGGGCTGGTTTGAGGTCCAGCTGCAATTCAGCCTGACGAATCTGCAGTACCTTGGTTCCTGGACCCTTTTGTTATTCTTTTTTTTTTTTTTGCAGTAAGCGGGCCTCTCACTGTCGTGGCCCCTCCCACTGCGGATCACAGGCTCCGGACGCGCAGGCTCAGCGGCCATGGCTCACGGGCCCAGCCGCTCCGCGGCACGTGGGATCCTCCCGGACCGGGGCACGAACCCGCATCCCCTGCACTGGCAGCCGGACTCCCAACCACTGCGCCACCAGGGAAGCCCTGATTTTTAATTAACTAACAATTAAACAGATGTTCATGTTTTAAAAAATCAAGAGAAAACAAGGCAAAGCAAGTTCTACCTCTGACCCCAGATGCCCAGCCCCTCCCCCAGGGCAGGCACTGTTATCAGTTTCTTGTGTGTCCAGCCAGAAATAACGCGTGAATAGATGAGCAGGCTCACACGCACCGACGCCCCCCAACATACACCCCTGTTTAGGTGTGCGGCTGGGAACATGGCTCTCCACAGGGCTGGGATATCGCTCACACAGGCACAAGGGATCTTGAAGGTGCAGCCAGACCTGAGGCCTGGGGGTGGACAAAAGCCTTCCTGGTCCCCTTCCCACCCCGCCCCTGCTCCCCTGGGGTGGAAGTCCCAGAGGGTTGCTTTTGCAAGGGGTGCAGAGAGGGAGCAGGGACAGAGTGCAGGATGGGGGTCCCCTGCAGGGCAGCTTCCCACAGCGCCCTCCCCCACCGTCTGTCGGGGGGTGGGCGGCTTTCTCTAGCTTGCTCAGCCCAGTGTTGAGAGCTGACACCTGCCCCCCCGGTTCAGCCTCAGCCAGCGGTGGATGCAGTTGTGGGAAAAACACCCCGGTTTCCTCATTTCTCAGGACAAGCCGGGATGCGAGTACCCCACCTCTCGGAGGTCCCCGCCGGCACTGAGCACCAGGTGCTTGAAGGCAGGGGTAACCTTCTTGATGACACACCCTGACTCACTGGCACTCCAGGACCTTCCTTCCTGGGATCACCCCCCAGATAAACTACTTGTGCTCAAATCCCTGCCTGGGGTCAGCTCCGGGAAGAACCCAACCTCAGTCCGGGACCTGGAGGAACTTCCAGCAGAGGAGGATTTGTTTAAGCAGATGCTTAAGAGGGGGCGGAGGGCTCTCCCTGCACCACTGGTGGAGGTCCAGGGGTTCAGCCACTTTGCGGGTCAACCTGCCCGCATCTGCCACAACCAGAGATGCACCTAGGCTGTGATACAGTTTCCTTGGTACTTTCACTAGAGAAACACTCACACCCAGACAGGAGGGAAGGACGAGAGTGGGGTGGGTAGAAGAAGGGGGTGGGCAGGGTGGGCATGGATTTTCTGGGGTCATTTGCTGAGGGGGTGGGCTAAGACCGAGAGTGCCGAATGGGAGGGACTGATCCACGGGATGCAGGAGGGTGTTAAAAAGAAAATATAATGCAGGGACTTCCCTGGTGGCACAGTGGTTAAGACTCTGAGCTCCCAGTGCAGGGGGCCCGGGGTCAGTCCCTGGTCAGGGAACTAGGTCCCACATGCTGCAACTAAGAGTTCGCATGCCACAACTAAGGAGTCAGCGAGCCACTAGTCCAGTGGTTAGGACTTGGCACTTTCACTGCCAGGGCCTGGATTCAATCCCTGATCAGGAAACTAACATCCTGCAAGTTGCATGGCACGGCCAAAGGAAAATTTAAAAAAATACGCAACCCTGCCTCCCGGTCAGGACAACCAAGCAGTGCTCTGGACCCAAAGTTAAGCCCTTAAGACCGTATGGGGCATCGATGCGCAGTGGCCTCTGCCCCAAGCCCGGCAGTGTCCCCAGCTCCCCAGACAGCTGTGTGTCCTCCCGGGCAGGGCTCTCCCTTGTGGTGGCCCCTGCCCCAGCAGCCTAATGCTCTCTGATTCTGCCACAAGTCCGCCCAGAGCAGCACAACCACCCCCAGCCCCCCGCCAGGGAGGGCACACTCCGTGAGCTTGGTGATGGGCAGAGAAGGGGACCTGACAGGACTGGGGTTTTTTGCTCAGCCTGGTGTCCGAGCTACAGCAAGAAATGGGTCCAGAGGGATCACGGAGAGCAGGGCTGCCCCTCCACCAGGTGCTCACACAGTCTGCCTGCTTCTCAAAATGAAGGGACCGCGAGAGCGCACACGCACAGGGAGCCATCAAAAGCCACAGAGGTGCCCACCGGGGAGAGGAGCTGCACAAGCCCCTCCTTGCCCTCCGCCCACACCCACCAACACTTACTTGCTGGAGGAAACGCAGAACGCTCTACCCACTTGCTATGCAAAGGCAGCACCACCCAGACCTGGTTTGAAATGCAGGGCTTCGGCCCCACCCAACTTGCTGACTCTAAACCTGCGCTTTAACAAGACCCCCAGGTGATCTGTGTGCACATTATAGTCTGAGATGTGCTGCTAAAAGACCACAGGGACAGCAGAGTTCAAAGAACCTCCACGCGTTCATCCTGAAAACATTTACTCAGCACTTAACCTGTGCTAGGGGTGCTCGCAGGACCCGGCCCCCAGAGACACGTGATAAATGATTCTGCATCCAGGGCTGCCCCGTAAGGCTGTGCAGGTTGCTCACAGCACAGAGGCAGGTTTTCCCCCACTCCCTCAACAAACACACACGCATCCAAGCTGCCAACCCAGGCCTGCAAGTCTGAATTCACCAAGACGAGCATCTTTTTCTAATTATAGCAAAGACCCAAAGTTTAGGATATTGGTGGTCCCGACTGGATCCGAGCCTCACCTGGGTTCTCACGATGGTCTTGATGGCTGCTTCAAGCTCCTCTGAGTTGTTGTAGTCGACAGTCCACACGTGGGGCTTGCCAATGAAGCTCTCTGCGTAGGGATGCTGGGAGAACACCTAGCCAGGGCACAGAGACGGGAGGCTTCTCCCTCTGCCTGCCAAGCTGGGCTGCGTGAAGAGCAGAAGCCCCCCACCCATCTGTCCCATCTCTCCCTTCACCCCATGTCTCAGTCTCCCCCTTCCAGGAACTGCAGGGGTCCCATCTCGGACCCTCCCGATGTGGGACCAGGCCCTTCCCACTCACCTCTCTGGAGGTGGGTTTGCCCCGGAAGAACTCATGGTTGAGCGAGCTGTGGGGCGGGCTGAAGCGGGACTGCAGGAAGACACAGCCGTTGGCGATGGCCTCCAGTGGGGCAGGGCCCTCGTAGGGGAAGCCAAACCCTATGAAGAGCTGCAGAACCGAGGTGGCACGGTGGTCAGGGAAGGTTGGGTATCACAGCCCAGGAGCCCCAGGAAGCTGGGAGCGAGGCTGGGGTTGGGACATTCACAGGAGGCATCTGGGGCAGCAGAGAGCCCAGAGCAGCTGTGTGCCTCAGCCATTGTGGAATCAGGACATCTAGTTAGGTCATATCAATGGCCTCCTCCTGCTCTAAAGGCTATGACTCTGGAGGGGAAAAGAACAAGGGTTCCCAAGCTTAGAAGGCTTCAGGCCACTCCTACAGCTGACCTCAAAGGACCTTTACTCATTCACCCAAAAAACATTCATTCAGTACCTGACTTGTACTAGGAGTGCTCAGAGGGTTGGCCCCGAAAGGTGATCAATAAGTCATTCTGAATCTGGGGTTGCCATGTAGGGTTGTTCAGGTTGCTCACTGCACAAAGATACCCTCTCTCCACCCCGACACACACACGCACACACACACACGAGGCCTGAAGAAATAAGTTATGGTGAGAACAGGAGAGGACCTGGCAGCTGGCTAGAGACTCTCCAGCCTTCACTGACACTTCAGGGCCCAACAGCAGGATCACGCTCCAGGGACACAGCTCAGGGAATTCCAGATGCAGTTCGTCAGAACTACTGGCCTGATGGAACTCCAGCCAGGCTGCGCCCCGTCCCTTTGCCCCCAGCCTGCCCTTCCACCCTCTCAGTGGCTCTGAAAGCCAGGTCCAGGAGTCAGCTGGGCTGCACTGGTGTTGGGGCGGGGGGGGCAGGTGGGCAGCCCAACTCCTCTTCACCATCACTGAGCCCCACTCAGGTCCGTTTCACTGTGGGGCCTCCCCTGCCTGATGGCCATCCCCATCTCTGCCCCCAGCTCTGACCAGCCCCTAAGAGGCCCAGACACGAGGCTCAGGGCAGTAGTGTCCTGGGCATGTCCACACGTAGAGGGGGCCACAAGTGATGGCGGCAGGCATGGCAGGCACGTATGGGCACCTCCTGGATGTCTATGGCCGGGCTGGGGTGAGGATGGAGGACGGGCTGGGGCTCACTTTGGCCTTGCGCAGCAGCTGCTGGAACTCAGGCTGCGGCAAGAGGCCATGGTTCTTCACGAAGGCCGGGACTTCGGGGGGCCGCTGGCTCTCGTAGTACACGGTGCCGTGGATCTCCATGTACTTGTTCAGGATACTCAGGAACTTCTCCTTCCCCTGGAAGAGGAGATGGAGGGGATGGGAGCCTTGCTCCAACCTCAGACGGCAGAGCCAACTGAAGAGACACCCCCGGTCAGTAAGTCGGAAAACATGGGGCCAGTCTCAGGTCGGCCCCTAACCAACTGTGTGACCCTGAGGAGGCCCCTGCCCTCTCTGGTCCTCAATTTCTTTATCTATGAGTTACAGAGGTTGGATTAGACCAGAGGCCTCCTGACTGTTTTTAGCCACGGACCTGTTCTCTTTCCAAAGGTCTCCTATAGAGACCAACATTTAATTGTATCCAGCTGGAGCTACTTGCCCTCCCCTGAATCGCTGATGACCTCCAAGGACCTCTGAGGAGGCATGGGGCATAGGTGAATACATAACACCTCAGCGTCCGGGCACCCATCTGACGCTACGGCCAGGGCCCTGAGCTGGGAGCGAGCTGCGGTCAATGTAGGACCTCAACAGGAACAAGCATGGGATCGGCTGCTGGGTTCTATTTTTTAGAGATTTTCTGAGGCTCGCAGAAGAGAGGGAGGGGAATGTAGCTTCGAGATCACGGAGAAGGGTGGGGCGTGGGGCTCTCTTCAGGGAGGATTAGTTCCCAACAGGCCAATGGGTCAGACAAAAAGAACTCATGGTTCCCCACACCCCGCCGGCCAGCATGAGATCAGACCACCAGGAGCTCCAGCCCAGGTTCACTTTATTAACCACAGCTCTTGTAGAATATTATCAATGGACATCAGAATAATTGTTAACAATTCACATTTTGAAACTCAAACTGTATACATTTTTCACAAGGAGGCCTTCCACTTTGGGTAATGCAGATCAGCCCTGCCTCTGAGAATGACCAGGAAAAACGGGAAAATGTAAAATACATCTATGAAGGCCCTGGAAAATCTAACAAAGGATGAAGAATTACAAGGCCAAGACCTGGGAGAAGGAGGAAAAGAGATTGCTGAGGCCAGTGTTGGGGTTGGTTTTCCCCCTGGGGGCACCTGCTGATTCCAGGGGCAGCATCTAGGCAGCTAAGCAGACCTGGGAGACAAAAGTCAGAGTTTGGGGCCTGCCAAAGATGGGGAGCCCTGATGGAAATCCACACTTTGGGTTGGAACTCTGAGGAGTTACAGCCTGGAAGAAAGGAGGGACCAGAACTAGAGCAGCTCTGGCAGGGGCTGAATCCTTTTAAAATTGTCTCAATCACTATCATTGGTTGAGGTGACCTGGGATTGCTAGGGCCCCAGCTGTAATCCAAGGATAAAAGTAAATCCTCTCTGGAAGAAGAGAGTATCATCCTTGACCTCAAATTATTTCTACAGTTTTTCATATTCATTTTCCAGAACTATCTAGAGGTAGTTTTTCTCAAAAAGAAAAAAAGAAAAGAGAACCAGTAAAATCCCAATCAAAATCCCAGCATGCTTTTTAAAATAGGAATTGACAAGCTAATTCTAAAACTCATTTGGAAATGCAAGGACCTAGAAGAGACAAAATAACTTTGAAAAAGAAGAAGAAATGGGGTAGACTTATATTACCTGATTTCAAGACTTATTGTAGAGTTACAGTAATCAAGACAGTGTGATATTGGCATCGAGAGAGACAGATCAACAGAACAGAACAGAGAGTCCAGAGATAGACCTACACATGTAGGGTCAATTGAATCCTGGCAAAGATGCAAAGACATTTCAGTAGAGGAAGGATAATCTTTTCAACAAACAGTCATGGATCACTCTATATGAAAAAAAAAAAAGAAAAAGGAAAGGGAAGGGAAAAAAGGACTTCAACCCAGACTTCATATCATATATAAAAGTTCATTCAAAATGGATCACAGACTTAAATGTGAACCTAAAACTATAAAACTCATAGGAGAAAAATCTTTGTGACCTGGGGTTAGACAAAGATTTCTTGGACACACCAAAAGCACAATCCATAAAAGAAAACACTGGACTTCATTAAAATTAAAAACGTTTGCTCTTTGAAAGATGCTGTTAAGAGAAAGACAAGCCACAGCCTGGGAGAAAATTTTTGCAAAGCATCTATTTGTTAAAGAACCTATATCCAGAATATGTAAAGAACTCTAACCACTCAATAATAAGAAAATAAACAACCCAATCTTTTAAATGGGCAACATTTTTGAAGGTATTTCACCAAAAAAGATAAACGGAAGACAAATAAGCACACAGAAACATCTTCAACATCCTTAGTCATTAGAGAATTACAAATTAAACCCACAATAAGATAATACCGCACACCTGTTAAAATGGCTAAAATTAGAAAGACTGACCATGCCAAGTATTGATGAATTTGTAAAGGAATTGGAACTCTCATACATTGCTGGCAGGATTGTAAAATGGCAAAACCACTTTTCTTAAAACGTTAAACATAGTTCTACAATATGACCCAGCCATTCCACTCCTAGGTATTTACCCACAAGGAATGAAAGCATACGTGTGTACAAAGATATGTACGTGAATGTTCATAACAGCTTTATTTGTAATAGCCAAATACTGGAAACAACCCAAATGTCCACTAGCAGGTGAATGGATAAATAAAGTGCAGTCCATCCACGCATGGAATACTACTCAGAAATGAAAAGGAATGAACTATTGTTACATGCAACAGGATGACAGAGTCTCAAAATAATTATACTCAGAGAGAAAATCCAGACAAAAATGAATATATACCATATGATTCCATTTATATAAAATTATATCAATAGAAGATGAGAACTAATCCATAGCAACAGAAAGCAGACCACTGGTTGCCTGGAGATGAGGAGAGGAGAGATGGGAGGAAGAGATGCCAAAGGGAAGAAGGGATTTCAGGGGTGGTGGATCTATTCTCTCTCATGATTGTGGTGATGGTTTCACGTAAGTCAGAAACCATAAAAGTATACACTTGGAACAAGTTTAGTGTATTGCATGTCAATTTTCCCCAATAAAGCTATTAAAATAGATTTTTAAATACGTTGATTTTTTAAAAAATATCACGTACATAAAGAGACAAGACTATATGATCAACACCCAAGAGACACAACAATAAAAACAGATTCATAGGAGATCTATATGCTGGAGTTACCAGGTACAGACTTTAAGATAATATGCTGAATATAGTCTAGGAAATAGAAGATAAAATTTGAAACCAAATGGAAAAAAAACCCCACAGTGGCAGAAACTAAAGACTAAATGGATGGATTTAACAGCAGATTAAACACAGCTGAAGAGAAACTTCACTTACTGAAAGAACAAAAGAAAACATCCAGAATGAAGCATAGAGAAACTAAAGGATGGAAACTGCAGAAAAGAATGCTGGAGACAAGGGGATATAATGAAGATTTAATGTCTGTGTAAATGGAGTCCCAGAAGTACAGGAGAGAGATTGGGGCAGAAGCAACATTTAAAGAGAGAGTAGCTGAGAATTTCCTAAAATTAGTGAAAGGTCAAACCACAGATCCAAAGAGACCTACAAACTCCATGTAGGATAAAAACAAAACAAAACAGAACAAACAAACAAGCAAAAAACCACACTGAGGCTTATCATAGTACAACTTCTGAAAACCAAACGGAAGCCTTCAAAGCAGGCAAAGGAAAACACAAAAAAGAAATTACCTTTAAAGGAACAATCAGACCTACACTGACTTCTCAACAGAAATGACAGAAGGCAGAGGACAAGCTAGGATTTGTACATAATGAATATATCCTCCGAGACATTCTTAGAAAATCAAAAACAGCAGTCCCAGACTAAGTTGGTTTCTTCTGGAGACGGGCAATGATTCCAGATGGAATCTCAGAGATGTAAGAAGGAACAGAGAACAATACAAAGGGTAAATGTGGGTAAATGGAAATGAATATTGACTTTGCAAAACAACAGTAGCAACAACAGTGATAATAATATATCGTGGGGTATAAAATATTTGGAGAGTATTAAAATACCATAAAACATATAAGCTGGGGCCGGATAGAAATAAAACATTTTAAAGTTCTTTTATAACCCAATGAAACGTAAAAGTATTGGCTTAGACGTTGATAAGTCAAAGGTGCGTGTTATAACCTTTGGGGTAGTGTAAAGAGTATAAAAATATTAAGAAGATCGGGACCAAAAGAATATGAGAGTACAATTAGCCAAAGGGAGGTGGATTTTTAAAAATATATCAATGTAAAAGGATAAGAAATGAGCGGAAAAGGAACATAGAACAGGTAAAAAAAAAAAAGAAACCAACTAATAAAATGGTAGACGCAAAGCCAAATCATATCAGTAATCACACCAAAAATTTTAAAGGATTACTTATTATAAAACTGAATTATGGCCCTAGAAAAAAATCAAATCAAGGACATAAAGTGTTTAGAAAATGTCTCCAAAGCCCCCATTCAACTTCCTGATCCCATTACCAGAGCAGCTATTATTAAGTTTCTTGTGTGCCTTCCTCAGATCTTTTATGCATTATAAGCAGGTGTACATTTCCTTTAAAACACACACATACGGGCTTCCCTGGTAGCGCAGTGGTTGAGAGTCCGCCTGCCGATGCGGGGGACACGGGTTCGTGCCCCGGTCCGGGAAGATCCCAGCGGAGCGGCTGGGCCCGTGAGCCATGACCACTGAGCCTGCGTGTCCGGAGCCTGTGCTCCGCAACGGGAGAGGCCACAGCAGTGAGAGGCCCGCGCACCGCAAAAAAAAAAAAAAAAAAAAAAAAAAAACACACACATACATGCACAAATGGGTTCACGTTACATGCACTGTTGAGCAACTTTTTTTCACCTAATCATACACGTGTGTGTATTTATGTATGAAAACTTAAAGTTTTACAAAACAATAATTACTCTTTAAATATAAAGTCCTCTGATATCCTTTTATTCTATTGTTTCTAAGTTATTCTGCTTCATTGTAAAGGCTAATCAAGGCTCTCTGAGTTAAAAAAAAGACAAATACTGCATGATCTCACTAATATGCAGAAGTGAAAAGAGTCAAACTCATAGAAACAGTAGAATGGTGTGAGTCAAGGGCTGGGCGGGGGCGGGGATGGGGACATATGAGTCAAAGGGGACAAACTTTCAGTTTTAAGATAAATAAATTCAGGGATTTAATGTCCAGCATGGTGATTATAGTCAATAAACCTATATTGTATACTTGAAATTTGCTAAGAGAGTCGATCTTAAATGTTCTCACCACACACACATGATAACTGAGGTGGTGGATGTGTTAATTAGCTTGATTGTGGCACTCGTTTCACAACGTAAATGTTTATCAAGCCATCATGTTGTACACCTTAAATACATACAATTTCTCTTTGTCAATTATACCTCAGTAAACCAGAGGAGAAAAAAAAAAAACAACAACCACCAGAGCTAAGTTGCAGTTTGAAAAGTCCACCTTAGCTCCCCCCAGAAGCACTTCTGAGGTCTGGAATGTTTCTTCCAACAGCAAGGCTGGGTTTGCCCTGCATCCGGACGAGCAGCCTCTCTCCCATCCCTCAGTCCTGCTCCCTGGGACAGGCTCTCCTAAAACAGCAGCATCTAAGCCTTAGCCTCCAGCTCTGGGGACCCAGGATAAGACAAGCCTCCTCGGCACAACATTCACCAAAGCCCTCTTCCTGACCCCGGCTGCCGCCCCCCTAAGGATGTCACGACCTCATACCCTCCTCCCTCCTCCGCTTCTCGCCACCTGGCCCCCTGAACTCTAGATGGCATTTGTCCCAGGATGCTGCTGTCATTCCTTCCTTCAGCCGGCCACCTCTGCCTTCCTTGGGTCACAAAGACCAGAGCAAAGATGTCTTTGGTCTCTCCAGACGCACAGGCTCAGCGGCCATGGCTCACGGGCCCAGCCGCTCCGCGGCATGTGGGATCCTCCCGGACCGGGGAACGAACCCGCGTCCCCTGCATCGGCAGGCGGACTCTCAACCACTGCGCCACCAGGGAAGCCCGGAAGCAGCTGCTTTGAGGTCTCTTGCACAGCGTTGCTCCTGGCTAACCCAGAGGCTCCTGAGCTAGAGAGAAAACTGTTCTCTTCCCAGGCCTCATAACCTCTCATTGTCTCGGGGCAGTTTCTTAACAGTATTTTCTGGTCCAAGCAGACACCGTCTGTGCTCGCTCCCTTGCCCAGCACCCCGGGCATCCTGGCAGCCAGCTCGTTTGGCCTCAAATGAGGATGAGTCCTCACCCCTCTCCCCACACCTGGCAGTGGGCACTGGTGTCTCAGCCAGGGCTTGGACCCGTAGTCCAGCTTAATCCAGAGCTTCTCTCTGCCTCTATCCAAGGCGTCATAACCGGGGAGGCTATGTAGAGTCAGAGTTAACTGTTCTGGCTCTTAGAGTTAGATGTGGGTTCAAATCCCAGCCCCACCACTTAACTAGCTTGTCACTCTAACCTCGTAGTTGACGGTCAAGTGAGAAAATATATGCGAGCACCTGGCAACAGTAAGCTCTGGATGGACCAATATTAGCCATGGCTATGACCTCATAGGGTTGTTGTGGCACAGACCAGGAGATGTCCCATAATATCGCTTTCCTCCCCCTTCCTCAGTCACAGAACTCCAGGGCTGAGCTGGGCACCTGGTTGCCGGGGGCACAGCCACTTCCAGCATCCCCTGAGACGCGGCATGGCCACGGGACGGAGACCTAGCCACAGGGCCATATGGGGAAGAGATGCGCGTAACGGTCAGGCGATGTCCCTAAA
>NW_020174923.1:8168376-8188762 GCF_003031525.2 Neophocaena asiaeorientalis asiaeorientalis | reverse complement strand
CCCCCCCCAGCTGGAGGGCAGATGTAATGACTGTGCACTGTCTGTGGTCATCTTAAATGATGAGGCAAGACCAGGGTGGGAACTAAAGAGGGCGGGTCAACCAGGGGAGAAGAGCCCCAGGGGTCAGGCCAGGACTGACACCTCCAGAGTCTGTCAACAGAAAAGAAGACACACTTGCATCTTGCCTCGATCACTATTATTCAGGGCTTTTCTGTGCCAGCTGGACTTAATCCTAATCGACACAGCCTGAGAATCATTCACTAAGATGGTCATGTGACAGGCTTGACATGGGGTACGGGGGCTGCTCAACGTTCCCCATGATCGGCATCTTTATTATTAAACTTTAGCCTCATGCCGCCTGCCTTAGGTCAATGGCCCATCCTAGGAGCTGCCCCGCGCCACGCGGAGCTGGACCCTGACCTCCAGGGCCTGCCTCCCCTCAGAGGGCCCCGGGAAGAGCCTGAGACCCCGCTGTCCCCGTCACCCTCCTCCCACCTTGGTCTGGTCCATCCACAGGAGCCACAAACCCCGGAGAGCCCACCTCGGGAGCACCCCCAGGGGAGACCCTATAGAGAGTAGAGGGGGGCGGGAGGCGAAGGGAACACGTGGCATACCTGGAGCTGCCTCGTTGCCAGGGGGGCAGAGAGAAAAGAGGAGAGAGGACAAGTCAGTGGCGGGGTGAGTGGGTACCCTCCCATGCTGGTGGACGGGGTTCCAGTTCCTAGGCCTCTCCTGCTTCTCCACGGCCTCCCATCCCACAGAATCCCCACGTCTAGCCTAAACCCCCTTTGCGGGGTGAGAGTGTCTGTTGATCCATCTGAGGGAGGGTGGAAGGCTAAGCCATTTGAATTCATTGCAAAGCGTGGGAGCAGGGAGAGGGGTGAGGCATGAATCCCCGGCCTGGTATTTCCAAAGGCAGTTAGAGGCTTCTTTTCTGACCCATTAGTGGGGGCTGTTTTCCACCGTCGTCCGGTGCTGGGGGCGGCGGATGGGAGCCGAATCCTGGGGCTGGGAGCCCCTGGGGGCCGAGGGCTGGTGCTTGCGTTCAGCGGGGCTCACCTTCCAGATACTCGCCTCCTTGCCGTACACCACGGCCATGTTGCTGGCCTTGCCGCCTTTGATGAGCTGCTTCTCCGTCTCGTTGAGCTCCTCGGACACGAAGCCCATGAAGGAGTTGTCCGGGGTGTGAGCTGCAGCCAGACCACGAGGTCAGGAAGAGGGTTACCAGGCAGCCAAGGGCACACCCTGGGTCTACCCGGCCCAGCCCCATCAGAGGGCTCCCTGTTTGGCAAGGATGGGGAAGGGGGCTGGGAGGTAAGGGGTCCTGTTTGGGGCGGGGAGAGCATCAGTGCCCTGACCCCCTTCCACGGCATCTCTTACCACCTACCCAGCCCTCTCTCCACGCAGCCCTTTGCTCACAAGGCCCTGCTGAGAGGTCTTTCCTGACCCCAATCCCACTCTGTCTCCTTTCCCTGCTTTATTTTTTGTCCCAGCACTCACTGACCAGATGTGATAGTATATGTTGATTTGGTTGTGTATTGTCATCAGAATCTAAGCCCCACAAGAGCAAAAGCTCTGTCTGTGTCCCCGGTACACAGGGGCGCCCGGCCGGCTGGCTCACAAATGCACAGAACATCTTCCCTTTCACACCTGCCAGCTCCTGCCCTGCCCTTCCCTCTGCCTGGAGCGCCTGCCACCCTTTTCCAGGATGAGAAAATCCTATTCCGCTTCAGGGCCCCACTCCCACGTCACTCCTCTCCTCCCAGAAGCCTTCTCTGGGGTCCACGTGCCCTCCCTTGTGGCCCCATCCACTGTGGTTAGGTCTCCGGCAAAGCGCGGATCGCACCCTGCCTCACCTCCCAGAACCGAGCACACCAGGGGCAAGGAATGCGTTTCAGCTAGGGCTCCAATTCCTCGGCCACGCTGCAGGAATGTCACTGATTAGCCCTGCCTGCCGTGGCAGGGTAGAGGCGTAGGCACGAGTGTCATCCAGCTGCAAGTCACATGATCCCTCCGTTCCACGTAGAGGACCTTGAATAGAGTGCTTTTGGAACCCAGTTAAACCTACTCTACCTTCCCAGGTGGGAGAGGCTGCGGGGAGTAGGTTGGTAACAGCCAAACACCCTTGATTTCCCAGAACAGCCCTGATGCCAAATACCCTATTTCTTCATTTCAGGTGCACGTTTTTTCACATTTTAGCATTTCTGAAATTGGGATGCATACTTTAATCAAATGTGTAGATTTAACACAATATGTCTACCCATCCCTCTCAATACCCACAAAATTTATAATCAGTATCTGGTGTACCTTAGAAGAGGTGGTGGTTTTCTGTCGAAGTGCCCCAGAAAGCTCACGGATTCGTGAGTCTGAAAATCCGACCACTATAAGGAAGGACTACAGAACAAAATGATCTCTCCTCTAGGGCTTCAGAGGCATAAGGGGGGCCCTGGAGGCCTGGAATTGTTTCTGTGATGGTCAGAGCTCAGGCAGCTCTCCTGTCTCAGGAGGCTGTGCCAGGCCAGGGAGAGGCCCCAGGAGGGCAGACCAGACCCTCCCTGACCCAGTTTGCCTGCCCAGCCCCACCCTGGCCTCTGTTCCTACCCTCTGGCTCTAGCTGGGGCTGCACCCAGGTCTCTCTCCCGTTTGCCATTTCCTCCCTATTCTCAGAGATGAAGAAAATCTCATTCCACCAACTCTACCAGAAGGGACAGGTTTAGAACAATTAGCTAAACTAGTGGGTGTGGAACAACGAAGTATTGCAACCAACTAAAATATCAGGGACCATTAAGCAAAGAGCTCCTGGGGGCAGGGCAAGGCGGGGAGAGGCAGCCAGAGCAAAGAGCAAAGGCAGTTAGCTCTTTGGGGAAATCAACCAGCTATCAATAGATGGGGAAAGAGGTCTGCTCATGAATTCCTTCCTGGACTTGGTATATCATTAAGACAGGCAAGTCTGTTTTTTGTTCTCTCTTTCTTTAATTGATTCAGTCAATTAACATTTTTCTGAGGACCTTGATAGGCTCCAGGGAAATAAAGATAAATCAGTCAGTGGCTCCTTTTTGAGTGATTCATACATAATCTATCAGTGGAAATAAATGTATAAGCAAATAACTCTATTTCAATATATGCTTTAACAGAATTAGGTTGAAGAGTTATAAAAACATTCTGCCTGGAATAGATAAGGTGATCAGTGAAAGTGACGGTAAAAAGAAGAGACATTTGACATGGGGTTTTGGAGGATGAGTAGGAGTTTGCCAGCTTTGGAACTCTAGATCCAGTGGGTTTTACCCCAGGGCAAGTCCTCATTTTCTCAGTGTAGATTATCACAGAGGGCTCTTAACCCATCTCCTGCTTCCCCGTCCTCTACCACTGTCCCTTTGGCCATCTGCAGTCTGCCAGAATAATGTATCTCAAAAAATTTGGGGGGTGGAATTCCCTGGAGGTCCAGTGGTTAGGACTCCGTGCTTTCACTGCCGAGGGCCTGGGTTCAATCTCTGGTCATGGAACTAAAATCCCGCAAACTGCCCGGCGTGACGAAAAAAAAAAAAATTTCTCCATGATATTCCCTAGCTCAAGAACCTACAGTGAACCTCGAATTACCATATCCAATGTAAACTCTGGAATCTTTGCTAAAAGACCCCACCCCTCTGCTCCCAGATCCTCAATGGTATTTTTTCTGCTCTGCTATCACATATGCTGTTTCCACAGCCTACAGCAACACCACCACTACCCAGCCCCACTTCCTTTCCCTCCAGAAATCTCCTCAGGACCCATCCCACTTCAATCACTGTGCTGGGAGCACAATGCCACCAGATGACCTGTTAGGACAGTCACTCTTCTCTGGGAGAAGCCTCATACAACCTTGCAATGGGCTATGGGAAGGGAGTCTGGTCCCCACAGAGCCATGTGACCTCAGACAGGACATTCCACCTTTCTGGGCCTCAGTTTCCTCATCTGGGCTCCAAGGAAACTTCCCACCTCTCCAACCTTCTGGGATCCAATCAAGCCATTACTCATGTATTATTCAGAAATCTTGTCTGCCTCTAATACAGCCTAGAACCTGAAGAGTAATACAAAAGCAGTCCCTAAGCACCCAAAAGGGAGGCATTCATTTGACAGGCTCAGCAGAGATCAGCTACTTTACTTACAAGCAAGTTCCTCGGGACCCTGCTTGGAACTAAGCTCACTCTTAATTTAGAGACAATCCTAAGGAGGGCGCTTATCCGGCTTTCTGACCCACAGCCTTCAAAGAGCCGCCAATTAGACATCCAAGATGCTGCTGGATGCAGACAGCTTGACGACGATTCAAAGTGACAGCTGACAGTCTCCCAAGTAGGAGAAAAGGCGCCACACCAAACAGCAACAGGAGAAGGGGCCACTCAGCAGGGGACGTGGCTCCGCACACCTCTGCCGGCCCCGCAGGGCAGGCCCCACACCAGAGAGATAGAGCATTGGCCCCGAGTTGTCAAGAAAAGGTTCAATTATTTTCAGCGCGCTGCATGTAAGAGGGGAGGTCAGTGTTTATATATTTTAAAGTCTCATTAAAAATCACGAAAGTGGGCTTCCCTGGTGGCCCAGTGGTTAAGAATTCGCCTGCCAATGCAAGGCACATGGGTTCGAGCCCTGGTCCGGGAAGATCCCACATGCCGCAGAGCAACTAAGCCCGTGCGCCACAACTACTGAGCCCACACTCTAGAGCCCGCAATCTACAACTACTGAAGCCCACGCGCCTAGAGCCCGTGCTCCACAACAAGAGAAACCACCGCAATGAGAAGCCCACACACGAGAGTAGCCCCCGCTCACCGCAACTCGAGAAAAGCCCGCGCGCAGCAACAAAGACCCAAAGCAGCCAAAAATAAATAAATAATTTTTTTAAAAAATCACGAAAGCTCAGCTCGAATGGCATCCCTTGCCCGAAGCCCGTCACCCACAGGGGCCCCAGCCACCCCACCCCCCAGCCTTACTTCCCATTATCCCCAACGCTGGAGCCTCCCGGAGCATTTGCATTTCCAGAACCTTCCGTTCTTTCCATATCCATCTTCACTATGTCTGTTCCCTCTGCTTAGAAAGCCTCCCTATGCTGCCCTCTCGCCACTCACTTAAGTCTCCCTCCACGTTGGAATGTCTCTCTTTCTCAAAGGCCATGGAACCGTCCTTGTTCTGGAACCCTGTGCTGAGCCGCTCTCGAGAGCAAGACAGCAACGTGTGCTCCAGGAGGACAAAGGCTGCGTCCTCTGGGTGTTGGAAAGGTCACCATGCTTCCCCCGCCCCCCCGCCACCCAGGCTGCCCCCTCCCTACACACCCCAGAGGCTTCCTCTGTGGCTCACACATTTGCAGAGAGGGGAACAAGGCTTTCCCGTCCAAGGGGACACGCCAAGGGGGTGTGTTCCCCCCTCCCCGCACAGGCCCCAAAAGGAAGGAGAGGAAGGAATGGGGCCTGCCTCCTCCCGGGCCGCCTCCCAGAGCCGGACACTCACGGAACATGGTCATGAACTGCTTCGGGTTGAGGTTCCAGTAGCCCCAGTTTGTCCGGTAGCCGTGCAGGGTGGCGTACTCCTCGTGGTTGTACGCAGGCTCTGTCCCAAAGGTGTCGATGACCCGGATGCGGCACCTGTCCACCCCCCCGGGATCAGGAACCAGGGTCACCAACCTCCCTGTGTCTCCCTGGGCTAGGACTGTGCCAGCCGTGGGCTCTGTAACCCGAAGGTGGCTGGTCAGGGTAGTGTGATGTGTGGTCAGGGCTTGGGCTCAGACACTAGCTGGCTGTGTGACCACGGGCAAGTGCCTTAACCTCTCTGGGTCAGCTTCCCCATTGGTGAAATGGGGATAACTGTCTCAGGGTCTTAGTGAGACACCTGAACCAGGGACCACTAACTCAGGAACTGTTAGTTTTTACAGCTGCCCCAAGGGAGCCTAGAAGGGGAGGCCCAGCCTGGAATGGGATCCCTCCCCACTGCCCCAGGGGTCACTTGTACGATTTCTACTTTCCTGGGCAGGGGGTCCACAGTCCCTCTGCCCAGGAGCCTGACACCCGCAGGATGTGCCGGGGTTATCTGGGCTGAGATGCAGAAGATCAGGGCCTCAGAGGGACCAGCCACTGCCACGGGCCCATCGTGCCCATCGTGCCTCAAAGTCTCCTGCAAGTGTGGCCACTTCAGGTGGGCCTCCCAGCCGGTGGAGGTTCTGTCCCACCCTTTGGCCCACTGAGGCTGCTGTCAATGGGCCAAAGCCCAGAACCTCTCCCTCCATCTGGGGCACACCGGAGTGGGCACCTGAAGAAAACCGCTGAGACTCAGACGCCCCTACAAGGAGTTCCCTCACCCAGAGTCCTTGCCGGTGACCCAGAATTGTCCAGACTGCTGAGGTCAGCACTCCTCCCCCGGAAGAGGCGGGAATGGCAGGAAGAGGCCCCCAGTGCACGGAGAACATGCATTAATAATAAAAGCAATAACGCTGCCTGTCACTTTTTTTTTCCCTAATAAAATCATGTGGGATAGTCAATGAGACTAGAGCAAACGTAATAAACAGCAGGGCTCTCTGTGCTAAATTAAACCCCGTGCCCAGCTGGCTGCAGAGAGACAGGGCTATGGCATCGGCCTTCCTCCTGCCCTGGAGGGGGTGGGGTGGAGGAGGGAGTCGGGGTGGGGGGCTGCTGGGTCCCCACCCACAGAGGTCACGCCCCGTTACCTGCCTTGTTCCCCTCCACCACTCCCCGCAATTCCTCTGCCCCCTCCATCTGGGTCAGCTCTGACCCTGCCCCCCAGCCTGTCCAGCAGCACAGGGGCCTGGATCGCCCGGCTGTGGTTTATTAATTGCCATCTGAGTCAGCCTTAGTCAGGAGGCAGAGCGGTCAGAGGAGGAAGGCAGTGGGGGAGGGGGAGCCTTCTCTCCACCGCGGAACCTGGGAAAGTGCAATCCCCCACCTTGGGGACCAGCCGGCAGCCAGAGCCCGGGGGCTGCCATGGGCCATCGCCACCGTCGCGCTGCCCTCTCACCGGTACTTCCTGAAGGAGAGTCCCATGTACCGCTTCATGTGCTGCAGGCCGTGGTAGTCGGTGTAGACGAGGTCGAAAGGCAGGGGCGTGGCGAGCGGGCAGCTCCCCCGGCCTGGCGGCGCCCCTAAGTTACTGAGAGAAGAGCCCTTCAGAGTCTGAGCCCCGAGAGGGACCCACAGACAGCAAAAACCCCTCTTCCCAAACAGGCTTGCCCTGGGGGGACCTGGAGCCCACCCTCGTTCCTATAGCCCAGAATAAGTGGCGGGGAGAACACTGTAAAGGAAAGTGAGGTCAGTGCATGAATCCTGCCGAACTCTTGGAGAGGAAGCAAACAGGGCAGCCATGTACGGTTGTATAGGTTTTTCACTGCACAAGAGACTCCAACGAGGGGCAAATGGGACTGAGATCCAGCCCCGGCTAGCTTGCCAAGACTGTACCTGGCCTGGGCTACCTGCCAGAAGGAAGGAGCACCTTCTGTTAATTTGCACAAACTTGATCCCTGCAGGGCTGTGTCCACCCAGAGGGGGCACCTGTACCCAGTGTGCACAAGGTGCCATCAACACCTGGCGAGGTCCTCGGCGCAGCGTCAGCATCTGTTAGCAGCTGAAGGGTCCCCAAACCTGTGTCCCGCGCTGCTGACTGGCTCCTGGCCCACGGAGATGCCTAGCCCTGCCCCACGGGCAGACCCTGCCTGCTGGGTCACTTACTTGCAGGCTTTCACACGGGAACAGGGCTGCCACTGGTGACCCAGGGTGGAGACTTCGGATCACCTCACTGGAGCCTGAAGGACACGGCCTCCCATCTGCCCAGTCCACCTCCCTGGAGACAGGCTCAAAGCCCCCTGCCTGGCCCCCCCAGTGCCAGCGTGAACTTTGCCCTGGATGCCCCTGCCCACCATCCAGGGAGCCTTTGCTAAGCCTGACTACACAGCCCCGGCAGAGATGACGCGGCTTTTAGATGAATGACTCAGTCAGTCTGTGCTGAGCGGCTGAGCCAGGAAGACTAGTGTCGGCCCCCAGGGAAGCCCCCCAGCAGCCGCCCACCTCCCCCATTCCCGCCTCCCTTGGATTCGTGGTCCAGATGCTGCAAGGCTTCCGTGAGACCTCCCAGTGAGCCCCTTCAGGGATCCACTTGGCAAAAGGCCACAGTTATCATCAGTTCCCTGGGTCGCATCTCCGGCTCCTTGAGACAATTCAAGCCATGTGGAAAAGCAGCACCTGGACGCCTCTGCGCTACCTAGCGCACGTTCAACAAGACACCCACAGAGGCTCAGTAAACACTGTGCGCTGAGCAAACTGCCCTAACGCGGCCTTTTCAGCGACGTTGATGATAACCTGACGACAAGGCCATGATGGAAAGATGTCACGGGGAGCTTCGGGCGACGGGGATCAAGGCCTCAGGGGTTGGTCTGTGGCCGGCAGAGAAGGGCATGCCCTCCCCCCAGCCAGTGCACCCAGCCTCACGCAGCTCCCCCACGCTGGCTCCCCCAGTGGTAGAACCTTTGCTGCTAAGTGGGGAGAGAGGAGTGCAAAAATCTTATAACCATTTTCTCCCCATTTCTTATCTATAAACTTAAAAATGGCCAAGCACCCCCCCCCACCCCTGTCTCCACCCGTCCAACCCTCCAATGAGCCCCTCTTTCCAACCAGACGGCCACACAGGACTCTCAAACCCAGGGCTTCTAAGGCAGGGCGTGCTTCTTCAGCTTTTTTGCTGAATTACTCAGAAAGCAAAGGGGAATAAGCCCAGGACCCCAGGGGTCTGGAGCCATCACAGGAAACAGTTGCCACAACCTGGAGACTTCATGAAATGTTTGGTGGTATTTTTAAGTGGTGAGCAGGTTTTACATTCTCCTCTGTAGGATCCCTGTTTTCTTTCCAGCGTGGCTGCCTCTCACACCCCAAAGCCCTCCAGTCACATGAAGCATCATTTTTGTCCTGAGCTACAGAAGCTCTGGGTTTAGGACAGACCCTCGTCCCCCTCCCCACTTCCTCCACTCAATTGAGAACCACAAATAGAAAGACAAGGTGATGATTCCTCTTGCAGAAGTGAGGAAGCGGGTGGCTGCTCCTCCCTCATGGAATCTGGGTCTGGGAAAATTAAGACGATTCTGAAAATATAAACCGTAGGTGGGTCTAGTTGCTGCTACCTGCACCAGTCACATGCTTGATTTTCCCACACTGCATTTCTGGCTGGTTACCAGGCAACATGTTGTCCCTCTGTGGCCATGGGTGGTGCCAACAAAGTCATGGGTGCTTCCTTTGGTTGCCTCAACCCTGACCACACCCCTGGCCCCAGCCCCAGACACCAGGGCCACTGAGGCCAGATAAGCAAGTCACAGCCCTGTCCTGGGAAAATGACCCCACACTGACTTCCTAGAGCCTGTGTCGTCTTCCTCACCTTCATGGCTACCATTTTGAACACAGGCACCATTCTACGTGCTTTCAACTCATCAATTCTTCAATTCCTTTCATCTGGGCAACTACCCTATGAGATCAGACACATTCCCATCCTGCTCCCCTCTTTACAGATTAGGACACAGAGAGGTTTAGTCATTTACCCAGGATCATACAGCCAGGAAGGCGTGGAGCTGGGATTGGAACCCAGGCAGTGGGCTCCAGCGCCCACACTCCCACCCACTGAGCTCTCCTTCCTCCCCAGGGCCACTGGGCATCAGACAGCACAATGGTGGGTCACTGGACCACAGTGACATCCTGAAATTGGAGCCCCGGGCTGCCAGCAGAGATCGGGCCCCAGTCCCAGTTTTGTTGCTAACTTTGGAGGGGCCACTAGCCTCTAGAGATTTCATTTTTCTCATCAGCAAAAGACAAATAGAAATGCCTACCTTGGGCTTTCCTGGTGGCGCAGTGGTTGAGAGTCCGCCTGCCGAGGCAGGGGACGTGGGTTTGTGCCCCAGACCGGGGGGATCCCGCGTGCTGCGGAGCGGCTGGGCCCGTGAGCCATGGCCGCTGAGCCTGCGCGTCCGGAGCCTGTGCTCCGCAACAGGAGAGGTCACAGCAGTGAGAGGCCCGTGTACCGAAAAAAAAAAAAAAAAAAAAAGCCTACCTCACGGGGTTCCTGGTAGGATCAAGTGGGGCAAGGAGAGTGAAAGTTCCGTTGATTATTATTACTTTAGTCATCAGGTTCACCTTCTGAATTTCCGAATCTGGCAACTCCTTACCCCATCCCCACGCCCAACACACACACCCCTCACTTAAGGTCACGGTCATTTTTCAGCTGGAATCTTGAGATAATTTCCTCTCCATTCTGCCTCCCTCCTGTCTTGCCTGGCTCTTTTCTAGAGAGATCTTTCCACGATGTCAACCTGGTCAGTCATCCCTGGCTCCATCTGATCCTTTCCAGAGACTTCTCACCTCCTGTTCCTGGACTCAAACCTTGCCTCCTCCTCCAGGAAGCCCTCCTTGGACCTCTGGTCAGAGTGAGACGCCCTTCTCCCTCGATCCCCCTGCCCCAGCATCCCACTCCCCTCCCCACCATCCCTCTGCACTGCCCTGAGTCACCTCCTCACAACCGGGGCCCCTCCAGGGCAGGGCCAGGTTATCTTTGAAAGCCCAGAGCTGGGACAGGATCTGACCCAGTAAGTACTGTTGTGTTCATGAACGAATTCACAAGGTAATGAACCATGAGAACCCGCCATCCCCCCACCCCTGGAAGAACTGGTTTAAAGGCTGAAAATATGGTCAAGAAAAGCATGTTAGGAGAGAGGGGGTGGGTGAGTGAGAGGGGCCCAGGGCTGATGGGCGTCGCCGAGGGTTATTAGCTGAGTAGCCTCCTGGTCTGGACAGGACACAAGTGGCCCCACGGGTCCCAGAAGGACATCACAGCAGGAAGAAGAGGAGGAGAGACAAATTGGTCCAGAGACAGCAGGTCCTCCTCCCAGGAGGAGTTAACGAAGAGACCCACAGTCCCCCCAGCCCTAGAAAACAAAGATTTTCAATTCACGGTGACTTCACTGGAAATGTGTCTGAAGCTTCCTCATTACTCTTGTCACAAGGAATCTGAGCTCGTCCCGAGGAGAGCACAGAGGGTCAGCCGAGGGGAGAGGGGGCTGTGGTTTTATCACTTGTAATTTAAGTTCACTTTTATGGGCAATTTTACTCTAAGTGGTTGGTTGGAGCAGTGACATGAATTGAAAACCGCTGTCTCTTGACAACCTTCAGACAAAGGTGCCCAGGAAGGCTCAGCTGTACAATTCCACCTTCCGTGCTGACTCCTCAAAAGGCCCCTGTCCAGACATTTTCCTAATTCCAATGTCAAGTTCACTTCTCTTCCGACTCTTAGCCCAGGGCTGTGTCGGGAGGGGCTCACAGAGCCTCCCCACCCCCATGGCCCTGGTGAGAGGGGGTCAAGCAGCCTCTCAGCATGAAGGGGCTTCAGACGTACCCACTTAGCCTCCCCTGCCCGCCCACTACCACCCACAATGCTTGGGAAGTTTCTGTGGAATTGCCAAATTGGGTGGTTGGAATGAATTTCCAAATGTCCCCAGGCCACCTGTGTGGGAGTCTAAATACAGATGAAGGGGGTGGGGGAAGGAGTGATCTAGGGAAAAAGAGCCCTTCTACAGGTCACCTGGTCCTCTGATCCCGCTGCCCAACCCAGATTAATCCACCCTTGAAAGCCAACCTGTCAGGGGCAGTGGGGGATGGGGACTTACGGTTTAATGTGAACCGTTTCAGTCTGGGAAGGGGAAAAGGCTCTGGAGATGGATGGTGGGGATGGTTGTACAACCATGTGAACGAACCTAACGTCTCTGAACCGCACACGGTTAAGATGGTAAATTTTACGTTGTACGTACTTCACTACAATCTTTTTTTTAAGAGCCAAAACCAAACTGTCCACACTCACGGTTCCGTGCCCAGACGCACAAGTGCACGCCCAGCACTCTGTCTCCCAAAGGCACCCATGTCCCCATCTTCTCCAGGGCCCCCCACGATGCGGGGGCTCAGCAAAGAGCCAAAGCAGGATGGCTGTTACTCTTTGCTAAAAGATCAAAAGGTGAATGGGCAGATGGGACAAGGCAGAGAAAAAAATAGAATCTACGCCCAAAAGAAAAAAAAAACAAACCTCAGCTAGGAATGAAGATGCTGAGTCCCACACGGTGAAGAGCAGCCCTGGGCGTAAAGCTCCAGCGCGAGCTCGCTGGGTGACCTCGCGCAGACACAGAATCGCTCTGGTGTCCACCTCCGCTCCCATTCCATGACACATGGACAAACCTCCACGGCTCCTTCTAGGCTAAAAATTCTCCGGTTTTATTTCTCCCTGTGCCTTTGGTCTGTGGCTAGAAATAATCTCTCCAGGTAGTGCTCAAATTCTGGAACAAACTATTCTCTCTCCCTCTCTGTCTTCTCTGTGTGGGATGGACCTAATTAAAAAGAATCCTACAAAGCCTCAAAGATCTTTGCCTCCAGGCGCTAAGTGCCCATGGGGAGCTTCAGCTTCCCTGGATCCATCTCATTACCGGGAGCACCCCGCCCGGGGAGCCCAGGACCTTTGTCTCCTCTGGGGCCTGCTAGCCCTCTGACCCCGTCTGGTGCCCACCCCCTGAGCACTAAGACATTGACCCCGTCTCTCTCTCACGGCCATTGTTAGAGCGGCTGCTGCCCCTTCCCCAGAGCGTGAGGACCACAGGGAAATAAACCCAGAAAGTTAACTGGGCTTCTAACGAGCTGCTTTAGCAGGTAGGTTAGGATCACTTACAAGGAAGGAATTAAATTCTCCTGCAGGGTTTTCTTCTCTTGCCCAGCCTGAGCTGACCTTCCTGAGCCAACAAAAGCAGCCTTGTGAAGCCCTCACGATGGCCTCACCCGCAGCTTCCGTCTCCTGAAAAGGCAGGTGTCCCAGTGCCCTCGGAGGGTCAGGGATCACAGCTAAAGAGAACGGTCAGGTCCCCAGTGGAGTCAGGGCTCAGAGGAAAAGGGAGTTCAAAGGAAAAGCCACTCCTTAGCCAAAGCCCAAAGGAAACACAGGCAGGAGGATTCGGAAATGGAACTGGGCGGCCTGCACTGGGCGGCCCGCATTGGGCCTGTGGTCCAAAGCCGACACTTTCTTCCCCAGCGTTCCCTCCTAGTAAGCAAACTCAGGGCTAAAAATATGGCTGCTGCTCCCAGGAGAGCTGGGTGAAATGACAGACTCCTTCCAGCTCGCTGGCGGCCGCCGGGCAGGGAACACATCCCTCTGGCTGTCCCCTGCCTCCTTCCCCCATTTATGTAACAATGCACGTGAATGCCACGAACGAATCAAGGCTTCTCTCATCCAAGCCAGGATTTCAGTGAAGGTGGCTCTCAGGCCCGGGTGCAGGTGAGGGTCACTGAAGCCCGTGTCGGCTCTTGATGGCCAGGTCGGTCCCAGAGGTGCCACCTCTTCGCTCTGGGGTGGGGCCTGCCACTGGGATGTTGGTTTTCAGTTCTTCCGGGGATTCTCAGGTCCTAGGGGCCCTCGCTGTTCTATCCAGTTCCACAAACCTTTGTGAGGAACCAACCCATGGAGGAAACAAAGATGGGTGAGACTCTGCTCTCAGTCCCACTGGAACAAGCCCTGTGGGGGACCTGGGTTAAAGGAAAGACACAGCCCTGGAGTGCTGCCACGAACCGTAGGGTAATCTGGGTCCGTTCCAGAACAGTCTGGCTCCCAAGATAAATCCTCTCTTGACCAGGGGCCCTTTTATGATTTCGGGGAAGTCAGAAGGAGTGCTAGGGGTTATTTGTACCATCCTATGCTTCTGCCAGCTTCATTAGGAATAAAGGAAGTCCCAGGCCGGCCCTGCCCCTGCTCTGAGCCCAGAGTAGTGGAGTTTTATCCCTCCTGTGGGGGGCACTTCAGTCTCCAGGAAGTTCATCCCACTGTCTGCCTTCCACCTCTCCAGCCGCCATGGGACAAGACCTCTCCTTGCTCAGGACCCCACCTCTGTTTACAAGAACCCATGGCTCCTCAGATTTGAAGATGTACTGATGCCTCCCTCCCGCCGCCCCGTGGAAGGAATCCCACCTCCTTACCAACTTCCTTCAAAAGCCTTCAGAAGCCACCCCTCCTCTTTATTTCTTCTCTGACTCCCCCCAAGTTCTCCCCACCCCACTTGGGTTGCGTGGACCTTTCCTGAGGACCTGTGATTTCTTTTAAATCGCTCTTCCTTTACAACCTCCCAGCCCCAGTGTGGACCAGGCCGGAGCTGGAAAAGATGCCTCGGCCACTACATCCGTGTGGTCACACTTATGGGCCAAGGTCAAGGCTTAGGGGCCTTGATTTGCAAGAGACAGACTCCCACTCTTTGTGGCTCAGAGCAGCGTGGAGTGGGAGGTGCAGGGAATCGTCCCTCCTGGGTCCCGGGGAAGGATGAACGGCAGGGACCAGTGAGGCTCTGGGCCCCCAGCAGCAGAGACCCTCATCTTCCTCGGTGTTCAGCTATACCGAACACGATCCCGCTACGCAGATTTAAATGCCTCCTTGGAACCCAAGGAGGAAGAAGGCAAAAGAAGGGAGAGGCGGGACTTCCCTGGCGGTCCAGTGGTTAGGACTTCACGCTTCCATTGCAGGAGGCACGGGTTCGATCCCTGGTTAGGAAACTAAGATTCTGCAAGCCACGTGGCACAGCCAAAAAACAAATAAACAAACAAACCAGAAGGGAGAGGGGATGCAGTGTTTTAGTGTAAATTAGTCATTTGCCTCTCATGCCTCCTCTGGGAATAGGTGGGGGAGAAAGAACCACTGTGTACAGGGTCTGCTAAGCGCCAAGCAGATGCTGGATGCAGCTCTTCCCCCCCGTTCGGATTGAACAACAAAATACTTTGAGCATCCAGAAAGTTATAGAAAATAATACAATGATATAATGTGTATCTGTGCTCCCGCTTCCCAGCCTTGTCAAGTCATAAGATTTTGCCATATTTGGTTGAAATCTCTTTGTTAAGGGCTAACACATGACAAATCCAGGGCGGCCTTCAGGGTGTTCTGGTCTCGTCCACTCTCCTCACACCTCCCACCCCCTCCACCTCACTCCCAGCAGATGTTCATCCCTCCTACATCAAAGATGAAATAAAAAGCATCAGTGGGCATGCTGCAACCCCTGCCTCCATCCCTGTAGCCCCATCTCGGTGCCCCCACCACATCCTGCCTCTTCTTCCTCCTGGGGGCCATCCTCTTGGGCCACCATGCATGACACTATCCTCCCTCCTGTGGCTTCAACTCCTCCTTCTCCTCCTCCTTCACACCAGCATTTAAACATGCTTACAACTCTCCCATCTTGAAAAATAAACATGCAAAACTCTGTCATGGGTTGAACTGTATTCTCCCCCAAAGATGTTGAAGTCCTAACCCCAGTATCTGGGATGTGACTCATTTGGAAATGGTCTTTGCAGATGGTCAAGTTAAGGTGAGGTCATTAGTGCCCTCACAAGAAGGGGAAATTGGACACAGAGACAGACACAATAGAAGGAAGATGGTGTGAAGACACTGGGAGAAGACAGACATCTAGAAGCCGAGGAAAGCCTGAGGCTCCCAGCATCTAGAAGAGGCATGGAACAGTCTTCCACCAGCCTCAGGAGGAACCAACCCTGCCGACACCTTGATTTCGGACTTCTGGCCTCCAGAACTGGAAGACAATAATCCCCCAGTTTGTGGTACTTTGTTTCAGCAGCCCCAAGAAACTCACACACCATCTACGACTCCACTGTCCCCCCACTTCTCTTTCTCTCTCCTCCCGCTCACAGCTCAGCTCCTTGGAGAAGAAGCTAACTCGCTGCTGGTTTCCTCAGCAGCCCCCTCATTCCACAACCCACAAATTTCTGGCTTCTGTGCCCACAACTCAACCAAAATGGCTCCTTCTAGGGTCGACAATGACGTCCATGTGACCAAATGCCGGGGACATTTTTCAGTCTCCTTCTTAGTTTTTGTGAGCATGTGACATCATTGGCCACACCCTCCTTCTAGAAGCATCTTCTCCGTGGGTGCCCACTCCTTCTCAGTCCCTCTGCCAGCACCTCTCTCCCCAAGAAGCCTTTCAGTGTTGCTGTTTCTTAAGGCTTTGCTCTCAGGCCTCTTCCCCTATCACTTGGCAATTTTATTCACGTGTGTGTTCAGTTACCAGCGGCTGCCGAGATGCTGTCTCCATTCTGAGCCCCCGCGGCCCATCACTCAGCTGCCTCCACGTGGGCACCTCTAATTCGACGTGTCTAAACCCAAATTCAAGGTCTTCCCCATGTGCCCCCCAAAATCAGTGCTTTTCTCTTCTCTCCCCTCCCCCCACTCCAGAGAATGGTAGCACCATCCCCCCAGTGGCTGCCTTAAGCTGGCTAGTTCAGGCCAGTTTGAGCCAGTCACAGACAGATCTGAATGGGTTCAAACCCTGAGGCCTGCCTGGACTGGCTCCTCAGAGGGTTTACTGGCTACAGCTTGGTCAAGCTGGGCTGAGCACGAGGGACAGGATGTGGTCCCTGCCCCTGTCATTCTCCGGGGACCCTCCCCAGTATTTCCCTTGAACAAACACTGAGCAAACAAAAATGCCAGGAGGGGCTTCCCTGGTGGCGCAGTGGTTGAGAGTCCGCCTGCCGATGCAGGGGACACGGGTTCGTGCCCCGGTCCGGGAAGATCCCACATGCCGTGGAGCGGCTGGGTCCGTGAGCCATGGCCGCTGAGCCTGCGCGTCCGGAGCCTGTGCTCCGCAACGGGAGAGGCCACAACAGTGAGAGGCCCGCGTAGTGTAAAAAAAAAAAAAAAAAATGCCAGGAGACCGATTTCCACAGGGGGCGGGGCTACACAGCCGAGCTTCCCGTCCTCGTCCTCCTTATTTAAACATTCTCCTCTCAAACTTTCATTATTTTCCAGTTAAGTCAACTAATTTTCTACTAAACCCAATTTCACTCATGGAGGGAGGAAGAGCTTGGTAATTTTTCCTCATGCCAATGTACTATTAATGACGCTTGAAATTATGCAGATAAAATGGGTGAGCACAGCCGATTCTGGGCAGGCAGGAAGGGAAAGGCTTCACTTTAAAATGCCCATCGTGGATCCGGGCATCCATGGGGATGTCTCAGATGCAGCTGACGGGCGCTCTGGCTTCACCTCTCCTCCCGTCTCACGCGCAAGGCACGGGCGGGACTGTCTGACACGCCCAAGCTGCAGTCTGATCAGGGCCCATTGTCCCTGCACGCCACCGCTCTCACCCCGGAAACAACTAGCAGCAGCAAAGTCAGATGTAGATTCTGTGCACTGCCCCAAACATCACTCCAGTGAGTCGGTTAATTAAAACACCAAAACACGAGGAGCAGAGAAAAGCGGCTCATCCGTCCGGCCTCGTTGTTGAGTCAGTGGCCAAGACATCTGCCGTGAACATCTGTGAATAAACTGCGACAAATGGACAGGCGGCATCTTTGTCCTGCGGTCCTCCCCACGAGGGGCATTTTGCCAGCCCAGGGAGACGTTCTATGGCAGGACCCAAGCTGCGACTCTCAGAATTCGGATTACCTTCACATCCCGTTGACCTGTTCTCACGTTACCTTGGTGTCACCTGCATGGAGCAGCTCCACAAGGCTGGGAGATGGGGTCCCCAGATGATCCCACCTCCCGCAGAACCCATGGCAGTGCCATGCCTGTATTCAGTGGTATCTCCGCCCACAAACCCTTTCTAGGTTCAAATGATCACCGTCTTGCTATGGGTTGCATTGTGCACCCCTCGCCAAACCCCCAAAACCCCAGAACGTGACCTTGTTTGGAGGTAGAGCTTTTACAGAGGTGACCAAGTTGAAATAAGGTCATTAGTGTAGGTCCTATAAGGGGAAAATTGGACCCAGACACATACACAGAGAGAATGCCATGTGCAGATAAAGGCGAGGATGGAGGTGATGCTTCCACAGGCCAACCAACGCCAAAGATCACCAAGAACCGCCAGAAGCTATGGGAGAGGCCTGAGACAGGTCATCCTTCACACCCTCAGGACCAAGCAACCCTGCCAACACCTTGATCTCGGACTTCCGGCCTCCAGAACTAGGAGACAATACACTTCTGTTGTTTAAACCCCCCCAGTCTGTGGTACTTTGTTATGGCAACTTCAGCAAACTAAATCACATCTGTATTTTAATCTCCACTCGAGGAAAGGCCTGCATTTACGCAGCGTCCGGGTGGTCCCAGCAAAGAATCAGTTTGAGAAGCTCATAGCCCCAGCCGACAGCTGTCACCAGGAAAAAGTACATCCAGGAAAGGGCATGGCATGAAGTACACTCCAGGGCAGAGGTTCGCACGGATGTCCTGGATGGGCTGCGAGAGGCCCGCTACCTGGGCCACCTCCAAGGAGTACCTGCCTGGCCTGCCCCTCCGCTTGACCCCGACCCTGCAACCAAGGGTAACATTGGTGCTTCTGAGTGTGCAAATGAAGGCTCGGGAGGAATCCACACATCTTTAAGGCGCTGAGCCCTTACCCCAGGCCCTAATCCTGCTTCTCACAACCGTGTACACATTCTGCAATGTCCTAACCCCACGGCTATCCTGCTACCCAGACTTGGGGCGGGGGCGTGCATTGAAAAGCCACAGCCTCAACTTTTCTACTTCCCAACCATCACTGCTCACTAGATCGTAGATTGCCTGGGGGAGCTTTGAAGACTTGATACCCGTTGCCAGCCCAGATCAATTAAATCAGAGACGCCAAGAGTGGGCCCAAAGGTCGGTATATTTCTAAGGCAGCTTGGCTACAGCCAGGGTTAAGGATTCGCACCTGAAACGAATTCCAGCACAGCGGGCGTGGCTAATTTTATAGATACAAGCGTGCTGTCTCCTGCGGAAGGTGGTTTTCTTTTTTTTAATTTTTATTCCTTTAGTTGTTTTAAATTGTACCTGCTAACAGATTTAGAATGGGTCTTCCTGAGACTGTTTCCTGAGGTGACTGAGCTGTTTACACAGTTCTGCCCTGTCTGGGCAAGAGTCTTTGCTTGCACCTACACCCCGCAGGGAGCCAAGGGCAGAGCTGTCTGGGCACAGCCTTGGGCCTCTGCCCCTTTAACACACTGCCAAGCGGAGGTGGGGCGACCTCTCCCTAGAGCCCCTGCTTCTGGGAATTTCAGATCCATACAGGCTTGGCGGGAAGTGACACACTGGTGGAAAGATATGGATTCTCTGTGGGGTGTGTGCGTGTGTACATGTGTGTGCATGAGTGTGCCATGGGCTGCATGTCATGCACAGGGGTATGTGCGTGTCCATGTGCAAGGGTGTGTGCTTGAGTGTGTGTGGAGGCGTGCGCCCACGTGCAGGGGTGTGCATGCGTGGGGTGTGCACAGGGGCGTGCATGCACGCATGTGGGTGCACGTGTGGAGTGAAAGAAATGGCTGCAGGGGCATATTTCAGATTCTCGCACTTTTCACCAGGGCCTCACTTTCAGGGCCTCCCAAGTGCAGTGACCCCCATCTTCACCGCTCTGGCCCTGTGATGGGCAAAAGCAACCTCACTGGCCACAGGCTCCGCTCCAGCCGGGCCAGGGTGGCCAGGGGAAGAGGAAGTACTCTGGGCAGGTAAGGACTCAGGGTCCAGGTTGCAAGAGGAGACACCCCAGCACGGGCTGAGAAGCAGAACAACTGAGTTAAGTTCCTGCCTCTTAGGGAGACTTGTCGTAACCTGCTCTCTCTCACGGAAGGATGGAAGGACGGTTCTCTAAGTGTGATGTTGGGCTGTCACAAATGCACGGGAGCCTTCCCATTCCCTGAGAGAGCAGTAAAGGAAGGAAGTTCTCACATCTCTGGCCCCAGATGCACGGTCAGAAGGGAGGAATCCAGCTCCGCGCTGTTTGATAAACGTGAATTCATCTAACCCTTGAGGTGGAGCTGGGTCCGTGGTGTTGACAGAAGGATGCTTCACACAGACAGAGGACTTGTATGTGGCAGAGTCTGGGATGAGGGCTCTGAACAGTCCCTACCCCCAGGATTCTTCCCACTGCATCTTGGGGTCTCTGGTGACCCAGGGGACAAGGGTCCCCCGATCCTTGCCTGCTGTTCTGCCTGAGGCAGGTCTGGCTTCCCACAGCACTGGCTGTGCCATCTTAAGTGGCCTAAGACCTCTTTGGCGTCCCACACCTCGGGTCCCTTTTCTCCTCCCTCCCCCTCCCCCCACCCCACCCCATCTGAGTTTCCCGTAGGAAGCTTTGAGGCCAGGGAGAGATACCTCTTTTCATTATTTGCAAATGTTAGCTGCCTCTGCAGTGCTCTGCTCCACACACAGTGTAGACACATCTCCTGAGCCCTCGGATCAGGGGGAGCAGGGCCGGGCACAGCTCAGCGAGCAGCAGTGCGCTCTGGTGGGCAGCGAGAGGGCACACCGCTCTGAAATGGCCCGCACAATGGTAACAGCTTGTCTGACAACAAAATGCCACAGGGATGTGCCGGTTCCCTCTCCCAGCACCGGG
>NW_020174923.1:8152795-8168235 GCF_003031525.2 Neophocaena asiaeorientalis asiaeorientalis | reverse complement strand
AGTTTGACGGTTCAGCACCGGCATACGGGGACAGCTCCCAGCCTAGTTCCTTCCCACTCTGGTGACATTCAAACAGATGGGGCAGAGGTGCCATTTCAAGGTGGCACCTCCTCCCCCAGAACCTGCTGCCCCCCTGACCTGGGATGGGCTTCGCAATGCTGCCACAACCATGCAGCCCCTTCGTCGGTCCCTGTTGCCTTCTACCCCTTCAAAGCGGACCCTCTTCCACATGCACACTTACATGTTCCGTTCCCCTCTGAAGACACTTTCCGTCTTTACTAGGCCTACTGGAGACAAGCGCATCAACTTAAAAGGATGACTCCAGAGGGGTGAATTTCAAGCCATGGGGATGTAAACCTTCAAAGCACATCCCAGTCTCAGCCTCCCTCTCCCCCTACTCTCTCTCCGACTGAGGTCACAAGAAGTTCTACCTGAGTCACTGGCAGACTTTAAGCCTCAGGGGAAAACTGCAGAGGCTGACTAGCTGCCCGAGACCAGCACCCCCTGGGCCCTGTCGGCCTAGGAGTGTCGATGGCTCTGTCCCCACCAGCATCCTCCTCTCTCCAACACTTCCGCGCTACACGGCACCAGCACGCGTGGGCGGGACAAAATGCCAATCAGAAAAAGAGAAAGACGTCTAGAACCAACAGACCATCCTGCTGGTGTGAGGGCTCTGGAGAGGAATCACATTCTAGCTTGAAAACCACCTGAGAGTAAATTAATGGGCTGATGGAGAAAAGTTCATTTGCAGGCAAACAACTCAGAGGCCTTCCTTAGTTACACCCCGGCACAAAGTTAAGACAATCTTATCCCAATGCCAGTGAAAGGAATAGAAATTCACCAAGCACAAAATCCCAAGCCGTAAAGAAAATATTTGATAACTTTGATTACATTAAAATTAAGACCTTCTGTTCCTTAAAACAAAACAAAAGACCATAAAGAAAGTACAAAGACAAGCCACAAATTAGCCTTCGAAGATTTTAAAACACATATATACACAGGATTTATACCCATAATATATAAAGAACTCCTCCAACTCAATATGGAAAAGAGAAACACGGCAGAAAAGTGAGCAAACGACGTGAAGTGGCATTTCATCAAGAGGAAACAAGGAGGGCCAAAAATATAACACACTGCTGAGCCTCATGAGCTGTCAGGGAACACAAGTTAGGACCATAACAAGATGTTACAGTACCACTCCACACCCCTAATGAGAAAGTCCGATAGCACTAAATGCGGGTAAGAACGTATCCCACTGGGAACCTACACACGGTAGGACTGGACTGGTACAGTCACTTAGGAAGACAGTTGGCATTTTCTTGTCAAGCTGAATTTTCAGACACCCTAAGTCCCAGCAACTGTGCACCAAAGTCTATACCAAAGAAAAAACTCAATCTATACCCAAAAGAAACTCTGACCCAGGGACACCAGGTGACATGTACAAAATGTCCACCACAGCATCATTCAAAATAACTTGTAAAGGACTCCCCTGGGGGTGCAGTGGTTAAGAATCCGCCTGCCAATGCAGAGGACACGGGTTCGATCCCTGGTCTGGGAAGATCCCACATGAAGTGGAGCAACTAAGCCCATGCACCACAACTACTGAGCCTGCGCTCTAGAGCCCGCATGCTGCAACTCCTGAGCCCGTGGGCTGCAGCTACTGAAGCCCACATGCCTAGAGCCTGTGCTCTGCAACAAGAGAAGCCACCGTAGTGAGAAGCCCGCACACCACAATGAAGAGTAGCCCCCGCTCGCCACAACTAGAGAAAGACCACACAACCAAAGACCCAATGCAGCCAAAGAAAAAAAAAAAAAAAACTCGTAAAAACAGGGGAAAATGTCCACAGACAGGAAAAAGTGATAAATTATTACGGTACATTCGCACAATGGAATATCATACAGCACTGAACATGAATGAAATAGGGCTACAGGCAGCAATGTGGAGAAATCTTTAAAACCTAATAACGGGTGGAGAAAACAAGTCTTGGAGGTTACAGACAGCAGATGTCATTTTTACAGAGCTCAAACCAAACGAAAATAAGGGCTTCCCTGGTGGCACAGTGGTTGAGAGTCCGCCTGCCAATGCAGGGGACACGGGTTCGTGCCCCGGTCCGGGAAGATCCCACATGCCGCGGAGCGGCTAGGCCCGTGAGCCATGGCCACTGAGCCTGCATGTCCGGAGCCTGTGCTCCACAGCGGGAGAGGCCACAACAGTGAAAGGCCCGTGTACCGCAAAAAAATAAATAAATAAAACTAAACAATATATTATTTATTGATACGTGAATTTGTAAAAATAAAAACTAATTTTTTTAAAAAAAGCAAAAGAGGAACTTCCCTGGCAGTCTGTTGGCAGAACCACGGGCGATCACTCCACTCTTGTACTTCATGACATACAGTACATATATTTTTGTATGTATCAAATATCATATAATAAATATTATTAAATAAAAGAAGAAAAATCTTACATATTTCTACATCCCACAGATACAGTGGTTAAAATAAACCTCATCACACACACACACACACACACACACACACACACACACACACAAAATCCTACCCACTCTAATCACTAGTCTCCCACCTCCAACAATATCAGAGGGACCCTGGAAAGGCAAGCACTGGAAGGGGTAGGCATCACCGGCCCACCTCACCACCCTCCAGGTCTTCCTGGCCCCCAACCCCCAGAACAGACCCAGGAAGGAGTCCCGTTCCAGAAGAGGACCCCTGAGGCTGCACCAAGTCCACCAGGACAGCAGGCAGAGGGGACCCCATCTGTGTGACATGGCTCAACTCCACAAGCCAGTATTGGTCAGTCCCTGAGCACAAACAGTAGCCCCGAGATGGAGACCAGGACCTGTTTGAACAGCACTACGCAAATACACTCCCTTGGTGCATCCCCCAAAATGACTAGGCATCAGCGTTGAGGACAGAAGGGCAGGAGGCAGACCGAGCAGCCAGAGGACGGAATTAGGAATGTCTCCATCCGACGAGCTCCCGGGCGACAACGGACTCCCCTTCCTCCCCCCCCCTCCCTCGGCACCCACCTCTGCAGCTCCTTCAGGGACACCGTGACCCGGAGGCCGTGGCCCAGGACGTAGAGAGCAGCCAGGATGTCTGCCCACTGCACCATCTCCCCCAGAGGCCCGCCCTTCAGCACCCGCGGGCTGAACACGTCCCCAGACTCCTCCGTCAGGAAGCCAATGTGGACAAGGACCTGGTTGTGGGGCACAAAGGATCAGCACAGAGAAGCAGCAGCCCTCAGCCCTGCCGCCCCAGGGGGACCCGGCCAGCGGAAGACACTGTGTCCAGGCTGTGCCTGGAAGGGCGCTTTCTGGCACCAGAGCACAGCGGAGGGGCCAAGAGGCAGAGTGACCTCGCTGGAGACACAGGTGAACAAGACAGTCACATCCTGCCCTCTAGGCGCTTACGTTCCAGATGGAAGAGGTAGACAACAGTAAACACAGACAAGAGATAATTTCATGAAATGATAAGGACTCTGAAAGAAATAAACAGGGTGATGAGAGAGTCAGGTAAATATTTATTGCAAGGACGGATGGATGGACAGACAGATGGACGAACCAATGAACTTCCCCCAAACAGGCTACATTATTCCCAACATTCCAGGCAAATGCCATGACTCTTCTGCCCGACAAGAACAAGATGTCTACAGACTGCAGGACTCCTAAGGCGGAGGGGGTGTCACTCTGCCCCAAAGATGAAAAGGGCCAGGGCTACCGCATGCATCTATCCAGACTCTGCCTCCCCCTGCCCGCGGCTCAAATTCCAACAAATGCAATAAAACTTTTGTAAGGGTAGACCCTGTGTCTACTTGGCAGCCTGAGGCCCTGAGCTCCCTTCCTAAGCTCTCTGAGCTCAGCTCCTTCAATGCACATAGAGGATAAGGTACCTGCTTCTGGTCCCGCCGGGTGCCCCCCAGCTTCTGCGCCAGGCGCTGCGCAGCCAGTGCCCACTGGGCCGTGAGCCGCTTCGTACGTTTCTTCATGAAGATTAGAGACTCCTTCCCGCTGCCCATCAGCTCCAGGAGGTGGGATAGATTGCTCCGGAAAACTGCCTGGAGGAGGGTCCAGACCTCAGTTCTCTAATCCTCCACCCAGCAGCCACGACACCGCCATTACCCACTGCCCTGGGCACAGGGGCTGGCACCTTCCCCGTGAGGCTGGGCCTGTTCTAGTTTCTCCACCTTTTTCTGTTTTCTTGTTTTTTGTTTTTATTTTTTGGCTGCGACCGCCCAGCCTATGGGATCTTAGTCCCCTGACCAGGGATCAAACCCGCACCCCCTGCATTGGAAGCGCGGAGTCTTAACCACTGGACCGCCAGGGAAGTCCCTCCCACTTTTTCTGAGAGGCCCACCAGTCCCCACAGTCAGGGAGCCCAGCTCTCCTCCCCCCAACACTCACTCCCCAGCCACATTGGTCTGTCCCAGTCCAGCTCCAATCAGCCACCTGTCCCAAGCCCTTCGTGAGGGGGTCAGCTATGACAGTTCCCAGGATCCCAGCCGCGACAAGGAAGCAGTAGATAGTGGTCGGAGCCGGGGCTCCAAGGGCAGGGAAGCCAGGCCGCCTTTCAGTGGAGCCAGAGTAACTATATGCCTTGAAGAAGTTAACTCAGCTCTCCAGACCTCAGATCCGTCATCTATTAAATGCGATTACATAAGGACAAATAAAGTGGCACACAGGAAGTCCTCGATGAGTGACAGCTATTATTACCATTATTCCAGTCCATTAAGGGGGCACCTCCAGGGCCCCAGCCTGCCCCTTAAGCAGCCTCAGCTTTGCAGCATCCTGCAGAAGTCGGGACGGGCACCCGCAGGCTGGCGGGCTGGGAGCAGCCCACCCACCTGGCAGAGCTGGCTGGCAGCCCCGTGCCGGCCCACTCACTCCCACACCTACCTGGACTTTGGGGAGGGGCTTGCGGGCTCTCTGGGTGGCCGTCTGGTTCCTCCAGGGCAGCGGGGGACAGAACCACTCGACCTCACTGAGGTAGACGAGGAAGGAACACTCGGTGCCGTCCACCCCGAAGAAGGCATAGCAGGGGTCAGAGGTCCAGCGGGCACGCATCCACTGTGGAGAGGGCCAGCCTGGGCCAAGGAGCCAGCGCCAGCCCCGTGCGCACCCTCGGTGAGCCCCTGCATGCATGTCCCTGGGGACCCCGAGGTCTCCCAGGATAGGGTCTCCGGGGCCCACCCCAAAGATGCAGCAAGGCTAGAAGCAGAGAAGAGAGACTGGACCGGGGCCCTAGGACCCAGCCCTGTGTCCTGGCTGCTGAGAGCCTCAGGGAAGGCCAGACAGGACCACCATCCCCCAGGCCCAGAAAGAGAAGGACCCTGGGGGAATGAGGCCAGTCCAGGACACATGCGGCCAAGGTTCCAGGGGCAACAGTGGAGGTGCAGCAGCTCAGGGCCTGGCTGGTCCCTCTTCCTTTGTCCTCCGCCCGTAACCAAGAGCAGGGTTCAGCTGAAGCCAAGGTCAGGGAGCAGCCTCTGAGGGGGGCCAGGGCTGCGGCTAGGGCAGGACTCATCCACAGTGACCCCCACCTGGTCCCCAAGGAAGGGGTCTGCAGTGCCAACACCCCACGCTCTTAGGGATTTCAGCACCAGTGAGGGGGCTGGCTTTTATGCCTGTGGACTGGCTCCCCGGATGGACAGACTTCATGCAGCCAGAGGTGGGACCCTGGAGGCGCGGACAGGGAGGGGGTCTCTCCCTCCAGCTGGTCAGCTGGGCCGGGAGGGAGGGGGAGAGAGAATGAGGTCCACACCTTGTCTCAATTTGTTGGGAATCAGGCTGCTGGTGGTGCCATACGTATACTTAATAGTTCATCTGCTGTAAGAAAGTACTGAAAACCCTGCAACGTGAGCCATCCTGGGACGTTTGGGTTGGTGCCCCAGGCAGATGGCCCAAGCAGAGAAGTGGTTTCCCTGAGGCGGGCCCCTGCCAGCTAGTGCCAGGTTCTGGGTCCAGAGGTCAGGCAGAGAGGCCCTTGATGGTGGATATCCCTGCCAGGAGCAGAACCACAGAGCTAATCTGGGGTATGGCCCCCGTGGAGGAGGGGCCCCTGGCCATCCCCAGCCTCAGGCCCAGGCCTCACCTCTACCTTCCCTGAGCAGTCAGGGAACTTGGGGTCGTTGGGTGCCTCACACTGGTCCCGCCGACCTTCAGACACTGCAGGGAGAGAAGGTCACCTTGCTGAGGACCTGGGTCCAAGGAGGAGCGCGGTAGAGAAAGCGTGAGGCAGGTAGGCTGGTCTGGGGTTGGGCAGTGCAGGAGGCCACTCCACCCTTGGCCTGAGTTTTCTCCCCTGAAAGGCCACCGCCAGGGGGTCCCTGTGCCTGGGGTTCCCCCTCTTCCAACACTCCCACCCTCCTTAGGGGGTTCAGAACCAGTGCGGAGCTGGTCTGAATGGCTATGAACCAGCTTTCTGGACGGGTAGACCTCGGGCATCCACCCAAATGTACTCCTGACTTTTTGACAGGGGCAGAGGTAGGGCCTCCCAGCCTGATGCCCCCACATCAAGAGGAATGGAAGGGGCCACCCAGGGACGGTGGGGTGAACCCTGAGGCACCCCGCTGAGAGCCAGACACAGGGCCCCGGGGAGCCAGGGCAGCTGCCGTGGGGAGAAATCAGGGCCCCACCCCGGACGTCCCACCCTGTACTCTGGCCTCCTGGGAGTAGAGGGGTGCCCCCGGCCCCCACCCTTGCCGTGCAGGAGCAGGCTGTGGCGCAGGATCTGGTCCACCTTCACGGCGATGTCCGAGACGTTCTGGGCTATGGCCTGGATCCGCTCCATGAGGCCGGCCCCGGGGGGTAGCCTAAGTGGGAGAAGCCAGGGTGAGCCTGCCGCGGTCTCCTTCCCGGGCAGGGCAGGCCTCAGCCTGCCAGCAAAGGCAGCAGGACTGCAGGGCCCCCGGCACCCAGACACCGCCCTGCCCCAAACGGAAAAGTAGCGATGGGTAAAGTCAGGCCAGGAAATGGAGCCGCTGCTGCCCCAGCCCTGGCTGGAGGGGCTCGCTAACCATCAACGGACCCAAGTGGCATGCATCTGGGAAAGCCCACATCTGTCGGTGCCAGGTGTGTCTGCACACGTGTGAAGGGCAGTGCCTGAGGCTGACATGGGCAGAGGAATTCCATTCAAGAGCCTGGACGAGATCTGTTTAGGGATCTCCAGGCGATGGAGGCCCTTTTCCTGAGCACAGCCGGCTGTCCTGAGTCTGTTTTCTCTATTTTCTCCCAGAGGAATTGTATCTTGTCAAAGTAAATTCCACCCAGAGCAGCCTGGGGACTTGCCAACTATTAAACCTCTAGTAAATTATTGTTGGGTTCCCAAGAATGAATTCTTCCCAGGATCTTAAATGAGTTTAGTGCCATAAACATCACAGCCCTCCACCTCATCAATACTCGTGCTGCCTTTATTTTTGGAGAATTTATTTCCTGGTGTTGATTACTACTCCCCTCTCAGAGAAGTTTATTAGACATCAGATGCAGTATTTATCTCATTGCCAAAACTTCTATTGAGACAGATCCCACTTGGCTGGCACGTGGGTCTCGGAGCAAGGAAGGCTCTGGAGGCCCTTCTCCAAGAAGCTGCTTACTTTTTCTGAAGACGATAATTCCAATTCCTTTGATTTTCCCCACCTCCTCTGGCTCCGCAGGCCCTGTTTAAGCTCCATTTATCCCTTTACAAGGACTTTATTGTAAGGTCTTTATTGCCGCACATAATGAGAATTATACGAAGGAGGATTTTTCCAACCTGGGCTCCTCTGGGGTCTGTAAACCCCACCTCTCACCAGAGGAGGCAGAGTGGTGCCCCTCCTTGGCCACCTGGCCCCTCGGGCTGCCCCCCGTCCCCCCCACCTCTATCTTCTGTAAGGAGAGGAAGGGCGTGGCCCCATCTACAGAGAAAGGCAACTGGTATGGGAGACACGGAGGTGGGGGTGGGGACACAAGGCAGAGGTGACAGGAAGGGGGTGACAGACGAGCCCTCCACACACATATACACATGTACACACACACATACACACGTGCACACACAGTCCGGTCCACCCTCTCCAAACTCTAATGGAAAATGGCATTGCCTTTTACTCACTTCCTGCTGTAACAAATGACCACGTACTGGGGGGGCTTAAAGCAACACAAACGTCTTCTCTCACACTTCTGGAGGCCAGAAGTCTGAAATCAAGGTGTCGACAGGGTTGGTTCCTCCTGGAGGCTCTGAGGGAGCATCTGTCCCAGCTTCTGGCTGGGACCAGCGGTCCTCCGCGTTCCTGGGCTAGTAGACGCATTACTCCAGTCTCCTCCGCCTCTGTTTTCACTGTCTTCACTTGGCCTTCTTCTGTGTGTATCCGAATTTCCTCTTCTTATAGGGACACCAGTCATTGGATCAGGGCCTACCCTGATCCAATATGACCTCCTCTTAATTTGATTACATCTGCCAAGACCCCATTTCCAAATAAGATCATATTCATAGGTACCGGGGGTTAGAAGGTCAACATATCCCTTTGGAAGACACAATTCAACCTTCAACAACCTTCTATGAAATTACAAATAAGAATGAGCAAAGACATATAAGATGATGTTTCTTTTGCTCAAGAAAGTCCTCAGGCAGGAAGTAGCAATATTTCTCCTTGGTCTTCAGATTGTCAAGGAATGCTATAGGGAAGAGAACAGTCAGTTCATCTCCAATTTACAGCGACACACAAAGAGATGAGCTGAAGCTCTGCCTCTTATGAGCTGTGTGACCCTGGGCAAGTCACTTAGCCTCTCTGTGCCTCTGGCTCTCATCTTTTAAAATGGAGGAGAAAGGAACTTCCCTGGTGGTCCAGTGGTTAGGACTCTGCACTTTCACTGCAGGGGGCCCGGGTTCGATCTCTGGTCAGGGAACTAAGATCCTGCAAGCCGTGCACACGGCCAAAATTAAAGATAAATAAAAATTTTTAAAAATCAAATAAAATGGAGGAGATAGTGGCACCTCCCTCATAGCACTGGGGGGACTCAGTGAGGAAAGGTGTAAGGCACACAGGATGGCAATGCCTGCGTGAAAGCAGCCCTGTCTGCGTTAGCGATCATCATTGTGCAGATGGGGTTGGAGCCGCAGCAGAAGGGATTTGGGCTGGACCATTGTTTCCCACCCTTTTCTCATTATCACCCCCTTAAGGAGCCTTTTTAGACACTGTTTCCCCTTCTCACCCTCCCCCCTTGAAATGTCAACTCCACCGATATTCTGCAGATCTGTTTACACACACTATAGCCTGTGGAGGGCCACAAACCATTGTAATAGTGAAAATTACAAGAGCCAATTTTCACCCTTTAGGGGGTGACACCCACCCATTGACAATGCCTGGGCTACAGCAGAGAAGGAACGTGATGACCTTGGTGTCCATTGGCCTCTGAAATAAATTCTGAATGAGGGCCGTGGAATGCTTTCCCCACTGACCTCCAGGGACAGGATGGACAGTGCACTGCCTGGAAGGAGCATTTTGGTGATGGAGGGAGGTGGCCACAGGGTAGAAGGCCAGACCTGACAGCTGCTGGGTCAGGGCTGGCCCAGAGCACGGGCGGCTGAGGCCCAACAGGAGGGGCTCCCAGGTGGAGAAGGACTGGGTGCCCTCCAGCTTCTAACCAGAGACCTTAGGGCACAAGTTACCCCTGTGTGGGACCAGTGGGGGTCCTGCCAGGTCCCTGGAAACTTTGGAAGGGATCTCACCTCACTTCAAGCCTTCCTGAAGTCACCTCTCTGTCCAGGCTCTGCTCCATCCACCTCTCTGGTCACCACCATGCCTGGGGGTGGCTATGAGTGGCTGGTTTAAAACCCCCAAAGGAGTCCTGCGCCTTCAAGAACAGGGATTTGCTATCATAAGTGGAGCCTGGTACCGCCCCACACGGGCCACATGCCCAGAGTTCCATCACTGTGCTGTGTTGAATAGTGTCCCCCCAAAATTCACATCTACCTGGAACCTCAGGATGTGACCTTATTTGGAAATAGGGTCACCGCAGAGGTAATTAGTTAAGATGAGGTCACACTGGAGGAGCCCTAAGTTCAGTTACTGGTGCCCTTATAAGAAGGCCGTGTGGAGACACCCAGGGAGAAGGAAGCCATGTGACGATGGAAGCAGAGACTGGAGTGATGTGTCTACAAGCCAGGGACACGTGAAGCCACCAGAAGCTGGAAGAGGCAAGGAAGGATCCTGCCCCGGAGACTTCAGAAGGAGTGAGGCCCTACTGATACCTAGATTGTGGACTTCCAGCCTCCAGAATGGAGAGAAAATAAGTCTCTGTTGTTTTAAGATGCCTGGTTTGTGGTCAGTTTTTACGGCAGCCCTAGGAAACGAGGAAAACGGCTTTTAATCCACTACAGAAAAAGAGCCCAGGTTCTCCTGCCACCCTGCTGTCCGGAACGTCTTATCTCCCACCCACCCTCCTCTTGCAGAAGTCCAGCCTCCATCCTGCTGCTCCCTTCATGGGAGATGAAGAGCCACGGGGGGCGGGGGAGCCCTTGACTCCTCAAACTTCTAGGTCCATGACTCTCCACATTATTCCGAGACTTATTGGACCAAGAAAGGGCCCCAGAGTCTGAGGTCTTGGATTCAAGTCCTGGTTCCACTGGAGAGCTGTGTGACCTTGGGCGAGTTATCTAACCTCTCTGAACCCCTTTGATTTATAACCCTTTATATGAGGGTTAGCTCATATAAAATCTGAATAATCTCAACTACCTCAGAGTGATTAACTGCAAGGATTAAACATGAGGCTGACTGTCAGGTGCTCAGCATACAGTAAATGCTCAAAAAATGCCTGAGACGCTCTTACTCCCTACCTATAGTGGTCAGCCCATCCCTGAGAGGAAGTCTCATAAGTCTAACTCCCGAGCAAAGCAATTTACTGTTGGGGAGATTCAGCAATTTTCATCTGATAAGCATTTTTTGCATAAAACATATCACCAGCCCTGGCTTTAAAACCGTGCAGATGGTATCTGTCTGATTTAACAAGTTCAACTTGTTCAGAGCAGAATTACTTGGCGTCACTATTATTATACTGGACTTAGCATTCGCACAGCACTTTCTATTTTCAAATAATATGGGATTAGGCTTCTCTCCCTGGGAAGCTTTTTTTAAAATGACAATCAAAGAAGATGTCCCGCAGCACATCTATGACTTGGGAAAAGGAAAAAGGGGGGATGGATTGGGGAGACGGTGTGCAGCTGCCGGCAGCTAACAGTGCTGTCACCATGGGGTCAGGGTGGTGGCAGGGCTGGCTTCCCCATCAGGCCCAGGCAGTTCAGTACCGGGGCCCATAGTGCTTTTAGGGGTCCACGAAAGTGTTTCCATTTCTTTAAACATCGGGAGACAATTGCAGGTCAAAGAAAAGGTTTTAATATGTAATGTTACTATACGCATCTTTCTGGCAATGCAGTCATAAAATATTATTTTGCTATTGGTTAAACTGTGTCCCCCCCGCTCCCACCCAAGTTTGCCCAGGGGATCAGCCTTGCGCTGTCCCCCTCCAGGCCCGGGACTCTATAGGTGCCTGGGCTCCAGGCTGAGGCAGGTTTGGCCCAGGCCTTGCACTTCCTCCAGTAGCAAAAGGTTCTTCCTGAGCCAGTGTGGGAGGGGCCCCACAAGCACCCCAGCAAGAGGAGTGAGGTTCTCTGGCCCCAACCTATAATCTGTAGGTGCCAGGCCGGGGCAGAAAAGCTGGGGACATTCTGCATTATCACGCCAGCCCTAAGGGTCCAGCCATCCTCTCAGCCTGGCGAAGATGCCACCTCGCACCCCTCCCCCACCAACGTGACAGTCACGTGTTGCCCGGCTCTCAGCACCACAGGGCAGGCAGGCTCGGCCCCCTCCAGCCCTAAGACCTGGGCCAGTCCTTTTCCTGTCTGAGCCCAGTTCCCTCAGATCTGTCAAATGCAGACCTGAATAGGATCTTCCTCATTGGGCCGCTGGCCAAGGTCAAAGTTCATAATATGTACCCAGTAGGGGGTAGCCGCTTTTACTATTCTCATCATTAATCATTATTACTGCTACTTCAGTTAGCTCTGAAACTGGCCCAGAGAAGGTAAAATGATTTCCCAAGGTTGCACTGCAGGCTGGGGACGGGGCGGAGACTCAGACACTGGCGCTCTGGGCCAGCCCTGCTCCCTCCCACTGTATTTGCAAAATAACTCAACATGCTCAGACTGTGAGCCCTGGGCCTCTGTGCACACATACTGAGTACCAGGCATTCCACCAAAATGATCAATTCTTACTTGGAAAGTAAAAGAAGGCCAAGACAGGCCCCCGGTCACCCGCCCACTCCACTCCTCAGCCCCAGGGAGCCTCCCTGGGGTATTCGAAGCATTCATGGTTCTCTAAATCCTCAAACACCTATCTGAGCATTCCTCACTCACAATGACAGATGGGCCACCAGCCCCTCCTGCTAGGGTGTAAGTGGCTTCCTGGAGCCAGCCGGCCTCCAAGGAGCAGCCAGCCTCTGAGCACTGGCCCAGGGTCCCCTGAAGAAGCAACCAACACCACAGGCCACCCACTGGCCTCAGGACACCCTGCTCCCTCCACCACCCAGGGCCAGGAGCCAGGGGTCAGAGCCAAGGCGGGAACTCTGGCTCCAGCTGGTAGCCAGTGGCCACCTCCCCCCAGGACACCAGCTCCAGGCATCACCTCCCAACAGGCCAGGCCCCTCAAAGGCCCCCTTGAGGCTCAGCCCCCTCCTCCCAGCCCCACGAGGCCATCGCTGATTCCAGCCCTCAGTCCCCTGGCCCTGAGCGCCAACTCTCCAGGAAGCCACGGGAAGGAGGTTTAATTGCGAGTTCCTCCCGTGATTTATGAGGGTTGCATTCAATTAATGAGACATTGATTTCTGCGCACCCAGCCAGCATGCTTGCTGTGAGTTATTTCACTACGAAACTGATCGCTTTCCTTTTAAAACACAGACTCGAGCTCACAGGGGCCCGCAGACACACGTACCAAGACGTGCTGTAGACAAACACTACAGCCAGAAACACAAGCACCACAGACAGGAGATGTGTACTTTCTGGGTTTGTCTGTCTGTCTGTCTATCTGTCTACCTCTCACGCACACCACACGGGACACAGGAAACCCCCAGCCTGGTGTCCAGCCTTCCCTGCATTTTTACTGCTCTCCTCCTCTGCTTCAGCCCCTGCCTCATTCCCATCAGAGGTCCTGATGCTGTGAGTGCCCCCAAGTGATGACCAAGGAGCTGCCTGCCCCTCCCCAAGTAAGACCCTCCTTCTCTCCTGCACCAAGAAATATATATACACGTACGTGTACACATATATATTTATATTAGATAGATAGATAGATGTCTTCCCACTATCGATAGGAAGAGAGCTGGAGCTGGACTGCGTGTGGTTTCATCACTTGGGGAAGGGAGTGGTACCCCATGGGTGGGGCAAAGCCAGACTACAGGGGATAGAGGCCCCACTCACAACCCAGGGCCCAGACTTCCCCTGGAGGATTTTCCTTTTTAACATCTCATATGTTTATTCTATTTAAGACACACTGAGATCCTGCTACATACGCCTTGTATCTTGCCTCTTTTACTTAGACTGTATGAATAAATACATTGCCAGTCAGTAAATCTCTTTTAAAACATATTTTTTAGTGGTTACATTTTATTCCATCACAGATATCCCTACTGTACTGGCCCTTTTCCTATTGTCATCTTAATAGTAGTGCTTTTAAGTATCTTCAAAGTACATGTGTCTATTTGGCTGTACCCTCAAGGATAAAAGTCTTATAATTAAAACATACTTGTCACTTTGATAAGTTAAACCATTTCTTAAGGGTGGGATTTTTATTATTAGTGAGGCTGAAGTCTTTGTCCTGTTGAATGTTCTTTTGCCTCAAATTCTGCTTTGTTTGCTATAAACACTGCTATCTAAACTTTCTTTCCCTTTGTGTGTCCTGGATACGTTTCTTTTTATTCTTAATTTCTGAGTCATTTGTTTTTAGGCCTGTCTTACAAATGGCATATAATTGGATGTTGAGAACCTCTGTCTTTATTAGGGATGTTTAACCCTTCACACTTCTGGCACATTTGATAGGTGTCTGCCCTGGAGTGACCTTCTCACCCACCCACCAACTACCCCCGACACCCACCAGTCTGGCCTCTCCCCAGCCCAGGAGCCAGACACGCTCCCAGATCTGTCCTGTTAGGAAGGGGCAAATCCAGGGGCTGGGCCCAGCACAGGGCCTGAGAAAAGTGAGGCATATCTTTTAAAATTGAGCCTGAAGTCATCTTAACCGGTAGCATCTCCCCACCCTCACACATAGAACCCCAGGGAAGCTACGTTCCCCGGCACCTGGCCTTGCCAGTAAAGAGATGGCCAGGAATGTCTAGAAGCATTTTTGAGTTTTTAAATAAAGCTTTAAAAAAATTGGGAAAAAAACCTCAACTCCTTACCCACAGACAAGAATTTTGATGTATCTTCCTTCCTGCCATCTCCTCTGCACAGGGACAGGGTGCTGGCTCCCTCTCCCTAAGAGGCTCGGACACTCTTTGAGGACAGAGCTCTCTGACTTCTGTCTCCTGGGTCTTCTCCACTCATCCCTGATGCTCCAGCCCAGACCCCGCACACAGTAGGCACTCAACAAATACGGACCGGCTTGAACGCAGACAGCCTCAAACCCCGGCCTCATTTGCCACTGCAGAGAAGCCTTATGGAAAATTCAGAGATCACTACTATTTGGTTTTAGGATACATAACATGATGCCATTTGCAACAAATCTGCAAATAATCCCAAATTTTGTTTTCCTAGGCTAAAAAAGGCAAATTTGTTTTCCCTGAGGATAAACCAGCCATAAGTGGGAGGCACAGCCCAGAAGCTTCCAAAGGGCAGAAGGAGGGCAGTGGAGGTTGTTCTTTTTTAAGCCACAGATAATTGTAACGTGAGAAATCCAAGTGCAGGTCACTGAAGAGTTTGCTAGAAACACAGCAGGGTTCGTGTCTGCAGGATTCTCGCCCACCAGCTGCATGTTGACAGCCGGAGGGGGATAAGGTGGGGAGGGGGCTGCGGTATTTGTGCACATGGGGAGTGGGGGCAAGCAGCCCCAGCGTGCCCTGGACACACCCACTGCTTTCTTGCCCTGAGACCAGAAGCAACAGTGTCCCTGAAATTTATGGTTCTGCCCTTGGGGTTTGATGGGCTCCGCTGGTCATGGTAGATTGTTGCTATTTCCTGGGGATGGAGCTGGAGGGGGTGGAGATGAAGGGTAGAGCATGGGAGGGAGGCAAGGCCAGGACTGGAAGAAACCAGAGACACTGAATGTGCTGGCAGGAGCACATTCAGGAGTCAGGCCTGCCAAGGAGGAGACCCGGACCCTCTGCCCTCACCCTGATGAACAGACCTGTGGACAGAGGCTGGATCCACAGCCCAGACAGGTGAGAGCACAGCTGGGGGCAGCCGGGAAG